>NC_086284.1:81086415-81774946 GCF_963924245.1 Chroicocephalus ridibundus
ATTCTGTAGTAGGGAGATTGTAAGATAGTCAAGACTCCATTTTGCTACAATCTGACAAATACTTAAGTATATGTTGAAGTCAAAGATAATTTGAAATACCTGCATTTGCTTAAATACTTAAACATGCTGCCTAACTTCACAGATTATAGCAGAAGCAAAAATTGAACAAGATCTCGTTCATTGTACACATGCTCAGACTGCCTCTTTCTATTAAGAAGACCCTTCTAGACAGTAGTCCTGTAAAGCCTACGGAAAACATCCTAAGGTGTAAAATGTTTTTCATCAAAAAGAATCCTTTCTGCAGATGTGTGTGAAAAAAAGAGTATACTTTAAAAATATAAGAATTACTATCTCTATACTCCACAGGAAACATATAGAAAACCACACATGTCTCTCATAAGTTTAATCTTCAAAATTCCTCTCAATAGAATTCACTTCTGATATTGCATATAGCACAGGTTTTACTTGAAACTGCTTATTTAAGGTATATTCGTTGTGTTGCAAATTTAAGTGCTCAAAAAAACCCCATGGAAGATCAGGATTATGAATGTTAGTGTAAACCTCCTCCTGTGCATGAGCATTATAATATATTTGTTAATTATGCAGGCAACATTGAGGTCTTTTAAAAACTTGTCTGCAACATCAAGAATTAGTGGTTTTACATAGTAAAATTTCCTTGGTTAAATCAGACAAAAAAAACACAACGCTTGAAAACAAGGCTTGCTTAATGTTGTAATAAAGGTATCGTCAATAAGGATAAGGTTCACCAAACACACCTTTAGCACTTGAGTTACTAGAATAACAAGTTTACATTGTGCTCACCTGTGCAGACTAGGATTAAAGAGAGAATACTTGGCCTGTGACTTTCACAGACTTGTACTGAGAGCAGAGACATGGTGGGACTGAGAAACATTAGGTACCATTTCACGTTCTAAAAAGCACTACTTTCTGGTGTTTCTGGGCTCATCCCTGCTTTTCTTAAAAACTTTAACCCTTCTGCTCCTTTCTTCTCAGATCTTCCATCTGGCCTCTTCCTTCCTCAGTTTCAGGTTTAGCCATTCCAAGACTTAGTTTATTATTGTATTTTTTTTTTGTTTCAGGTTCATCTCTTTCTTTTTTTTCTTTTCCATTCTGTTTGTCTGAGAAAAAAAAATAATTTATGATATCTGAAAATGGGGTCTGCATGACCAGTACAGACACTTTGTGTGGACCACAGGAGCCCAGCTATAGATTAAAGGACTCTCTTCACTCAGACTGAAGCATGATCAGTGGGACTGAAATCGTTGAAGATTTCAGATTTTAAAGCAAACAAGTCTTCAGAGGGCGTGTGTCAACTGCAATAAAAAAAAGTCTTTAAATTTGACATACTTGTGTGGGTTTTTGTTACATAGACAAGAGAGTCACATTTCTTATACAGGCCCTCTCTCTACTACGTTGCAAGTCCTTTCACTAAGGCAGAAAAAGGACCAGAATTTTCAAATAAAAGGTCACCATTTTTTTTATAATGCTGGAACAAACTATTTTCCTCTATTCTAATCCCTAAAAATGCCTGGATAGTTTTATTCCTTCTTTTTCTTTTAATCAGCCAACAGGCTGGGAAATTTCAGTCCAGATGGCTGAAGTTTGGCAAAGTTATAAACAAACGAAATCAGGGTCTTAAAAATGGAAGTGATGGGCAACGTTAGTAATTAGGCATTCTATATTTACTTTGCCCAGATGCCTCCTCTTTTCCATGTACAAATAAAAATAACCAAGAAGTTAGAAATTTGATTTTGATAAAAGATTATGGATTTGGCGCTTTGTTTGGGGGGAGGAATTAATGAAAACCTGTGCGTTAATATCTAAACATAGTTTTAGGTAACTTCTTCCCTGAAAACTTACAATTACAAAAGTGTAATTGTTTGAATTATTCTAACTATGCTAATTCTCAAGTCAAACATCTAATGTTCTCTCTGTAGATGTGAATTTTTGACAGCTCTTTGTATTCTAAAGACTGAGCTTTTCCATTTGCTTTTACAACTCAACTGTCTGGCTTTATAGGTTTACCTCTTGTGGATAAAGTCAATATTAAGATACAGGAAAAAATAATGTAAAATTAGAGTTAAAATGTTGGTGACACACTAGACTTTCAGTTCCTGGTTTCAGATGACTAGTTTAATCATCTTCTTATATTTCTTCTTTACATTTAGCACTTGAACCTAATTGCATCCATTCTCTAAGCAGTCCATCAAGCACCCACTGTTCATTGACAGACAAGCGAATCTTTTCCTCAGGCCTGAGTGCCTTGCTGTTGGTTGGCTCCATGCTAAAGGCATTTTCGATATTATGGTCTTTATTTGAACTTTTCAGATCCGTATTTGCTGGAGAAGATTTACAGTCTGCATCTCAGATGTGGTAATATGGCAAAGCTGGTAAAAGACAGCCATGGAGCCACAGCACCATCAAGTGACAATTGCCTCTATCACTGTAAACTCCACTTCATGAGTACGCATAACATAGTCTTACTTTTGTCTCTCACCCTCTCTCTACCACAGGTATTTAAAAAATACCTTCGTAAGTTAATAACAACTGGTTAAATAATTACATTGAACCTCTTTTTTTCATTATTTAAAGTGGTACTTTCTTCTATTAAGCCTTTTGTACTGTGTTTTTTGGAAATACCATAGTACATTCAGCTCAGGGTATGTACCAGAAGGCTGCTATCAGGTGACTGGGCTTCCTTTCCAGTCACGTTTGCTACACAAGATAATGTTGGGCAAACCAACTAGTATTTCTGTGCTTTAGTTCTCCTGAATGGAATGTGGAAATTCAGGAGAACTACCCTTGCTTTAAGTACAGATATACAAATTGAACACATTATATCAAGGCATTACGTAAGTCTAACTCCTTTATCATATTTTTTATTTCTTTTCTGTTTCTTTAAGGAATTCGTGGGTGATGAAACTGACAACATGACCTGTGTGATCATACAGAGACAAATGTGGATATTTACAGGAGCTTTCTGAAGCCCATACTAGCAGTTCCAGTGGTTTGCATGTTCCATGGGCTCTACCAGGCAGAGAATAGCCCGTACACCAGGAAATTGTCACAGGAATCACAAGGTGGACATTAGTTCTTCTTTTATCAATCCCCAAAGAAGACTTGAGGACAGCAAAAGACGCAGGTTTTATTTGTGTGCTGAGTGGAAGGCAAAGGTGGTTTTCTTCTTGCGCTTCTCTGGAGTTTTCTAGCACCTGCTTTAACTCCACATGAAAAAGATCCTTGAGCTTTGCTGTCTCAGGCCAGCCAAAGAGGCCTTTGAGACTATGCCTTTTTTCAGGTGCAGAGTCTTTCTGTTCAGTGCAAAGGACAGGAAAATGGGGGGAAATCAGCTTTATGTCACACTGAGATTCTTATAGGTGGAATGTAAAGCTGAATTGACGCCACCTTTTCAAATAGCATAGCTCCTTCGTAAACAGTCTTCTGAATCAAGATAGGTGACAGGATGTAACATAGGAGGTTTTATAGCCCAAAATGATTATAGTGCAATATAACCTAAAAGAATATTTCCTTGTCCATTAATAAATCACATATATGCATACAAAGAGATATATAAAATATGTATACATGATATATATATATATTTATATTATAACAATGTATGAGGGGATTTTTCACTTTCATTAGTCTTGTATTTTTTGTTCTCAAACATGACTACTTAATAGTGGAACAGTCATAGAATCATAAAACCATAGAATGATTTGGCTTGGAAGGGACCTTCAAGATCATTTTGTTCCAACCCCCCCTGCCATGGGCAGGGATACAATCCACTACACCAGGTTGCTCAAAGCCCCTTCCAGCCTGGCCTTAGACTCTTCCAGGGATGGAGCACTGACAGCTTCTATGGGTAGCCTTTTCCAGGGTCTCACCACCCTCACAGTAAAGAATTTCTTTCTAATATCTAATCTAAATCTACCCCCTTTCAGGTTAAAACTGTTACCACTCATCCTATCACTATACTCCCTCTCCACCTTTTTTATAGGCCCCCTTTAGGTACTGGAAGGCTGCTATAAGGTCTCCCCAGAGTCTTCTCTTCTCCAGGCTGAACAACCCCAACTCTCTCAGCCTGTCTTCATAGGAGAGGTGCTCCACCCCTCTAACCATTTTTTTGTCCCTCTTCTGGACCTTCTCAAGCAGGTCCATATCTTTCTTGTGCTGAGGGCTCCAGAGTATCTGGATGCAGTCCTCCAGGTGGGATTTCACAAGAGTAGAGCGGCAGAATCACTTCCCCCAACTTGCAGAGCACACTTCTTTTGATGCAGTCCAGGTTGGCCTTCTGGGCTGTAAGCACACATTTAAGGCTCATGTTGAGCTTCTCATCAACCAACACCCCCAAGTCCTTCTTGGCAGGGCTGTTCTCAAGCCATTCTCTGCCCAGCTTGTATTCGTGCTTGGGGTTGCCCTGACCTACATACAGGACCTTGCGCTTGGCCTGGTTGAACTTCATGAGTTTTACACAGGCCCAACTCTCAGGCCTATCTAGGTCCCTCTGAATGGCGTCCCTTCCCTCCAGCATGTTGATGGCACCACACAGCTTGGTGCAAACTTTCTGAGGGTGCACTCAATCCCACTGTCCATGTCACCAACAAAGATGTTAAACTGATCCCAGTACCAACCCCTGAGAAACGCCCCTCATCATTGCTCGCCACTTGGACATTGAGCCATTCACTGCAACTCTTCGAGTGCAGCCGTCCATCCAATTCCTTATTCACTGAGAGGTCCACCCATCAAATCCATGTCTTCCCAATTTAGAGACAAGGATGTCATGTGGGACAGTGTCAAATACTTTACACAAATCCAGGTAGATGGTGTCAGATTCTTTTCCCTTATCCACCAATGCTGTAATACTGTTGTAGAAGGCCACAAAATTTGTAAGGCATGATTTGCCCTTAGTGAAGCCATTTTGGCTGTCACCTGTCACCTCCTTATTTTCCATGTGGCTTAGCAGAGTTTCCAGGAGGATCTGCTCCATGATCCTGCTGGGCACAGAGGAAAGACTGACTGGTCTGTAGTTTCCGGGTCTTCCTTTTTTCACTTTTTTTCACTTTTTTTCACTTTTAAAAAATGGGGGTTATGTTTCCCCATTTCCAGTCAGTGGCAACTTCACCAGGCTGCCACAACTTCTTAAATATGGTGGACAGTGGCTTAGCACTTCATCTGCTAGTTCCCTCAGGACATGTGGATGAATTTCTTCAGGTCCCACGGATCTGTGCTCCTTCAGGTTCCTTAGATGATCTTGCACCTGATCTTCTCGAACTGGGAGGTGTCTCATTCTCCCTGTCCCTGCCTTTGCCTTCTGCAATTTGGGCAGTGTGGTTAGAGCAGTTGTCAGTGAAGACTTAGGCAAAAAAGTCATGGAGTACCTCAGCCTTCTCCATATCCCGGGTGACCAGGTCTCCTGTTTCCTTCCATAGAGGGACCACATTTTCCCTAGTCTTCCTTTTATCACTGACATTCCTTTAGAAGCTTTTCTTGTTGCCCTGGATGTCCCTGGCCAGATTTAAATCTGCCAGGGCTTTAGCTTTCCTAACCTGATCCCTAGCTGCTTGGACAGTTTCTCTGTATTCCACCCAGGCTACCTGTCCTTGCTTCCACCCTCTGTAGGCTTCATTTTTGAGTTTGACTTTGTCCAGGAGCTCCTTGTTTATCCATACAAGCCTCCTGGTGTTTTTGCTTGACTTCCTCTTTGTTGGGACGCATTGATCCTGAGCTTGGGGGAGTTGATCCTTGAATATTATCCAGCTTTCTTGGGTGTCTTTTTCCTCCAGGGCTTTATCCCATGGTACTCTACCAAGCAGATCCCGGAAGAGGACAAAGTTTGCTCCCCTGAAGTTCAGGGTAGTGAGCTTGCTGTGCTCCCTCCTTGCTGCCCTAAGGATCTTAAAACTTTCCATTTCATGGTCACTGCAGCCAAGGCTGCCTTTGAGTGTCACATTCCCCACCAGCACCTCCTTGTTGGTGAGAACAATGTCCAGCATGGCACCTCTCCTCAGTGACTGCTCTGTCACTTGGAGAAGGAAGTTACCATCAACGCCTTCCAGGAACCTCCTGGATTGCTTATGCCCTTCTGTGTTGTCCCTCCAACAGATATCAGGATGGTTGAAGTCCCCCATGACAACCAGAGCTTGTAAATGTGAGGCTGCTCCTATCTGTTTATAGAAGGCCTCATCTGCTCAGTCTTCCTGGTCAGATGGCCTGTAGCAGACTGCCACTGTAAGAACACCTGTCCCTGCCCTCCCTTTAATCCTAACCCAGAAGCTCTCAGTCGGCTCCTCATCCATCCCCAGGCAGATGTCCATGCACCCCAGCTGGTTATTGACATAGAGAGTGACACCCCATCCTCATCTCCCCTGCCTGTCTTTCCTAAACAGCTGGTATACATCCATTCCAACACTCCAGCCATAGGAACCATCCCACCACATCTCTGTGATGTCAATAAGATCACAGCCCTGCAGGTGCATGCACATCTAACTTCTCTTGTTCATTCCCCGTGCTGGGTGTGTTTGCATAGAGGTATTTAATTTGGGCTCCCAATGAAGCTGAATTACTACCCGGAGTGACTGGAATTCCTTTCTGCTGCACTCCGGATGTTCTCCTGCTGGCCTGTGATCCTTCTTCAAGCTCTGGGCATCTGTTGCTGGGGCATCAAACTTGTAGCAGTGGGATTGATTGAGGTTCCTCTCCCTCAGCAGCTTTAGTTTAAAGCCCTATTAACCAGCTTGGCAAGTCTATGACCTAAGATGCTCTTCCCCTTCTCTGACAGATGGACCCCATCAGCCCCAAGTAGGCCTGGTTTCTCAAAGTGAGTCTCATGGTCCATGTAGCTGAACCCCTGGTTGTGGCACCATTCCTGTCATTTGTTGATTTGCCAGATTTGGCTGGCCCTTTCAAGCCCCTTCCCTTTGACCGGGGAGACTGATGAAAAAACTACCTGTGTTCCAGGGTCCCTGACTGCTGTTCCCAGGGCTCTGTAATCCTTCTTGGTACTCCTCAGACTGCTCCTGGCAGTATCACTGATGCCCACATGAAACAACAGCAGTGGATAATAGTCAGTGGCTGTACGAGGCTTGGGAGTCTTTCTGTGACATCCCTGATATGAGCCCCTGCTAAGCAGCACACCTCTCTAGACAGTGCATCAGGTGGGCAAATAGGTGCCTCCATACCTTTCAGGAGGAAGTTACCTACTCCTATCACCTGTCACCTTTCCTTAGTTGTGCTGGTTGTTATATGGGGGGCAGATTGGGCTGCCTTGCTCAGCTCCAGCATCTCTCCTGATGGGAGGGGTCTTTCTTCTTCAGTCTGCGGAGCCGTGAAGCAATTCTGCAAGGGCACCTCAGGCTTTGGTGGAAGTATTTTTGTCCTGCTGGTCCTTGCTGTTGCAAGCTTCCATTCTTCTGCACTACTGTCCCCCTTGCTTCTGTGTGTGCCGATGGGGGATTTTTTGGCTGTTTGGCTGTGGGCTGTGGGTCCACTGCAAACTGAATAAGTAAGGACATCATAAATATTTTATTCAAACACCAGAAGTAGATTCAGGAACTGGATATATGCTGCCATTTATGCTCATCCTTGATTCTGGAGAAGTCAAAGTAAGAGGGAGAGTAATTTGAGTTAATGGTTGCTACACTATCAGTAAGTAAATAATGTCAGACATTAATTTGCTTCCTGGGGCCAAAATCTGCAATTCTGTTAATGTCCCAGACAATCTGACTAAAGTCACTGGATATAATCAGAAACAAATGTAGCCTTTCTCTTGCTTGTAGGTCCCTCTTGCTAGGTAACTGGGGCTTGGAATCCCCTGAGGGAACATACACAGCTCCAGCCAGATGGATGTGGACTTTCAGATGACACAAATCCCTCAGTGAGACTGTGAATGGAAACAGGTCTTTTTTAAATCACAGCATTCTACATAAGGTTTTGCAAACGGAGAAATGTAACATGTTGCTAAAACACAAAAAAAAAAAAAAAAAAAAAAAAAAAACCAAACCAAAACCAAAACCCCAGCTTCTCTATCCCTGCAGAAAAATAATGATGTGGTGGTGGTAAAAGTGACAATATAAGATAAAAGTATCCAGATTCCAAAACCTCTTTGTGTAGATTTCTGAAATACATGATTTCCCACTATGTTCAATCTGCCTGTACATCTGGTCCCAAAACATGATTTGTGATTTTAATATGGTTGGTGAGACATAAGCTAATATGTTTTTCTCTGCTGGAGCTAAAGCACTCAATGCAGGGGGAAAAAAAATAAAGAGGGAATCTCTAACAATTATGTAAAATGAGAGAGAATTTCCTGTGACAATAGCCCTGTGACATACAACGTTTCTTAATCTTGCTGCCCACAGGTCACACCAACATCTTTATGGTGTTTATATTTAACAGCTGAGTGGAATGGGGGGACACCACTGTTAGAACCATCCTCCTGCCTGAAACTTCATTCTGTTTTGATGCTGTCTACTTTTTTCAAAATGTACCTATTGAGCTTTTGCATTAAACTTTAGTCAGAGCAACAACAACAATAGAATAAAACCCACATAAAAAGAGGGTCTTTTTTTTTCTAAAAATGCCAAAGTTGTTCTAGGAGTCCAGTAGTCACTCACTTTTCTACAAGGTAGTCCAGGCTGTCTGTGTCACAGCATTCACAACACACTAATTTTCCATTAAGACACTAAATATTACGATGACATGTCATATAGCTGCCAAAGATTTGCAGCGCTGAGCAGTTTCTCTAGCAGCTGTCACTGTTTTCTCCTCTGGTATTTGCATTATTCTGGTACTGTACGTAGTATGAAAGTTGTCATCAGATTGCCTTCATTTCATTCCTTCTGTCTGAAGTCTTGTGTAGGCTCTGTGTAACATGCCATTCTGTCTTAACAACACGTCCAGGAACTTCCCACCACAGACACCCCAAAAAACATCCTCTTAAGATGTCCTGGTTTAATTTTGAAGGGTTCAGCTGCTGCTTGTTGAGAATATCAGAAGCACTGTCAATCAAAATGGGAAAGTAACTCTCTGCAGTTTTAAGTGGTAACTTAAATGGTAGACTTAATTTTTTTTGCACAATAGAGTTATTGTGGCTTTAAAATGTGGATACAAAGTTTTGGGTTGATATGTTTTTTCATGTCTTTTCTTACCAGGGGTGAAAGTGGGTTAAAAATTCTATTTAATCCTTGGGGAATAAGGCCCATAAGAGTATTTTTATTGTAGCGTGATTGATAGCCAGTTTCTTCAGCTCTTACAAAGATGTCTCTAGAGACGTGATATTTGATAGGTACTTATTTTTATAAACCAGAGGTCTGAAAAGGCCCACAGGGAGCCAGGCACATATTTCTCAGTGAATGTTTGAGTGGCAGCATGACAACCTCCTCTGCACACCACATTCCAGCTCTAGGGCTTATACAATGTTCCGTCTTCTGAATGTCAAGCTCCTCATAGGGCTAACTCCAAGAACAATATAGGTACTGTGACACCGAGTTTTGCAACACCTTATTTTTGAAACGATGGCTCAGAAAATAGAATTAAGGGTGCTACATTCAAATTTAGGCCCAATGGCCTTACAGTAGACCTGCTGTGCTGAGGCAATAGAAGATGTCATGGCCTGTGAAGAAGCTTGAAGCTGCAGACTCGCCACTGCTCCATGCTCTGAGAAGAGGTGTGAGGTGCAGGGTGGTTATTCCTTCCATGTCTTGGAGACTCCTTTCTGAAAGCAGGCATGTGTGGCCTCTCCTGCACTGATGACTACTTTATAAGGTGGGAAGGAAAAACATGGTATATTCCTCCTTTTACCTGCTTACCTGCCAAACTCAGGACACACTTCCATTTTTAGGGTTGCCGATGCATTTTATCTCCACTCTTATTTATCCAAAATGCACAAAGAATATAAGAGCCGGGACTGGACATCAGAACTCCTTTTTCATCTTCTTCCTCCCTACTTAGTGCTCAGGGTCACATTCCCATTCTCCGGTCAATTACATGATTTTTCCCCTCTATTTTTGGTAGAGCTGTCAGTTACTATTTATATCCTCTTTCCCAGAATAGCCAGTCTAGTGTGCTTAAGAGAGGTGAGAAATACTGAATTTGATCCCCGCTGTAGGGAGATCTGAAGCCCCCTCTCTGTGCTGTGGAGGCATGTTCAGGTCAAACCTGAGGTTTTGAAGTAAATCTCTTGCTTCTCACCACTTACTGTGTCCTGGTTTGTGTTACACGGTGAAACACACTAACTAGATGCCAGTTGGATCAAACAAAGGCTATTCCAAAAGAAAGCTCTCCAAAATTCTTACAGTGTAGAGATTGAGGCCTCAGCACCAAGTGTATTTTCTTCTACAGATTTGCCAGCATTGCTCTGCACTACTTGTTAGTGACAACTGATTTGGGCTTCTCCGGAGGGAACAGGGGAAGAAGGTGATCATAGTGACAGGAGCAGCACCAGCATCTCTGTTAGCTTTTCTCCTCTGCTGCTTTTCATGGAGCCTGTTTGAATGGGCTTACATTCAGTGTGCTCTGAAATCATCCCACTTGAATGACTTCAGCAGAGGAATGTCCTTTTTCGGATCTAAACTTTGCTCTTAACTTAATTGGAGCTCTATACACCTACACTGTGAACTACTTGGAAGTAAGATGGAGACCATGAAGTTCTGTGGAATTTATCTATCAAAGACTCTCCACATGCAAACCAGTAAGTAGAAAGGTGACCATTTTATACCATCGCTGCAGTTCTGAAGTGCTCTATAAGCATGTCTTCAGCACAAGGGTGTCTTTATAGAGAGATTTCAGAATGCTCCAATGTGTTCATCTTCAGTGTTTTCTTCCCAGAGTGATCCAGTGGAAATGATGCATAGGAAAAATATTTTTTTTTTAAGGAGGAAAAGCAAAATTTTTACTGATCCAGATTTTTTAAGCTAACTGTGTAAAAACCTTTGTCTCTTGTTGCTGGTGTAAGTCATGTTTGGATAATACTCAGTCTGGGTTAGGCTGGTAAATCTTGGCCCTCAAAGAGAGGATCAAACCATATTCAGAATTTCTAAAGCATCATTTTTATGCCAGATGACAATAGCTCCTTTCAAAATGAGAAATAGAGGGCCGCTGTACGGATCTTTCAATAGAGATCATCCCTCCTACAGTTGCAGAGTCTACAGCAATAGCTCCTGTGGTACAGTACACTTACTTCTCTTTGGCAAAAATGCTGAAAATGACTAAATGTGTCTCTGCGTGTTCCTTCTTGCCCACGCTATTACCAAGCCATAGACAAGGAGGACAAAGAGCAAATTCCATTCAAGGAAATGGGCTGAGGTTGTTCAGCTCATTACTTTTACTGTTAATGAGCATACTGCACACCTTCTTCACAGAGGACTGGTGCTTTTTCCATCCTCAGTACAGCACAGCTTAGTGGAGCTGGCTGTGGCATGTTCATTCCCTGGGCTATAAAGCTATGCTAAGGGCTCTAACACAAAGCAGTTTTGTTTTCCTTGCCCAGAAGATACAGATAATTAACAGTCCTCAGTACTTCGAGTGTGAAAATTATAAAGTTGTTACAAAGAATGCCCTTGAGACCCACACCTTTCAAGTTATAATGGGATATATATATACACACACATATATATGTATATACATATATATATGCTTTCTTCCCTTGTGACTTTCAGTAGGTGGAAAATTTTGCTCTAGCTAGACGGACAGTTAGTTCACAGGAGCGGTGATGGGGGATTCAAATCACCAGGTTCCACTGGCATTACTCAGACTGTTTTGGCTTGTACCAACTGAGCTCTTGACATTAACTCTCAGATCAGTCTCATTCATCAGTTAAGTGGGTTCAGATAGCATCACCACTATGAAAAGTGTATATAATTATTTGTTTCTGTTGTATGCTGATGAGGTAACTGTTTCCAATAGACTCACTTTACTGTAAAAAACAAATGATGCCATAATAAGTACGTACTCTTATGAGCCACATTAAAATCAAGATCCCACTATAGAGTACTTTTAAAATTATGAAATGCTAACATGATTTTTTTTGCCAGTCAGATTTGTTTTTCATTAAAGCATAAGAGTACAAATGCATTTTTTGTAGCTATCTAACATATATTGTTTTCTATTTCTCTGGACAATTCAACATGTCATATTTCATTAAAAAAACAGGATCACTCTGCCATAGCTGTGGTTTATGATTTTTAATTACCATAAAATAATATGGAAATGGAATAAACGTATTCAAAGAAAAATAATAACTTAACATGTATTTAAGGATAAGGAAAAACTTCCTGAATTTCAAATGCTTGTATTTTGGAGTATTTTTTATTGGATTTTAGCAAAAGAAAATATTAAAAATTACACAATGGCAATACATCATGCGAAAATAAATCCCTTCCTGGAAAATCTGATTTTCCACCATGGAATCTGAAGTGGAGGTTTCCTAGAAGGACAGGTTGGAAAGGTAAATTAATGTACTCGAATACTGGAAAAGCCCAACTGGAAAGGTAGCTATGAAGAAGAACATTCATTTAGAGACCTTGAATAGGAAATAATGGAAATGACAATGAGTAAAAAAGACAAACAAGTGTATTCTTTGCTGTCACTGTCAGCAAGGGAGGAATGTGAAGCTGAAAGAAAGGAGGAGCCATGCTGCAAGAAGTATAAGTAATCACTGATCTCAGTACTTACATACTAATTTACATTAGCTAAAGTCCTCCCCCTGATATGAAGTGGAAGTAGACTCATATTTGTGAAGGATCTTGATTAAAACTGGAGACTTTACATTGTGGCCACCTTTAAGAATAGTCAAGCAAGGACAGCCTCTGGGTTCATGACACACAAATTAAATTTCACTCTCAACTTGCAGTCTAGTATCAATATATGGAGTAGTTCTAAAAAATTGCTCTCAAGTCCAAAATTTGGCACATAGGAAGGTGACAGAATACCAATGATGACCTCATGAGGATATCTGCATCCACCCTTTACCTGGGGTATTTAATGTCCTTGCAGCCAGAGGGAAGACAACAGCTTCTTCTTCTACCTATGTAATAATATAAAAATTATCTAAAAATTTCTTAATATGGTTAATACTGCACTAAGTGAAATAACATGAAAATACCATCAATTTTTCTTCATAGGCAAAGGTCTTGGGAAAGAATAAATCAGTTGGCAGGGGGGAGGGGGCGGGTGTTGTGCCTTAGTTTGAAAATATGTTCTACGTTATCCCAACATTTAGAAGTGATTGGTTTAGTAGTTTACATTTCTTCCATCATTAATCAATGAGTTCAACACTGTAAAATATCAAGCAGTTTCTATGACACAAATTGTACATAAATTGTCTGAACTTATGTAAGAAAGAGAGGCAAAACCACCCACTGTGTCAAAACAAAATGTATTAGTGGGAAGAAATATCTCTCACCCTAGATTTGCACTTTATCAAGTTTCCAGCAAAATACATCTATAAGAGGATGAGAGTAAATGGTAACAAATTGACAAAGCAAGGAATTTTAGTAATGAGTAGCTCTCAATTTGTGTATTGCCCAAGCACAAGCCTTTATGAAAACTTTGAGCCACATAATAATAACGATGATAATAATATAAAACTTTGACAGCAAAGGTTTTATATAATACAGCTTTAAAACCTAACAATTGATAATAAACATATATAATTTTTACATATATATATTTCATTATTCTCACACTTTCAGTGAAAACCTTTTCCCAACATGTTTAAGCAAACACTGGTAGAAGGTTTTCTACTTGGATGTCTGTCTAAATTAGCTTCCATTGGTCTTTACTCAATTAACCAATGCAAAGTGAAGAGAAATAACTCATCAAAGAGGTTTCAGCAGACAAATGAGACCCAAAATGTTTAGCTGCTTTTAAATTTTTTTCAAAATTTTTTTTCAAAATTACCATAATCATAATACCTTTATTTTTGACAATGTTCTTAAGTTAGGACAAAAATAAAGTGAGTCAGTTAAAGATGCCATAAATAGACTGGGTTACCAAATTTTAAGGTGTTTTGGAAACCTGACTTCTCAAAATTTATATTTCATTCAAAATCATGTAATGGATTAAATCAGTTTATCACAAACACCATAGGAAGTACTTAGAGCTACCAATAGTAAAGAGAAACATTTAAAATGCTGCTGAGATCCACAGAGATGCTTAAAATATATAATACACTCTCAGAATGAGAAACTGGATTTGCAGAAATAAGTAGATTCTTTCAGCATTAATTTGCATCATTTAGATAAATATTCAATCCATTTTATACTAGCCACTCTACACTGTTCTTGACAGAACAACTGTGACAATTCTGCAGATATTATTTACTCTGCCACAACATTAGATCTCAAATAAATATCCTAGTACATAAAGCAGAGGTTTAGGTTATTAAGATGGCTGCTTGTGCAATGCCAAATCAAGGGCTAACTCATGTACAATTTTTAAGAAACATGTTAATGATCACACTCACAGTCTGCAGGTTCAGCCATCAATAAATATTATGCAAAAAGCAAGCACCTGAGCATCCTTTAAGGTCAGCATCTGTTCTTCCAGACCTTTTTTTCTCCTAGTATTCTTTTGGAGAGTGAATACTGGTACAAATGCAGGTGCAACAACATTTCCGGTATTCAGGAAAATATTAAATATTTGTGTCTGTCCCTCTAGAATTCTTTGGGAGAAAGGAATGGAAACAAGTATAAGGCAATTAGAAAATCACCTTGTAATAATGAAAATAGAAGTCCGAAAAGGAGTGGATAAATTTAGAGTTCTGCTTGCATCATCATTCCAAATTTTTTGCATTTGTTATAAAGGTTTCACATACCTGATTAGTTGGTAGCAGAGGAGATCCCCATCCATGTTATCCAGTGAAGAGTCCCAACAGTGCTATAAATTGTAAGGCTCAGTAAAAGAAACAGATTAAAATACAGCTAATAAGCTCCTGATTCCTCAAAACTAATGTTTCCTTTTAACTGAACCCAAAAGTTTGGCAATAACTGCCTAGGAGATCCCTGTTTTCAATTGCCTACCAATTATTTTCTTCTTAAAGTGAATAGGTGTCAAGGACATGCTGGAGTAATTCTTGACCTTTGAAGTCAAAAGGCATAGTTGATTAGTGTAAAGTCTAATTATCCCTTACAGGGATATTCACAATTGCTAACTTTGCTTTGAAGAAATTAGGATCCTTGGTGCATACTTAATGAAGAGAGGAAGGTTGCTCCAGGGTCTGAGTTAGACCAGGTGACTAACATTCATTTTTCTACATCCTTGATAGTTTTAGCAACACATTTGAACAATTCCACTTTCTTGAAGAGTGAGACCAAATGCTCATCAGATATATTGTTGATTTTAACATACATAACAGGGCAAAAGCCTTTATTAATATCTGACCTGCTGGCAATACTTTGTCTAATGCAGCCCAGGATACCGCTGTCCTTCTCTGCAGCAAGGGCACATTTCTGGCTTATGTTCAACTTGGTGTCCACTAGGACCTCCACATCCTTTTCTGCAAAGCTACTTTCCAGATGGGTGGCCCCCAGCCTGTTCTGGTGCCTGGCTTTGTTCCTCCCCAGGTGCAGGATTTTGCACTTCTCCTTGTTGAACTTCTTGAAGTTCCTGTCAGCCCCTTTCTCTAACTGTTGAGGTCCCTTTGAATGGCAGCACAATGCTCTGGCATATCAGCCATCCTGCCACTTTGGTGTCATCTACAAGCTTACTGAGGGTACACTCTGCCCCATCACACTGATCATTAATGAAGATCTTAAACAAGCTTAGAACCAGTGGTTACTCCATTAGTACATCTGTTGCAATTTATCAGTGACTACCGTCAGTGGTACTATGAAAAAATTACTGGATGTATTTTCACCTGAAAATATTTTGCCTTCTGGATTCTTACAATAATAGTCAGCAGCAGTACTCAAAATTTCCCTATAGTAAGGAACTCGAATGAATGAACTCCAATAGTAAAAAGATAAAAACAGGAAAAAACCAACCCTTTTTTATTAAAAAAAAAGTAGCAAAGATAATGATCGGCAGGCTTATTCAGTAACTTAAACGTTGTATCAAGGTAAGCCATTTATTTCAAGCGACATGTGTAGATCCCTGAGGCTTTGAGGCCACAGCTCATTTGTGTTGTTAGACACTGACACACACACAGACTAATGAAAGATAAGGAAAATGTGGGAAAAGTGAAGAAATCATAGGAGTAAAGGCAAAATAGCTGTCAGGAAGCCATGCATGAACACAAGCAGCTTATAGAGCCTACATTCAAGTATAATGTCCCTAAGGAATACAACCCTAATAAATACAGTCCATTACATCTTTAGAGTCAGTATAGCTTCAAAGCTATTTGCATGTAAATGATTGCATTTTCTGTCACCCATTGTTATCTGATGATAGTAAGCATCGCATTTTTTTTGTTGTTTGTGTGATTTAAGCTCCAATTATACTTAAAAGCTACAGAGAAGAGCTACTGGTGTCAGCAGAGCTTGGAGCTCCCCAAAAGGTGAATTGAAACAGATTCAAAGACCCCACGCTTTTGGGATTGTTTTTTTTTAAATTTCCTGGTATAAAAATGTGTTGCCTTTAAGTATTGCTGCACTTGGTTGTTTGCTAGAAGGCTGTAATACTTTCCACAGTTATCAAACACATTGAGACTGACTGAGTTGACTGTTGATTTAATATAACCTAATGACATGACACTGTGATGAGAAAAATAATACTATGATGAAGAGGGCTATATTGTTAACTCTCTAGAGATACAGAAGCTTTTCCAGACTTAGTACCACAAAGGGATATCAATAAATAAAAAAAAGCAAACAATATTCAGCACTGATAAACAAAAAAACCTCAAACCAGGACAATATCTAAGTTTGGAAAAAGATGTCAGCTGATGAGGAACATGGCAAATACTGTGATCCATAGTGCTATATTCTTTAAAATTATTAGCATATGGAGAAGAAAAGAAAAAAAAGACAGCAAAATAGAGGCAGATAATATCTCATCAGAGAAACATGGAGAAGTAGAAAAAGCTACACTCCTTCCATGCTTATAATCTCAGAAGAATTATGTGACCTAGTTCATTCTGTATTGCAAATAAGAGATCATAATCAGGCTACGCCTGGGCCCAACTTGATTATGACAGTTGTGCAACTGTTCACAAGCCTGAAGACATGGCAGTCTACATTGCGGCATCAGTAACTTAGGTACTTGGGAGATTAAAGTCTTAACTCAAGTATTAAACCTGATCTCTATGGGTTTTGTTCCTGTGCAATACTTAAATTTTGATTGTTTGAAGTGACATAATGATCTGAGAAGCAGATGATTTTATCTTCTGTGCTCATATAGATGGAAACTCTCTCATTTCTAGCTCTACCATCTTGTCTAGTATGATACCAAGTTATTTAAGACTAGATTATATACTTTCTTGACAATGTCCACTTGTTGAGGATGCTGTCCATACCTATAGCTCTTCCCACCAAGATGATTTAAGAAGATCAATCAGGATTTTCTTATTAAATATACCACAGTGGACTATAAACCATAAGAATAATTGTCTTCAGTGAAGTCTGGGGTGAATTAGCTTTCTGTACAGGACATGAACTTAACATAGGTTAGGTTGCAGTCTAAACTGTTATTGTGATTTGACCTAAGCAATTAAACCAGAATTTGGAATTCTGTAAACCGGTTTCCTGCAAAAGAGGAACTGCTGAAGAATGGCTGAACTCTCAGTTCCCTGGACAAAGGAAAAAATTATATTACTTATGGTGTCAAACTCCTTTCAGCCAACATTTAACCTAAAAGATTTCACTGCTGTGCCACCAGGGCTTTTATGATTGAATCTGGAGGTTCCCATCTGGCTTGCTGGTGTCCTTCTCTTCTGCCTTGCCTCCACCCTCCCCTGAGTTGTGTCTCATAGTCTCTGTTGGATTTTAGCTGCAGTGACTGCAAAGCTTTTAGGCTCTAGCTATTTGCTCTACTCCTTCATCAGGCAGTATGTCTTGCCCTCAGCTAGCGCAGCTAAAGCTTGAAAATAATAATGTAAATGCAAATTGATGGCTGGTTTAAGTTAATATGCCAAGTTATGTACAAGTACAGTTTCTGCAATAACAGCCCACAGAAGAAGTAGAAAGGAAAAGCTCAAAGTAATAAGCTCTTCAGCCAGCCTGGCTCTGTGATTACATGATTACATATGAATACGTGATTAGTACCCTCACACACCACTTCTACAAAAACAAGATAAGAAGCTGCCTTTGCTCATGCAAATAACATTGTGCAGCAGCCTCAGGAGTGTGTCCTTGTTTTATAAGGATGTATACTTAAACTCAAGTTAGAGGCAATTATTGTTTCAGCTATAGCTAGTCCTATGAAGAAATTTAATGAAATTTAAAAGCAGGAAGAAAATATGTTAACCAGTATCAGCTGTGTATAACTCAACCCACAGCATTATTATTCTTTAAACATCAACACGTAGTGAGTAATAATTTGGGAGGAAAACATTTTGTGAAGACCAGTATAATATCATTTCACCCTTCGGTAAACAATATAGCACAGCCATGAAGATTATTTACATACTGACAGCTGGTCTGGTAATGCTCTCCCCTCCCCGCCTATCCTCTAGGCTGTGCCCACACAGCTCAAGACTCCTAGCATAGATCCTAGCATTTAGCAATGTCAGTAGTTTTGTACGGTCAGAGATGGCTTGCACAGTCCCCATAAAGTTTGCATGGACAAAGTTTTATCTGCATCATGATGCTGGCTTCTTGCAGCACAAAGGTGTTGCAATCCCATCTCCTGTGCAGCGTAAGTGTAGCCATATGCTGCTTCTCTCCTAGTGTAATACTCTGCTTCAGATGGTTTTATCCTCATCTGCCGTACGTAAGAATATATCTGGTATTAAAATAACTTTTGTAGCATTGGAATTTTTTCACATCTACTCATTCTATGCAGTATATTGTTACTCCCCTTTTCAACTCAGATAGTTATGACAGAACAGTATTGCATTTCATTTTATTCAGTGGGCTGTGGCATTGCATAACTGTGACCTTTTTTGTGGACCAATGCTTATAGTTGTCAGGAAATTATGACTTCTAGTGTTTCACAAAAATGCTATTGCTTTATCTCCTGATGATGTAGAATAGCATACAATAACAGCCTTTTTTGATTCATTCAGTTCTCTTCCACTGTTTGCAATTGGGAAAACAGCAAAATAGAATACAAATGTATCAATTCTTACTACCCTTTTTTGTTTGTTTGTGAAATCAGCTAGTGTCATTGATGCAAGCTGTTTGCTTCTCTAGATACCCTTTTATTTGAGTGTATTTAAATTATGATTTTTCTCTAGGTGTAAGGACACCCATAGAAACACCTCCTTTCCAAAGTACCTTGCACTCTTTCCATCAAATCTGACATTATAAATGTTTGAACATAAAAATCAATTGCATGATATGTCTAGTGCTTTTCTTAGCCCACAGAGCTACTATAATTCATAGTTATAAGTCAAGCCATGTAAAACTATTTAAAATGACTAAAGATATAACCCCCTATAAAACTGCCATAATCCCTCCCTGCAGATTATTTCAGCATAAATTTTCTGTAACATATGGATGCTCATCTGATCTTCCTGCATCTGAATATTTTGGAAATGAGGATGGCTGTACACATAAGGGCTGAGCTTCAGCCATTCCATTGACTTTTTATTTAAATATATTTTCAATATAAGTCAGGCAGCTTTATCTAACCCTCTATAAAAATTCTTGTGTATATTCCACAGCAATTAAATCACAGGGAATTAATTACTTGTAAAAACATTCAGTAAATTACTTAACACATTACTTAAAGTTGCTCAGAAAACAAAGTATGCGATAAATAAAATTTAAAACGTCAAAACTGAAATGAAACTCTTCATACGAAAGGGTATTCATAAAACAATTTGTTTATCTCACTCTTTCTTTGCCTTCCTTGTCACATTTGTGTACAGAGCTCCAGAATTTCAACTTTCTGTTCCCAACTCGTTTTTCTAGATCTGTGTGGGCATTTTGCTCATTAACAACTCCACTGACCAACAGTTTCAATTTTGGAAAAAGCTTCATGCGAGGCAGCCTTCATGGACAATATGTTTTCCTTCTACTACTCTGTAGTAGATCTGTAGATCTACAGTAGACCGGTAGTTGTCAACACAGTGTTTGAATATAGCAAATACCTATATTTTGTGGGTGTCTTTGGGGGTGAGAGTGAAGGATTACAGCTCCTTTCCCGGGTGTTAAAAGTCTTTCTTTCCCTTTCTCCTTCAAAGCACATGTCACAAGGGGCAAAAAGATTAAAGTCTCTGATGCTCTTCCTTACACATGTAAAAAAGATGCTGTCTATCTTCAGATAATTTTTTTTTCTTTTGTTTCCTTAATTATTATCATCCTGAGGGAAGCCAAAGTAATTTTCTATAAAATAAATAGAGTACAACATTAGACTTTCCTTTTTTTTCCCTTCCTTTTTTTCTTCTTTAAGAGACTGTTTAATCAGATCTGTGGAAGTGATGGGGGAGTATGCTAGTCTCTAACCTTGCAATTATTTCAAATTTTTTGAGCCTATCCACAGCTATTCTCTGTATTCCTCAGCGCCCTTTACAATAAGACTATTATGGCAAAGACCTTGACTGCATTGTGGCTATTCCTAATGTTTATTCATAAGCTTTTGCTTTTAGATTAATTTTTAAGGTCAGTCTGGGAACCCTTAGATCTATGATCACATTTCCATACAATCTGCCACCATGGAACTCAGCACGCCTGCAGGCAGGGCCAGAGGGACCTGCAGGGATGGGCTGACAGGAACCCCATGAAAGTCAGCAAGTGCAAATGCCAAGTAGCGCTCCAGGGAGGGAAGAACCCCTCTGATGAGACAGGCTGAGGCTGCAGGGGCCGGGGAGCAGGTCTGCGGGAAAAGCTTTGGGGTACTACTGGGCAGCAAGGTGAACGTGAGCCCACAGTGTGCCCTGGCAGCAAAGGCAGCCAGCAGCCTCCTGGGCTGCATGAACAGGGACACAGCCCATAGGCTGAGGGGAGAGATTGTCCCCCTCTATGTGTCACTCATCAGACCTCGTCTAGATACCCCATGCAATTTGGTGGCCCCAGCACAGGAAAGACATGGTCAAACATGGAAGGAGCTTGGAGAGGCCCTCCATGATGGTAGGGCTGGAGCACGTGCCCCATGAGGAGAGGCTGGGGAAGCTGGACTAGTTCAACCTGGAGAAGGGACAGATTTTAAGTTATATCTAACAGACCTCCACAGCCTATGAGGGGTCATTGAGTTTGCCCCAAGATGCTGTGCCATCTCTCTCTCTGGGGGAATTCAAGCCCCAGCTGGAGCAATCCACAAGCAGCCTGGTCTGATCCTAGAACTGACCCTGATTTGAGCAGGGGGTCAGACTAGAGACAACCCAAGCTCCCTTCCTGTCTGAATTAACTTGTTATTCTGTGCTTCCACTTCTGATATAAATTACACATCACAGACAACCATGCAAAAAATTTAATCTTTAAGCTTTAACATCTTAAGAGCATTCAGCAGCTGCAGAACATCACAGTACTGGAAACGTTATTCAAGGCAGTAATTGCAGCTGGAAGTGGTGAGACGAGGAACTGCATGTCTGAAGATGCAGAGAAGCTGTACAGTAAATAGTGACTTTCTGGGAAACTGGGAAATCCAATCAGTGTTGTGTTTCAACTACAATAACTGGATGCCAGGAGTGCATGAGGTCTGGTCTGCTTCTTTGCAGCATGTGGCTAAAGCATATCAGGTAATCTCCCCTCCGTGAGAATATTGATACATATTTCATAGTAGCAAAAAAAAAATAAAAAATGATGTGTTAATGAGAATCACATCTTACCATAACTTCAGACTGAACATGCCTTCGGAATAAACCAGGTTGCCTGACTCTAGCTGGATGATGGTGATGACACCACTTCTGGGAAGCAAATCCTTGTTTCTTGTTTTGATGTCTTTGGATGATTATTTTTGAAAGTGTCGGGAAAGAGGGAAGCAACTATGGAGCTGGAGAGTTTTATCTTGCAGTGAATATGCTGCAAAATCTTGGTAAATGAGACATTTTTGCCCAAAATCTGAGAATTTATATTCACGTAATTTCTGCATAGCTGGTTTTGGTTTTGGTTTTGCGTTTTTTTTGTTTGTTTGTTTCATGCATGATATTTTTCTTCTGCAAAAATCTGACTTCTATTTAGTTATGCTGAGAGGAGTGTGTAGAGCTGAGAGTGGATGGTATTGCTAAAGAGTCAACTTGCTTGAAACCATGCCATATTAATGCAAACTGATGAAGAAAAAAATAATTTGTATGCCATGTAGACCTTTTTCTAGACAACATGGGTGAAGTTTGGATAAGTATCCCTAGTATAAACCATTGAAGTTTACTTTGCTTTGATGCAAAATTGATATTTTCCTTACTTTTCCTTTCCTAATTCTATTGTGCTGTACATTATGTCTTTTCATCATCTTTTTTCCAAAAGATAGTTCCTAAGTCCTCCATTTTGGTTCATTTCAGATGCCATAAATCAATGCACAACAGACAAGAATTCACTGCATGCATAATATATCTGCCTGAGTGTACAAGTCCTTATACGTTTTCACTTCAATGATTAATATATATTTGATCTGAAGCACATTAAGTAGTGTAAAAGTAATCTCGAGTGTCATTACTGCATGTATTTTTAATTGCCTTTTTTTTCGGTGGATTTCTGAAGTACTTTACAAAGGAGGTCAGTATCATTCTCTTTATTTTACATATGAGAAAAAAAGAGGTGTCTACAAGGAAAAAAATGCCATAAACTTGGAATTAAATAATGAAAAAAAACCCTCATGCCCAATATTGAAATTCAGTTTGACCACTCTCTAGCACTGTCTATCCTGTAAGTTTCTAAATTGGCTAAATGTCTCCCTGATTGGTCTCCAAGGTCCCAAGGCACTTGGTCCTGTGCTGAAGTACCTTTTGCAGCCATATAAGGACTGTTTTTTTACCCAGCACTCCACTGCCACCCAAGAAGCTTCTTATCTAATTCTGTGGAAGAAAGCTGACTAGCTCAAGTCCCTGGCACTGGAGGTTGTTGTTCTGGGTCGATAACGTTCCAGGAGGGCACCACAGCTGCCAAACACACAAATGCAGTGCATCAAATCATGTCCCAACTCATTTCTTCAAACCCAGACACTTGGGCCATCATCAATACAGAAGTTATCAAGGAGGAAGGGCTTAACTTCAGCCTGGTGGTTACAGCAGCCATCTGAGAAGTACGAGAGACTTCTGATCCTCAGTGCCAGGACTGTTTCAGTGACAGTCTAACACAAAGTGAAGAAACACTGCTGGGATCAGGTGAAGATCCTCTGTAATGGGTGAGAATCAGGGTCACTGGGCTGCTTCAAAACTCTCTCATTCCTGGCCCAGCAGTGACCTGGCTTTCACAGGATGAAGGGGGAAATCTCTGCAGATTTCTGCTGGAAGGAAGTGCTTTGCTGGCATTATTAGATGTATGTTTGAACTGGAAAAAGCTTATATTATGGCCTTCACACTTCCTCAGAGTCTAAACACTGGTCTTTTATGTAAACACAGATGGAAAGCTATTGTTGCCATAATTTTAAAAATAAAAATACTGCTTTAGGCACTCTATTCCATTAGGGTTTGGCACTATTCCATTAAGTTACGCACTTAAAATATTTTTTTTTCTCTAAACGTTAGATTGAAGATAAATATACATCTACCACAGGTGAACTAAACCATCTTCTTAGGGACGTCTGTTCTCTCCATTGACTTTCTACAGACCTTTTCTTGGAAAGGCTGTGTTGAAACCATAGTGACTTTTCTTTGTCTGTGGTATATTAAGGGTGTCATAGTAGGTCCACCTGTTATCTAAGACAGAGATAGTCTTCTAAATTCCATTTCAGTGTTTCCCAATTGTACAAATCAGGTATAAATAATAGTTTGCTAAGGCACTCAGAAAAAATCAAAGAAACAACAAATAAACTCCAACAAAACTATTCCAGTGTTCCACCATTAGGAACCAATTAAAAGGATTATTTCCTTTGGTAGTCCTCTGAACACTACTAAAAGTAGTGATGGGGAAGTTGAAAGCCTCTGGCGAATGGAGCATCCCTCCACTCACTTTCAAATAAAGGCTTTGTGCTGGCAATGTGGAGTGCACTGTAGGAGGCAAGCACACCTGAGGAGCTGAGGTAATATTCAGGGCATGGCTATATACTTTTTCTTCCTAAAGACATTCTGAATTTCTGCCACATTTACCATTATCCATTACCACGGTCTTTCATTTCTTCCTTTACAAGTGGTTGTGAGGCCACTTTCAGGGATCATTACCAAATCCCTGAAAGCTTAAAAAATAATCACAGTTTTAGTGATTTGTTTTACAGGGTGTCCTAACAGCATATTTAGGCAGAGGCTTGGGATTGGTCAATGACTATGGGAGGGATAAGAGGCAGAAGGATGAGAGGAGCTTAACTAACTGGTTTTACATCCTTCCAAAGAAAGTGTGGCGAAATGATCTCAGACAGTTACCCATGGGAGCACAGAGCAATATATGATAAATGTTCTTGTCAGGAGTCACACATGTCTTGTCAAATATTCCAAACACGTTAATATTTGCTAGAAGCAGCACCAACTTAAGCAGATTTGCTAGGTTCATTAGTAGCATTTAGCACTGCATTTATAGATTTCCTTTGTAAAAAATAAAAAAAAAAAATAAAAAAAATGATTTCACAAAAGTTAAATCAGTAATTTCACTATTGCTTATGAAGGGATTAGTACATGTAGCCTCCAGCTCATCTTCAGAAGTGTGGCAAGACATAGAGTTTCTGATCTGTCACTGCTGCCTTTTGTGTTTTCTTAATATGGCCTCATTATTTCCTTGCATTCTCTTTTCTTCGTACTTGTGTGTTTCTCAAGCAGTTATCTTCAGTTTATTTTTTGATTTTCATCTAGTCAGTATAGTGCCTGACCTTTTTTATCTATATGCACAGCCTCTAACCCTTGGCCTTGCAGATTCCCTCATCACAGACAAAAAACAATCAGTTCTTATCATCGTGCTCACCTTCCTGCTGTAAAGGAATGGATGAAGACAAATAAATGAATAACTGAATTTTAGTTGCGCTTTCATTTTCATCAAGAACACACTTACCTGGTCCATCATCAGTAACAAGCAAGCGATACCACTTGTGTGCTGAAATATTTTTATTTGTATTGGAGATCTCCTTGTAAGAAGCACAAACACAAGTATTCCTTAGGAGAAGTCATCACTATTTAACTGACAAAGTTGTCACACTCTTCAGAATAAGACTGTATTTCCGTCTTTACTGAGTGCCACCAAAAAAGTATTGTTTTGATTGCATTTTAGAGCTGATAGTGTAGCAGAAATTATCACTGGTGAACATGGAGGATAATGTCAGAAACTTATCCTTGCAGTTATTTATCAAAATTTGATAACTAAGGGATGAAAAAAAAAAAGTAAAAAAAATGAAAAAAACCCCAGCTAATACTATCTGCAGAGTTTTTCATTATCATAGATGCAAAATAGGTTCTCAGTATCTGTTTTAGTTCTGCCTTGCAATAAATCATTCTATATGACACAAAAAAATATATAAAAATAGATGATATATAGAAATACCATGTACTACCACTCTGCATAGTGATTCAGTGTGATAAAAGTGACAGAAACTGAAAAGGTCTTTAGGAAGAAGAAGTATATAGCCATATCCGTGCCCTTAACACACTATTTGTACATGACAGAACTGACTTTGAAACTCACTTTTGTAGATCTTTATTACCTTATTCAAAGTAAATTCTACGGTAGAGGCATAGAAATGTTTTGGTTTGGTTTGGTTTTTTGTGTAATGGTCATCACAGAAATTGATTTTTCATGACAAGGTATTTCACACATTTACCTAAGTTGTCTGGGTCACCTATGTTAAGTGACTTTGGTTTGAAGGCAAGTGACTATGATGTTTCTTTAAGTGTTCATTCTTCCAAGGAAAGTTGGACTAAGTAGTCAAAAAATGAATAAAGATGAGGTGGAAATATGCATGAAAAAACTAATTATAACAAGCTCATATTTTAATATTTTAGTCTACTCTACGGAAATACACTTTTTGAATGAAACGTGACTGCCTTTGTTTACAGCTATAGCTTCAGACATAGTCTGATGCTATAAGGCAGAGAAGTGTTGCCATATGCATTAATGTAAAATTTAGTAGTCTAGTCTGAAGCCAAATATTCATTCATCAGATTGGAAACATCTTTTTCATGTAATCATATTAACAATTAGTAAAACAAAAATTCATGCCTCTGATTTTCCTTGTGCTTACAGTAAAAATTAGTATTTATGCACATCCTGAAGTAACATGGGTATCCATTCTTCTTCCCACCAGAGAAAATCATTAATAACAAATATAAATCTCTTCTAGCCCTTAAAACCACAGTGTTTGCAGCCTCGTATGGCTTTTCAAACAGCAAAACTGTTTTAAGAAGAACGTTATAATTTTTTTAAATTGGCTAACTTTATCAGGAAGTGAAAACTGGGGAATACCTAAATATAAGTTTCAGAAGCTAACTGCGGGCTGCTGTCTGAAATCTAGAATAGAATGATTAATCATCAGAATGTTTCTTTGAGGTAGATGACAGATACGTTACTATTACTGTAGCCTGAAGAAGTTAAAAGCAGATGTGGTTAATAAATACAATGCTTTGAAGATAGGACTTCTAGCAACCATGTTAAATTACAAACAATATTTTTCACAATATTGTTCTTAGACTGTAAATAGAATAATAAATTATTCAGTTGGAATGTATTTTTTGAATCTTTAGCTTTCTGAGTACCGTTTACTTCATATAAGCAGTCAATATGGAACATTTTTCTTAAAGGATTGAAAAAATACATGAGCACCCTTTCATTTAAAAATCAAAATTTTTATAGAAGTATTAATAGCAAAATCACATACTCTGTTATGAATTTCAGGTACAATTCTTACCACTTGTTTTTTTTACCTTAGCCTTGCACCACAGAGCCACAAAGAAAATCCGGTATCCCTAAAAGATGTGTAAGCAAAATATTCTTTAAATATTATTATAGAACATTATGACCATGAATTCATTTGTTGGTTTTCTGCAGGATGACCTATTACACACGATATTCAACACATATAAGGGTATCTATTTTGAAGGGGACTGGAGGGATATGTTACCAGAAACTCAGAAAATGCAATGATGTAATCGTTACTACATGCATTTCAAATTGCCACTTTCATTGTTAGCTTTCAGTGCCTTCTGCTAGCACAAATGAGTTCTCACTTCCAAGAAAAGGAAGTAAACCTTCCTCATGAGCTTCCATGCTGTTCCCCTCTAACTATGTCAATCAACGTGTCCCAGTTTTGCCTAATGATGAGTACTAATGATTCATCTAGTTAGCAGATTTCCGAGTTTCACTGTGTATGTCTGGTGCTATTTATAATAAGAGTCCACTTCCCAGCATGGAGATGCTTCTGACACTATCATAATTTTCAGTGTAATCTTGTGTTTTTATTCCCATCCGATATCACAGAAATATATATGGTCGTACTGAGAAAATGCAATACTTGGCATACCTGACTTTGCTCATTTTTTTTTCTAAGTGTGTGTACGTCACATTACTGCCAGACAGAAGGAACGAAGTGAAGTCCCTCTAACCACAGGATCCATAGGATACCACCTTTTTCTCTCAAGGCACTCTCATGGGCCTCAGGGTGCCCTGCAGAAGTGCTAGGCATGAGGTGACCTGTGGTCTGGGAGTTTTAAGCATAATTGTTCTTTCCTGGCACACGATTAGACCTAGACACATGAGTGCTTTTAGAAGAGCTGACAGGAGACGCTCACCCCACCTATTCATGGCATCTGTTGGAGGTTGCTGACTTATTTTCTACTTGCTGAAAATCCCAGAGTCCTGCAGGTAGTAAAACACATCCTCTGAAGAAAACAAACTGCTAGGCACAGGACTGATTTTCCCAAATTTTACCCTCAGGAAGTCTTTTCAAGACAGAGAGAACCATGAATTTAGACACTCTTAGGGCATTTTGGTATCACAGTAGTGGTCTGAGCTACTGCTGACTAAACCCAGCAGAGAATCAGAAACAGCGCAGGACCCCCTGGTGTAGCACCGAGCCCAACATGACGAGCCCAGATGACAGGACGATGCAGCTAAGCTGCTGTCAGCATCTTTGCATGCTGGTGCCCTGGGCTACACAGACCTACCTCAGACCAGTCTGAGCTGGTACTTGCCTGAAATTCCTGACTCTCTTGTTCATTTTTTTTTGTCACTTGATACAATGCTGCATCAAGAACACCCTACAGATATCTTGAAATCCAAAATTTACGCAATTCAGTAGCCGAGGGGATCAGGGCTTTAGCTCTCTGTTGGCATTGCTACGGATTGCTGACTTCATGGACCCATAAAAGGGGATTGCATCATGTGCACCAGATGCCTAAACATACCTGATCATCGTTTGAACAGCTTCAGCTACATCAAATAGGAATAGCTAACCTCAGGCAGGTATACCTGGAAGTAACAAGGAATAAAGTGCACTGTCTTCTCAAGTATGGATCTTCTCAGGGCTTAATAGATCTTACTGATTTAAGTAGTGCTGAGGTTACACTGTTAGCCATTCAGGAGTTGAAAGCTTTTTAGAAACGTCTAGCAAAATTGACGCTGTACATAGATACAGCAATGGCATCCGTCAACTTTTATAAAGTTTCTCAGCTAATTTGATCTTCAGCATATACTTTTAGCAAAGCTGAAGGCCAGATAAGTCCAGAGACAGCTTAATTACTTTCTGCCTGACCTGGTACACAGTAATTTTCATTCACGTTCCTACAGAACGATCACCCCATAAAACAACACAGTCCGTGAAACTGCCCTCTGTAATGTCTCAGGCAAGATCCACAGATGATATTTACACCATGATGCAGAAGACAGAAGGATGGGTAATACTTTTTTTTTTCCTTCACTTAAAAGGTGTGCAATTTAAAATGTTCCTGATTATCACAGGATAGTGGTACCAGGCCCAGAAAATCTACTCCAGATAGTAGGACTTTCTCAGTATTAAGGGACTGGAATCAGGTATACGACATCAACACTGCAGGCTTATTCTCAGGTGCCACAGTGCCAGGTCTTTGCTGTAACAGTCTATACAACACTTGGAGAAGACAACCGATCACTACGTGTATCTGGAATGGCAGAAGAAAATGCACCAACAAATGCCCAAGCAATTTCTAATATTTACCAGAGATTGCAGAAATACGACTTCTAGAAAAAGTATACCATCCCACCTCTAGTCACTGACATATCATTTTCTTAGACACCTCAAAATGGCTACCTCATATGTGCAGATCATGTGCATTGTAGAAAGCACTAAATCTTGCATTTTCAGATCTGTCAATGTTTCCGTAGCTGCAAGGACTGACCGTAAGTTCTACTTTTGATTCATTTGCCCCATGCTTTTTTAAGTTCTGTTATTTAATAATGAATATCTTAGAAAATAAAACTTGTCCTTCCTTTCATTCCTGTTTCACCAACTGCTTTTGCAGACTGTTGATCCCTACTTTTGCTAATATTAGTATGATCAGACTTTTTTCTAGTAATGACACAGTATTTATGTAGTGGCCTAGTGAATCTGTTCACATTGTGTACCTGCCTTCTCCTCTTCAGCCATGAAATGATTGCTTTCTCTTCTAACAGGTCATCAGGTGTAAGATACATACAGAACAATTAGCCCTTTTGAGAGCATACTTCATTGCCCAGTCCCAAAAAACCAGACATCTCAACTTGAGCTTGGGTGATTGCTTCTTCAGTGATAAAATATGCCCTTCAGTGGTCCTCTGTGGACCCCTCCTGATGAGATCTCTAGGAAGCTCTGGAAAAAGTTACATTTGAGATTCCTAGATTGAGATAACCTCTCAAGGTGGTTAGCTTAAAATATATCAGGGCATGATGTAATGAAAAGGACCTGCTCATTTCCTTTCACTAAAAAGAGCTGAGGATGACCAATGCAGCTTTAGATTTGGTCAGGATGAAACTAAATATATGACTGAAAATATGCACATCAAAATTAATGTATTAGATTTTACAGGTTTGGGGTGTCTATATCAGAGGGTTACCATGATGATAACTTAATATCATTATTTATGAAGAAATTCTGCATGAAAAAATAGTGAAATGAACTAATGTCTATTATTTACCAGAATTATTATCAAAATATCTATATTTATCAAAATTATTTACTAAAGAGTTAAGCAAAAATATGTCATTATAAAAGTCTGTGCTTTTTTCCCCTTAACTGGTACTTTAATCTTTTCTTCTCCAGTATACTATTGGAATACTAACTCCGGACGCTTTTTTCTGTGCCACTCCTCTCTTATTATATACACTAAATATTTAAGAAGAATAAAATAGACACACAAGTAGAATGAGATCATGTTTTTATCTACTAAACTATAGAGGGATCTCAGGGGTGCCTGAGAAGAAAAGAAAGCTACAGGAAACCGAAACCTCTTCAGTAGTTCAATATACAATTGATGCCAGCACAGCAACCTGGAATTAATGGACAGAAGAGGTTTATAACTATGTCTTCCATTTAAAACACAGCAGATCCATTTTTGCACAATAATCAAACCCAGGAAATTCAGCCTTGAAACCAAAATATATTTAGCTGAACATTTTTCTAAATAAAAGTCACTCAAGTGAAGTTAATTATTTCCACACAGCCAAGGGGAACTGGATAATGGAGCCCTTGGAATAGGTGCCACTCCTGGAGGAAAAAATCCTACACGTTTGTTAATGTAGTCTGAGCAGCTTTTTTCACGTGAGCTACTCCGAGCAGCTCTGCAATCTAATGAGGCACTCTTTGAAATGCATAGTTCAGAAGGCAGTTCAGAAGGTAAAAAGGAGACTTTATACACCTGAAATTTAAGATTGAGGTAATATTTAACCTCAGTGGATGCAAGTGGCCAACTGTTAGCAGATTCATTTAATCTGTTCCATTCTTTGTTATGTTCTCTGGAAAATGCTAGAAGTGATGTCCAGTTAAGCCTGTTTGGGAGTCTGTTTGAAAATCCCAGATAAGAATAAGGGCTGGAGGGCCAGCATTGTGATTTAGAGGAGCAGGGCTGACATTGTCATAAAGTTTACCCCAATCAATAAAAAATGAGATTTAGTAAAACCCAGCATTTTTTTTTTTTACCTCTTCTTTGCATCCCTGCTTCCTGTGGCTCTGGAATGGACAAATGATCTCAAAGCTCCTTTCCAACCGTGAAGATTCTATGATTCTAAATTTCATATGTACATTTCAGTCAGAGGCAAGACTGAGTCTGGTTTCCAGATCAAAGCTACTCTGTGAAGGTAGAACTGCCATGCAGTTGTCTGCATCTGACAGTGGAGGCACACCCACCGATCTGCTGCTCTTCTCAGGGCACTCTGTGCATGGAAGCACCACCTTTCCAGCTATAGGTGTGCTCAGTATACTTCTCTCGTTCAGGCATATAACCTCATAGCTGGCTCCTCGGCAAGCTGTCGCACAACTGCTGTAACTGCAGGATCAGGGAATTCCTTCCTGACTCCAGCTGGGATTTTTATGGCTCCTCAAACACAGTGGAAAGAGGTCAATGAGCATCTGGTCCTTAATCTGTAACCACCAGTCAGCTGTTGATTCTCTTTGTACGACTCCTCAAGCTTCATTTCTTCATATAAAATGGGACTAATCTTATTTCTTTGTAAGAGTGCCAGGAAGCCTACTCAAATATTGCACATGCCTTGTGAAATGTGATATATATGAAAGAATTTCAATCTTTTCAATCTGTGATCCTCCACATCTCTGACTTGCTGCAGTAGTATTTTCAAGAGGATAAGAAAACTGCAGAAACACCTGAAAACACCAAGATACGGTGCTAGAAACACTAGTAATGCCATATATAACTAATTTGAAGAGCAGTACTCTATATTTTGAAAACTCTATGTTTTGAAAGAAATAAAAATATAGAATTTGATGCTAGTGATAACTTGGAAACTGCTGGAGTTCAAATCAGAATTGAAGACAAAAGGGTAGCAAAGATAATTTTCAAAGTTTCAAAGATGAGATCATCTGTTCTCTTGTCATTGGCCAATATGGTCCAAACCAAGACATTAATATTGTGTCCTGGTTTGAGGTAAAACAGAACCAATTTTCTGATTTGTAATTTTACTTTTTAGCTGGGCCTCATCTAAAGCTTAAACACAGCGTATTTTCCACGTTCTTACAGGGAAAGGAAGGGCTTACAGGAAAGGAAGTCTTTTACTTGATAAATGCTGTGAAAGAACCAGAAGGAAATAGATACAGAAAAAATCCAAAAAATGAGAACTTTGGGTGGAAAGAGAAACTGTTGTTTAAAGCCAGTAAAAATGGAATCATGAGAAAAATATTCCAAAAATTAACTTGTTTGAAAAAGTCATCTCTGACTTGATCAGTGCTCACTTGAGAGTTTGATTTGATGATCCCAAAGAACTGACTTTAGAATGCTTTGACAGGTTCCAGAAAAGAAAAAAAAAAAAAAAAAAAAGTATATTCTTCTGTTAATTTCTTTTGATAATTTCTGGAAGAAATTATCTTTCATCCCTGTTTTTTTTTAATTTTAGTTTTTAATAAGGAAAAGGTCTATTCCATTAGAAATACCACAGTCATAAGGAAATGCATTGAAAATACACATCTTTGTGTATCCTTATCCTTATCCTCTACAGTGAAGATGTTCAACCAGAAGGGTACCTCTAATTTAGTATTAAGACATCCTTTGAACATAACTCAAAATATGCTCTTTAACGTAGAGATATGATTGATCACACAGTAAAGACATATTAGTTGTCTTTTTCAATTAAAAATCTGAATATATGGAAAATTATCTCAACTTTTTATTGTTATTAAGATAATGTTAATTCTTTGCATGCATTTTTACCTTTTCAGTTAGAGTTAAACAGAATGAAGTCTTCCCCATTGAAAAGCATCAAGATTGTTAAACTTTTCTTATGCTGAGACTGTGAAAAAAGGAACTTTCAGTCTTTCAAATATTTTTTTTCTTCATTAGGAATCCATTTATTTCAAAATTTCTTATGTGTTAAGACAGGGGAAAAACAAGAAAAAATAATTGTTTCATAACATGCTCATCTCTGAGAATAAACTTATTGCTATGTAAGAAATTAATACAAGAAAAGATTTTATTGCCCTTCACCTGATAAACAGAAGCAAAGGCTTTATCTTGTTTCAAAGTCGATTAGTTGCTTCTTCAATTTTTTTCCCCAACAAAGATCCCAATTAGCCAGGCCTCTCACAAGCCTGGCTCCTTTCCACCTGCATCATGAATTTACCAACAGTCTTTCATTACAGCATTTCTAAGAACCTTTGCAGGCCTGCTTCTTGCTATTTTACAGCATTTCAGAGAGCCAACCCAGAGAGGATGCTTCTTTTGATAGCCATAAAACCGCTGGAGGGAAACAACCTGCGTATTTGCAGTACTCTGAGGAATGCTATTATGAGTTGGGCATTTGTTGAAGTATTCCCATACCTTCTTTGTTTGAAAACCCACTCCCAAGGAATGAACTCTTACCAGCCACCTGTCTTGAAATCATCCTTAATGCAATTAAAGCCAAGGTGAAATGCAAATAAAAACATGTATTTGCTATGCCTTAAATGAGAAAAACAGTTTTAAACACTTACAGAAGACAAAGACGAAGAAAAAAAATAGAAGGAAAAATTCATCTTGATCTTTTCACTTCAAATTTAAGATGAAAAGACTCTCCCTGAAATCAGACAGTTTGCTCGGAATGTTTTCCTGGCAGTCATCCAATCAAGAATTCCTCCCCCACGTTACTTTATGTCTCAAATTGCACTTATTACAAAGAGCATTTCGTTGGTGGAGTATGGTCATTTTGTAGCTGTTCACTATAGCTGAACTTTCCTGGAAGTCTAGGCATATTTAATCTTTCTTATTAATACTTCCTCTTTATAATTATTTCTTCCCTATTCAAAGGCAGGCTTGACACTTTTATTACTAATTTAAGGACTATATCACCTGTCAGGAGATACATAAATCACACTTATTCAGGCCAGGTGCCTTCTCATGTACTGGGCTCATCAATTAGCATTTTCTTTATTCAGCAATGGTAAAATTCTTCCTTTCCTTTGACCTTGGTGACTCAAGGTGCACATTTCATTGTGAAGTGTGTCCATGTACTGAACTTTTATTTATATCTGTATGAAAGTTCACAGAATCTTTGTATTAACAGACAAATGGGATAAAATCATATAACTCATTACTGATTTTTTTTTTTTACTGAGGTCAAATGTAATGGTAATTAGCTAACAAATGTAACTGTGAAAAGGCTAACCCCTCTAATATCTTCCAGTAGGACTATTGTAATGGTTTCATATAGTCTGCAATGACTAATTAACTTATTTAGGGTTTCACTTGCACTCAAGATGCTACCTTAGCTATTTCTTTAATGTTTTCATAATCTTTATAAAACACTTCATAAAAATTTCATGCCATATATGTATTTTGGTTCTTTTTGGATAGTTGTAATATTTGTCTACAATTTTTGTATGATTTTCTGTTCAGATACAACAGTTTTGCTGAGCAGCTGGACAATGCTTAGGTCAGTGTTTTTTTGCGTTGCTTAATCAGTCACTCATACTGTTCCTTTCGGATACAGACTTCTCCTTTTAAGTAGTTTTTTCTTTCATGTGCTTCTGCTGCTGCAATCCATATTTCTCATTTAATCTTCTCTATTGTAACATTGTCTTGTCTTTGTTCCAGCATCTTGCTTTATTCTTTTTTGCATTCTGGGAAAAACTTACATTTTTATCAGGCCCGAACGGGAACTGATACGAATCAGAATGGTCTTTTTTGAATTTGTGGCTATGATTTCCACTGTATTTTTTTACTCTTTTAGGGATTTCACAAAAATTTCCACAACTAAAAGGCCTAATTTAAACTTCTTTAAGTCACATATTGCATTCCTCAGAGTTCCACCTTCATGGCAGCTGCTATTAGCTGCTGCTTCACAATGCTCATTTCCTTCCTGTCCCTCTGTTTTTAGTTAGACACTTTTGTTTGTGACTCAGCTGCTCTAGTGCTTGTACAATGAGCTGCTCTTAACGGATGATTGTGAAAAATTGCAAATTAGCAAACTGTAACATTGGTGCATTTTTGTTAGAGGAAAAAAAAAGAAAACAAATGTATAAACAATGAAAAAACTTGCCAAAGAAGAAAAGGGATCTTTTGCTACATCTGTATTGCTAAATAAAAGAGAAAAGTGACATGAATAATCATAGCTAGCACCATCTAAAGCAGACTGGCTGTATCCACATCACCTACCACCCCACCCCTTGTAATAGCCTTCTGGTACCTGAAGAGGGCCTACAGGAGAGTTGGGGAGGGACTCTTTGTCAGGGAGCATAGTGATAGGACAAGGGGTAACTGTTTTAACTGAATGAAGGTAGATTTAGATTAGATATTAGGACAAAATTCTTTACCGTGAGAGTGGTGAAACGCTGGAACAGGTTGCCCAGAGAAGCTGCGGATGCCCCATCCCTGGAAGTGTTCAAGACCTGGTTGGATCGGGAGTAACCTGGTCTAGTGGGAGGTGTCCCTGCCCATGGCAGGGGTGTTGGAACTAGGTGATCTTTAAGATCCCTTCCAACTCCAACCATCCTATGATTCTATGACAGCAAATGAAAAGGATTCTGGGACTACAGAGGGAGACAAATCTAGTGCAAGAGTGCAATCAAGCACAGTTTCATCCCTGGGCAGCAGCTTCTCATTTGAATTGCAAATGTGCTGGCACAGCTGAATGGAACGTGCTCAAGTGGGGAGAAAGATGACCAAGACTTTGGCAAACTATGCAATAAGGGACCGAGCCCTTGGGCTTATTTCTTGGCCTGCTTTTGTTTAGCTGTGTAGGCAAGAACTTCGGTAGGCTGTTCATTCTGACTCTTGGTTCAAAGTAGAAAATCACTTTTTCCTGAAGGCATCACTCATTAGTGGGCTACAAGAACAACCTCCCTTCAGCGCTGTCTCTCTCTGGACCCACGCATATTCCACTGTTCTCTATGCAGTGGCCTAGCCTCTGCCCAGCAGCAAAGAATATACAGACTATTGCTTAGCCTGAAGTTTTTTTGTAACAAATGTAGAAACTATGGATTATGACTGTGTCTGATGGTGTACCAGATCTGCTTCACAGACAAACTTTATAACCCTGCAGCTATTATGAATATGTAGGAAACAACACAATCCACCAGTTCTCCCTGAATGTTTACCTTTAGAGCTCAGGACATTACCATGTTCTGGAAGAGACTTTTTTTATATTTTTTATATTTCTTACTGGTTTAGGCTTCCTTGTTTAGTATACAGAATAATTCTGGTGCATTCTGGGGCACAAAATTCTCTCTATTTAATGTTCAAGGAACTTGAGGTATCTAAATTCAATCTAATGAATTGTCACTTTCAGAATGTACATCCAGCTCTCAGCATCTTTTTCACCAGTGTGAAAGGTCTTGGGTCTTATGAATTTGGGCCTCCTGACTGTATTAGAGTTACTGGATGGGTTATAGGGTATTAGCTATACAGCCTTTTTGAGGGATGATCACCTGAAGATGACTGGGTTGTATATCTTCATCCCTGACATTTAGAAAATCAAAACAATTGCTATACATCCTTGGAAGTTTTGGTGTTTGGCTTTCTGGCTTGCTTTGGCTGCAACAATGAAATTGTCTTTGCTGTATTTATTGCAGTCAGCACTTTAACTTGGGAAATATTTGACCAAACCAGAAGGTAGGAAATTAGTTATTGCCAGTAACCCCAAATGTCAATATGCCCACTGATTATATCGTGAAGAAGGAGAGCTTTAGTGTTTATTTACTTGTCCATTTATACTTCATGTTTCCGTTCAGTCCAGGGTCATGTTTCAATCCCCAACATTAGCTTAAAAAAATTGGCTCCATTGCTCAGAAGTTTGATTGCCCATAAATTGTTTCCTGCGTGGCTTTTATTATGCTGTTTAAAAAATAGACCTATTTTAACCCAAGCATAAACATCTCTTTTTTGTGCTTCTTTAAGAAAAGCAAGGACAGCAAATTGAAACACACTGTTCCTTCAGTGTAAAAACTCATTTTTTTTAAGTTGAACAACATCAGCAAGATAAAGAAAAGATTTTAGAAACATCTTTAACTTTACTGCCAACAGGGTTTGAAATCATAAAAACTCAGCGACCCACTTCTTTCCTCCATTCACTCCTGTTATCAGGTCAAGGCCTGAGTTGCTACAACAAAACACTCACAAACCACCACCTGAACTGTTCTTGAAAATGTATTTCAATGTTTTTCAGGGTTTACCAGGTGGTTCATTGTGTTTCAAGTGTCCTTGAAATTCAGCTGTGTGACACTGGTATGAACTACTATATAGAAGAGGTTCAGGATCAGAAATAAAATGCTGTTAAATTAACTGCTGCCTGTGCAATTAGCCTGCAGGTAACTTATTTTACTGAAGCTGATCTTTTTTTTTTTTTAATATTAAATTTTTTGACCAGGTTCTGTCACAGGTGCCCCGAAAGGCAGATTCTCTTTTGGCAGAAAGACAGCGGTATCTGTGGAGTTTGACTACATTCTGACAGTTATATCACACAGATCACTATGAATAAATAAAGAAGCTGTGGTTTCCCTTTCATAAAAAACCATTTTCCCTTTCATGAGGTGAGTGAGGTCTAATCCATTTAATTATTAAAACTGGCCCACTTCTTGTCTTGCTTGCTGCTTAAGTCCTTTTTTCATCACTAGACCCGAGCAGTCCAGAGAGACATTGTGTAAAAGATAATAGATGGCAAAGTGAATTTTTAAAAAGACTTGGAGTGTGAATTTGTTTGATACAGTTCCTCAGTGTCTGAGAAAATGACTTCTTTTTCTTAAGGATGAAAATAAAGCCCTGCAACTATAGACAGTGCCAAGATTGTCTTCATGTTAGTAGGTTTTTATATCTTGCAGGGTTTGCAGGCCCAGACTTTCTCAGATTCCAAAGAATTTGTGATCTTCATCAGGTTGCAAGTCTTTTGTTAAATTTGTCTGAAATACAAAGGTATAACTGCATAGAGCTGATAAGGGGTTACAGCTATTATGACTCTAACTTATTTGCTGATATTTAATACACCATTCCTTTCAATAAGATTCTTATTTAATGTTCTGATCACTATGATCTTTCTCTCTGAGGACATGTTAATGAAATGCATTACAAAAATATCTAATCTTCTTTAAAAGCATAAAGAAAAAACTACAGAAGCTTTCCTCTTTCCAGTGTGAGGGGCAAGCACTCAAATTTAGCCTCTTCTTTGCATAAAATGCCCTATGGTCAGGCAATGTTACTGGGAATTTACGTGTTCAAAGACTGATATTCAAAAAGAACGATTAACAAAGAAAACTCAACTATTATTTACATATTCAGTCCTGCTGTCACTATATACTGTTACATTGCTTGTCCTTATATTTATATTCAATGTGCATAGTTTTCATGGAAACTGCATTGCTATTATGTTTGTGATATACTGCAATATTACATAGATTTCAAAGTGTAATTTTCCTGCTTACTTGTATTAAATACCTAACCTCTAATTTCAGGCCGGTTCTTCATAAGGAAAAAGTACGGGGAAAACCTGCGTGCTAATGCAGGGAAAGTAATGAGATTAAACTAATTTATCAAGGCCTTTGGACATAGAAAATTCTGCAGGGCTGAATGTTTGCATTGCTGAACCCTCCCTGACCCTGAGAAAAGCTAAGGAACTTGAGGTGTGGTGAAACTCAGACTATTCAGGTTCTCCTTGGAACCGTTAATGCAGTGCCTAAACTGTAACTAAGACATATTTTTTTTCCCAGAGAAAAAAGAAAATATTGTGCATAGTAATGAACCAAGCTTTCCCATAGGAGAGTAGTTATTTAATTCTGATGAACCTGCACTTTATTGTTTTCTATATTTCCATCATAAACACCACAGATAAACACCCTAGATCCCTATAATTAATTTTACAATGAAATAAATATACAGCTTCCTCCAGTTCCTCCTTTTTCTTCCTTCGTGAGCCAGTTGTTTACAGAGGGTTGTGCTTGTGAGCACTTTCTCTAATAAGTTATTTATGTACAATAAATTATTTTTCTTCTTTTTTTTTCTTCTTTTTTTTTTTTCCTTTTTTCCCCAGGTTATTTTGATCTTATAGTGTCATGATAATTAGGAGATCTTACCTCCCTTAGCAACCTTCCTTACTGAGTCATTCTCCATCTCTATATTGGGGTAAGGTAAATGTCTTTTCAGAAAGCCAAAATCAAGGACATGGAATATGGCTTTTCTCCATGTAAAAATACTGTTTTAATAAGACCTACATTTTAAACCCAGATAGTAATTAAATAACTACAATAATATGCTAAACATATTTGTGCATACACAAAACAAGTTAGAGTATGAACGCTTGACATTTAAGGCAGATTTTACTCTATACATCATTTATCATGTTCTCATATTTAACAGTTATAAGTTTAATTTAAGAAGGAAGCATTTCGGGACACAACCAGCACTGGAATTATCACATATTATACAGTTGTCATTGAAAGGAAGATCAGTGAAGGCACCAAGATGTGTTCTCTGCATAATGGGACCCCATGTCACAGCCAGTTAGTCATCGTTAATTGGTCATTGGTGATCACGGGAATAGTTCTACGGGGATTGTTGGGATTGGGATTAATTAGTATCATCTACAGTACAGTGGAAGAGACAAAAGTAGAAATCAGTTTCTGGACAACAGATTTAGAGTTAGCCCAGTCACATTTTCATTATAAACGACTAAGTCTATAGATCGATGAGACAATTTTCTTCGGTGTTGAAAACTGATCAGTACTAAATTGTAGTAATTGATTGAATTGATTTTAGGGAAAAGCTTACAGGCTTTGAAACTTTTTTTTTTTTAATTCCCTCTGTAGCCAGCATGGCCTAAAACTATTAATCTTTATAGTAAATTGCAGTGCTCCTATCTTAACTTTTTGGAAATTGTTTTGATTTAGACCAAACCTGGTAACACTAGAGTTCACAATCATTGGTTTTTGTAACAATGGGGAAAACGGGAATTAAGAAAGTATTTCTGGTTTACTAGCAAGATTTCTTACTTGTAATAGGCAGACTTTTAGGGAACTAGATACAGAAACTATATCTGTGCAAAGCTTTTCTGGTTTCCAATGAGATTTCCAATTTAAATCAAGATTACCTTGATTACTTCTTTGGTTTAAGCTTATTAATTTCTATGATACTTATTCGGATGTCTGTTGCTGAAGGCTCAAGAGAAGCAGCATCTTATCTTATTCCAGAATTATGAGATTCAAATTTAGAAGACTGAATGCTTTTTAATAATAATTGAATACCACAAAAGAATTTATTTTGATGGGTTCTCACAGCTATTAGGTTGCCTTTTTCTTTCATTAAAAAATCCTTTGAATACTTTTCACTTGGAGTTTAGCTGCAATATAAAATCCTTTTATTTTTTTTTTCTTTAAATTCAGAGAAATTATTTAAGAAGTGTTTATTAAGTTTTTCTTAGCAAGACAGTTTGTTTTGTTTTAGGAAATGGGCTTAGACTGGTATTCATCTATCAAAATGTGGGGATTTGTGGTTCCTTTTCAATCTCCAAACTTATTTTCTTTATTATTGTAACTTTTTTATATATATAAATAAAAAAGCCTGGGTATAAAGCAGGACACCAATTTGGCTTGTTTGTTAGGTATAAACAAATTAAAAACAGACTGCTTGTTGCCTGAAAATGCCTACAAACCTTCCAAATAAATCCTTCACTTGATTCAGTATTATACAGAAGCCAGGGCTGATACAGAAACACTGTGATGCAAACAGACATCTTCTGGGCAGTTCCCTAAAGTCAAGCAGTATCTGTGGAGCTCTTTGAATGGTTAGGAGTTAATGTTCTACAAATCATGGGATTTGGGGGAATTTCCAATTTGAAAAGAGTGTATCATGTCATTATTTCTAAAAAAGGCAAACAGCCTGATTTGAGTAACTGAGAGCCACGTACTCTTAACAACAATCCTGGAAAAATGCCAGGAAAAGCTAAAGGCTAGAATAAGCAAGTAATTAAGAAATTTTAGTGGAATGTTAATGATTATGCATCTATATATTAATGAATATGTATGTGTGTATATTTATATTTAATTTAAAATAAATCCAAAGAAGCAATTTCATTTTTTTTAAAATGAGATTTTTTGATGTTCTTGGGCTGACACTGAAAGAAAATTTGTTAAAGAAATATTTTTTTGGTGTCTTCAAATAAAGTAAGTCCCATATTGGAAATCAAATCTCTTGAACAGGATGGTCAGTTACTATCTGGATAGTGACAAGAGCTCCTGTAAGGGTTCTTAGAATGGCACCTTCAGTTGGAATAGGTGAGACTTACCCAGGACTTGCTTTTCTGCTTATGCCTAAAAATCAAGCTGGTCTGTAGTCCTATTACTCCACAACATGCATGACCCATCATTGTTGAATATCTTAATCTACATTAATTATCTTAGCAAAGTACAAGACATTTTCTGCATCTGCAGAACAGTTTCTACTGACCATTTACAAATGACTTATCTGTGCGCTATCATCTGATCAATTTGCAGCAGAAGGCACCTAACAGAAAGGGCCCACAGGGGCCAGATTCTCCACTTAGCTTGTCATTCAAGACTTTTAAGAATACCAGTTAGTTTAGGCACAGCAGATGCTGCCTGGGGGAACTCTTCAGGACAGTCTGAAAGTCCCACAAGGAGTGCTCCTGCACTGATAAGTCAAATACGTAGTTTTGAAGGTGTCTAGGGGTTCAGTCACTTCAGTCACCCGGTTTCAAGCCAGTGCATTGCCTCGTCTATGAAAACGAGTAGCAGAGGACTTCCTCACTACCGAAGGAATTAATGACTTAAAGATGGACACACAGGCACAACCCTGATACCCAACTGCATCACAGTTATAAGTAAAGAACAACTTCGAATTTTGTACTTATAACTTGATAGTTCTTGCCATAGTGCAGTCAATGTTATTGCCATAATACAATTAATTCTGTAAGTCGTCATACTGAGTCCAGCCTGAAAATTCTGATAAGAGCATTGCTACACAAAATCAATGCAGCCCAGGATAAATGCGTTAAAAAAACCCAACCAAACAAAGCTGTTTTAACGATCGATCACAAGCTTTCATTTAAAAATTATTGTGTTTTGAGAGCATCTATTATGATTATGCAGAGATTCATGTTTATATTGCAAACTAACTGGGTCAATATTTTTATCAATACCTTTGAAATAATTAATAAAATATTTACTAGTAAATCTTATATAAAAGTTGGAGAAGTATGTAAAGAAGAGGGTTGATTAGTTATACAAAGATATTTGATCATGTACTGAAGTAAGATAATCTGAACAAATTGCATTTTAAATAGAGCTTTGATGTGATTAGCAATTTCATGTTTAAGAGGACTAAAAATTCGATCTTTGTAATATAATTTTATTCTGATTCAGAACAAAGTCAAGATATTTCAAAGCTTCTAGCTAAAGTTAATTGCCCCTGCCTTCCCAGTTCCAAGAAACTATTGACTGCCTCAGAACCAGCAACCCAAATAGCAGCTGTAGCTGTGCTGGAAATGAAGCTCAGAACCGGAAATTTCAAAGCTCTTAACATCCTCCCCGTCTGAGAAGTTTCAAAGAGTTGAACTGGAAGCCTGAGCTCCTCAATGGCCTGCCAAGTTGAGGAACCAGGCAGAGATAGTAATAATTCCCAAAATATAACAGGGATTTTGTCAACATCATAGTCTTGCACAAGTTTACAGTATAGATCAAATGACAAACTCCAAAATATTCTCTTTTGAAATGTTAAGTGAAGATTGATCCAAGTCCAGACATCAAGGGAGGGATTCATCTGACAGATTCAGTCATCCGGAATGTAGGTATCTGCCTACGTGGGTGGGTGTCTAGATTCAGTTTGTGATCAGTGGGAAGATGTGAGTAGACGAATTTTTTCAATGACATATTTCCGTAGTCTGATTTAGGTATTTAAGGCAGACATCTGGCATCATGCAGGTGGTGCTTCTGAACCATGGACAAAAGCTTATATTTTGAAAAGCACTGGTGTATGATAAAATCAAAATGTTTAAGGCTCTGAATCAATGCTTGACAGAGTACAAGTTATATATGAACTGGTCTAACAGAGAAATGAGTGTTCTTGAGTGCACTAAGGAGGAATTTCTTGGAACAACAAATTAGACTAAATAACTTCTTTGAATGGCATTATGGAAACCAAAAGCTGGTTACTATGGTCTCTTCTGTTCTGGAGTTCTTGTCTCGAAAAGATGTTGAAAAATAAGACTGAGTTCAGAAAAGAAATACATCAGAATTTTATGGTTTACACTGTTAAAGTGGATTCATGTCACTTGATGTGATATTGGACATTAATGTGAAGGTCCTGTGTAAAAGAGGTCCAGTGAGAGTTCATTGGAAGTTTTGTATCTGTTTATTGGCTATAGAAGGTTCAGTGTGCTTACTTCAGATATTAAAGCTTTTATTGTAAACATTCCAATTATGGAAAAATACTATACCATTTGGCTATTAATACTGACTTTTGTCTACAGTTGTCTGTTATTGATCTCAGACCATAGTTAATATATGTGATTTTACCAGCCTAAAGGCTATAGCTACTAACAAAGAGATACACAAAAAGACCTTGTATAAAGCTTGTCAGATTTTGCCTGTGTTTTTGTCTGGGTGCCTATAACAATAAAATACTGTTAAATATAAATACTAAATCACCAGAAGTGATAGACCATTGTAGATTAAACCAAACATACAATCAAAAAAATAAATAATGCAAAGTGAGTATTTTTTCAAAACAAAGAAAACATAAATTTAGTTTATCTAATCTGATTTAAGAAGAGTTAATTAAGGGAGTTATTGCTTTGAACATATATATATATTATATTCAACATGAATTAGATACTTCCCTGATATTTTTTGATATCAAACAGCTCAATAACTGCTTTTTGTTGGACAGGTCTGATTGTCAGCTGGTCTGAGACACAGTCTTCAGTGTCAAATGTAACAACTTCCTCCATTCGCTTTAGCCTTGGTTTTTTGAGTTTCTGGTCTTTTTGTTGGGTTTGCTAAACAGAAGGTCATTCCCTGAGACCATGAAGATTATAGATACATTCAGCAATGTAATATATAATAAACCCACTTGGATAATTTTCTGCTGCAAGCTATACCTTCCATGACAATTCTGGAAATGTTTTCTCATTTAATTTTCTATTCTGTCCTGCATCTTGCCTTCCTCTTTGTAAACCTCTATGTGAAAAGAACTGGAACATAGCAGATAGATAGTTTACTGTTCTTTAAAAATGTTAGGCTAGGTCTTTGAAGCAACAGGATTCATGTGTTTTGTTGAGCTTTACTTTCACAACTTCTCTTTTTCAGTGTGAAAATTACATTATTAAAAGATTAAAGTCACCCTGAAAGAGTCACTCTGGCTGTTCTTTTTCCAGTTCATGACTAGGGTTTAAGTTAATAAAAATATACGCATTTGTTATAAATGATTGGATGCATCACTTTATCCTTTTTGTAAAGAGATTTACTTGGTAATTCTAAAGGGGAGAAAGACATTTAAGTTAATTGCATGAAAATCTCTCCACTTGAGAATTAGAGAGATGTTATAATCCTTTGACTATAGCAAATTAAATGTCACCCTCCAGAAACTGTAGTGCTCCATGCTGTTAGATTAAGAATTCTGTAGTTGTAATTTATTAATATTTAGAAAAACTACTAATCAGAATATGTTGAATTGTAACTTAAGTGTATGTCATGACACTAATGCATGATTTGATTGCTTTTGGTAGTAATCCCTCCTTTTTTATTATAAGTGGATTTCATATTTGAATGGGTGTTTCAAATGCAATCCTGTCTTCTGTCCCTTCTGCACCTTCCTTTCACATTTACTTAAAGCAAGTAGAAATAACCCTAACAAGACATACCAATATGTAGTAGACTGGTTCCTAGAAGATCATTTCAATCCTAGCTTGGACATATGAGAGTGTGGAGAGTTTGTGGCAGGATTTGAGGCTCTGAGAATATTTTTTTTCCATCTCTGCTGATCTGTATTAAATATGAAGTATTAATCAAGATTAATTTATTCCAAGCCAAAGCCCAGAATTCTGCAATGTCAGTGGTCAATCGCTTGAACAAAATATTTATTAGCTGCCCATTTCTGCCATCTTTTGTCGGGAGTACTTGAGTAATTTTTTCTTAACCTACATTTTCCCAATAACATTATTACAATAACACATTAATGTCCTCTAATGAAACAAAAAATACTGCCAATTTCTCATTCGCTTCCATTCTACCTATAACAATATTTTTATTCTATTTTTTGCTACTGTTAGTCTTTATCCCATAATGTGGTATTGTATATACTCACTCAACATAACCTGTCATCCACTGTCCTCTGTTTTATATTGCTCTGAAGAGTTTACAAGCAAAGGCAAGAGACAACCACAGTCACCACAAAGAGGTCTAGCAATGGAAGACAACAACAAGATGGTATAATTCTGTATGATAAAGCACCACAGGGTTTTCTGCAGTATAGACATATGTATGTGAACTGGTCATCCAAGATCGTTTTATAGTAAAAAAGGAGAAAAAATAACTGTTAGAACGTGCCTCATCTCATCCTAAGGCAAACATCAAAACAGATCAAACTTATTACACAGTATTTTTTTTTTTTCTCCATTGTTTATAAGGAAAATTTGGGGTAACTAGCTCATAGGTAAACATCAATAGTTGACTGAAGTTAAATCCTGTCACTTCTGTTTAATCATCGACAAGATCAATATTACATTAAGAAATGTTTTAAGGAAGACTGAACAGACAATAATCTGTCCTTGTGTAAAGTTATAGACATATCTAATTGCTGCATGGAAGACAGCAGTAGTGTTTAGGGCTGAAATATTCCTAAAAAGATGATGAAACCCAAGACAGAAAGTGTTTCTATTGTTAGAGGATAGGGAGACAAACATCTGGGAAACATCATACCTAATGTTGAAAACATTAAACTAGCTGTTTAAGGAGAAGAATGATGGAGTATCTATAAGGAAAAGCTTACTCAAAGCTTTGTGGAAAGCTATTTATGCGATATGCAAGGAACAGAAGACAGATCTGATGAAAGAGCCTTCAGACATCAAAAAAATAAAGTATATTCCTGTCCTGATTTCAGCTGTGATAGTTAATTTCCTTTCTAGTGGTTGCTGTGTTTTCATATTTGTCATGAAAGGAATGTCAATAATACATATTGTTTTAGTTGTTACTAAGTGATGTTTATATTATTCAAGGACTTTTTTCAGCTTCCCGTAGAAGCCAGAAAGAGAAGCATAGACGGAACAAGGGAATAGCCAATAGAATATTCCATAACATAGACGTCATGATTGGTATATAAGTGGGGGTTGGCCAGGGGGCGGGAATCTACGATCACTGCTCTGGTCAGGCTGGGCAACCAATTCACTGGGCAGTGAGAGCAACTCATGTCTTGTATAATCCTTTACCACTATTATTTTTTATTATTATTATTATTATTATTATTATTATTATTATTATTATTATTATTATCATCATCATCATCATCATCATCATCAACATCATCATTATCTTCATTTTCATTTTCACTTACATTTTCCCTTATTGTTCTATTAAACTGTCTTGATCTCATCTTGATCTTTTTTTCCCTTTCCTCTCCTTTTCTCCCTCTTCTCCCTTTCTTAGGGGGGGAAAGGGATTGAGTGAGTGGTTGCATGTTTCTAGTGGAAAGAAAGGCAAGGAAAGGCAAGGAAAGGCAAGGAAAGGCAAGGAAAGGCGGAAAGGCAAGGCAAGGCAAAGGCAAGGCAAGGCAAGGCAAGGCAAGGCAAGGCAAGGCAAGGCAAGGCAAGGCAAGGCAAGGCAAGGCAAGGCAAGGAAAGGAAAGGCAAGGCAAGGCAAGGAAAGGAAAGGAAAGGAAAGGAAAGGAAAGGAAAGGAAAGGAAAGGAAAGGAAAGGAAAGGAAAGGAAAGGAAAGGAAAGGAAAGGAAAGGAAAGGAAAGGAAAGGAAAGGAAAGGAAAGGAAAGGAAAGGAAAGGAAAGGAAAGGAAAGGAAAGGAAAGGAAACTGAGTAATTGAGGGGAAGAAAGTCTCTGAAGAAAGAAAACAGTTTTTAGAAGGAAAGAAGGCACGACACTTCTGCAGCAGTTGTCAGAGACTGGAATTTATCTCCTCTAGTTTTACGTCTGAGCTAATCAAATTAAAATCCTTACATAGGGATTCAGTGGAAATAAACTGGCAATTTTATTTGCCTGAGGTACTTAAGGTGTCTGGAATAAGTTATGTTATAGGTATGGCATTTTTTCCTAGTGACTAACAGTGTAGAAAACCACATGGTAGATAGCAGAAGTTAAACAAGTTGTAAACAATTCATTGAGGAAGAAACATGAAAGAAAATTATCTAAATATATTACAAATGCCTTATAAGACCAGTAATACATTTGTAATTCTCTCTCTACTGGAAGAAGTTTGATGGTTAAGTACCATTCTTTGTAAAGCTAACAGAATCATAAATGTACAAGATCAAAACTGGAACATGTTTTTGATGAAATACTCTCCCTCCTCTTTGATACTACCCTCTGATAAATATAAATGGAAAAAACTGAAACAAACAAAAAGCTTTCAGCAGGAAGATTTCGTTTGGTTGTAGATTGTTTCTTTTTTTTTTTTTTTTTTTTTTTGTATTTTCTAAATTAAGATCAGTATTTTTCTCTGCTCTCTTTTGGGGATTTTGTGTTTCCTGCTACAATTGTAAGGGGACTTTGTGGTATATATATCAACTACATTCCCCATAACATTTAAGAAAAAAAGCAACCCTCTAGAGCTCTGCTAAGAAATTGTTACAAAGCATTTGAAGAAAGGAGAAAGGCTTTGAATAAGGCAAGATATTTGTTAAAACTTCAGGATTTGATAGGTTATAAAAGGAAAACGTATTCAGGCTCAGGGGGTTATTAGAAGATCTAAGAAATCATGCTGGCAATACTTCTGTAGCTGTATTAATCACCATACTTCAGCAGAAAAGACATGGAATAAGATAAAAAGAATAAATGAGAAAAGGGACACATCTTTTGCAATACCTACTTTAATTAAGGGTGAAACTACTGTTGATTCATATATACAAAAAATTAACATGCTAGGTGGGTGCTCTGCTAATATTGATTATAACTGTAGATTGATTTTATCTGCATCAAAGAGCTTTTATTATGTGAAGATTTGTGTTCAGATTTTTTCTATTTTTCCTTTTGAAATAGGCACTTGCATTCTGGAGGGCTAATATGAGACCACTAGCGCTATAGTATAGGTTTTCCAGTCAATTAATTTAGGTTATTTACCTCCAATAATATGATTCATGAGCTTAACTATAATTGTTTGAGGAGAAAAGAGATGGAATTTTAACTTTTTTGAACATTTTCAGAATTGAACTATTTGTTGGGTTGTTGGTTTTGTTGGTTTTTGGTTTTTTTTTTTCACCTTAAGAAAATGGCATGTATTTAAACATAGAATAATATTTCCTGTATAATTAAATTAGGTTGTGTTTCCTATGACACAAATTCTTTGTTACACTATATAGGTGATTTAAAAACAGAAACAGTTGAGAGATTTTCATTGTATTTTCGAAGTTCCTTTTACATTTTCTACGTTTCCTTGAGAAGGGTTTGTCTGCTTTGGTTGGATTCTTTGGTTGGATTTCCTTTTTCAGAAATGCACCTATACATGTGTGTTTATCATGTAGCTGTTATGATATACAAAAAAATAGTCAGAAGTTAGGATCCTGGCTTTTTATCTGCTTGAATATTATGCAGCACTAGGTTTGGGTTTCATAGGAAAGAATGATCTTGCTGCCTCCTTGTCAGAAAGTCTGTGCTTTCATTTTTTTGTATAACCTTGCTGTTCACTGACGCCCCAGGGAACCTTGAAGCTAATCCCTGTCAGAGGAGGAGACTGGATAACGATGCGATTGCCCTTCCACCTTCACCTGATCAACTGTTTTGCCAGTGAAAGGTAGCCAGGACATATATTACTGTTATGTCAAGACATCACAGAAGTCCTAAATTCCTCTTCGTAAATTGTCAAGGTAAAGTGCAAACAGCGTGCCGTATAATGTTTGTTGCTTAACTTCTTTTTGTCATTATTTTTCTCTTAAGCGATCCTCTGAGTATTCTTAATGATTCAGGGTAGGATGCAGCCATGATATGGGTAAAGGCTTCATATAGTTGCTCAGCTGCTTCTCTGGTAAATGAACTAAATTATGCTTCTTGATGGGCTGTGGAAAAGTGGGAGGAATGCATTCCTCTCCCCTGCCTTCCCCTTTGGCAAATCTGTTATTTTAATTGTATTTGAATTTGCATCAGCAATGTTTCAGATAAATACGTCAAGATTCAAGTGTCTGTGGTTATGCACAACTAAAACTGCATAATGATCACTGCTTGGGAGACAAATTTTCTGTCCCGGGGGAAAATCCAATCATTTCAAGTTTGATATCATTCCAAGTCTGATGGAAAAATTTAAATGCTGACATTTCCAGTAATAACTAAATTTTAGAACTACAAGATCATTGGATGGCTGAGGTTGAAAGGCAGCTAAGGAGGTGTCTAGTCCAACCCCCTGCAGAACAGGGTGAGATGGGGATTGCTCTTGGCTGTGTTCAGTCAGGTGTTGAATACCTCCAAGGATGGGAACTCCACAACCTCTCTGGGCAATCTCGGTCACCCTCACAGTAAAAAAGCATTTCCTGATGTTCAGAGGGAACTGCCTGTGTTTCAGTTTGTGCCCATTGCCTTTGGTTCTGTCACTGAACACCACTGAGAAGAAACTGGTTCCAGCTTCTATATTCCCAGTGTTACGGTATTTATACACTTTGGTAAGATCCCCCTCAGCCTTCTCTTCTCCAGACTGAACAGTCCCAGCTCTCTGAGCCCTTCCTCATAGGAGAGATGCTCCAGCCCCTTAATCATCTTAGTGGCTTTTTGCTGGACTTTCTCCATTAAGTCCATGTCTCTCATTCTAGGGAGCCCAGAACTGGGCACAGCAGTCCAGATGAGTCTCACCAGTGCTGAGGAAAGGGAAAGGATCACCTCCCTCAACCTGTTGGCTATGCACCTCCTGATGCAGCCCAGGGTATAGTTGGCCTTCTTTGCTGCAAGGGCACGTTGCTCACTCATGATCAGCTTGCTGTCCATTAGGACCCCCAGGTCCTTATCTTGTAGAGTTCCTTTCCAGTCAGCCCGTACCCTGTACTGGTGCCTGGGGTTATTCCTCCCCAGGTGTAGGATGTGACATTATCTCTGCCTGAACTTTGCAAGATTCTGGTCTGCTCAGTTCTCCAGCTAGTCAAGGCCTGTCTGTTGAGACAGCAAAACCATATGGTGTATCAGCCACTGCTCCCAGTTTTGTTTAATCTGCTGAGGGTGCACACAGACACATCATCCAAATCATTAATGAAGATGTTAATCAGTGTTAAAGATTACCCCAGTAGTGACCCCTGGGATACGCTGCTAGTGTACTCAGCCTCATACTGCTGCTGATTATGGAACTTTGATGCCAACAATTCCGACAGTTTTTAATTCACCTCACTATCTGTAAAAGCTGTACTTTACCAGTTTGTCTACAATGATGTTAGTGGAGATGATGTCAAAAACCTTGCTAATGTGAAGATAAACAACATCCGCCACTATCCACTCATCCACCAAGCCAGTCATCTCATCAGAGAAAGCTATTAGGTTGATTAAGCAAGATTTCCCCTTTGTAGATCTATGCTGATGACTCCAAATCACCTTCTTGTACTTCATGGGTCTAGAAATTATTTCCAGGAGCATTTCCTCCTTCACATTCACAGGGACTAAGGTGAGGCTGATAGACTTGCAGTTCTCTGAATACCCTTTCTTTGCCTTCTTGAAGATAGGGACATTTGCTTTCTTCTAGTCCTCAGCAACCTCTCCCATTCACCATGACCTTTCATAGATAACCAAGAGTGGCCTCCCAGTGACATCAGTCAGCTCCCTCAGCACTTGTGGGTGCATCCTGTTAGGTCCCTTGGGCTTATGTCCATCCAGTTTGTTTAAATGTTCCCTAATCAGATCCTTCTCCACCGAGGGTAAGTCTTCCTTGCTTCAGACTTTCTCACTGGTCCCAGATATAGAATCATAGAATCATTGAATGGTTAGAGTTGGAAGTAACCTTAAAGATCATCTAGTTCCAACCCCCCTGCAATGGCCAGGGACACTTTCCACCAGATTAGGCTGCGCAAATCCCCATCCAGCCTGGCCTTGAACACCTCTAGGGATGGGTCTTACCAGTAAAGACTGAGCCAAGGAATGCATTGAATATCTTGACCTTCTCCATGTCCTTTGTAACCAGTTCCCCTGCGCCATTCAGGGTGAGGCCCACATTCTTCCTAACCTTTTGCTGCTGATATATCTGTAGAAACATTTTTTTCCCTTCAAGTGCCATGGCAGATTCAGGTGGGTTTTGGCTTTCCTAACTCTATCCCTGCTCAGACAAAGTTTCTGTATTCCTCCCAGGTCATCTGTGCCTGTTTCTACCTCTTGTACACTTCCTTTTTATGTCTGAATTTTTTTCATAAGACCCTTGCTCATCTATGCAGGCCTCATGACAAATTTACTTGACTCCCTGATAATCAGGGATGATTGTTGAATATCAGGCAGCTTTTCCGGACCCCTCTTCTCTCCAGGGCCATCTCTTATGTGAGTCTTCCAATAAGAGGCACGAACAGGACAAAGTCCACTCTTCTGAAGTCCAGGGTTGAGATCCTGCTTTTTGCTTGATCTTTAGGAAAAATGTTCCTCAGGGACAACCTCTTGCTCCTGACCAAGTGCTTTATAACAGACATCCACAACATCACTGATGTTGATCTGCCTGATAATCATGACTCACAAGCTCAACTGGCTCTTTACTTGTGCCAAGGAAAAGCTCCACACACCCACGCTTCTCTCTCACATAAAGGGTGAATCCCCCTCCTTGCTGTCCTAGCCCATTCTTCCCAAAAATTCTGTATCCATCCAGGATAATCCAGTCTGTGTGTGATCTCAGCAGGTCTCTCATCCAACCCCCTGCTCAAAGTCAGCAGGCCATGCTGCTCAGGTCTTTCTCCTGTCCAGTCTCGAAAACCTTCAGAGAAGGAGACTACACAAACTCCTAGAACAACCTGCTTCACTGCTCAACTCTTCTCATAAGGAAAACCACTTTAATTTCAATTTGAAAAAAACAATAATATTGCTTTAATAAGATTTAAAACTTCAATATGATAATTATAAACATCATGAAAATATTAATGAATCGTATTAAATAAAAATCTTCTAATACATCATTTGAAATAAATAGGTTTCCACAGAATACTTTAAATTTAATTAATTAATTTTCTGCCAGAAGTCCTTTAAGACTTACAATAGGTTCAGATGGATCCTGCAGGAGGGAGTGGGACAGACAAGGGAAATTCCTCCTTTCCTGGTGAGCAAATGCTCCTCCTAAAGGGATGAGGGGAGAAAGTTGCAATACACCAAGGTTTCATAGATCAGATAGAGACTGATATAGTCCCATCAGCAGTGTATCTTTGCACACTCTGGGTGTGACAAAAAGAGAAACTTCCTAGGGACCAGACTGTGAAGAGATCCAGTGAGCTTCCTTTTAAAACTATTATTTATTTTTGAGCACTCTGATGAACAACTGAAATAGAATCAATGACTTTCTTATCAGTAGATTGTTCTTAAATCCTCTGCCTTTCTATCTATAAATATATGCTATAATCAAGAACGTAATTAACCTAATGTACCCGTGAAGCTGTTCTTGCAGCTCTGTACACACAAATAACCTATTTCCAGAAACAACTATAAATAAATGAACATTTTATAGCAAGTAGGTCAAATTTTTAAGGATAATTAGGCATAAAAGGCATACAGACAGACGCCTCCTGTGAGGCCGTTTTTCAGCGTTCTTGAAAATCCATCTGGATGCTTAACTATATCTCAGGTCACCATGACTACATTTAAATCCCTTGAAAGTCTGTGTCCTATGCACCGAAAAACTCTCCGAGGGGTCACCTGTCTAAGCGGTCTAAGCATATTGTGCAACGCATAGGAAAATATACACACAGTGAGAGAATAATTAAGCTCACAAAAGACTTGAATTGCCCTTTGGAGGATCTGACCTTTTTCCTTCAGCATAAAGAAATCCAAGAGCAGCTATGATTCCAGCACAGGTGCTGAGAACATTTATGATGTCCAGGCCCATGGGACTTTTGCATGGCAGAATCAACATTACTTGTAGAGTAAAGACATTTAGAGTCTGCAGAAAGAAGTAGATCAGCAGGCAATACACACCAGGGAGGGCAATGAGAGTATTGCACTTGACTCCGGCCATCTGTGCAGGCAAGTTCAATACAGCACAGAAATATTTAACCTGTCTCAAACAATAGAATTAATCTAGACAGAGAAGTGAAATCTCCAGATCAGCTCATTTACTATACTGTAGATTAACATTTTTTCATGCCTTGATAAAGTTTGGTGGCAAGACTTCTTTCTCAGTGTAAAACAGACAAGCTGCTTTATTATTTACAAAAATGAACACATAAGACACTAAATAAAAACTTAGTTCTTTGGCAGATGCAAAGCAGTTTCAACGTAATTGATTGGGCCACCTGCAATATTAAAGAAGTATCAATAAAATCAGGCTGTTTCCTGTATGGGAGTTATTACATGCTGTGTAAAATCCCGTTTCCCCTCCCTTTCATTGAAGTCATTGAAGCCTGAACATAGAACTAAATAAGCTACTTGGCACCAGGGAAACATATCTCACAAAAGCTGCTTTATGTGTTTGAACACTTTGAAATTGCTGGTCTACTGAATTTAATATGCCCAGGACTCTAGAGCAAGATTTTGTCCTATAACGATCATAGAACTTTTTATAAAAATTCAATTTATTTGTTACCATTAAGAGCTTGCCAGTCCATTTCAATACGAAATTCATCAATTGTGTCTCAGCTTTATACAGTGTCTTTTTGTTCTGAAATATAGACCTTGGCATATGTAAGCAGATAGGGTTTTGAAGATTTGCCAGCCCTTGTACCATAAGCGTAACACTTACATTCGCTTTTGTAGAAGGAAATGGTTTATACAAAATGACAGTTGTGAAATCTGCAGGTTACTAACAGCTTGGTAAATCTGACTGAAAGAACGTCTTTAGTCTAGCAGTAGACCAGCAGTCAGCAGTCCAGCAGGAGAAGGCTTATCTGTGCCAGCTTTAGAAACCAGGGATGTGATTTATTTCACCTCAGGTCAAGCATTTTAAGGGTATATAATCCTAAAATTTTACCCTACCTCCTATCCAAATACATAAATGCATGCACTGCGTCCTGCTATCAACTTCATCCCTAGCATCTCTCTTGCACTGCACTGTAGGAAGTAGTGCTGGTTATCTTGGAAGCCAGAGGACTGTGAAAAGACACACTGTGAAGGCTGTGAAAGAAGTTTGTGTATTTGTGTGTTGATGAGGAATGGAGGGGCACAGAACAACAGAAATCTGTGTGCATCTGAAATAAAACATTTCTCTAAATTATTAAATTCAGTTAATTTGGCTTACATAGCACTACAGCTAGACAGCAAAAACTTACTGAAATTTTTACTACGCTGCTTCTGATTGTGTCGTATAATTTGTCATTGGGATTCCACAGTAACCGGGTAAAAATAAAAACATGCCTAGAATTATGTTTGGCTAATACTATCTGAAACAAAAATTCCACAGCATACAAGTATGCTTTTTGAATGTGATTTTCTTAGGTGATTCAAGCTATCTGGACTGTTTTTCCCCCAGATTAAAGGATCCTTATCTGGCTTCTGTGGATACCTCTGTGGACGCTGGAAAAGTCGTCTCATTGACCTTGTACCGAAAAACAAGTAGCCGTGTAGGGTGACTATGGGGCAATTCCCCTAAGTTGCATTTATGCAAATTCAAGTAACTCAACATGCTGCGTAATGAAACACAAGAGAATTAGTGACACGGGAACTATGCCATGCCACTGCTGCAGCCTTGTCCCACATTCCTCCCTCCATGTTGTCAATCCTGAATGAAGGCAGAGTTTTGTGTTACAATGAATTAATTTTACACACTGAGAGATTATGAATTAAGAAAACTGTCAATATAAAAATTAAGGACAATATCATTAGTTGTTGGTACTAATTGTAGTTCTTAATTGGAGACTGAATCTCATACATTTGATTTATCACATTGGGAATATACAACAAAGGTCCTTTTTAAGTACTTACCAGTAAAATCCCATTGACTGATTTTGATTTCATAAAAGTCAGTAGGGAAAAATAAACAAACAGAAAAAACACACCAGGAGTGTTTGTAAAGACTAAAGCTGTAGGCATGGATGAATTTCTTTCACTCAGTAAAGAAAGGCCAATTGAACAAAAATGCCATTTTAGTCAGCACCAAAACTACTCGCTAATTCATCTCGTATGAATTCAGAGGATAACTTGAATGGGAGAAAACAAAGAGACTAGTGATGCTACTTGAGATAAAAATTTTTAATCTTTTTCCTTTAGAAAGAAGTCATGTTTTTGTTTTATACAATGTCGAAATATTCATTTTTTTAATGAGGGAAGGATACAGGATTAAATAAACATTTTATATGATCTAAGTAGGAATTTTTCTGTTTCACTAAGAAATTAAAGCAGAGTTTGAATCAAGGTGAAGCAGACTGACAGCCTCTGAAAGGGCAAGCTATAAACCAAGGGGATAGCAAATTTCAAATATTTTTTTCGTAAATGGTAGTCAAAGGTCAAAATCCATCATACGTGCAAATCTCAATGGAGTCAATGTGTTTGTGACTGACTGTCATACACCACTGACAGCTTCAGACACACAACAGCTCAAGTCAGTCCTCTAAATGATATTCTGCAGAGGAGAGGGGCTCCAAATGAATGAGTACAAAGGGAAGAAGTATACATGTTTTGGGATCACAGATGCTCAGCACTTCATCTTTTAAAACATTTTTAATATTTCAACCTCACACATGGCAGAAATAGTCGCTGTTCCATGGGACTTTTCTTTAATTTTTGACATCATCATTGAATTTCAAGTACTAATATCTGCAATTCTGCTTCCCTCATTCTGTCGTGCTCTGCTGCATTAGTGCAAATCTCTGCTCTCATCCTCAATATCCATCATAGTCCAGCTTTCGCTGTCACAATTCTTTCCATAGGAAGACTGTTTCTACTGAAAGAATGTAAGGCTATTCCTGCTTTACATAAAATCAGTGACAAACATGTGAGTATATAGGATTGTAGAAACAAAAGAAAATCAATAAGGTGGAAAATTCATAATGTCTTCAGAAAAGACCTTCAGGTCAATGATTAGATAACAGTGTTTTGCCTGTTTCTATTGCTAGTTTTAGCTATGGCAAAAGCTAGAAAGGAAATAACCTTACAAGGAGAATCTTGCCTTTAGTTCTGTTTTACGCTAGAATGTCCTGCATTTCTGTACCAGTTACTAGAAGTAGGAGGTTAGCGAGGAAAATTGTGAGAATGAGAAAAAAGTGGTTTGATGTCAAATGCCTACTCAAACGCTTGTGCTTCATCTATGCTAAACACTCACAGAAACCAGGACCAAGTTGTAGATGAATGGAGATAAATGGATTGCCTAAACATTGCTGAAAAAAATGGTGAAATTAAATGTATGATTCTAAATTTCTTTTTTTTTTTTTCAGAGCAAAACCGAATTTTATGTCTTCTTACAATATATACACACATACACATGAGTTTTTTCCAACATTTATACTCAGTTAGAGGTACAAGAGTTTTAATGAGTAAGAACTCCATTTCATACCAGTTATGAGGTGCCTGCAGAGGTGCCTTAACTAGGTGAACCAAGAATTATGTGGAACTAAAAAGGTAGAGACTAATGACAGTAAAAATTTTGCCTTAATTCTGGCCAGGGAATTAAACAAGTGTCTCCTGGACATGATTAGCTAAGTTTAAAGAGGGCCTTTGGAAAAAGGGACCACAGATTAATACACAAATACTTGCTCTGCCCAATCAAATAAAATTAATGTAATTAGTTTTATTGTGGTCAATACCTTTAAATCACTTAAACACAGGCTTGACTTGTGAGATTTGAGAAATTCAATTAACTAATGCCAGTAAATTGATAAAGTTTCACTAGAAGAAAAATTATGTAAGCAAGAAAAAATATTCTTATTGTATTACACAATAAATGTCACAGAAAACGGAGTGAGAGGCACTGGAGAGACTGTAGAGAAGAAAGTGACTTCTAAAGGACTCTAGTGGGAATCTTTGCAGATACAGTTATCTGGGGAAATAAACTGGCTGCATGGGAAAAGACTAAAACATCAATTAAACTGGCAATGTCACAAGGTCTTTTTGTGATCACATAAGGTAAAGTTATTTAAAAAAAAAGGCAAAGAGCTTCACAAAATCTTAATTTCTGCTTCTAGACAAAATTCTTTTTTTTTTTTTTCCAAAAGCCTAAATATTCCTCAACTAATATGTGGTTTATTAAAGCTAAAGGGTTATGCTATCTCAGAAAAAGAGATTCAGACAGTATCAAAAACATAGCAAAACAGAAACTGATTACTGAATTATTATGATATAGTCTACTTAAGTAAAAGATGAAGTACACGTAACCTGAAATGATTAAGAACAAATATTAAATGGAACAACCACATTTTGCATCCCGTACAACTTACTGAAAAGGAAAAATAAAATGGACGTAAGCTTTTGCTTATTCACATGCTCTCAAACTTTGTTTTGGCATGTTCAGAGATAAAAAGTAAGGCTGATATTTTTGCAGTCATTGTCTCTGAAAATAGAGCATGTTTACTGTGAACAGAATGACATTGTTTGCTGACTTCTGTAATGCTGGTCTTGCTTGAGAAAGGAGCAAACACAAAAGTAAAGTGGAATTGTGTTTTGGTTCAGAGAAGTGGATTAGTGATCTGTGTAAATATGATGCAGTGTTTGTCTAAAGGATTTCTGCTCTATAAACACATGAGGCTAAATCCTGATCCTATTGAAGGCAATGGCATAATTCTCCCTTGACTTCAGTAGAACCGAAGATTGGCTCAGCACATTTTAATACTATAAAATTTCTCACTCCAAGAGAAAACTTCACTGGAATGACTGCTTTCACAACTCAACTCTTCTATATCCCAAAATCATTGATGTGTGAGCTCCCAAGAAAACACTATATAGACTTTTCCTCTGAAGAAACAAATAATCCGAGTCTGAATTCACGGTATTTCTTCTCAGTGTTTACAAAGTAGATTAGTATCATCCCATCAATAACAGATGCACAGCCTTTCTGATGTTTTGTTTTGTTTTGTTTTGTTTTGTTTTGTTTTGTTTTTTCCGAAACAGAATCTGATGGTGACATACACTAACTTTTTTAAAGACCAGGCAGCAAAATTACAGCTTCCACTGAAACATTTTTTCTATTTCTTTGCTTATTTTCTTATATAATTTTTCATTCAACAGAGAAAGAGAGAAACAAACATAGAAAAAGATTCCATATTTTATTACCCGAGAGGTCCCTTATTGACCACCTTTAACTATGGAGAACATAAAATGATTCTCTGTCCTTGGCAAATTTTTTCCCACCACAGCATTCTTAGAACATTTTTGTTTTCCTAATGCTCTTTTATTCCTATTTGATGGGTTTTTTTTAATTAATCACTCCCACTATGTCAATAGTGGCTTTACTTTGAATCTGGTGACTGCTAGCATCCCTTTTCAATCTTCTGCAATGGACTTCCTTAAAAGGTTTTTTTCAAGCCCAGATAAATGTCAGCTTGTTCTCCTTTATCTCTGCTATTTGCCAACTTGTTCTCAAATGCAGCAGCACAGTCCACAATCATGTCACTCACTGTATTTTATAACATTGGCTTGCAATCCCTTAACATATGTTCTGCCACACCATATTTGATGAGGTCCATGAATCCTGTGAGGAAACAGAAGTTAGTACACTTTATGGAGGTACAACACAGCAGTCCACATTCATTATGTTTAGGTTAATATAAGTAATTTATAAGTAAGTTATTTATGCAGGTTGGTGGCTATTTAGGTTTTCTGGCTATTGATGAAGTCAAGTCTTTAGTGAAAATTATATTCTTCAATTATTAATGAATTAATTACAGTTCTAGGAACATATAGTGTAGTATATCTTAATAATATCATAATTTAAAAAAATAATCATAATTAGACATAGTCATTCATAAAGGTACCACCTATTTCCACCAGGTAAACTATACAAATTCTCAGAGATTTTAGCATTAATATGTACCAAAACCAAGAAAGTCAGCTGCATAAAAAAAAATTCCATTTCTCACGTGTAATAGGCCTCTAGATTCAAATTATAATGGTTTACATGCCCAAAAATATAATAACAAACTAAGACAAGAACAGACTACAAACCTGGCTGCTGTTCCAAACACATACCGCCAGCAGTCAGAGAGACATGATCTCAATTTTCACCCTGGACTTTGCTGAAGGCCTCAGGCCCTTCCTTAAGGTTACCTTCCAGATCTTGAATTCATGAACACTATGTCAAGAAACCATATAAAACTAAAGTATATCTCACATAGTTCAGCCTTGGAAGAGAGAAGTGTGGTTTGGGTTTTTTTTACAGTAGTACTGTGAAAGTATTTCATAAAATGAAATTCCAATATATAGAATTTTGTGACTTAGAGTACATTAGTTACAACGTTAGTTGTATGAAATTCACATTAGTTACATCATTAGTTCTATGAAATTCACGCATATGGTGTGAGGAACAAATTCATCCCAAAATTACTCTACCAGGCAGGTCCAGATAGGCAATGGAATTCTGACATTCACACAGCAACATCTCAGGATCACTTTTTGTCCAAGACTGGCTGGAACCTTAGAGATAATGTCCCTAGCAGGCATTTTTATGCATAGCTTGGCTCGCCTTGCACTTATTTGTGTGTGTGCCACCAGGTCTTAAGTAAGTTCAGGCACGTAGATATTTGGAAATATTTTGAAATGATCCAGAATATGTTGTGAAGCACTAATGAGAGTTAACTCCAGAAGATGGAGAAAGAAAGGGAAAGGATTGCAGCATTATGGACTCAAGACATGTTTCACAGAGAATGCTGATTACAGAAAAAGCATTTTAGGCCAACTGACCATAAAGAGCAGTCAGAAGAAGCAGCCACTCACAAATAAAGAAGGCATATAAAAAATCAAGTGCCTAAAATGGGTACCCAAGGTACCCATTCTTAAGATGGCAGCCCTGTTACCCAAGCAAACCTGAGAGCACAAGAAATAGAAGGATAGGGCTTGTGGCAAATTTTAGACATGAGAATTGCTCATTCCGTTCAAAGTGTTCAGAAGCAGAAAACAAAGGTTGTCCGAGTGACACCAGTACATCAATACCAGCGAGAGGAGAAGGCAGGCATGGGGGCAGCGCAGGTCCTGGGAAAACAAGCACACCCCAGGACTTCATTACCAGACCAAGAGCAGCACCTTGTGTGGCTGAACCCTGGCAGCAATAGCCTTAAACATCCTTAATCCACATCTTTTTTTTCTCCCTCTGTCAAGCTGTTTTTTATTGCTCAACACCTTTGCGCAGTACGGGTGATGATTAATGCTACTTTGAGCGGAGATATTTGGCATACACGCCCTACATGGGATCCACAGAGGCATTTGGCACTGCAGAGTCACTGTGGCTGTGTGGAACACGGTTCTGCCCCATGGGCCCTGGGGAGCATAGGGATTTCTATACTTCCCTGCAGGCACAGCCTGGTTCAGGGGACAGCAGATGCTGAGGCTTCAGCTTCAACCCATCCCTTCTCAGCTCCAGGGAATAAAGAGAGAAGAGTTTAGGTATTCCCGAGAGACATGGATTACCATCCTGTCTGGATTCATGGAGGCTCTTCCTCCATACCTTTAACAAACTGACAAAACTACCACTACCACTTATTTCTTTGTGCCTTCAGCGGTGCTGAGCAGAACTGACTCCATCTAATTGGAATGAAATATATCAGTAATGGGAATAAATGGCACAACTGAGAGACACTTTTAAAAGACTCTACAAGACCATAAAGCATCTTACTGCAAAGGTCAGTTCATCCTCCTAGCTCACCCTTACTTTCTGAAGAAATGGAAACCATGAAGGTTGGGACTGGGAGCAAAGATGAACTTTGGTGGAGAGATTGTCAAAGTTATAAAAGATATTTTGTTGCCCAGTTTCTACAGGCAGGAGCCATTTCTATGTCTTTCAAACTAGTATGACTACTTTCTACTTGAAATTACTTTCCCTAGTATGATATAAGCCTGTGTTCAAGGAGTCAGACTTTTGACCATATTACATCTGTTATATGCTGAGGGATAAAATTAAGAAACACTTCATGAAAATGTTACGACATAGACAGAGGAAACTTTAACAACAGTTTCAATAGAATACTTGGGGTTTTTTTTAACATGGACTCCTCCACAGCAGCTGTTGTAGGAGGCTTTAACCTGAAAACAGCCACAACTTAAATTAGACCTTTGCACAGAAGAGGACGTTGCTGCATTAGCAAAATAGCATGGGAAGGTTCAGGTGTAAAGGATTCAAAGTTACACAGTTATTCACATTCTGAAGGACTATCTAAGTGACATTTTTGTTCATGAGAACACTTTGGTAAGCATAGAAAACAAGAGTTTCTAGACTCCAGCAAGTTAAAAGGCTGAAGAAAGAAATTGGAAATGTCCAAATGTGCTGTCATACCTCTTAGCAAAAAAAATAAATAAGGCATATTTTAAATCTTTTCATTTCTCAAAGAATGAAAAAGAATGTGAATGCTCTTCAAAAACAGGATAAAGATTTGGTCTGTGAAAGCAGTGCTATATGAAAGTATGTGCTTTTGGTACTTCTGACAAAAAGATCTTGCTGGATACCTTCGACAAGAGAAATTGTGAGCATTAACATGAGGGCTAGGTTTGTGCTAAAGGTAAAAGATAAAAAAACCTGTTCACAAAAAATTACAAGAGCTAAGCCCCACTTTTTACTAGAAATAGTTTAATGCTATGGAATTTTCTTGCCATCAAAAAAAGATTGCAAAGCTTAATGTGACAACACCATCCAGAGTTTAAATTCACAGAGATTAAATCAAACAGCATTAGAAAATGGTTGAGCATGGTGATAAAGTGACTGTAAGGCGAGCTGGCAGAAAAGCACTTTCCTAATAATGAGGAAGAGGCCCTAGGTGCAAACACGCTAGGCAGAATATTGGCAACAGCACACTCCAGGCATATAAATAAAATTCCTCTGTCACACCTTTTGCTGCCAAATTAGTACAGCAACTACACAGTCACTGATGCTTGCTTTTCTTTGCAAACTGTAACTTACTACCATCACCGACAGTAAAAAGAAAATCAAGCTATGCCTTTTTGTGTCTTTGTGAAACTGCTTTCTCCCATGAAATAAAAATTAACTGATACAGTTTACACATGACGTTAACTGTATGCCTCAGTCATACCAACATCCAGTAAGACAGATTTCAGTCCTCAGGAGTGTAGGAATATTATGACTTGCTGCTTGGTTCCAGCTGTGTGTCAGATCATGCTTTTAACTTACTTTCTATGGATTCCAGGGAGAGAAGGACTGGATACAGCTCTGTGCGTGGAAGCCTTCCATTATAAATCAGCCATGATATTTCAGCCCCTGAGTCCATCCTAACATTATTGTTTTCAGAGTATGTCTCTTGACTTGCAGCTCGTAAGACACTTTTATATTTCAGAGCCAAAACCAATATGGTGTCATTGTAGTTTAATACTGCTGCCTAATTCACCACTGCACTGATTTCAATGGGGTCATTCTAGTATGGAGCTGCTGCGTTCAGAATCGTTACATGAATTTTTCAATGTGCATTGCAGCAATATATACTCCTAGTACATTTTATGTTTCTCACATTCAACAGAGAAAAGAATGCTATAATAAAGTATAACATTAAAGTCTTCAAATACGCCTCTTTTGATGTTGTTTCCAACAAACCGGCAACTGTATAAACAGGAAGAAATCCTAACATTTAGGTTTCCATTAAGAAAACAAAAGGCACCTTCAGGTTAATATCCACCCCTGTGGATTTGTTTCAGTCTTAGCTATAAGGAATATTGTGCATGTCTCCACATTTTGTGCAGATTGCTAAATGTTTTTGCTTGGTAATCCTGGTTTTAAGTGATTTCATAAGTATGAGAAGAGTTGTTTACTTATTGCTTATTTAATTACTGATTACTTATTATACTTGCAGGTTAGTCTAAGAGGTAATAATATCATATTAGCATAGACAGGTTTCTTACAGTCTTAGAGGTGAAGGCAGAGAAGCTACAGTTATCCAAGTCACAATTTATAGATGACTTCCTACATTGAGTTATTTTACCCTGACACATACCATTTCTTCCACCACAAAACCTGACCACAGCCGTACCACTATACTTTCTATAACATTTCTGAAACTGTAGCTAGTAAGAATTGACATGCTCTCTCAATTGTCACACTTATATCACCAAAGTTAAGCAGAGGTCATGCCCTAGATAACATTTCTCTGCAAGTGGTTTGACTTCTGTCATCTTTAGATTTCCTGTGCGTCCTCACAATTTTTTTATTCTTCTGTACATTTTCTGCTTTCAAAACTCAACATTGCCTCATAGCGATTTGCGGTGTTGTAAATCTGCCTAACTCGACAGTCTTCAGATATCACAGCTAGACAGGTGAAACTCTGCCACTTGTTTCATCCCCAAGGACAAAGATAAACCACAAAGTGCATTTGGTGGCAATCATTCACTCGTACTTCCTTATAAAAAGCTATGTTTCTCCTAATGTCAAATGACGAATATGCTGTAATACATCAGGAGAGGTTAAATCACAGAGACACATAGGAACAACCATTTCTTCTGCTCTTAGCAAGACCTGGAGGACTGAGTTTTGGTAGCATGGATAAAAAGTGTAGAGTTTACCTGGAATGTCAAATGATTACTTCAGCCTTGACACCCAGACAGTGACTCTGGTCTACCAAATCACCAATACTTCTCACAGTCCAGAGCTCCTTTACATTCACAGATGAGCTCCTGTGTAATCCTCGGGGAAAGACTGCTGCCTGCATCCAAGTCACATATAGCAAATATGAAATTTTATCTGCTCAGAACTTCCGAGTTAAAAAGTTGAAGTATACAATCATAGAATGGTTAGAACCATAGAATGGTTAGAATCATAGAGTAGTGTAACAACAGCCGGGGTTAAAAAATGAAACAGAAGAATGAATTAATACTTCTTCATTCACAGAGAATGAATAAAACAGAAAATAGTTTGACTAAAAAAAGAGAAGTAATAAAATTTCAGAGAAGGAACTGAAGTTGTGTTGGGCAACATATAAAATTGATACAACGGAAGAGATGCTTTGTGTTACTACCATATGTCAGTCATGCTAAGCTACAAAGTGCCACACAAGAGCCACACACTCTGTCGAAGGGTGAATCCATTGTAAATTTGATGTGAGGTAAAACTGGTGGAAGTGTGTCACCTTGGAAGGATTCGGCAAAGGATGCTGCATGTGGGCAGAGCAAAGATTCTTGCATTTCAGTACAGAAGGTTGATATTTCCACAGAAAGTGTCATGTACAAATATGACCTGAAGTGCCAAAGTGCTCTCAGAACTTTAGGGTCCAATATGTCACCATGCAAGTACATAAGTAGGTATGACACTTCTTTATTTTCATTCTGGGCTGAATAAAGTAGTTCAGAATAGAATTTTGTGGATCTTTGTCCCATTCAGTTCCTTCCAAGACTGATTATATCGCAGATGAAGAGATAAAGATTATTAGAACTATTCTTCTTCTGTCTCAGACACCTATAAATATCTAGTATGCCATTATTTACATACAAAAAATAAAAGTATGTTTGAGATTCATCAGTTTCATGTAGTGTCCTGTCCCACTTGAGCTTTGGCATCACCAACTGAAGGAGCGAATGTGGCATGTAGGGCTTCTGAACTCAGGAGTGCTGGTAACCATAGTTTGGTGCTAGATTTTTTTAGAGAAGGGAGTAGGCTAGTGTTCATGGGAAACTCTCTGTCAGGTACACAATGACTTGACTGCAACCATCACAGTTGTAGTAATCTTCCCTGTAGGCAGGAAGATTACACAGGTCAGCGGAGTGTACTTGCAAATGGCACATTTTTACTGCAATGCAGAGGAGAGAGTGGTTACTATCAGGATGCTTATTTTTGTTTCTAAATAAGCCTTAAGGATTATATCTGATTTTCATCTAATTGCTGCTCAAAATAAAATGCATTAACACAGTTTCTAGTTTTCCTTGTTCTCAGGTCCTCCAACTTCAAACTAGATAATATGACCAATAGTCTACAGAAGCATGCTCTCCTCCCTCTGAGCTTAACACTCCCAGCTGCATAAGTGCTCAGCTGTGACAGCAGCCCTGGAGAGAATTTATCCCTCCTCATAGCTGTAAAGCTGATAGCAAGGGTACTACAGTGAGGAAGGAAGAAGTGTGATTGAAGTCCCTCACATAGACTAGGGGACAGGACAAAAGTTTGCCTCTGGTCAGTGGGCTCAAAAGACACATTGGATCACATTTACAATCATATTTTTAAATAAAATAATAAAATAGCCTTGTTCGTTACATTCAAAGCAAATTTGCAGATGACAGTCTTCAAGCAAGTTTCTCAGCTATAATTCCCAACTGAGTGAAGGCAGCTCCCCTGCAGCCCTGAACCCGCCACCAGAGACAGGGAGATACCAGCACAGCCTGGTGTTTAGCGCTTCCTGTGGGCTAAACCTATGCCACTCCTGCTTACTTGCTATACAGAGTTAAGTAAATTATTCTTCCAAGAAACTTAACTTTAATTACAGGACTTATACAGGGTCCTGGCGTTTGAGACTGAGTGCTGAATTTCAGCCCAGGCCCTTTTGCTTTGTGCTTTCAGGGTAAGTTGTGCATCAACTCACTGTGAGAATCTGTGTCGTCTTGCTTTTAAATCCCAAGTGCCTACAAAGCATTTCCTTGTTTTACAAGCACTATTCTTCTTATTTTACGTTTCATGTTGGAATTTCCAATTTCTTCTTGCAAAACTTTTGGCCCTCAGTTTCTTTTCCTGAGAAAATTAACACAGAAGACTAGTTCCCTGGGGAAAAAAAATCATACAGACTATGCCTTCTTAAAGGCAATTTCATTTATGATGATCACCAGACCCTCTGTAAAATTTCATCTGTCTCTACACTCTCTGGGTAATGTAAGTGTGATGACATGTTCCCAGCACATTACACCCTGAACTACTTCTTAATATAGGGCTTCTAGTTATCTTATGAAGGGCAATGATCTATATCTAAATTTTTGTTCTGCTTAAACTCAACTTCTGTATGTATGTCTTCCTACATATTTCATGGTGAGATATAGAGGTCTGGTAAGGAGATTTGTAGTCCTGACACGCACATTTGTTGAGGAATAATTATATGAGCTGGAATCCTCTTCTGGTTACACAGCTCCCTGTTTTCAGTCAAGTGCTTTTTCCAGTATGTACTTAATGCACAGGTCCATTTTGTTATCCACACTCTCTCCACTTCTCAGACGGATCTTAGCTGCTTCGAAGTGTAAAGAATCGGCCTCCTTAAACGCAACTCGTTCATTACCTTGCTACGCAGCACACAAGGTCTCCTTACTTGGTCAGAGAAAAAGCAAGTTTCTTTTTATTTCCCATTCCCATCAAATATACTCAAAATGCTGTTTTGGTGTAGGTATAGAGTGTAGCTTGTGAGGCTGAATAGTAAGCAGATCTTGCTGCTGCACATGCTAATTAACATATCCCTGCCTTTCCCCCCAGACAGAAGAGAGGAGTTAAAATAAGGGGCCATCCAGACTGAACTTTGAATTCTTATCTATATTCTTGTTTGCAGTCAATCACCAGCAGCTTGGCCTTGTTACTGATGCTGTTGCTGTGCTCGCAGAAAGATCAAAGTCCATTACAGTACCTGTGCCCCTCTCACCCAGGAGAAGGCAGGATGCTGATCAGCAGCAAACAACACACCAAACATCGTGTGCCCCCAAGCCCGCCCATCCTCAGTATCTTCCACTAATTCACACTGTCTCTAAGGAAACTCTGGAGTCTGTTAGATGGTCTGTTTATGATCTGTTTTCCTTGTTATTTTCACTCAATGACAACAATTTGCTTGTTATTTGACGAATGCCAAGTAAAAGCATAGCATAGACTGTGGATGAGCTGGGGTTATTGTTTGAATAGTAGGAGCTTATGACTGATGTTCATGCTGTGTAATTAATCTCCTAAATCACATGTTTCTTTTCCTCATCAGACGATTATTAAATCTATATAGAGCTTTCAAAACGGCTTTGCAAAATCTTCCTGTGTGAATGCGTGTCTGAATGAATATTTGTATGCGGCTTATTTGCATCACAAATATTCAAATCTCTTTTCTTAAACAAAAGAATTATCCTCTCAGAGATTTTGAATGAGTATTTCTGAATGTGTTTTTTTCAATGTTGTCCCACCTTCAATTCAGATGGACACCGGAACTAATAAGATGATTAATACCAGATAACTCTTTCTATATTTTCCTCCTGCAAAGATATTAATAGACAAATACATGTACAAATCTGCACATAACTACAGTAAGTGATTGGTTACAAAATCTTCCTTGACATCCAGTTCTTTTTCTTCCTTATCTTTTTATAAGCCTTCCATATTATATGTGTTGTTTATTAGAGCAATTTTAATATTGATTGAATGAGCAGTTTACCAGTAAACAGGAAACTATAAACATATTGCTGTAAAGTGAGAATTGTCTATTGATAAATCAAAGCATTATGCATCTGACCATATCCCAAGAGAACCACTGAAGCAAGCTGCCTCAGCTAATTCCGTGAATCAGTGATGTTTACTGGTCTGCAAAAGCCATCAAAAAAAAGAACACCCAGCATTTTTTCTCTTTTTTTTTTTTTATCCTTCCATGGTTTAGCACATTTAAAATGGAACACAAGGAAAATTCCTGCTCATATTTTAAATTTATTCCTCTCTTTTGCTGTTTATTTTCACCTCTGAATATAAGGTATACATTAATAAAGTTTCTATGTGGATTCTCTTTTAGGTGAAAGGCATCCTGTCCCCTTTCTCCAGTTCCCAAGTTTAGACATTCAATCCCAGAGATGACAGCAGCTAAAATGACACCTCTGAGACAATTTTCTGTAAAATACGTACTTTTTGAGACCAGTAGAGAGAGATGGAGTCCTCTTAATTAAGTCCTGTTTTTGTGGTTTCCTAGGGTTTCCTGGAACACCTCTCTTCCCCGCCCTCCTTTAATGGGCACAAACTTGAACATAGGAAGTTCCACCTAAACATGAGGAGGAACTTCTTTACTTTGAGGGTGACAGAGCACTGGCACAGGCTGCCCAGAGAGGTGGTGGAGTCTCCGTCTCTGGAGACATTCAAAACCCACCTGGACACGTTCCTGTGCAACCTGCTCTGGGTGACGCTGCTCTGGCTGGGGGTTGGACTAGATGATCTCCAGAGGTCCCTTCCAATCCCTACTATTCTGTGATTCTGTGATTCAGTCCCACACAGGATGCCACTAGCATAAGGTCCCCTATGGAAATGTTAGCAGATATAATAAAAACCTTAAAACTCATGCCTATTGAAAAGTAACTAAGACCACTAAACACTAAACACCTGACACGTAACTTGCTACATGCCCATGCTACCCTCAGTAGTACACTTGCCCTGCAGTTTATGTCAAAAGCTTGTTGGTTGCATAGCATTTCTCCCCTTTCATAATACTTCTGCTGGAAACTCTTTGCTAATAGTGGCTCTAAGTTCCATGTTCATACTAGTCCAACAGTTTCATCATTGTTGCTACCTATTTTGGCAAGTCAAAAGTATTTCTTATTCTGTTTGTACAGAGACAGTTGGGTTTTTGTCCTGTCAGTGTATTCAATGCTGCTTATATAAGAAGTCTTATTTTAGCTGGTTCTCAAGCACAACTGAATAAGGAGGAATAAGAGACTATGATGCAGTCATAAATACTAAAATACACTTCAGATGGGATGAGAGCCGTTAGTTGAAGTCCAAGAGAGTAAAACATCAAAGTTGGTAGGACAGTTCAACAAGCAGCATACATGGTCAACTAAGAAACAGGGCTGAGAGACTGAATCATACCTATAGCTATGGGCTCTGGTATACAGTAAAGTCACGGAGCAGACTCAAGGCTGATGAAGATTTCCATCTCCCTGACAGAATTTCTCAATATAGCTTTTCCCTCTCCTTCTCTCTCCCCTCTCCCACTCCTTTACTGCTGTTATCTTTGTTTAAAGTGCTTAGCTCACTGTATTGGCTACAGGTTTTGCGTGTATTCAGCATGTCGAAATACTTCTGCAGCAGCAATGAAAGAGCTTAATTATCAAGTTCAGATGGGAAGAAGAGGAAGAGAAGAAAGATGAGTTTATAAATAACTGATTATATTTAATGTTATACAGGCATCTAATGCTGGACCGAGAGAGAGTCGTGCTCTAGAAAGGCACTACAAAGAAAATAAACAGACCAATTTTAGTCAAGAGTTAATAGAACAGGACCAGCTGTCAGACACGATAGAGATTCCTATTTCTTTTTCTCTCTTGGATACAGTTATCCTCAAAATGAGCATAAAAGGCCCGTTATTGCCCACTGGTGGTAGTATTTAGACATGCTGGCTAACAGTAGAAAATCAGTGTTTTCTAGGTTATTGAAATATCTTGATGAAACGAAGTAAGAATGCTGCTACTAAGCAACTTGGGCTTAGGCTCAGGCTAATGTCACACAATTTCTGGCTATGATTTTTTAATAATGAATCAGTTGTCTACAGTGTTTGTCAAGAATATTATCCCCAGGGACCACGAGGTCCATTACTCTAATAGGAACAAGCAGAAAGAAAATACAGACATTAAATCTAGATCTAGCTTCTGGAAAAAAATACTGCATTTTTCCATGTTTTAGCTCCTGAAAGAACAGTTATTAATACAATCTTGGGACCAAAAATACTCCTGTATGCAGATTTCCCTTCTGCCAATACCAAAGAGAGGTTATAGGATCTTGCTTCTTCACAATCATCCATATTTTTCTGCATATATATATATATGTATATATCATAATCTGTTTATAGCATATGTAGTCCTGGTAAATTCCTGAAAGTCATCTATTCCTAAAGCTTCAAGAACTTCATAATCTATATAACAGATTTACAGATTATATTCAAGTAAAGATTAAATCTTTGCAACACTGTATTTATTACACCTATATTCAGAAACTAATTTCTCTTCTGTAGCCACAGTCTTACCAAAAATAAATGAGGATTCTGAAGACACTATAGATTCAGCAGTCACAAACACCAAACTGTGATTGATAAATTCACTGGTTACACGACTGATATATTGAATTTCAAAACTGAATTTCATTGTTTTGCCTGTCAGCATTATAATATGATAATTTATCAGATGTTTTTACAAATTTTGTTTATTTGACTTTCAGTAAAGTTCAACCTACTGGGTGATTTAGGAGATTTTAAAAACATGAAATTATGTTTACTGCTGAAACTCTGGGTTTGCATGTTGATACTCAAATATTTGAAATCTGGACTGTGTGCTTTTTGGCTCAAATAGTTGTTTGCTGGAGAGTTATGATGTATACAAACAAAAATGTACATAGATTAAGTCCTAGGGAATTACTAAATCTAAATTAATTATCATATTAATCTTCTATTTCAAAAAACCACCTTTTTTGTTAAAAGAAAATTAAAAGAAAATATTAGTCATCCTCTTTAGTTATCATCATATTGAATACTTATTAGTTTTCACTATTACTTGTTTCTGTGAACATTTAATGTTGTCTGTTTTTGAGAGAAAATAATGAACTGTGATTTATCATCCCTTGACATTCCAGGATATGGTTGTGTGACACCACAATAGGGGTTCCATTTAATTTTTAACATATTTTAAAAATGTTAAGTACTGTAATCTTGAAATGTACCTTACCGATTTAACATAATGATTTTCTCCAATTTTTAATCAATACAAATAAATTCTCTGAAAAATCCTGTTAGGAATTATGGAGTGCAATTTCCACAGACTGATATTATGGAGCGCATGATCAGAGTTCTGCACATGAAGGGCTTTCAGAAATAGCCCTCAAGGAGAGGAATTTCAGCACTGAGTTGCACTACTCAGAATAACCCCTTCTAACCAAGAAAAATTGCAATTCTTTTCTTGTAAGGCTTAACAACAGTATTATGTTCCAAGGACTGATCATTCAAGTACAGACAATTTAAACAGAGAACTTTAAAGTGAAAAGCCTATGAGCCTATGGAAGAATAAGGCCTGTAAAGTGAAGGTGAAACAGTTAAGTAGAGAACTCGGTATTTACAGGACCAGCAATGGAATATCCTATTTCCTTTCTGGCGCTGGTCCACTTGAGAATATTAGTGAACAAGCAGTGTTGACATCACATAGCCCTTTTCTTTTATTCTCTTGGAGTGCACCAGAGAGGCATACATGAGGAGTGAGAGAGTGAGCAGGGAAGAGTGAGTCATGTCAGAAAAAAAAATTACACTGTTTTTGTCAGTTTCAGCAGAAGAAAGCAAAATAGAAAAGGAATGGTCTGAGAACATTCAAAGGAAAATTAAAGCTGGACAGAAAGATTGCGCATGAGCTCAAAGAGCATCATCACCCAAAGAGCTAAGTAAACAAATGACATCATTGGGGCACCCATGATTAACTGTATTTTCCAGTTGCAAAGAAAGGGAATTAAACAAACAAAACTTTATGGGGAATCGGGGAAAATAAATGTCAGTTCAGAGAAACCTAAATTAGCCAGTGTCTGGATTATCTTCCCCAAGATATCAGTTGGGAGTCCAATAGTCTTCCCAACACTGTCATCAGGTAGCTCCTTACTGCCCTTATTACTTCACTGTGATTGCCACGGTGTCTCCATTCAAATCCTTGTCATTACTTCTCACCGGTCACCCGTTACAGATTTTCAGGGAAGAATCAGCAGTAAACAAGATCCTTCCCCTACACCCTTGTAGTAACAGGAAACCTCTGCTGGCCAGTCTCCCTCTCTACTCTCTCATATGCCTTCTGCAACATTCCCACCTCCATTTGCTGCTGAGGCAGACTAGCCAAGGGTACCAATAGGGCATATCAACAGAGCATATCAAGTGGGAGCAGGAACACTATTTTACAGCTAAGACCGTGATGGCATATGAGAAAAGGGACCCGGACTGTCACAGAGAAGACCTGTAAACTGAACCTTGCAAAACTAACCAGTTACCACTTTCTGGTAAAACTTGTCAACAGAGGGGTTTTATCCAGACAGCCTTCCACACAAGCTTTGCCCACCTGCAGTTTTCCAATAGTCAGGGCTTTTCTTTACTCCACAAGAAGTGTGAGTAGCGAGCTCCCCAGTTATAAAATGATTTAACAGTTCTCTAATTATCAGCTTTCTTCCAATCCCATGTAACTACAAAGAATGTAGCACTGTCCCAGCACCATTTTTTTAGTGACGCTCTGTAAGTGTACAGCAGTCAGAAATCTTCTCTGCTAGAGAAGGCATTTTTCAGCATTTGATATTAATATTCACCATATATAATCTACCACAGTCCACCACACTCAAGACTTGCCTTCTCAAATTCTGTACCACAGTTTGCTCTGTGTGTGTGTGGGGGGGGCTGTTAATGCAAGTATTATGCATAATTAGAACTGATAAATAAGAATTGGCAATTAGAGGAACCTTAAGCAATTTTTCACCCTATCTGAACAAAATGACTAAACTGCAAGTGACAAGCTTGTAAATTAAAAATCTGAAAATATAAAAACTTTATTACAAGTATGTCATTTGTGAATCATTTAAGTGGCATATAATTAGATATGCAGTCATTTTATTATGGTTTATTTGTTCCTGGCTCATAAAGACTTTTTATCATGAAAAGCTCCCTGACTGTGACATTTACTGTAGAGTAGCCATGAAAGGAAGTGTTGAAACTTTGCCTCTAAAGACTTACAAAACTACTTGAGAGAAATTACATAAACAAACTACCCTAGAAGATGCTTGTGGAAGTTACATCTGGAAGTGGTACAAACAATTAATTTCTGAAAACATGCTTTCTATCATTGGAAAAGAAGCCTTACTTTCATTCTTTTTGTTTTAGTTCATTACACAAATCATTTAAATTTTCCTTGGAAATGAAAGAGAACTAGGCTTAGACAGTGCACTAATGACTAACTGTATTGCTCATTACATGGCAAGGTTCTGGTAGCAGGGGGGCTTCAAGGGTGGCCCCTGGGAGAAGAAACCAGGAGCTACCTCCATGTTGGACACAACTGGTTCCAGCCAGCTCCAAAATGGACCTGCTGCTGGCCAAAACTGAGCCCATCAGTGATTCTGGTGGCACCTCTGTCATAATGTATTTAAGAAAGGGTAAAAAACAACACCACAGAGCAGCTGTAAGGGGGAAAAGCGAGAAAACGTGTGAAAAACAACCTTGCAGAAACTCAGGTCAGCTAAGAAGGAGGGGAGGAGGTGCTCCAGGCACCGGATCAAGCATTCGCCTGCAGCCCAGGCAGAAGGCTGTGGTGAAATACTGCTGAACCCCTGCAGCTCATGGAGGACCACAATGGAGCAGATATACAAACTGCATCCCATGGAGGACCACATCAGAGTAGGTGGATGTGCCTTAGAATCATAGAATCATTGAGGTTGGAAAAGACCTTTAAGATCACCAAGTCCAACAGTAAACCTAACACTGCCATGTCCACCACTAAACCATGTCCCTCTGCACCACATTCACGTGTCTTTTAAATACCTCTGGGGATGGTGACTCAACCCCTTCCCTGGGCAGCCTGTTTCAATTCTTGATAACCCTTTCAGTGAACAAATTTTTCCTAATATTGAATCTTCTGGTGAAAAATCCTGGACTATTGCTGTGCATTGTCTCACCTGTGTGCTAAAGCTTCAGAGAGAGCTGATGTCCTGTAAAGATAACAGATGATTGGAGAAGTTGAACTGGGGTCAAGGAGGAACACTGGGCGCCTCAGTAGTAAGTGTAGGGCCTTACCCAGTAAAGGTAACTAAGCTGCAGCCCATGGAGAGGAAGGAGTGCACACCGGAGCAAGTTCCTGGCAGGACCTGTGGCCCATGGGGGATCACCCATGCTGGAGCAGTCTATTCCTGAAGAACTGTACCCCGTGGAAAGGATCCCACGCTGGAGCAGGGGAAGATGTGAGGAGGAAGGAGAGGCAATGGCAAAGTGTTATGAACTGATCACAAACCCCATTCCCCATCCCACATGCACTGCTTTGAGGGTAAAAGGTAGAAGAGTGAGAATTAAGTTGAGCCTAGGAAGGTGTGAGAAAACTGGTTTTAGCTTTGTTTTGTTTCTCACTATCCTATTCTATTTTTAATTTTCAATAAAATAAATTAGTCTTCCCCAAGCCAAGTGTTTTTCCCGTGATAGTAATTGGAAGTGATCTCCCTTTCCTTATCTCAACACACAAGTTTTTTCCTCATATTTTCTCTCCCTGTCCTGCTGAGGAGTGAGAGAACAGCTCGGTGGGCACCTGGCAGTCAGCCAAGGTTAGCATGTTACAGCAATGTAAAGTTTAGGCATATTAATGTCTAGCTAGAGACTTCAGGATGAACTCACTGACCCCTTCTGATCTTTTTCACTTCCATATGGTTCAATACGCAGAATGAAACTGGCACTGCCTAAGATGAACTGGGTTGTTCTTCAGATTAGCAGCCAGCAGAAACCCAGGCAGAATTGTAGGTGTAGAAAATATGTAGATTCTAGTTTTGGCTGTTCTTTCCAACTTCCTTCCTTTCCTCTTCCTCTGCCCTCTCTGACGCCTTCTTTCACACTTTCCTCTCCGTCTCCCAGCCCATCTCCAGGATAGAGGCACTCCTGTGTCCCATCTCTGTCCCTACCATCTCCCTTGTGCCTCCAGCTGCAGAAGGAGCTCTTGTTCATTCAGGCATAAGAAAAAGGAAAAGAAAGTAGGACAAATTAAAGCTTCATGAGGGCCAAGTTCAAGATGAGCCTTGCTAAATGAGGGCCAAGTTCAAGATGAGCCTTGCTAAATGAATCTTCTTGAGCTTCCCTCCGGATCTGTTTACGATGAACATGATGCAGTGAAATGCCAAAGTTAAGACTTCATAGCCTTGGTGACTATTAAGCAGGTATTGTTTATTGCAGCACCGGACACACAGGGGATTGGTCCACCTAATGTGCACGCCAACTGATTTAGATGTACAGTTTAAATACATACTATGTATGTATATTCACTAGTTTTCCAATAAATGATTACCTATTCATTAACTCATTATTACAGGTTATTGCCCACTCCTGCGTGCACACTAGAGTCTCTCGGTGGTCTTCAGAGACATCTGGTGGTCGTTTACTTCCTCCACTCCTCTTCATTGTTGTGACTGGGTGAACTGCAGGCCTCTGCTCTACGTCTTTATTCTTGCTGGCACATCAAAAGTTTTAGTTTTGACTAGTGTCTACATTCCTCTGTAACCCTATGCCCCTTGTTTTGAGAGATAAACTTCTATTACAAGGTTGTACTAACCTAAAGCATTCTTTCTTAAAAAATAGGAGATAAGTTCTAACATTTATTACTACAACTGTTGCATCTGCTCTTTGTACAGCCTTAAGGAACCCAGTCTCTTAAATTAAGGTCCTACTCTAATTTACAGTTCTAATATATTAGGCACCTACTTCAATTAGTTTAAAGCTTTAATATATCAAACCACTATGGATTTAAACATATACCATTTTTCTACACAAACTAGTCCTAGGTTTTTCAGTCTTGTTTCACAGGAATATGTTGACAAACATCTGGTTGTCTGTGGCAGATGCACTCACCCTGACAAAGACCTGACAAAGACCTAACATAGACCCTACAAAAGCCCGCAAAAACTTTGCACCACGGCGCTTGTAACACCCACACAGTGGTGGTTAGGATGTACACATTTTGGTCGAAAGGTAAGGAAGTTGGGGTCCTCAGCCAATGTGGGGGCCACATGACCATATTTGACAACAGATCATATTTAGCTAGGGTATAAACAAAGCCCCTCCGGAGAGCCATTTTGAGTTGGTCCTCCTTAGAGCAGCAGGCCTGCAGTCAGGGACTCTCCCCTTGGGTTGGGGTGCTGCCCAAGGAAACTCCTTGAGGTTAAGAGTCCTCCCTTATTATGTGAGTGATTTCACATTTTGGGTCATTGGCCATAACCTTAAGAATTCTTAAATCAGTTGTGTAGTAGTAATTCTCAAATGACATTCTGAACCTATGGATCATTAATGTTTGTCGGAGTCTCAAAGTAGTTTTGCTTAGAGCAAAACGTAGTTTGATTTTGTTATCAACTTGTAAAAATGAATCCCATTTTTAGTTTGTTAGTTGGTCTGGCTTTGTTTTGTTAGGTTCTGCAACATTGTCTTATCCCTCTTTGCAGTCTTCTTGCAGCTCAGGGACCTCACTATGATCCAGCCAAGTTCTTCTTCCAGCATTGGTTGCTGATACCATGTTGAACAATTGTAAATTACTGCAGTCCTTGGCATGCTGTAAGTTAAACCAGTTTCCAGAATTGCAGAGATTCCACATTGAATAGAACATAAGGTTGGGCTCGGTCATCTTCGATTACCTTGGTCGCCTGTTCCAACTCCTCTGTGCTTATGGATGTGTAGTGAACCATACTTAAGTCATCATTCTCTTCCAGTAAATCCATAATACACGGTCCACACTCCACGTAAGTGTATGCATATTTCATAACAGTCCTGGCGAAAATTAGTAGCTATAATTCACCATTTAGTAGAGGGAACAGCTGCAAAGCACTAAGCAGTGACTTGATGTAAGTTGTCAATAGCATCTTCAATGCCATCAATCTGAGCAGTTAAATTGGTAATGCTTCCCTCACAGTCTTGCCATACCTGCAATTAGGTGACAAAGGCTCTCAGAGGTATAAAATGAAAGCAAAGCACACTGTAATATAAGATGTGACATTGAAAAGAGTGAAGAATTGTGTCAGCTACTGGGAGAATTAAATTCATTCAGAAACATCATGCTTCTTTTCATCTTCTCAAAAATGTAGTTGCCGTGCTAATGGGCATGTGAGTCATGCTATGAACTGAAGGAAATGATGGGGGGAAAAAGTGACATGTGTTCTGATTCCTGCCAGTGAAGAAATAGGGACTTTAAGTTATCAAAATTCTTATGATGACTCTCATTGCAACTTCAGCCTTTTATGATCAAAATCATTAGGGCTGTTCTTCCATAAATCACACATATGAAAAAAAGCAAACCCTTCCAATTAATTTCACTACACACGTGTGCCACGTCTCACCCCCAGTAAAGAGGGAGGGTGACTTCAGATTCATATATTCTCAACGGTGCGGACTAAGGTGAGATAAATCTCAAGGTCCATATAGAAACATTTATTAGCTTACCAAAATGGTTAGTATAGGTCTTAAAAAGTCCACAATAATTGGTTAGGTATATAACAAATTATGGCAAGTGGTGAGGTATGCATTGTGTTACTTAACAACAGGTATAGGACAACTTATGGCAAGCGGTACTTAAGGTCATTACTTAACAACTCTAACTGTTACTTAACAATTCTAAGAGAAAAGAGAAACTGAGGGACAGAGAAAGGAAAAGACGGAGAAAAAGACAGAGATAAAGAGATCACCGGTCCTGGTTCCAGAGTCTTTGTCTGGGAATCTTCCCAGGCATAATCTTCTTCTTTCTTGGAAAAATCTTCCCAGGCACGGTCTTCCGTCTTGGGAAGAATCTTCCCAGGCACAATCTTCTTTCTTGGGAAGAATCTTCCAGGGACTATCTTCTTCTATTGTTTCTTCTTTGTTCCCCCTAGGGGCACTTATTTTCCCCTTTTATGTTTGCTGAATTAGCATGGTCTACCCCCCTTGCTGAGGACAGCCTCATCTCAGGTTTCTCCCTTCTCCCAGGTGACATGTAGCATGATTTGGGTGGAGAGACGAGTGTCATAGTCATACATGTTTAGCATGATCTCTATAATCTTCATTAGCATATGCAGGGGTGTGCGCTTTCATATGCATTTCGCAGATAATGAAGCAAAGGTCACTCATCGGACAGAATGGCCTTGAGAACTGAGAACTAGCAAGCTCACCACACGAGTGTCAGAACTATCCTGTCTTCACAAGACAGTGAAGAGTCAGCCTTCTCAGTTCTTTGAAGGCCAGGCCTGCATTATTTATTTCCTTGTGAGTGTTTGAGGCATTCCATTGAAGGCTTGGAGGGCCTTCTGCCCCTCATCAGGGAATTTACAGTCCGTCCCTTACAACGTGTGTCCTGATGTTTCTACATTTTTCTTGCATTATTTCAACCTGTCAGTTGCATCTTTTCTCCCTTAGCTGTTGTGATTTGCCATTTCATAGATAACATGCTTTCAGCTTTCTCCAGTAGTTTGTTGGGTTTTTTTCTTTCGGTTTCTTTTTTAATAATCACGTGCTTTGATACAGTGGAATAGCTTGCATGCGTCTGTTTAAAGTACACTGCAGCATTATCTTCTATGGTTCTATGATGTTTTGCTTCCCTACAGCCTTTATATATCTGCAATGTTCTATTGCTATTTACAATTTATTTCAAATTAATAACAGTTGTTACATTAAAGTATATGTTCGGTTCCTTTTGTGTGTCCAGGATGAAAAGTAAAATTGGATTGAAATTTGATTCTGGATTCCTCATTACCTCGAATATGAATCATTGTTGTTTGGGGTTTTTTTATATTCTTTGGCTACTTTTTAGTCTCACTGATAGCTTTAGTTAATTTGCAAAGTGAGATATTAAATATGGTATTTTAACAGTACCATCAAAGTCTTAGAGTGCTGAAAATAAATGGAGGTGTGTTTTTTTTTATTTAGGTGCATGATAACATTTAAAAAAAGTGAAGTGGGGATCCAAGAGTTCAGAACTGGGAACTGATGTGATTGATTCACAGCCCAGAACCCTTTCTCTAAGACTTGAATTATTCCTTTTAGAAATGCAGAACAAGTTGCTTTTTCCTTTCCTTTTAGTATTGTGCTGGTGGTTTGCTGTATGCTAACATATAAGAACTCGGACAAACCACTTCAGAAGTGTGAGATTTAGAATCAGTTCACTCAGCTTTTTGGGTTTTGAACTGACTTCTTCCACCTCCCAGAAGCGATCCTATTCAACAAGCTATGGATACATACGCCTCTCTTGTTCTGCAAGGAAAAAGAAGAAGAATTAGTTTAAGGTCAATGATTACAGCGAATCTTACATTCCGCCCCTGGTACCCTGTGTGCATTTTATTCAGGTGGCTTCATGTAGAATACAGAAGAAAGACTCAGTCATACTGAAGAGCAGAAAAAGTATTAAAAAAAGAAGAAATATTCTACAGAAAGCCTCACAGTTATGACGCCTGTCCTAACCAGACAGAACTTATGAGACTGCCTACTTCTGAAAGCAAAAGCTCTAACCTCTTTCATCCTCCAGTTGGGAGTCCAGATGAAGAGGATTGTAACCACTGTGTTCTGCTAAACCATCTTCTATAAGTTGGTCTTATGTATCCTTATCGAGAGGAGAGGATAGTGCCTATGTGATTTGCAGGCACATAAGAGCTGACTGTGCAGGCTTAGCATGTACAGACAGCTGAGAATTTACATAAGGAACTGGGAGGAAGGAGTCCTACAGCTTGAGGTGTGAAATCTGTTTCCACTGAAAGCCCCAGCAATCTGTCATACATCTTAACCGAACTTGTTCTTGTGCAGGAAGCTCTGGAGCCGAAACAGTCATGGTAAATATTTTCTAAGAAAAAGAAAAAAAAAGTTCTGAACTTCAATAAGGTTCTTTTTTTTTTTTTTTTTTTTTAACTGAACTGCCATCAACAAAGAAAATTTGTTTTTCCCATGACTAAAGATTAGCACAAAGATACTTTTTTTCTGTCCTCTGGATCCTTCAAGAATCAGATAAGCTTAAGTCATCTAGCTGATTAACTCTATTTCCTCTAAGTTTCTTTCACCTCTGTTGTGAAACTTGCTGTACAAACGCTTTCCCATAAGGTGCAACTGATGCATCAAAAAAAAATAATTAAATTTTGATTTGCTGCAATCCCTCAGGGTTCTAGGGGATAACCACATTGCGTCTCTAACAGCAATGAAGCTCACACCGGTTGTCGGGTGTACAGCACTGATTCATAGATAGGTGAATGCTGAGGGACCTTGCATCCTCACTGCAATTGGAGCACTCCAGGTGATGACCTGATGTGCAACTTCAGGCTAGCTGCCAGACAAATTCTCATGAAAAAGGGCCTGTCTTCCACACTAAAATCCACTTAAAGACCACTACACAGACAGAAGAGTAGTATTTAATCCACGTTTTCTCACTTCCTTATGTACATACAATGGAAAACAGTCCAACACTGGGGTAATTAGGAAAAACAAATATTCTGTGCTTTACTCTTGTAACCTGTGACAAGGCCAAAACAATCTTCCCAAGCATATACACCCCCTGACATTCTTCACGCAAAAGGTCTTTCTAGAGTCTCTCCATGTATATATGGGAGTGTCCAAAGCCTGTGTAACCCACCTTCCAAAGAAAGTCATTGCAGAGACCAGCTCAGTCAATAACGCTGCAATACAATCTCAGCGCGTATGCATTGGTACATTGTTTTATCCAAATTATTTTTATTACCCTGTTATGTCTCTTTTACTTGTGCATCTACACCTATCTACACCTTCTGTTTTATGAAGAGAATACATGGGTAATTTCCATGGTAAACATTGTACATGTCTTCCACCTGTTCCTCTCTCTCTCTTTCAAACATCTTTACTTTTTATTCAAGACAAGGTATATTATTCAAGCTACGGTTGTTTCAGAGTGGCATAATGAGACAGTATATGCACTTCTTATTTGGATTATTACAAACCAACCAACCCAGGCTATATTCTGCTCTCAGTTATATTTTTTAAGCCACGCTCAAGTAATGAGGAAGCAGATAAAAAAAGATGTTGCATTATATGTATTTTTCTTGCACTGTCCCCATCAGTGATGGCAGGAAAATATTTTATATAAGCACAGATAATATCTGATTGCTTGGTGTAGGTGTTTTAATGTCTAAAAAGATTACTTTGTATTTAAATAAAATATCCATAGCAATGCCATATAGCTGTTTAGAGTAATTTTGATTCATTTTGTTTCCTTTGAGAGTGTAGTTATATCGTCTAGTCACAGTAGACATAAAGAAACTCTACAGACACCATTAGCTTTGAAGTTATGACTCTTATTGTCTATCATTCAAACATAAAAAGCTATATTAGAAAACCAGACCACAAGTCACATTTCTTGTATCTTAGAATGAAGTATAAGCTTCTCACCCTTCTAAGCTTACATAAAATGCTTTGCACTTCAGATGACAATCCCTACTGACTTCTTATTTCACCAAGTATCAATTAGTCTTCAATCAATTACTAATAAAGATATACAGCTTCCAGCTTCCTCGGCAAAAGTCTAATATCAGATTTCGGGAAAAAAAAAAAGTTATTGAAGTTATTAGAAGGATTGGAATGTATCAGTTATAACTGCCTGCACACATTATTTTTATGATGACAATTTTCCCTTTTATAGATAATAATTAAAGAGCCACAAATCCATTATCTGATATATGGGACAGATCAACCCCTGCCCAGTTTGTGGGATGACTGTACCAACCTTTTTCATTAATCATTTTAATCTTCATTTCGCAAAAAAAAATACTAGCTTTATTCATATTGAAAGATAAATCACTTCCAACAAATGACAGAATTTCAGTGGTGGTATCCTAAGCATTTGCATGTAAAGACAACAGTTCAAAGCTATAACACTTTTTATTTTTTATGAACTCCATATACAGTTACACTGTGATGCACAGAGTCATAGTTGGCTTCACTTCTTCTTCCCATTCTATCTTAATTTTCTTTAACAATGATAGCAATCAAATGACAGCATCAAAATTTTTTTCATTAAAACTCAGCAGTTTTTTAACCCCTTTATTTTCAATTGTTCAGATGAGTTAAGAATCCTTTTATCATTTTTTTAATCTATATTACAAGTAGATTGAATATCCAAATTACGTTACTTGGTTCAAATGTTGGATAAGATCATTTGTCTTTCTATTCTAGATAAAACCCTTGTAAGTAACTTTAAAAATATATGTTATTAAATCAGTTTGGTGTTTCTAGTTACCACACAGTTTACTATGTTTCAATGTTATATCCAGTTCACCTACACTTAATCTGTCGTGTAATTCTATTGACGAAAGTAGTACTTAATACTTTGAAAATAAACTGTGCTAAACATATTGCAGTTGATTTTTTGCTTGCTTCACAGACTGTAACATAATACAGCATACGGAAATGAATATTGTCATTGTCCTGGTTTGAGGTAAAACAGAACCAATTTTCTGATTTGTAATTTTACTTTTTAGCTGGGCCTCTTCTAACTGACTAAGCTCTGAAATTAAAAGTGCATTGTTCAGAAACTCTTCACTCTCAGAGTGATAAGACCTGATTATACCAAGGAATGGTGTGCACAGAGGCTCTTGCTTAGACTTATTGCTATAACAACCAAGGTCAGCTCACTTTGCTATTTGCCCCGTTAGAGGGTCAGAAGTGGAGAAGCGTAGAGGGGTCACACCTGTAGGGAGGAGCGGACAAGGCAGGTGACCCAAAGCTGACCAACAGGGTATTCCATCCCATATGCATCACGCTCAGTATAAAAGCTGAGGGATCAATAGGCCAACTCTCTTTCTTCAATGGCCAGTGTCCAAGGAGGACTCTGTCTGTTCGTCTGCCTTTGATCCCAATCCAAGCATTCCTGACTCCAGATCTGGAATTCAGCCCTGTCTGTCACTGACTCCAGTCTGGGACTTTCCTGTGCCTGCTGGTGACGCGATCATCATCCTGGGAGCTGGATACAGTTTTGTATATATTGTACACTTTTTTTTTTAATATGTATTTTATTATTTTTTATTATTTCCTTATTTATTAATGTTTTCATTAAAGTACTTCAGTTCTTTTTCTAAACTCGTAAATTTCTTTATCTCTTCCTCTCCTCTCTTTGGAGAGAGAGGGCGGGGAGGGCCGTCTGTCATTCTGATTGGCCAATCCGGCCAGAACCATGACAGACATTTTTATTTTTGGTCTTGAACTAGCAATTATTCTTGCATCCTTACTGGAACTTATAGGTTACTGATAACAACCCAAAAAGATTTTTTCCTTCTTTAATAAATATTAATTATTAATAATGAATAAAATTAATAAATAATAATAGCTATTAAAGACAAAAAAGAAAGACTGTTTTCGTTGTTATTATTGTTATTTCATGGATAATGTAATCTTTTGGATGACTTTTGAGTGACATATTTTATAATCTTTTGAGTAAAATATACTGGAAAAAACTTTAAAAGTCCTAGGAAAAATCCCTTTAGTGCAAATTATTTTGCAGTTTTATTTTGAAAAATAATTGTGCTCATATATAGAAAAATATCTTTGCTACACTATAAACTTATTCTAAAAGTCTAGGTGAATCACTACAGAAAAGTTATAGTGTCTCCAGAGAACAAGTAAGTTAACCTGCTGTTAAGGACAAAAATCACCTGCATAAACACAGGCAGCTCATGATATTTTCAGTGCTTTGTGGTATCCAGTTGCCAATTCCAGAAGAGCATGCATCCCCTATATGTTCTTTATCATCTGACGGCCACCTAAAATAGCTCATATTCCTTTACAGAATCACAAATTTGTTGAGATTGGAAGGGACCTCTAGAGCTCATCTGGTCCAACCCACCTGCTTTAGCGGGGCCACCTAGAGCCCTTTGCTCAGGACCATGTCCAGTTGGCTTTTGAATATCTCCAAGGATGGCAAGACCACCACCTCTCAAGGAAACCTGTGCCATCACTCAGTTACTCTCATAGTAAATAAGTGTTTCCTTGTGCTCAAACAGAACTTCCTCTGTTTGCCTCTGGTCTTGTCACTGGACACCACTGAAAAGAGCCTGTCTCTGTCTTCTTTGCATCCTCTCTTCAAGTATTTGTACGCATTGATGAGATCCTGCTGAGCCTTTTCTCCAGGCTGAGCAGTCCCAGCTCTGTCAGCCTTTCCTCAAAGAAGAGATGCTTCGGTCCCTTAATCCATTTATTGACCCTTTGCTAGGGTCCCTGCAGTAGCTCCACATGTCTCTTGTACTGGGGAGCCCAGAACTCGACATAGTATTCCAGGTACTCAATACTGGCCTCACCAGTGCTGAGTAGAAGGGAAGAATCACCTCCCTCATTCTGCTGGCAACATGTGTCCTAATGAAGCCCAGGATACTGTTGACCTTTGCTGCTGGCTCACATTCAACTTGGTGTCCACAAGAACCCCCAGATCCTTTTCTGAAAAGCTGCTTTCCAGCTGGTTGTCCCCTAGTCTGTTCTGGTGCTTGGAGTTGTTCTTTCCCAGGTGCACGAAACTGCACTTCTTTGTTGAACTCCATGAGGTTCCTGTCAGCCCCTTTCTCCAGCTTTTTGAGGTCCTTCTGGATGGTTGTACAACCCTCTGGCGTATTAGCCTCTCCTTCCAGTTTGGTGTCATCTGCAAACTTGCTGAGGGTACAACTCTGCCCCATCATTCAGATCATTAGCGAACAGTATTGAACCCAGTATGGACCCCTGGGGTACAATACTAGTTCAGCTACCAACAAGTCTTCATGCCATTGATCACCACCCTCTGGGCCCTGCCATTAAGCCAGTTTTTGGTCCTGAAAAGTCCTCTACTTACGGGAGGCAGTGTTGAAAGCCTTGGTGAAGTCCAGGTAGACAATATCCACTGCTCTCCCCTCATCTACCAAGAGAGACATTTCATTGTAGATTACCTGGCTGCTCAAGCATGGCTTTCCCTTTGTTAATCCATGCTAACTATTCCTTACCACCTTCACATCCTTCATTTGCCTGGAAATGGTTTCCAAGACTAGTTGTTCCATCATCTTCACCGGAGAGAATCTAAACAGGAACTTCTAAGATAAGAGTACTAGCTAAAGAACAACAAAATTGTAACACTTGCACTAGCTTGCATTTCTGAGAAAAAGTTCCACTGACTTAATTGGGCCTATGGTAATTTTTACCAGTTGAAAGGGGTTTCAATTCTGAGGTTATTGCTGAGTGAACCCATTAGTCCTCATTCTGCCTCAATTGCTCATCTATCAAAATAGATTAATATTTCACATTCTCACAAAGATAAACATATTTTCCAATGTTCGGATAATGAAGCCTCTAACTGTCAGATACTCATAAAAGTAGAGTGAAGGATAGTATCAAATACCATAAAAATCAAACTAAAATAAGTTACTGAAATTCGAATCTTACTAGACTGTTGATTTTGTTGGTATACGCAGGAACGCATACCTAGACATTCATGTTCCTACATTATAAATCTTGTTTCACAAAGTATTCTAGAACTTTCTCATTAAAAACTGCTTAAAATTTCAATGAAACATTTATATACTTTTAAATTTACAGGATTTAACTTGAATTCTCATTTTATTTTTCCTCCTTGTACTTTTTAGTAATATTTAAGAAGATATTTCAGCTATACAAAAATGAATGATAGTAAAAAACCTCATATTGCAGGATCACATCATGATGCTGAGCAAAACACAAAGGAAACATTTTACAATAACTCTTTTATTAAAATTATATATATACTTTCACAGATTTTTTGAAATTTACACAATTTTTTTTCACTTTGGAATGTTTCTCAGCTCAAACTGAAGTGATGCACAAAGTAAAGATATTATTTTTTCCTTAGTTAGTTGTACAAAGATTTATGATAACCTCGTACATTTCAGAAGCTTGTGAATACTTTTCTTACCACTACAGCATTACTACACTAGAAATTAATGAGATTGCCTCCTACACAGAGTCCATTTAAGCACTGACTAGATTCTACTAAAAATACTACAAGAAAAAAGCAAGATCTGTATAGGGCAAAAGGTACCTTTCTTTTCATCTTAAGGCTCTTAGAATTCAAGAATCAGCTACTGTTTTGTTTAAACATCCTTTGAGACCTCAATGTCCATGACCGAGGGAACTCCAAGTATTTCTTCCAAGTACTTATCCTAAAACCAGCATTTGTTTCTAATTAATGATGTATAGTCAAAGAACTGTGAAATAAATCCTTCCTGGTGCAATTTGCAAGTTCAGAAAATATTCATATCTCAAGGAAGTTGCATTACCTTGATCTAGCTTCAGCTTCTGATAAAGAACTACCTCTCAGATGATTGCATTTTTAGTCTACAGTATTTCTTCATGTAGATGTCAGTTTAATCTGTAAAATGCTATACACTTTTTTTTTTTTTGGTAAAGTTAGAAGAAATCAGTTTACAGAGAGAAAAAAAAAAACAAACAACCAGGCATCTTTTGCTAGAAAAGGGCACTTCAGCATTTAAGAAAGAGTTTCACAAGTTGGATGGGCCACTTAGGGGTGCATTCCAGCTTGCCCTCATCTATCATTCTGGCTTTCTTAGTAGTATAAAAATCAATCTTAAATCATGCCTATCTAGTAGAGATTGCAAATTTCAAGGGAATGAAAGAAGCAGATGAACATCATTCAGCAAATAGCTCCACTGGAGGTCAATAGAAAAGCCATTGCATTAGGTGTTAGGGCCAGATGGGTCCACAGACATTAACTGCAACATCAGCAAATAGAATTTTAGAACTAGCTTCTATCAGGTCATTATCATTTGATTTCATGTCAATTCAGCTATACTATAATCCCATGTTTTGGAAAAACAAGATATTTCTCCTTTCTCCAGCAATTTACAATAAATTGTTCTTAAATATACACCACTGAGTATTTTTTCAATCTTCTCTATTTACTAACTCGATTTGAATCCAGGTATTCTGCACATTTGCAGCAGCTGATATCTTGGGACTAAATTTGTTTCATACTTTTAAAATCACTGCAGTGGAAAAGTATTGTAAATATATTTGTAATAATTTCACATACATTACAGCCATTTAATCTCTTCCATGGTTTTGTGCTGTATTTGCCAGTAAACCTGATACTGCAATTTAACCTCCTGAAGTGTACATTTCTAATGCTCAGTGATCCATAGTAGTGAAACTATCAGACCAGGAGGAATAAGACAACCTGTCCCATGCAGCTCACCAATATATGTGCAACCACTAATGATATTCCTATCCTGGCCACCTTCTTAGAAGCTGGTGGAAACATTAGGTGGTTCTTATTGCATTCATAATCACTCCCTGGAGTGAGCAAGAGAAATTAGCAATAGTGTCATTATTAAGGAGGTGAAATCAACCTTCAGGTTTCAGAGAAAACTTCTAGGCTTTCACAGGAAAAAGTTAGTAAAAGAATTCTGCAGCTGATATTGTGAGTGCTATTATACTTTTCAATAAATCAAATCTTTGTGAAAAGTCCATTTGGACAAACAGAAATATGTATTCAAAAAGAGATGATGTTCCACAAGCTTTGATCAAGGATATAGAATGAACTTATAGTAATCTATTTTAGAATAAATAGATACAATAATGTCAGGTGTTGGCAATCTGTCAGGGAAGTATTAAAACTAGAATTTTTTTTGCAAAATTTTATGTGATAATTCAATCCATTTCTTTCCCAGTTCTTTGATGCGTTCTTGATAAAGTTACCTTTATCTCTTTATTACTTGGCCATCTCCCATAATTCCTCATAGCCTTTTCAAACTAAGTTTCCAAGGAACCATATTTAACAATGAAGCCAAGGAACTTCTTACACTCCCCTTTCTCTATTAGGGTATGTTTTCTCTATTTTTGTGGAGTCTACAGTGAGTTTTTCCACAAGGAAGCTCCTTGTGCTCTACCAAGAGAAAATTCCTTGTTAGCTTTGAGGGGAACAAGAATAATTGAAACAGAATAGAAGAATTTCAAGAAATAAATAGTTAGCTCATTTGGCACACCCTGGGTAGCTGTGTTCTCTGATCTCTAGAAGACTCTAAAGCATGATGAAGTTTTGTATAAATCACATGTGACTTTTTTTTCCTACTACTTCCTTTGCCAGAGTGCAAGTAATTTTTTGTTAAGATTTTGTAGAGATTTATCCTTGTTTTAACTTTTCTTCATTTCATTTCCTAAATGCAAGGTTTGTAAATGGTACTTATTTAGCTTATGGTGCTAGATTGGGCCCTGCACACTGCACTTTGCGACAGAGGGAATCCTGAAATGAAATAAAATTTTGCAACTTGTCCTAACTTTTTTACATTTACCTGGTTTATACCAGTGAATCTGGGTACATTTGGATGCTGTAACCTTTGGATTCAGGTATGACCTAAGACAAATTCTTCAAAGGTCATCAGTACCTTTGAGTTTCCAGTTTTGCATATGAAAAACCTCTGGCGAAAATGCAGAAAATATAGAATTAATTATGTATCTAGATAGAGCATCAAGTCTTTTTGACTGAGTTTTGCAATGGTTATGTTCCCCAGCTTTGAATCAAGTTCTTTATTTTTCCTGCACAATTACCATATTGATATAGAATAGTTAAACACATTAGAGCATTTAAATGATCTGTAAAGGCCAAATAATACAAGAATTCTGTAGCTATTGCGAAATTAGCATTAATCAATTCTGGGTATAAGTATTTAAGACTGAAGTGAAAATGTCCTTTGGTATGGAAAGGCATCCACACATCCCTCTGACCTGAAACAACACTTTAAAAGAATCCGATTATCATGATTCATGACTTAATGTTGTCAATAAAAATGTTATCAGGGAATGTCATAATAACAGACTCCTAAATATACTGAAGGCTGTTGGTTTTTTTTTCCTTTTTCATCCCCTGTCCATTATTTAGGGAAAAAAATTTTCCTTTTGTTTTTTAATAAATATATGTTCTTGTTAAAAGAGAAATTGAACAATGATCGTTTTAAATACTTAACTGTATACAAGTGCATTTCCAAATCAATTAAAATGTCTTCAGTGTGATTCGGTAAGCAACTATTCCTCTGTCATTTAAACATTCATCTACCACGACAACTAGACTAGTTTGTTACAAAAGACCATTTAAGTTTCCTGCTTTTCTAAGCCATTAGCCTATGAATGGAATATCTTGATGCGCTCTCTGCCTGCTGAGGCTCCTTCTCAGCTGGAAGTTTGGGCCTCTCCTGAGCACTCCCTGCACCCATCACTATGCCCAGGTTTTGTGGCTGTCAAAGGAAAGGTGTCTTGTGTTGGGAAAAAAATGCACAAGGGTAACAAACCTTCAAAACAACATGGGGAAAAAAAGTACCAAAGAAAAATTACGTTAACGATTACAAAAAGTAGCAGAGTACTGTAATCCTTTCAGGAATACATACATTTTTATGGGGAATTTGGAATAAAAAAAGCTATTCAGCTAAAGACAGAAGAAGGAAAGGCTGAGTATGTAATTTCGATGGCCATGTAATGACCCATACTTTACCCTAATGATCACTAAGGAGAGCATTAAATAGTACATTCTTTTTAAGCACCATAAGATTTTAGAAATCATTTGACATTGTCAGATGAGGGCTTTATCTGAAGATACAGGTTGTACAGTCAAAGTAAATTTACACTTAATGACATTATGTTTTTAGAGGAGTTTGGTACACAAGTTCTGGTGATAATTGCAATATTTCACTGCTAAAAAGCCCTGTTGTCTTTTGAGTGTGAAACATTTCCCTGTAAATAATTTTTTGTCAATAAAAGTCATGCTCTAAAATTTGCTATTTGTACATATCTAAACTTATATATCATATATGTCTTCCTTCAATAAACTTAATGAAAATGTAGATACTTCAATATCTAAACCTTGTCACGTAACCAGAACGGGGAACTAAAAATGGCAAATACATGAGCAAATACAGAGCTAAAGTTATCATCTTCCCAATGAATAATTATCAGATTTTTCAAGGGGAAAGTTTTTTTAAGAGTGAGCTTGTAAATCTAAAAATTACCTTTAAACAACAAGTAATTCTCCCAATTCAGGTAACCATCTTTATTCCATTGATGTCAATGAGAAAATGCAATCACCCTTAACTTCTAAAATGCAGCAGTCCAATTCTACTCAATACAGCTGTCTTTTAGAAGATTTATATGGGACAGTAGTGATAAAGAAACTTTGTTTCACCTCTGGTGTCTCTTTATTTTTTTTATTTTTTTCCCCCCATAATTTAAAAGTGGCTTTATTTGTTTATAAAGCAAATATTCACTACATAGTAGCAAGTTAAATGGAGCATTGAGCATATTGCAGTTTGGTATTACCTGAAAAAAAATATGGCAACTGCCAGCTATGTACTTTTTTCTAACTAACAGATGCAGTTATTATGTCTAGTGCTTTTGGCATCTGCATAGTACCTATTTGTGAAGCTAAACACAGAGCTGAAGAAAGTACAGTATCTTTGCAACTGTGGCATGCTCAGAGAAGAAACAAAAAAATGAATATAAGACAAACAATGGCTAAGAAAGACTTAGGAAAGAAATACAGCACTGATCATTTATCAAACTATTTATACTACAGAAAATTGGATACTAAGTTCCAGTTTCCTGCCAAATTCTAATCCCTGAATAAAATGTGCAATTTCATTCTCTTAAAACTGAAACATAGATAAAAAAGGTTATTTAATGAGCACAAGTGCGGTAAGAGCTAAACTGAACCAAATTGAAATCGAGAGCGTTTGTCCCACACTTCTGACAGACAACTTTTACAACTAGGAACTTAAAAAGCCAATTAATTAATGCACTGTTGCAAACTCTCCTATGCTTTGAAATGACATGCCAAGGTTTCAATTTTGATGGGAATGCTCTTCCAGTTTTAAAATCACTCAGATTTTTCTACTCAGTCAGAACACCACTGGCTTTCACCAAGCAGGGAACAGAAAATCAAGTTTTTTGTTCAGGATCACTCAGTTTGACTGTTTAAATGGAGACCAATGACCTTGAGATTCAAGCCTGTATGCAAGAACCTCCTATCATTCAGAGCTCAGAAGTGATCTCGTCTCTCTGCAGTAATTTTTCAACAAGCGTGCTTCAGCTTAAATGCTTATGCCCTCCAGCCAGCCTTGGGCAGAGACCTATCATGAAGATTTTACAGGAAGCAAAAAAAGAAACCTGAATGCTACAGTACATAGATGTTTACTATCATTTTTCTTTGGCTATTGTGTAATAATTCCACTGCGATGTCAACGTTTTCATTTTGTCCATGCTAGAGAAACAAAGAAAGCAAAATACTGTCCCGATCACTTTCTCTGTGCAACCTATAATACTCGGACAGATTTCTCAGGTCATCATGTTTGGGCAATTTATAGATGTGGCTGCTTTCAGAGATACTGCATTAGTTTTCAGACAGACGATTCTACTTCAGAACTGGATTTTTGTTACTGTTCATGCATACAGAAGCTTATTCCTGGTACCCCCTGGGTCAGCAAGAATCGTGAATTTCTTTATTTCAACCTTTTCTGCCACAAACCTGTCCCATGAAGATGAGTTCTGCAGGGACTGTTCTGGGGCAAAGGAATGCTCAGGAGTGGTGAGTACACATCACAGCAGGGAGTGCAGCTTTGAAAGGATTCACCTGATTTCACTGAAGCAGGGGACATGGTCCTCTGCAGAGTTTAATTCTGTTCTCATTTATACTTGTATAAATGCAAGGCAATAAGCGAAAATGGAATTCAAATCTTATATGTGATCATTTCTACAATTATTATATGTATTGCTCAAAACTGCATGTGGACATCCTCATTCTGAACACAGTTAAAACAAGTTTTGAGATTTGAACCGTTTTATCATTGTAATAAAAGCAAAGAAAAACAAAACAAAACAAAACACCACACAAAAATCCCAGCAATCCCTCCCCCACCTCCCAGCTTCAGCAGAAGCTAAATAAATCCCCTTTTCTTTTCCAACTCAGCAAGGTTTTCCTTCTAAATCTTCTCCAAGGACTTATAGGAATAGGTCCATGTATTAAAGGCTAACCATTAATGATATCTGAAGAATAATTATTGATCTTGGAGTTGAATTGTTCTTAAAGGAACTGATCACTAAAGCAAGCACTGAGGTAATACAAAAATATACAGAGGGTCAGATACTGCATTCATGATATTTCATTTGAATAGTGATGTCTCAGTAGCAATGCTTATTGTAAGCTGCAGCAAGTCCCTGGTTTTAACCCCAAACACTGCAGATGTGTTATGTGCAATACACGTCATTTTGCACTTAATTTTCTAGCACTGACTTTAATTTGATGTCTGAAGTTTGTTCTGTTGCTTGGATTGCTGTGAAGAAGTTATAACTTTACCAAAGACCAAAGTCACACTTCAGAAAAAAAAAAAAAAAAGAGAAAGAGTTAGACTTGTCCTTTGATACAGCTGCAAAGCAGTAACACAAGGAAAAAAAGAAAAACTAATCCAAGGTTTTGTTTTGCTCTTCCCTGTAGTAACCTATAGTTTTCTTTTTTTCAAAGCAATTTCTGTATGATGGAGTTCATCCCTAGGTTCAGCTTCAAGCTGTGTATTCTAGTGCAATTCCAATACTGCTGGCACTTCTGGAAAACAGCCCAGGTGGGTTTAAGCATAGTATACATTAAAAAAGTAATTTGCCTTGCACACTGTATGAGATCAAATACCGCTGGCCTCCACAGAAAAAATTAATATTTATACAATGAAGTTTATTTATCTTTCCAATTCTTACTATACAGTGATACAGAAGTAAAAATTCTTCACTAAGACAAAACTAACCTTCTGATACGTGGGTAGAAGAATATCATATTTGTAGGAAAGTAAATTGCTCCCTTTCCACGGAAAGATTTGAAGTTCATCTACATTTGAATGTGACTACTCTGCTGTCTATCACTTTGAAACACATTTCCTTCACAAGCACACTCTCTTGTAGCCACTCTCTTGTAGTCATGCTATTCCCTGATTTCTATTAGAAATAATGCTTCCTAATACAACAGCTATAAAACCCAGTCAAGATATTATTGTCTATCTACACTACAAAACTGTATAACACAGGCTTTAAAAAGAGAACATGTTCTAGTCTAACACTTCAGATCCTGTAGCTTAATGAGGTAGTCAGATTGTCATCTGATGATATAGCATTCTTAAATTTAATTAGTAATCTCTGCATTCTTTGAAATGACAACATGTAAACATATATTGCACTGTGTTTCAAACCCAAAGCCTTTGTGCGTATCAAGACTAAGGGAAAGCACTCAATAGAAGGGAAAAATTTACCAGATTTTCTTTGTTTTTTGGTGCATCTCAATAACTGAATATGTATCTTTCAGTGTCAGAGCAATGCTCTGCAAATGCAAAGTGTGTGAACTATGAAGATTTTCCATTCTTTTTGCGCTTCTCTGAGTTGGGAGCAATCTCACAGCTGGTTCAGTTTATGAGAGTTGATAATGGCTGCTCAGCAAGAGGAATTCTGAGTAGACTGCAGACTGCAGGAAAAAAGCCAATCCAGTGAAAGGATTCCGGATCTTTAACACCAGGTTGTGAAACTAATCTACTTCTTGTTCCTAGTACTCACAATCAATGAACTAGGCAAAAAAACAAACAAACAAAAAAAACCAAACAACAAACCAAACCTGAGGTGGAGCCAGGAAGCTGGAAAAAGGGATTGTGCAGATTTGTGGATGCAGGTTTGAACTAACTGGCGGCATCCCCATGAATGGATGAGTGTTAGTAGAAGACGACATTCTGGAGAAATAAGGATAGAACCGTAATTCTTTTTTAAGAGGGAGTAAGGAAAAGTAATGGCTGACAGATAAATAGGAGACAGAGGCCAGGGTTCTGTTCCCCGCTTACAGATAACTAGTGCCAACTAGATTCCTGCAGATGCCTAAAAACCTCTGTATGAGCCTAGCAGTTATGATGTGTGATCTATGGCAACCTTCTGGAATGTTTTAGAGGCTAAGTCTGGAGATCCTGTGTTGCCTAAAGTGACATAAGATGTATACGTTTAGCTAAATGAATCTCACTCGGAAAGTAAAATGTTATTTCTTTTCCGTGCCTTACTTTAACTTTTCCAAGCAAGGGCTTGGCATAAAAAATAAAAATAAATAAATAAATTGGATCGAGGTTTTTTTCTGCCAGTCTCCTTATTAGCCATCCACACACTTCCCTGTCAAGAAGCATGGAAAGATTGCCAACTTGCATGAAACAGTAAAATAATTACAGTAAAGTTTTCTGTCTATTTATTTTGTGCTCCAGCAGCCCTTCCCTGACACTGAAACTTTTGCTTATCTTTATCCTCCACCAAGGCAAAGATCTTGCCACTACTCCTAGGGGAGTTTGTATGACCTTATGACAAAAAAAACAGTTGTGCATAACTGAAAATCCTTCCAACTCTGCATAACTGAAATCTGTTTCAGAAAAGGCTGTTGCTTTGCATATGGTTTTGCATGAAATAATGACTTGTTTTTATTTTTGCATTTGTTACTGTAGTAGTCCAAAGCATGTGTAAGAAAATTTAAAATGTGATTAAAATCGATAAATCTGTTACAGATACAGACATATGAGAAGATTGGCAAGAATACACACAATGAAACAGAAGCTTGTGGTCATTTCTATATGACAGGAATTAGGCTAAAATTTCAGATAACATGATATTGGCCATACTGGGGGATACAAGGAGAAAGACAATAAGTCAATATAATACACTTAAAAAGGAGTTTGTGGGTAATCAAATATCTCTAGCTCTTGATTAGCACAAACCTTTTTATACTTCAAAAAGAGATAGGAAAAATGAATGCTTATCGGAAATAAAAGCGTTTTATAAATATTCACATTATGAGTAAGCAGACCTCAGCCTGGTACTTTTTCTTAATTTACATCCATGTCCTGTAGATTTATCAGTATATTTTGATATAAATATTAACAGACACAGTATTAAAATGTAAGTATAAGAGTCTTGTTGACAAAATTAAAGATAAGTCTTATGAATAAATGATATTTCTTATGAACTGAAAATACATCCTCTATTTCCCGTCAGCTAGAGTTTGCTGTTCGATACAACTTTTTTCTAAATGATTCATTTTGAAAAGTATGTTATAAATCAATTTATCTATACTTGATTCTTTTAATTGTAATACATTTTAGACGACATACTGCTTAATGTTTTGCTGTGTTCAGTGGGTTTAGGATTGAAAGCATACATGAGTGACAACAACGAAGAAGAAAAAATCGAGCAGGTGAGCTCAGTTGCAATAGCCATGCACACATCAGTCAGTAATTATCAGACAATTCAGTCTCAGCAAATGAGCTGTTCTGCTTTTTTTGTTCCTTTTGTTTATGGAAATTAATCTGGAATATACTTATATGTTAATCTGGAATATATTTAAAGAGGCTGTCCAGAAAGGTCCACACCAGATTATTTCATTACTATGGAGAAAGAGATTTACATGTATGAAAAGTGGATTGTAAGCTGTTAAAATAATTTTTGCACCCTGCAGTTGGCCTTGTAACATGTTATCGTGCTTTTTCTACATGGCAGTTTACTTTTAATAACTTCACCTCTGAGTATAGTTGTGGCCTGGTTTCAGCTGAGATAGAATTTATTTTCTCTGTAGTTACTGCTGTGTTTTCAGATTCAGTATTAAAGAAATGCCAATAAAGCATATTGTTTTAGTTGCTGTTAAGTGATGTTTATACTATTCAAGGACTTTTTCAGCTTCCCATAGAAGCTGAGGAGCATAGACAGAACTACAGAATGGTCAATGGAATATTCTGTACTATAGGCATCATGCTTGGTATATGTATGGGGGTTGGCCAGGGCGCGGGAATCTGCAATCACTGCTTGGGTCGGACTGGGCAACCAATTCACCGGGTGGCAAGTGTGACTTGTGTCTTGTGTATTCTTTTACTATTGTTATTGTTATTTTCCTTTTCCACTATTGTTCTATTAAACTGTCTTTATCTCATGCTTTTTTCCTTTTCCCCTCCTTTTCTCCCTCTTCTCCCCACCCCTCTCTGGGAAGGAAGCGGGGCTGAGCGAGAGGCTGTGTGGTCCTAGTTGCTGGCTGGGATTAAATCATGACAGATCACAACAATTTGAGCAGATTTGACAGAGCGACTAAGAAAACAATGCATGCTGCATGTGGTGTCAATGATAGTTTTGACTTTAGCACTCGAGTTGTTGGTAATGAGACTAGGCAAAGGACCTGTCCAAAATCAACAACAGCCAAGTCTAGCAGAGTGACAACTCTTGCAAGAGTGGCATCAAAAAGGTTGTTTTCTGATGCTGGTCAGGCTGCATATATTTGTCAGAAATGGTCATCTTACAGTTTTCAGAATTATACATCTGATTGCCTTTAACTATAAGAATGGCAACAGTAAGAATATTGTAACCTTGAACACTATGTACGTAAGCATTCATAAACTGGCTCATAAATCATGACTCCCATTAACACAGACCACAAAATAGCTGAGAGTTGTTCCACCTCTGCAACCTGCTGGACTGATGAGACAAATGGAATAAAGGTGTCATAAATGTTAGGCATTACTATAATTGTTTTATATTCAATGAGCACAGCAATTGCTGGCTATATGGACAGGTACAATCAAAACACATGAAGTGAAGAAGCAAATCCTTTTATCAAAAACAGTGTGGATAGTAAAAAATGCCAGCAAGAGAATGCAACTGATCATTCATTAATTCATCTAGCTTTCTATTCCCTGGAGACAAAAGTGCTTTACAATAAGAGAGTCACTGTAGTCTGGTCCAGGAGATCCTGCCTACCCAGACCCCCGGCTGTATTAATATGTAAGTCAGATTTCAGAGCAATTCTGCCAGAAACCCATATTTTCCTATTATGATCAGTGGCAAAAGTCTAACAACGGTCAGAGCATGTTTGCCATTTTGGTTTTGCCTTTTGTATCCACTGTCCCACATTGGAAACCACCATGTTTCATATAATAAAAAAGCACTGTAAATGGTAGATTGTCTGATGTCTGCAAGAAGAATATGAACAGAGCCACATCCCCAGTAAAAGTAGATTTTCTAAATGTAAAATAGGGACAAAGAGGGGACGTTCTGATTTTAGTGAGAAACTTGATGATAAAAGGAACACATCAACCAGTTAACGAGCATATTTATAGCATGCTAATAGCCGGTTCCAGGGAATGAGTTCTGGTTTTGGGATCAATATATATAGGCACACTTAGCACATCTCCTTATAACCTCTGTGCCTAAAGGCCTTTCTAGCACACATCATGCTTGCAATTCATCTGCTTCTCACAAAACCAGTGTTTCAAAGCCAGGTGGCAATATATCAAGTTGTAATGAAACCTAATGCCCTCCTAGAGATGGCTTCTGCAGATTTATAGGTGCCATAAACACTCACTGCAGATAAATTTGTAATGACTATGCTTTCCACAGTTCAAGGGTCTTCAAACATGGATAGTCTGGGACCTCCTTTCCCCAAGCGATATCATCTCTGAATCCTGTGTGAAATCTTCAGCGCGGGTAGCACAATGTAAGCATCACGACACCCATAAATGTCACAGTTCCTGCACAACCAAGGATCACAAACACCTATGTCTAGGCCCTGAGCTCTCACAGCATCAAAATAAACTGCTCATCTGGTTGGCTGAGTACTGTGAGAGTCTGAGGGGTAGTCTAATACTAGCATCTTGCAAGACCCGAGTAAAAATGGTAGTGTTCCATATCACCTGATTTGGAGTCAGGGCCATGCCTTTCTGTATTGTTTTGGTCTCTTGGGCAATGACAGAAGCACAGTCTGGTTCAAGCTCCACCCAGAACGGCAGTTTGCGGCCACTCACTCAGCTGCAGTATCAGCGTAGCCTCATAAACAAGACTTATTCCTGCATGGCTAGAAAATTGGTTATTCTAGCCATTAGCTATCCAAGACAGATTTCACAGCCAGCAGTACAGAGGCTTCCTATTCACACAGCAGAAAAAGACATTGCTTTCATTTGTTTCAATGTCCTCAGCCATCCCCCATGGTAATGTTATTTTCTTATAATTTATACAGGTGAAGAGGCTGGAAATTAAGTAAAAGAAAACTTTTTTAATTTTTTCAATCAATCTTTTCCCAAACCAAGGACTGAAAAAAATGTTTTCCTTTCTTCCAAAACCCAAAACCTTCAAGAAAAAAGGCGTTAGTTCTTATAATCTTTTGTCCTCGTGTTCTTTTCTATTTTAACTCAGTAAGTTTGCTCCAACTCTGAGAAAGCTACCTGCAGAGACCAAGGGATGGGCACATGCCAAAAGAAGCACCTACTAAACCCAACAGACAAACGTCTGTAAGAGGGTAGCCAGTGGTTTTCTTCATGACTTTTGTATGCTGGTTCTCTCCTTCAGAGAGGCCCTGAATGATTCTTATCCTTCTATGCCCCTTTTCTTCCCATGGGCAGCCCACCTGCCCCCACAACTGTAGCATGTGTGGAGAAAAATATTGAGTAAGCCCCTTCGTTTCCACTGAGGAAAAATACAACCTAACGCCTGACAGTTAGAACATAGCAAAACAGGAGATACAGACCAAGAGATAAAAACAACACAGAAAAAAAAAAACACAACCAAACAAAAAACCCCAACTGTTTGAACAAACCAACCATATAACTGCAAATGGCTATTAAAAACCAAACAGGAAAAAACATGTGACTGTACTGGATTTCCCACCACCCCTCCAAGAAGTGAGGTAATACTCGGTTAAAAGTACACAAAACCAAGAACAACACATAGCAAATCAATTCAGAAACAGAGAAAAATGTGAAGGGTGGGGGCAAAATAAAAGCAAGAAAAATACATGAGGTGTCTACATGATGAATCGTGTGGCCATGGTTATGCTCTGTTCTTCCTCTTTCCCTTCCTTCATTACATACCACCTGTTCTTATTTACATCCTTTCTGATATACTGATATACCACTCCAGGAAGCAAGGGTATGTACCTTATTTTTGCAGTGTGTTTAAGAGAAAGAGGCTGAAATTCCTTACCTCAAACACACGGTCATCTGGCAGTGGGTAATTACATTCACATTTGGTCTCAATAGACAATGTTTACCAACATCTATTCAATTCAGAAGCTTATCTGATGTATACATTTAATGGTTGGATGGACACAGTGTGTTGATCTGGAGGAGAACATATTCCAATGGAGTCACAGCAAAGGGAAGGGGGCATTTCTATCCCTCATTGATAAGGTTATTTACTGTCTCATTAAGTACACATGACTCAAAGTTTGACAAAGAAACCTTTACATCTGCCAGGAAGCGGAGCAGATCTTACTTTTAATTTAAAAGAACAGACAGCCTCCTGAATAAATAAATTGGCTTAGGGTTGAAGACTGAATCTGTCTGAACCTACAGAAGTCTTTGGAGGGAAGGGTGGTCAACGGAGCCACCCAGCTTGCAGGCAAGGAAAGCCTGAGAACCAGAAGGTGAAGTGTTGTTTTTTTTTTAAATCAGTTACTTGTTGCAGCAGGCAAAACTAGGGAAGTTCACGTAGTTCTTTTCTATTCTTCAATGTGTTTTCCCTCAAGAATCAAACAAAAGCAATATGAAAGCATAAAGAGGGAAAGGAGCTGAAACTCCATGTTGAGAAGGTGAAATAAACTCATGGGGACCTTACCCAGAACATCACTTAGGATTAACCAAATTAACACAAACTAAGTAACAGTAAGAGCGACCTAGTTCTTTTTGATGTCCAATTACAACCCTATGCAGAAGCAGCCCCAGCTGCCAAAAAGTCTTGTAAGAGTTCTTAACCCCAGTATTTACACCTTCTATGCATTGTGATTGTGATCACCTGCTTTAATATCCCCAGGTTTTGGAATTTTGACCTTAAAGTATGTTTTGCAGTAAGAGATTTACAAATGCCATTACAATAAATTTAGGGAAAAAAAGGCCACACTGAAATGAGCACCAAAAGTGAATATATACACCAAAAATTTCATCAAATTCAGGGTGGTTTTATCTGCATTTTCTCTTTCTTCACTGCTAAGAATCAAGAAATATGTGTATCTTAACAGAAATTTTCTCCTTCCTAATCAGTCTCATCCTCCCAACTGATATTCTATATTAGCTTGCACTACTGTTATCTCAGTTTGAGTTGTGATTATTAGTTGATAATTTTAAATGCTTTTTAAAGTGGATCATACAGCCTTGTCATGCCTTAAGCTGGAAATATTTTGGTTTTTTTTCCAAGAAACCCTTTATGGTTATTTAATAGAATAATTAGGTTTTTATCCTTGTGGTCACAAGAGATACAACAACTGAATAGTCAAAGTCAATTGTACATGTATGGAGACATTTAAGTAAAGACCAAAGAGTTCTCAGGTTTGCATCTGAATTACTTGCTCATGTCCCTGGGTTTAAATCACACTCTCAATGTAATTAGTATACATTTACAATACATTTTCAATTGTATTTGAGCACAGACACTGAGATTCTCAGCATCTTTAAGAGAGGGAAACAGATGGATGTCCTAACATAGTATGTAAGTTTGTACAAAACAAAGACATGACTTAGAAACACTTTCCTCTGTGTGAATTTGTTATTAGTGCACTTAAACATAAATATAATATATTTTATCTTTTTACTAGACCGGTTGACAAGTTAAGGATTAAATCTTTCCAAAAAACTATATCTAATTCTATATCTAAAACTATATCAGACTCAAAAAGGAAGCCTATAGAGGGTGGAGGGAAGGACAGGTATCTCAGGAGGAATACAGAGAATCAGGTTTGTAAAGAATAAGGAGGAATACAGAGAATCGGGTTAGGAAAGCTAAAGCCCTGGTAGATTTAAATCTGGCCAGGGCCATTAAGGGCAACAAGAAAAGCTTCTATAGGTATGTCAGTGACAAAAGGAAGACTAGGGAAAACGTGGGCCCTCTATGGAAGGAAACAGGAGACTTCGTCACATGGGATAGGGAGAAGGCTGAGGTGCTAAAAGACTTTTTTGCCTCAGTCTTCACTGGCAAGTGCTCTAGCCACACCGCCCAAGTCATATAAGGCAAAAGCAAGGACTGGGAGAATGAGGAGCTGCCCACTGTAGGAGAAGATCAGGTTTGAGACCAGCTGAGAAACCTGAAGGTGCACAAACCCATGAGACCTGATGACATTCATCCACCTGTCCTGAGGGAACTAGCAGATGAAGTTTCTAAGCCACTGTCCATCATATTTGAGAAGCTGTGGCACTTTGGTGCCCACTGATTGGAATAAGGGAAGCATAACCCCCATTTTTATAAAGGGAAAAAAGGAAGACCCAGGCAACTACAGGCCAGTCAGTCTTAACTCCCTGCCCAGCAAGATCATGGAGCAGATCCTCCTAGAAACTCTACTAAGGCACATGGAAAATAAAGAGGTGACTGGTGACAGTCAACATGGTCTCACCAAGGTCAAATCATGCCTGACGAATTTGGTGGACTTCTACAATGGCGTTACAGTGTTGATGGACAAAGGAAGAGCAACTGACATCACCTACCTGGACTTGTGCAAGGCATTTGACACTGTCCCACAGGACATCCTTGTCTCGAAACTGGAGACACGTGGATTTGATGGGTGGATCACTCAGTGGATAAGGAATTAGCTGCATGGTCGCACTCAAAGACTTGTGGTCAATGGCTCGATATCCAAGTGGAGACCAGTGACGAGTGGAGTTGGTATTGGGACTGGTGCTGTTAAACATCTTTGTTGGTGACAGGGGCAGTGGGGATGGGTGCACCTTCAACAATTTGACAACGACACCAAGCTTTGTGGAGCAGTCAACACACTGGAGGGATGGGATGCCATCCAGAGGGACTTGGACAGGCTTGAGAGCTGGGCATGTGCAAACCTCATGAAACTGAAAAAGGTCTACATGTGGGTCAGGGCAATCCCAAGCACAAATACAGGCTGGGCGGAGAATGAATTGAGAGCAGTCCTGCTGAGAAGGACTTGGGCGTGTTCTGGGCTGCATCCTGGGCTATATCAAAAGAAGCATGACCAGCAAGTCAAAGGAAGTGATTCTGCCCCTTTACTCCGCTTTTGTGAGACACCACCTGGAGTACTGGTGTCCAGCTCTGGAGTCCCCAACATAAGAAGGACATGGACCTGTTGGAGGGGGTCCAGAGGAGGGACACCAGGCTTTGAGTAACCTGGTCTAGTGGGAGGTGTCCCTGCCCAGGGCAAGGGGCTTGGAACTAGGTGATCTTCAAGGTCTTTTCCAATTCTAACCATTCTAAGATCTATTTGTTAAAAACCTGACAACATTAAAAAATAGTAGCATGTTCATTCACATTTCAGATCAAAAGATAAATTTTTCTGAAGACTTATTAAAGGATTATTGGTAAAATATTTTCTCAAAGGATTAAAGTCAAAGGGTAAAGATTGTTTTTAATTATATATTTCCACTATTTTTTTTTGTGTGTATAAAACTGGATTGAGCACTATGTCCAGTCACACGTTCATGATTACGTTATATTTCAACAGTCCAGCACACTATAGTCATAATTATCTAGGACTACATATTTACAAAACCAAACGTAACTTATGCAGATAAAAAGCAGAACAGTGAATGCAAAAGAACCACTGCAAACAAAAGCATGGTACTATGTGAAAAATTATGAATTATGGTAATTTTAAAATTGCATACAGAACTGTATTCTTTTTACTAAATTGATACCCATAATTTTGCATGCAACTGAATATTTGAAATGAGAGGACTGTTGAACAGGTTTTTATGTCTGAATAATATCTGAATATGAAGAGAGATTTTGCCGAAACACTATATGGCACAGCGAGGGACTGGTACGTTGTGGGCAGAAAATAATAATATTATGGTAAAATGGATACAGTTATCTGAAATTCTCTTACATTTTGAAAAACTTCCATGCATAACAGTAAAGATATATATGTCCCAGTTAAACATAATGCAGGGATCAATTGTAAATGTAAGTTTTAACATGGCAAAAACTGAGGATGGCTGTTAACTTCAGTGTGATTTTTCAGTTCTCATTCTGGCACATTTGTGGTGTCAATGCTGCTGAGTGTGTAAATACACTCTGGTAAATAACCGTGCGTATCACACTAGCAGAATACTCTGGTGGCAGCTGACTAATATCTGGAAACTATTGTGCTACGCAGAAATACTGGTTTTATTCTAATTTCTATGTTACCATCTAGAAGACTTATTTCAAGTTTGGAACATTTTTTAATATTTGAGGAACTCCCCTGTATTTTTATTTCAATAATAGGCAGGGGGAAAAGGCATATTTTTAAACAAGAGCTGGACTGGCAGCTACTATAGCATACATGTACTAAAACCTGAAATCTTGTTATTGGAAAAGAATAACATCTTTCAGCAGATCCTGACTAAACCAGGGAATCAAGGTCATCTAGAATCTCTGGGTGAAGCCAAGTTAGGCAAGAACATGGAAATATCTAGACAAACTTCAGTAAGACACGTTTTACTCTCGTGGTTCAGCACTAGAATGACTTTCCACTGTGTATTTCTTGTTCTGCAAAGGATAAACAGCCCAAGACTTGCTGGTCTTTTAGAACTTTTCTGAATGACAACACATTTCCTTGCTTTCATCTTCTTCTATCGTCTGCTGAGAAATATATAAAGCCAGATTTTATTTTTTTAATTTAACTTTTATTAAATATCAAATGTACATATTTCCAAAATTTAGGCGTTTCAATGTTAATTTTTAATAAAAAGACAACAAGGGTAAAGTACTTCTTCAATAATTTTCATTGGTAACTGAGTCTACCATTGCTAATTATTAAATACAATCTCAAGAACGTGGATGAATTTCTAATGTAAGACTATAGCATTACTACTTATGATTCTCATACTCTTGTGAGCATGTTTTCTCTTCTGAGCAGGAAGAAACCTTAAATTTGAAAATGATTGCAAGTATTGTCGCAAGTATTCAAGTTCATTAAGGTAGTAACAGAAACCCAAACTATCATTATATTAACAGCTAAACTGCCTCAGGACCACTAGATAAGATGAACCATAAAGTTCTTGACTGGTCTTTTCTACTAATTAAGTAATTGCATAATCATTATTATCAAAATGATATTTATCTTTTCCTTGGAAAAGAAATATCTCCTCAGTTGTTTTAGCAGGAGGTATGTAATAAGCTCTTCTATTATATTTTCAGTCAAGCTACCCAGCTGAAGGCAAATATCCATTCCAGTGCCTGTTCACTCCTGTTCCCCTCTCTCTGTAAGGGAGAAAGACGCCTCTTCTTCCAACTCTCTCTTTCATCTTGAATTTGTGTTTCACAGCGATGCATTTTAGCTTTTACAGGTCTGACAGAAAGGAATCTGAAATTGAAAGAGATTGATCCACTGGAAAAAGACTAGTGTTTATCAGATTGATGCCTCACTGCATTACCTCCAATTTAGCCTTTTCGTAGTCTACAGATTCACTGGAAAAACAAAAAAACAACCTCATTTTCCCCTGCAGATACTTCAACGCCTTCTTTCTCTTTTGCTTTCTGTGTTTACTCTGTGCTCTGTGCATAAATATTTGTAAACCTGTCCCTGGCAGAGCTGCACAAATCGAAAGGCAGAACAACATTCTGGCAATGGTCCTCCACTGCTGCAGGACCTACACGGTACCCCTCCAGCATAATTTTTAACCACCACATCTCTCCTTGGGAATAATTTTCCAAAAATGACATTAGAAGTAACAGTTGTGTTATATTTAATCTACAAATCAAGCAGAATAGACTATTTGATGGTCTTTTCTGCCTGAAGCAGCATTATCCAATGCTAAACAGAGTCTCCAAAGCAGAATAATTAGTGAATCATCATCTAGCAGAGCCTTCCTAATCTGACCTGGAGTCATGAAGCAATTCAGTAAAATAGAAAGAAGCATTTACATTCCTTTTCAAGTTCTACAAAAGATCTGTAAGTGCTTGCTGAGATGCTATATATATATATGCTCTCTGTTTCCTTAATTTCTTTACTCTCCTTAGCTCCAGAAGTGCTGGAATGTATCAGTACAAGATAGCGTAAAGTGCCAGGATCAGTATCCATGAACAAAAGTGTCTGCTGCTTCTTGAACTTTACGGTTTTTTAAAGTCAAGCACAGCATCATCCCCCCCCCCCCAAAAAAATGAATTTACAGACCATCCATAAATAAAGGTAGCTAGGAAAGGAATCATAGTGTACAACTGGAGTTGTTCTGAGAGGTCTTTCTGCCTTTAATGGTCATTGGTCTATAACTATTATAATTTGTTCAGAATTAGTATTCAAAAGGATACACACCAGTCCTTCCTTCTTCTTCAGAGAGAAAACTATCCCTGTTCAGAGATTTGCCATGGAGAAATAATGATGGGAAGAGCACCTTTAACCTTGAGGAAGGCCAAATCACATGGAGAACTGAGCATTTGTTTCCAAGAATCAATATTCTTCCTATGCCTACATGAATGACTAACTCTTGTTCTTCTTGCCCAAAAGTGACATGCAAGGACCTGGGCACTGACGGGGCCATACATGACTGGTCTGAAGAGAAAAAAAAGGTTACTCTCCAAAAAGAGGCATCATGAGCTGGCAATGTGTGCCCACATCCCAGAAAGCCAACCGCATCCTGGGCTGCATCAAAAGAAGCGCGGCCAGCAGGTCGAGGGAGGTGATTCTGCCCCATTACTCTGCTCCCGTAAGACCCCACGTACTGCATCCAGGAGGGCATGGACCTGTTCGAGCGAGTCCAGAGGAGGGCCATGAAGATGATCAGAGGGCAGGAACACATCTCCAGTGAAGTCAGGCTGAGAGACTTGAGATTGTTCAGCCTGGAGCCATGACAGGGGGGTTGGAACTAGTCCCTTCCAACTCTAATGCAATATCATAGCATAAATATCATAGGCTGCTTTCTTCTTCAAGTTACAATACTTATGCTGTTCAAACAGAGGCTGCATCTTCCAACTGATAAAAAAAAAATTGTTGACTGTGCACAATGCACATTTAAATCGAAGGAGGACAGATAAGTGTTTTGTTCTGTAGTGTAACAAGAAAGGAATGTAAATCTTGATATGATATCACTGATAATCACATGTTAGCAATTGTGACAAAATAAATCTTGATAAAATGTACCGTTGGAAAAAATACTGAAATGAATGAATAAGGATAAAAATCAGTTCTTACATATAGTAAATTGATAGTAATGTACAAAATCTATATGATCTCATTGCTAGATGCAATATTTATCATCTATCAAAACCAGACAGAAACAAAGCTGTTTATTAAAAAAAAAAAAACAAACCATAACACAGAAAAACAAATAAACAAACAAAAATACCCTAGCAAAGTCATTTACAGCTATCTAAAGAAAGTACTGCTATTCTGGAACACTTCTATAATACTGCCTTTAGAAGATTGTTAAATAATTCACAAGCATATTATTTGTCATATAACATACTCGACATTCTTTTCAAATACACCTTTCTCGGAACATTTTGCTTTTGCCAATGCTTAGCACTGTTTATGAAATTTCTGATACCAAAAAGCACTTCTGAATTCAAACCCAGTATTTACCACGTGAAGTTCTTATCAGCTAGCTACTGGCATGGATGCTCAGGAGCATTATAGGGAAAAAAGGTGAAAGGCAACCTATCTGTATGGCACTCATCTCATGAGTCAAGGTTGCAGTCAAGGATGTCTTCGTTCCACTGATGTCAGCATGGACATCTCCAGTGAGTATAAACAGATAATGTAGCCTTGGATCACTCCTGCACCAAAAGCTAGTAAATTTTTTAGCAAGACACAGAGACAGATTCCTGAGTCTGTAGCTGCAACTATGACTAAAGTTTACCACATTCTTTAATGTTTTTTCATTGTCATTATTTCCCAGCACACCGAACAACAGCTGGGAATCACTGAGATGTAGTATGCTCCGTGTTCCTCACCTGTTTCTTTGACTCCTTTCCTAAAACAAGGACCTATTTTGATATTTTGATATTTTTATCAAAATATTCCATCTAAGGTAATTCTGAAGGTGGTCCCTGATCCTTGTGAGGGAAAAAAAAGGCCAACCCACAGTAGTGCAGACTCAGGAATTTCTGGTTTGACTTCTCTAAATTGGAAAGTCTTTTAAATATTAAGAACTACAGCTGTTTTCCAAACTCATTTCCTGCTGGTCAAATTTCTTCTGTCAAATATAAATCTTTCGTGTGTGTTCCCAGGAGTTCAGAGTACTTGCATGCTGTGTGTTTGTGAACTGAATTGGTTGTTCCTGGCATGGGAGAAATTCTTTTCTTTGGCAGGCAAGGGGAAATCTAGTTGAACCCTGTTGAAGTCAATGGGGCTACTGCAGTGATATGAAAAACAAAGTCAGATCCACAGATTGTTGCTCTGCCAATTTATTACTTTTATGTTTTTTGTTTGTTTGTTTCCTTGTGAACCCAATTATTTTATAACCTTTAAAAGCACGAGCCTCTTCAGAGCACATAAAATATCACTTTCTTTACTTGATGGGATTAATGTTCTGCATTTGCACAGAATTATACTGAATCACCTATCCTCCCCTGTGAAATGAAAAGGTATATTGGCCCTATTCTTTTGCTTTCCTTCCCATCTTGTTCTTTTCGTATATAAATGCCAGAATATACTTCAAAATGGAAGATGATTCATATCATTTATGTACATCTGAGATGTTCATTGCTGCATGTATAAATGCAAGAGAAAATCAATCTTCCAGTTACACTGCAACCAAATTATATATGCCTAGTGGAATCAAGGCTAATAATAGGTTTGAGAAAGACAAAACAAAGAAAAAATGAAATTTTATTCATGCAAGAGAAGAGGCAGGGCAGCAAAAGTCTTCTGACAAAAGTTAAGTGACTAATAGCTTCACTTTACATGGTGATAAAGGAAAACATTTAACAATTCTAATCTGTTCTGTATTTTCCTACAAAGCAACCACTGAGTAGGGGACGACTGTTCCTGGAAGGTAAGGCTGAGCCCAGATAGTTCCCACTACTCAAAATTTAAAACTAGAATCTGCAAAAATAGCAGCCTATTGTATTTAGGAAATTTGTAGCAAAGAGAAGGTTCATTTTTTTCATGTAACAGATACCTTGGGATGTTTTTTGTGACCTGCACAGGAACATGGAGAGTCTGGAAAAATTTACTGCTGTCTTTCTCTTGATAAGGAAAGAAGGTGCAAAAGAACAGAGTATTCTTAATTTCCTTAGTCTTTTCCAATTTTAAGCCAAAACTGTCATCATTCTTCAAGTATTTTTCTTTTTTGACGCAAAAAAAAAATCTCAGTTTTAGTATTAAGAAAAGGAGACTAATTTATTACAACTGTTCACATTTTTCCATCTTTTCCACTGGAAATAATAATGCTGCTTCTCATATTCCCATACCATTGAAGACCCAGGTAGGTCTATAGCATCACTCTCCTTCTAGGAGACTGACTGTGCTCTAATCTAACCTACAACATGTTTCTGCATCCTGTTAAAAGCTATGATCTTATCTCACTATAAAATTTGAACAGAACTAAAACAGCCTACTAGCAAAACCCATTCATCAATAATAGCAGCTGCAACATACTTTACATGATAAGGTTTAAATCTTCTTTGCCAAATTTGAAAGGTTTTACACCGGTCCAAGTGAACCAGGATTTCCAAACATTTAATAATTTGAATCCATTAAAACTCTTTTTTCGTGGTCCATGTCTTACCCATCTTTCACATGTTAAGTAAAATATTGGTACCCTTCTTCTTTCCACAGTATGGAAATATAGGTATATATATTAAATATAGTCCACTATAGATTAATCCTGTTAAGACAGAGAAAAGAGCAATCACCTTGACGTTCACAAGCCCATGGATACATGGCTTATCAAATCCTAATTTAAAAAACAAACAAAAAAAAAAACAACAAAAAAACCCCAAAAATTAAAAAACAAAAAACTGGACGGTGTATTTTTTTAACCTTGAAACTCCTATGTTTTTACTGAGCAAAAAACTTCACAGAGGTTTATTCACTTTAAAAGAATCCCTTTCTCAGAGCTGTGTAATAAGGGAGCCCTTATCCTTTCAACACAAAGTGCTCTCCTCTGCTCTCATTTTCACATTGACATGTCTGGATCTGTCAGAACCACCTACTGGAAAGTTGACAGCATTTGTGCCATAAACTGACATTCTGACGATGCAGAAAATAATTGTTACATACAGATTACACTAGATGCAAGTGTGAGAACGTGAGTTAGCAGGAAGAGCTATGGGTGTAGCAGGAAAAGATAAAACACTTGATATGAAGCTTCTCTTATATTATGTGTGCCATTTTCTGAGTTTCTTTTCTTCCTGTACAATACCCCCTGCAAACACACACAGTCTTTATATTCCTTGGTCACAGGGTGTGTTTTTTTCTTTTTCACAACTGGTGGAGAAAACAATTGATTAACACATTTGGTTTAAAAGGTACCAATTCCTAATGATATTTTCAGTTAAGACCAAATTCAGTGCAATGTGTAATTCATACCACTTCCCAGAGCTTTCTTTGGGAGACAGGTCTCCTTTTAAGGGATGCTTGTTTTTCTCCTCTGTTTTTCAGCATCATGATTACATCAAACACTCACATACATAGGGAAAATTGTCATTTTCAATGAATCTAAAGGAAAGATTAATAGAAAAAACACAGGAATGATTATATTATTAATTTAATATTTTTGATCTCCAAAAAAAATTTGAGTGTACAAAATAATATGGATAAATTCTTGACTTTATGTTTTCTGCTGCAAGGTGTGTTATTTTACTCAAAATCGAGAGAATAGACAGAGAAGAGAAAATTGCATATACATGTTTTCTCTTCATAGGTAAAGATTAAGGAAACCTTTTGATAAGTTTGAGAAAAGACGAAGAGCTATTTCCTGTTAGATCTGTGAATTGTATCTGAGTTAGGAGCAAATGTTGTTCTTTCTAAAACATTCCTGGGTCTTCAAGATGTTTTCTTTTGCTTTGCTTTGGTTGTTGGAATTTTTTAAATCCTGTGCTACTTTTTTTTTACCCCTTGTATTTTGGTTCCAGCTTCTGAATCCATCAAATTCAGAAGGCAGCTTTTAACACTGGCATATTTGATAATCACAAAAGATAGGTTAAAGGCATGATAATAGAAAAGTGCTGAAACACCTCAAATTTGCTGAACTTCAGTTCATAATCTAAGGAAGTGTATAGGTTGTAGCTGTTCTGCCTTTGCTAATCTTGTGCCAGCTCATCCGCAACAGCTACTCACCCAGCACGTCTCACAGAAACTGAAGAGCCAATCCTTAATACTTTAAAATTTAAAAAAAAAAAAAAGACAGAGAGAGAGAAAGAATACCAAGCTTCAGAAGACTGAACTTTCACGAGGTTAAGGACTTTGTTAGTTTGATTTCAAAAGAATAATTACAGTGTAGGTATATAAAAACTGGCTGGAAATTAAGAATTAAATCCTATTCTTGCTGAAAGCAGAAGAAACATTTCTACTGATTAACTCAGGGAGAACCCTTACAGTGTTCTCAACGTTTTCTGACAAAAGAACTGTCATTCCATACAGTGCAAACTTTGTATGTGAACTGAGGAAATTTGCATTCAGTATCAACCTAATAACAGAAAATAAAACACCTCATGCCTCAGAGTACATAGGTGTTTCAGTTCAGATTTTGTATATTTCTAAGAAATAGGAATAATTGCTGTATTTTTCTTTTGTCACTTGAAAAAAATAAATCTGTCCAACAGGCATGCTACATGGTTGTATTTCTTGTACAAAACTAAGATAAGGAGGAAACTGCAATTGTGAGAGATCTGCATTTGAATTTGAGACATTGTGTAATTAAGAATAACTGAAACATAACAATAAAGTAATTTATTTTCTACATTCACTTACCTACTGAATTCAACTGTTAAAGTCTTCGTGGCATGTTTTGTGAGGCAAAGAGATAAAAACCTTTCAGTGACTGAGATGACATTGCTTGGGATTTAATTTAAGAATCATGTAAATTTCGATTTAGTTTTTAAACAAAAAGTGGGCAGATATTTCATTGTTCTTGTTCTGCAATAGTGTCAGATTTTTATGTAATGAAGGATTTAGCTGATTAGTATTTTCTGAGAACCACTTCAAACTAAAAACTGTGAAAAGAGGATAGATTTTGCAAAAAGACTTACGAGATTTCTATTGGTACACTAAGATGTCAAGGACTGATGAATTCAGGTAACTTTGTTGTTCTTCCACTCAACAGAAGTAAGGAAAGGTCTACCCCAGTAAAGTGTTTTGAAAAAGACCACTCAGTAGTCTTGTTTTGGAGCATAACAGGCCTAACACAAAATCTGTCCGGTGGTAATTCCTGCTGAAGCCACTCAAAAGCCCACTGTCTTCTGTCCACTCTTTCTTTCTGTGCATGGGTTTTCCTCACAGCCTGAAGTCTCGGACAGGGGGTTCAGCGCCACCTGAAAATCTCAGGCTTTGCAACCAGTCCAGAAGCAGTGGACAAAAACTGACTCAGTTGTAGCCAGAAACAGAGACTGTAAAATAATTTTCTGTACACAATCTCTCGATCTTCTTCTCACTGAAAACATGTTCATTATTTCTTTTTTCTCTTTCTCTCTCCCTGTCTCTTTCTCCGTCTGCAGCCTCTGAACTTCCATATTCATACACTTTAGCAAATACACAGTACAACTGCAATAAGTTTCATATGACACAGTTTAGCCAGTTGAGAATTTTTTGCTTTCAAAATTACAGTGCTATGGTTTCTAAAATGCACAAAGCAGGCAAACACCAGTTCTATATCGCTACTAATGAGTAGTCTACTGGTTTTTGTTACCTCCGTGACAAATGGATATTTAAATTCACTTTAAGTTGATTTGACAGGTTGTTTTTATTTCATGTGCTTCTAATATTTGATTTTTTTTTTCTTCTGACTTAGACCAAGCCATCAGCTCTCATGTATATGTCTCCATAACAACAGATAGCATAGGTAATACATGGGAGCAGGAAGGAGGGAGAGGGAGAAGTGGGGAGGGATTCAAGAAGATCTTTTTCTTCAGCCAAGCATGATGTACATTTCCTCTTTGCATTTACTGAATGTTACCAAACTTCTAATGCTACATCTTTATTCCTTACCTATAGAATATTCAGTGGTGTAATATTAAGATTTTATGCCATAGGAGTTTGGGATAATCACTTTAGTCCTCAGTAAGAGCAAGGCAATAAGGCTTCCCCCAAGGAAATCAGATGAAAATGTCACACCATGCTTCCCTACCCCACTCTGCAGTAACACATATAATACAGAAAAGCTATTTTAGGTGCAGATCGTTGCATATATAACAGGTTATTATCTTTTTGGTTGTGTATTTCTATCCATAATCTCAATGTAAAACTGGTGAAGATAACATGGATTTGTAGCATTTCTGGAGTGTTTTTTTTTTTAAAGAGATATAGAAACTTACACTTTGTTTTAGTTTGCTTGATGTATGTCCCCCAAAATTAATCATTTCCAAAACACAGGGAGATTTGAAGACTAACAACATATTCAAGGAGAATTCCCATTTGAAACAACATCTTTAAGATTGACTGCTTCACATTACATCTCTGTAATGTGGCAGTATTTCATCAGCAATATAAATATATACAATAACAACATATATAAGAATATAGTAAGTTTTTCTTTGTGTTATTTTTACATGATTTATTTAATCTATTCTATGCATTGATTTTTTCAAAAAAGATTTATATTTAAATAAGGAACATTTCTTCCTGAGGATAAATCAACAAAGATTTGATACAACATTAAGAAATAAGTCTTTTTGATTTAAATTTGATTAAAAAATACGTTGCAGCTAGTCCTCACTTCTAGATAAACTATCTAACCCATGGGCCAGAGAACTGAAGTCCTAACTTATCTTAATCCTTTCAAATTACAAGACTTTAAAATTGTGCCTGACCTACTTTCAAAAGACATTTCTTATGAACATTTAGAATTGTAGAATCATAGAATTGTAGAATTGTAGAATCATAGAATTGTAGAATCATAGAATTGTAGAATCGTAGAATCATAGAATAATTTGCCTTGGAAGGGACCTTTAAAGGTCATCTAGTCCATCCTCCCCTGCAATAAGCAGGGACATCTTCAACCAGATCAAGTTGCTCAGCACCCCGTCCAGCCTGAACTTGTTTCCAGGGATTGGGTATCTACCACCTTTTTGGGCAACCTGTTCCAGTGTTTCACCACCCTCATTGTAAAACATTTCTTCCTTCTACCTAGTCTAAATCTACCCTCTTTTAGTTTAAAAACATTATTCCTTGTCCTATTGCAACAAACTCTGCTAAAAAGTTTGTCCCCATTTTTCTTATAAGCCCCCTTTAAATACTGGAATGCTGCTATAAGGTCTCCCCAGAGCGTTCTCTTCTCCAGGCTGAACAACCCCAACTCTCTCAGCCTGTCCTCATAGGAGAGGTGCTTCAGCACACTCATCATTTGTGTGGCCCTCCTGTGGACCCACTCCAGCAGGTCCATGCCTTTCCTATGTCCAGAGCTGGAGGCAATACTCCAGGTGGGGTCTCACCAGAGCAGGGTAGAGGAACAGAATCACCTCCTTCCACCTGCTGGCCACACTTCTTTTGATGCAGCCCAGGATGCGATTGGCCTTCTGAGCTGCAAGTGCACATTGTCGGTTCATGTCCAGCTTTTCATTCACCCAAATCCTTCTCAGCATGGCTGCTCTCAATCCCTTCATCCCTCAGCCTGTATTGACACTGGGAATTGCACCAAGGTGCAGGACCCTGCACTTGACCTTGTCAAACCTCATGAAGTTCACACAGGCCCACTTCTCTAGCCTGTCCAGGGCCCTCTGGATGGCATCCTGTCCCTCAGGCATGTCAACCACACCACTCAGCTTGGTGTCGTCTGCAAACTTGATGAGGGTGCACTCAATCCCACTGTCTATGTCATTGATGAAAATATTGAACAGTACTGGTCCCAGTATGGACCCCTGAGGGACACCACCTGTCACTGATCTCCATCTGATTGTTATCAGTTTTCTAGTCATGTTCGTTGAGGCTGGTACACTTTCTTTTACCTTCCTTTTCTGGCTGACATACCTGTACATGCCTTTCTTGTAATTCTTTGCATCCTGTGCCAAGTTCAATTCCAGATGCACCTTCATCTTCCTGACCCCATCCCTACACAACCGGGCAGTGCCCCTGTACTCTTCCCAGGATACTTGTCCCTACTTCCACTGCCTGTGCGTTTCCTTCTTGCCCTTTAGTTTGACCAGCAGGTCTCAGCTCAGCCATGCCAGTTTCTTGTCTTCCATTCCTGATTTCTTACACCTGAGGATTGAGAGCTCTTGCACTCCATGGAAAGCATCCTTAAAGATCTGCCATTTCAGAAGAAGTACTGATTTTACTGAAAGATCTTACGAATTTTGCTTTTTTCAGGGTTTCTCTCCTTATTTGTAATTACCATATCTCTTAGTGAATGCTGTAATATTTTTATGTACAGCCAGGGACATCTTACAATTAATTTTACACCTTCATGAACAGAGTTCTCCGTGTGCTTTACACAGTAAATAACAAGTGAATAGTGCTTGGATAAAGGCGTATTTTTAATTGTGATTTAAACAATTTCAAGAAAAAAAAAAAGAAAGAAATTTAACAAATCTCATTGTTTTCATCCATGTTTAAAAAACAATTGTGTTAGTAAGTCCAGGTAGTTGATATCAAATTCAATTAACTTAAAATGTTAAGTTAATTCCTAGTTGTTAATTTAATTCCTAGCAATTAATGTTGAATCTCTATGGGCAGACTAAGAGCCCTTATGTGTGATACAAATCCCATGCACCTACTTTTGGGTCAGCTTCAGAAGAAGCAGGTAAGAAGCATAAAAAGCAAAGTTTGTGTAAGCAAGAATACATATGTATGAGGCACTCAGAAACTTATGTTAAGAAAAATGGTAAAACATTTATAGTAACAAAAGGAACCTAAATAGTGAGAGATCAAGCTAGGCTTTCTGCTTCCTCTGCTCAAAAAACTTTATGACTCTATGCATCATTGTCTTTTGCTGTTACAAGCAGTTGCGCACAGTGTCATCGCCTTCACACATGACACAGCACAGGGAATATTAGCACTGATGGGAAGGGAATACAAAAATATGTGTGGGATATGAAACAATCATTGTTGCAGACACATGAAAAACATCCACATTGCTCTTAGACAGGAAAGATAAAGTCATTATTGTAATACAAGTGGTGATTTTGAAAATTGATTTTTAAAGCTCCTTTCACATTTATGTATGAGGAGGAGTAAGTGCTCTAGGAATTAAATACTAGTATATATTAATCTTTTTTAACATTTAGATCAAATGGTGTTTGTAGTAGCTTGAAAATGATCATTCTTCAATTACACACTTGTAGCCATGGTATGGCACATTAGTCAACTCAGAAAAACAATTTTGTATTTTATTCTTTCTAGGTAAAAAACAAAACATCAATAAACAAACTTACAACAATATTATTGTCTACTAATTAAATAATGACGGTATTCCTGAAGGTACACAATTCTTCTAGATACAGGATTTCTGCCAAGAATTCATCGGAAGTTTTAAATAGCTTGATCAGTGTTGTTTGCCAAGCTGATGTGATTTTTCTCTCACTGAACCTGTTTCATTAATTTGCTGTGTGAGAAATAAATATTTGCTGTGCAATTAACTGGAGATTATTATGGTCTAATGGAACTTTCCCATACAAACAGATGCTCGGCCCTTTAGATGCATAAAAAGCACATCAGCACTTGGTAAATATAATGAAGCTGTGGGGAAAATATTGTTAAAGGCATTTAATTGGTGAACAAAATTGATGTGCATGTAATAGTTTTGGATTTGCTTAATTAAAGTAGCGAAGAAAAAATGACAGTTACCGTGTGTGCAGATATGATGTTTGCTGAAGCTGTAGAAATTATGTTGAAGGTACAGCTGGTAAAAGCAACAATCTTTTTTAAGCAGAAATACATGCCTTTGTCCTCAGTCTCATATATTTATTTTATATATGCAATATTTTATAAAACTAACTATGTCACCGTATGTTTTGATAAAACAAGAAATGAAAAAAAAGAGACAGAAAATTATGAACTGAAAATCACAGTACTTAATAGCCAAGACATTTTTTGTCTATGCTATAGCAACATAAATGGATACAGTCACTGTATTATCTAGACTGCAAACCCCTGGAAAGGAAAGTTAGACCTCTTGAACCTATACACTTAGCCAATTCCTAACTGAGGGATTTGATTTATCAGTACTTTTGGTGGTAGTACTATACGAAGCCCATAGTTCAAAAATTATGATCTCTTCAACTAAGATAAGTAAGTAAGTTAGTTAGTTAGTTAGTTAGTTAGTAACTCAGGGGAAGCTCTGGATGGTAGCTGCTCCTGAACACTGCATTTCAGAAATGGCGCATTTCTAACAAGACTAATGGAGTGTAGCCAAAGTCAAAATGTACAAATAAACCTGAGAAACTGAGAAAATATCAAGCAGATAAATTATAATTAATTCTACCTCTGATATACATGGAAATGTTCGGTCTACAGCAAAATGTTTTAGGCAATCAGTTAAGACTTACAGTCCGTCTCTTTTAAATTCTCCATGCTCTGTTTTGTGTGTTACTTTCATGTGTGCACAACTTCCTACAGTACAAGCTCTTCTCTCTGTAGGAGCTAGCAGAGGTAGTTATGCTCAGTGTTGATAACCAAGGAGGAACTGTACATTCAATTCAGGCTAAAAAAAGCTAGAACAAAGGTAGCATTGAATCTTCATAAATATTTCTCCTGCAATAGGACAGTTCCTGTATGGAATGCTTAAAACATAAATGTAAATCTAAATATATACATAAATTCAAATCTATAACTACACACATAAATAGATATACATAATAAATAGGTTCAAAAGTAAAACATTTTGGAATACCTTATTTCTGAAACCTGTCCAAATGTCCCTATCTTTTTTAATGCCAGACATTAGCGTAGAAAGTTCCTTGAAAGTCTCTAGATCCAAGAGCGCATCTTTCTTACCATAGAAAGAAAGTTCAAAGCTCTTAGTACAACGCAGACAGAAACAAAATACAAAAGTACCTACTCCATAATTCTTGAGAATTACTTTTGCATGGAGACTCACATGTTGGTGCTGTGAGACGAGTTAAAATGCCAAGCTATGTTAAAATATCAAACCGGGTAATGAGTAGACTTTGAACCTTGTTCTTAAGGTTCAAGTTGCTACACAATTTAAAATATTGATTATCTTACCAGTGTTCTTTAATATAACTATGAAACTAAATTAAAACCAAAAGCATGAAGGGAACATTCTGGCTGCAAAAGTCAGCATTCAAAAAACAAAGAAACAACAAAATTTAAGATAGGTAGTGCAGTGTAAACTGGAGAAAGGAATAATATTTGTTTTCATTCTCACTGCTCAATAAGCAAACTCCTTTCTCATTAATTCTGCAGAGACCATTTTGTGTGCTGAAGGCCTAATGGCTCAAAATACATGTGTGCTAATTTAGTGAGATCTATAGGCTTCAGAAAGCTTAACCAAGTTTTTGTTTTGTGAACAAATGTTAACTCAGAATAAGGCATAAATTTGTATGCTGGAAGGGATCTAGAAAGACAGAAAATATCTATACTTTATGAAGTCTAGGTCTTTTAAATGATAGATTAGGTTTGTTCTAAAAAGCACCTAATGCATAAATGGCAAATGTCAGCACACTTAGAGAAGAAAGTATAAAGACAGACGAAGAAAATTAGTCTGTGAATGGAGCAGTAGCAGGAAAAGAGGCTTACTGTATGGCTTTGTAACATTAGAAATGGTGTTCAACACAACAGCTTAGTTGTCACATGCCTTTTCCACAGTCCAACACATTGCCAGCCACAAGTGATTCCTCCAGAAATCTCTCTTTAAACTATGGCATAGAACACATTAAAATTAAAAGCTTTTATCCAAAGGTAGCTCCCAAATGCTTCCAATAAGTAACCTCATAGCACAGGGAAGGAATTTTAAACAGAAAATTATTGGGTCTGGACCTCAACATCAGAGGTGACATCATTTGTAAGGCAACTTACAGACATTAGTTTTCCTCCCTCTATTTAAACATTCGGGTAAAATTGCAGGAAGACTTAGTTTCCAGTCCTAAGTGCTTATAATCCTTTGCCCTTGGTTCTTTTTCAGTTAGGATCTGCTGCTTACATGGCATTTTAGACAACATGCTTGCCTCAATGGGAGTGTCCAGAGCTTCCTGGAGAGCAGCCCCAAGACAGCGTTTCGTTTCCTGGCATTAACATATTGAATCTCAGTCCTGAGATGAGGTCAGCTGCAGGACCAAGCCTGGCTTTCAGCTACACAGAGAATTCTAAGGAGAAAGAGTCCTGGCAGAGTTACTCTGTGCAAGGTGACAGAAGAGTGACATCCTCCCTCAAAACAAAATATTGCAGTAAGTGATCTTCCAGACCTAGAGGTGGGCAACAACAACACTTTTGGGGTTTTATTGTCCCTGTAGCAGCACATTCATTGTTGCTGATGTTTCTGAAACAAGTCAGGATTACAGCACTAGACCTGATCACAGAGTAAGGTCCAGCAATGAGCAGGAACGATGTTGAATCCTGGATCTCTATGAAGACACACAACACCGCACGCACTGCTTCACCCTGACATTAAGCCAAAGCAGTACCATCTCTGCACAGCTTCTCCACAATCAGAATCTCACCCTGAAGTGACTTTCAAAGCAAACAGCAGTGGCGCAACAAAGCTACATTGCAAATGATGCAGCAGAGGCGCAAGGATGTGCAGAGCTTAAGGGGCACCTCCGTCTGAAACAGTTCTTGCTGAAAAGGAGAAATGGGGGATTAATTTGCTGTAGTATTTGCGACAAAATATATAACTGAATGTCTTCAGTGATAAAAGGGCTATTAGATAAAGTGGAGCAGAAAACATATTGATGTTAGGAAATATAACATGGTTCCCCTTGTAATAGTATCCTGCCACATGACACAATGCAAGCTTTTGTGATATTGCCCATTATGATGACGTAGCCACAAAATCAATGTTCCATCTAAAGAAAAGAGAAATCCTTCTCTGCAACTTTTGAAGAGAGCCTGTCCTGCCGACTGTAAAAACATTTCGCCTAGCTAAAGGGTTAAAGGAAGGCCATCTCATTTAGGGCCCCATGAATGTTATGTGGTTTCTTTGGCTAGCGCTGTTTATTTTGAGGGTTTCACAGACAAGTCTGTTTGCTTTCTGTTTACATTTGTCGCCATTGGGAACTATGTACCTCTCATATCTCAACTGGTACCAGTAATAAAACAACATAGCTGGGGGCAGGCTGCCAATCGATTAAGGCAGTAACAGGCTGTGTTAGAAAACGTTAGCGCTCTTGCAGTGGTGATCAAGAAGAAAAGAAATATTAAAATAAAAAGTCGTAAAAAAAACCTGACAATTCTTTCTAACTGATGACAATAACATTACAGCAAGACAGGTATCAGGCAGAGGGCAGAACTGAAATTATGGCTAGCTCAGATTTCTTCAAAAGGAAATGTTTCAGAATTTTTTTACCACCTACTAAGTAGCTCTGGCAAGTCACCCTCAGAGAACTGCATCCCTTGGCCAGTCTGGTGGTGTCCTTCTTGCATTGAAGAGAAGAAGCTTTTCTTACAACATATCAAATCTTGACCACTTAACCCTGCCTTTCTAGCTCACAAAGTCAAAACACAGATCTCTAATGAAAAATATGACTACATATCTAACAATATTTGAGAAGTTTGTTAACACTTCCAATTTCATCACGGCAGAGAAAGATGGAAAATATAAAAAGACACTTAAAAACACTAAGCTTCCCCTTAATACACTGCATAGGCATATGACGTAGACATATGAAACTTGCTACTTCTTTCTTCAGCAATGGGCCCTGGTAATTTCAAAATGTCCTGTCAATCCTTCATCATGCATAACACACTTTACACTCTCCTCATCTTATTCCTACTTCTCCTTTCCTAATGTTTTTCTTCCCTTTCCCACTCCCTCTCTGCTTCTGCCTCTGTGTTCCATCCCTCCTCTTCTCCCTCTTCTTCTCCCTCTGCCTCCACAGACAGATAAACTTTGGAAAGACAAGATCACACAAAAAATATGGAGTAGGAATATATCATATAGAAATAATTTTTCACACTTGAATTAAGCTTCCACTTTTTCAGTGCACATACATCCGCAATGACCTCTAAAATTAAAGAATCTCAGGGAACAAGCCCCTTTTAACATTAAGGGACAAACACAATCATGAAGCAGGAGCCGTGTTTGAGAGTCATATTTGACATTCAGAAGTCACTAAATCCACCTAGATTTACTATGCCTCTGAACCAATTTTTTTACATAAAAATCATAGCACTTCGGTGACACTTCAACATAGTTCCCATCAAATAATACTGAGGCTCTTGACTAGAAATCGTGAGTCTCATCTTGAAACGAGGTGGAGTCTTTATCAATCTGCTGAAAAAGATTTTTGGGCATACACTTACAGCAAACAATTATGAACAGTACCTGCTACTTGAATTTAAAATGCATAAGCCACACAGGAAGACAGTTGGGCTGTTTACTTGCAATTTATCATCTTATATTTTCATTAAAAGACCATTCCATACTAAACCAACAGCAACAACAAAACTTAAATGAGCTTTGTAGCATGTCAGCAAGTCTGCACTAATAGAGACGGGTGCTGTTCTGACCTCTACTTACCAGGGTCTGACATCTGGTTTAGATACCAGTTAGGGATGTCACCTGAGAGTGATGTTACTGATGCATCATAATGGCCAATTGCTGCCATTTATACAACACTTACAATTCAGCAAATGGAGGCAAAGCTTGAATGAAAAAAGCATTCCGCTACTACACCAGCTACAGAAAACTTGGCTCCTAACCTGCCTGGCTATATAAAATAAAAAATTCTAAATATTTCTCATGTGATGAGAATATTTATTTCAAGTCACAAAGACAAAAATGAAACTCTGTTTCATTTATCATCACAGTGATAAACTAAAATACTATAGTTTCACAGCTATCAACTGAAGACTTCTAAGAATTTCCTGTCACTCCTGTTATTTACAACTTACTAAAAGTACCGACCTTTTCCCTTATCTTCAGTGCTCTATCTTGCAGCATGGATATCTAGTTTTTTTACTATTTCCTCTTTACTATTCTAAGTAATTGGACATTTCTTAAGTACAGACCCTGCAGCACTCAGGAATGATCTTTTGGGAGCTTAAACATTACAATTTAACTGTAATGTTAACAGTTTTAAACTTCCCAGTCTTGTACTCGCTAATTTAACAGTGTCTTCCCATCCCACAAAAAAAGAAAGAAACTGAGAAACTGCCAGTTTTAAATAGATAATAAACTTCATGACAGTGTCAGGTCTGTTAGAGTGTAACCTTTTGGGAAAAGCCAGACTTAGTCAGTTTTTCCCTGACTACCTCTACAACTTTGTTTCAGCAGAGGTTACCCATGATCTTCAGATGCCATCGTAACACTAAAAACACAACATATCAAGAGAGATTCTTGTTCTCTCTTGCAGTCTATACGTAAATAATAGGATGCAGTTGGTGGTCTGAAAACCTTAGAAATCTACAGGACGAAAATTACAAACAAAATTGCTGTTCCTCCAACTTTACAAAAGGTAAATTGAGACTAAAAGTTTAAATGGTTTAGTAAAGGTTATGTACCGATTTGTTCCTTAGTTACTTGCTTATGATGAAATGTCCCTACATATCTTCCACAGATAATTATCCACATTTCTACAATATAAAGCTGATTAAAGCAACAAAAATAAAATTTGACTTTTTAATAAGTGTATGTCTGTAGATCTAGTTCAATATACGTGATCAATAAACGTAAATTAAGCAATGCAGTGTGCTTATCGTGATCTAAATATGATATAGGTGACAAAACTGGATACATTTTAATAGCAACATAATGTGTTATGTGTAAAAATAGAAATTGAAATTACATGGCTTTAATACTAGGTTTGTTTCTATTTTTAAAAATCAGTATAATTAAAAAGGTGATGATGTATAGAATAAGAGAATTATGAAAAAAAAGAGAACTATGTGCAATTCCATTACTCTTCCCACATTTAACTGCTCAAACAGGACACAATGCTCCTATACAAAGTACAAAATGTAATTGAAACAAGGGGAAAAGAGGAGGGAAACAGAATTGAAAGATTGTCTACATTTATCTTTCCCAACCTCCTCAATCATCTCTCACGTGATTACCTTACTTGCCATTGAATTGGTCAGACACTTTCCATTATTAAACGCTGTTGAAGAGAATGTCAATAATGCCCAAATTTCCTTTTCAAAAGCAGGGTTTGCAAACATCAGAGGCATCTGCGCCTTAGCTCCTGAAGCACAACGAGAAAGGCTGATGCTGTCAATGAGTTCCTACTACTGGAAAATGTATGTGTGCTCATCACAGATAGAAGAGAGAAATCCCACAACAGACGTGTAAAATCAAAGTGTTGCTTTTTCCTTTCAGGTTCACCCCTTTAGGACTGCAGCATGGCTTGCCTCAAAGGCTCAAAAGTTATTTCAAATCTGACTCTGAAAATGTTTGCCTCCTCTACAACAAACCAACATCACATAACAGAGAACTGGGCCTTCAATTTTCTGGTGGATGGAAATATTAGAGAATGCGAAGAAATGGTTTCTTTTTTGTTTACTTTCATTGCCATAAGCACACAATGCAGTCTGATAACCAGAGTAGACACCTGCAGGCATTCTAAAGATGCCCCTACTTCAAACAACAAATGCTGTTCAGAATGGTTAATAATGCTGTGAGCTTTATGGAGATAGAAAATTACTTTTTTTTGCCCTGCTTTAGGCAATTTTTTTTTAACTGAAAAACATTTCTTGTCTCCTGAGGTTCCAAATTTAGCTTCAGCTAGCTAGAACAAGAAGTGGTGTACAGCCAGTAAAGCACTTTCAGACTGAAACCCAGAGCGCCAATCCCTCTGTTCCGCTGCAGACCTTCCAGCATCTGCCTGTCATAACACGTGTCTTACAGCACCCTCCCTTTCGCTGGTTGCATTACTGAATGAAAGTTGTGGTGGGTGCTTGTGGTGGGTGCTTCTGATGAACTCAGTCACATCGGTCTACGTTGCTCTCAGATTGCATGGGCCTCTCCAGGGGATTCACTTACATAGAAAGAGACTTAATTTGGAAAGACCATGTAGCGTTAGAAATGGAATAGTCAAGTCATGATTCTTGGCTTTCAACAGTCATTCAGGACCTAAGCAAGCTCAGCAGGGTTTTTATAAGCTCTCTCTTTGACTCATGTTCTTAAACTTTGCCTTTATTACACTTTAAGTAATTACATTGTACTTGTGATATTGAGGCTAATTCCATATTAAACATTTACTCAGGCTGAAAACTGTTTACATAGGAAATCTCCAGAGACTGAAAAAGAATTGGGAGGAAGGAAAACTGCTTTCACAACCGAAACAGATAAAATGGTTTAAAAAAAGGCAACACTTAAAAAACATGCACAAAGTCTGACAGCTCCCTGGATATTTTGTGTTTGCAGGAGGAGTGGATTAAATGCTATATTAACGGAAAATATTACATGGGCCGATGTAATGTTTCTCTATGGATCTCATGGTATCACTTCTAATAGTACTGCTCTTTGGAGTATGCTTTATGTATTTATCTTTTTTAATTTCTGTTTTAAAATTAAGGGGAAAAAAATCCCCACTAGACTAGCAGTAGAAAGCATTACTTTTTCTGTGATTTTTTCTAGCCTTTAAAAAAAAAACCAATAAGGAAGCAAATTAAAAAGAGGAAGTTTTATCTCTCCAGTCACTATTGGTGCTTTATCACGCAGCATTTTCAGTTTCGGTTTGACAATGTAACATATAAAACATTTGATGATTAAAGTAAGAACCAACTATTTTGCAGTTTAATCTCATATGTGTATAAAAGTCTGAATTACCACTCTTGCTAGCCCATCTGTTTCCCTCATTGCTGCTGGCTTCTCCACAGGGATAGAAAACAGTAATTTAGTTGCCTCATTATTAACACCTGTGATTTTTGCTGGCTAAGTACAAATATGCTTGGTTCGTGAAAAAGCTATACTAGCTTTCAGGTCCCTACTCTTAGAAGATCATTTAATGCTGGGCAAAGGTAGAAGGTTGCTACCACTGGAAACTCTTGATAAGCTAATATAAGCTTCTGTATATTACCCTGCCAATATAATCGAGTTCTGGCTTAAGTTTTATTCCATCATTTAAGGTGTTGGGGTTTTTTTCTGTGTGTTTGGGTTTGTTTGTTTGTTTGTTTCAATTTATGGATCAATGGGTTGTCTCAAGGGAATTAGCAAAAATTAGTACCATGAACTCTACATTCCAGATATTTGGACAACACCTGAAGTTTTACACTGAGGGAAGTACAGTACCTTGAATAATTAAGTAATTTTTTAAAAACTCATTTCACATTTTTAATAGTAGAATCTGGAGATCCAAATTCTCAAAATCCAGCCATTTTCCTTCTTTATTTCCTTATAATAAACAAAGTACATTTTCTTCATCAGTTCAATCGGAAAAACTCTATGAATTACAAGGAGCCTCACGCAAAAAGAAATGTGGATATTTATTCAATTGTTAGAATTACATTTTGGTATCTCCATCAAACAGAAGATCATTTCTGACAATGTAGATTACTGGTTTACAGATAAATCAAAGTACAGGATTAAAATAATATTGGCTTCATAATTATTTTTTCATTATCTATTGCAAAACTATTATTAGGAATTGGAGCCTTTAATCTCATACAATAAACCAATCCTCATCAGGTAATTTAATTTGTGCAGCTGTGAATAACATGAAAGAGTCTTACAGGAAACATTTTGTCTGGGAGCTGTAGGTTGGGGACCACTAATCTAAAGATATGTAAATAAATTTTACGTTTATCTTTAGGATGCTCTTCCTCTTTTTTATCCTCCATTTAACATTTACTCCCTCTACCTCCTCTCTTTGAGTTTTCTATTTCCATGCATGAAATATAGTTTCTGTAGAGATAAAAGTCCATAGCTTGATATCCAAGTGGTAGAATGCCTAAATATTGTGATAATGTTAGTGGGATTTGAAGGGCATTAACGCAGTGCTTTCTAAATTGGAGGGATTGTCTTGTTCAACACTAGTCCACCAACACTGACATAAGTGCTAGAGAAAGTACCTATACTTCAAGGAACAGTCGTATTTCAGACTTATATCTTGCATCTCAAGGTGTTTATGAAGTTAACTGAAAAAAAAGTAAGATTTTTGTTCGTTGCTAGGTAATGAAATTAATACTTTCTTAAAAGGGGAAAATCATCAGATTCTGTCAGAGGAATTGCTACAAAAAGAGTGAACATGTCTCAGGTTGAAACTGATGTATAGTGTAGAAAGACCTCATCATTTTTTCACTCTTCCTGCCAGTAGATAAAGAACGTTTATGTTAGGCTTGATGAGTGTGTTGCTTACTTTTGATATGAGAAAGCACAAAGACCTTTTGACTTGGCAGTGAACAGAGCTACTCTTGAAAAGGTTTCATCTTTTCTGTTGGACATTTCAAAGGGTAGTTCTGATAAAAAATTCTTTTGTATATCATGTAAGGACTGTCTTATACTTGGCTTAGTCTTTTCTCTGGCCAGCAGGACTGTGAAGTGTAGGAGCACTTTCCCCAGAATTTTCACTGCGGTGGTAGCATTCAGGAGATTGACAGACTTACAACAGCTATCACACTCTTAGCCAATGAGAAAGTTACAGCTGGGCAGATGAAGCTCAGTCCATATAAATTCTCAATATAACTGTTAGGGTAGATGATTCAAAACATAAGGCAAGGTGAAGATTTTTCCTGCAGTGCATGGTTGCCAGTTTTTTTACAGTGAAGCAGTGAGATTTCCAGGCACTGTAACATCAGTCATGTGCAAACAAGACGTGCAAGAAGGCATTTTTCTTTTTCTTCTTTTTCTTTTTTGTTTTTTTCCCGTGTGATAATGTCCTACCATCTGAACATGATAACTCTTATCTAAAGAGGTATTCTTATTGGTTTACTGGGACTCTTGTGTTTACAGTTTTGAGACTATCTTGCTGCAGGGTACCCTAAACATATTTACACCTCAGGCCAGTTTAGAAACCAAAGCCAATATAAAAATCTGTGGCTTCTTTATTGAGTTGATTTCTCAGTGGGAATATATATGATAATTTTGTGCTTTGCACTAGCTGCCTTCAGATCTCTGGGTGGAATTTAAGAGTTTGATATTTATCTATAAAGACCAAAATAGTTTGGTTTCTGCCTATTTGATAAACTGCTTCCCTTCTATGGTACAGCAGTAGACAATGAAAAACACTGCAGTAAAATGTCCTCAGTTTCACCGAGTAAATGGTATTTCTAGGTCAGAGGGCCACTTTCAAGGTGTTCTCCATTATCAATACAGAAGAGAGCAAAGGGAATGAGGACAGAGAAAGAAAAACAAAGGAAGGGTGCTTTGCCTCCTTAATAGCTTGATTCGTATTGCACTCTGGGGCTTTGTGAGATGCAAAACTTCACCTTGATAAGCTGAGGAAGGACTGACTGCAGTTTTCCATTTCTTATATAAGTGCTGTACAACATCAGGAAAAAATATGTTCATTGCAGCATTTTTGAGACAGTTTAGCGCTGACCATGTACATTAAGAATCCTCTGAGCACATGTGAAGGGTTGGGGTGGGTCTATGCATGACATCTCGGAGGATCATATATGATTAGTGAAACTGTGGAATTATCACTTTTGGGTATCTCCAGGATCAGGACGTTGAACTACTGTGTTGTGGCAGAAATATTTCGATTGATGCAGCCTGCTAAAATTTAGTGCCACTTTCCTGCTTGGGTTGTTTGTTAAGGATTTAACTAATATTTTGGATCCCTCTGCACTGGGAAGAGTAATTCATCCCAACATACTGTAGACTCCTATCGGCTGGTCAGCTGAAATGTCTCATAGAGTCCCCTGCATACACTGACTGCATTTCCACTGAGTATAGTGGCAGCTCAAATGCTCCTTACTCATGCAGATAGCTAAATGTTTTAGTCTCAAGCTTATTCCACTTTTACTCAGAGAATATGGGAGGAAGCCACGAGAATGTGGAAGTATGCTTCATCACAGAGGAAAAAGTAGCTCTGTGTGCAGACGTGTCCACAGAGAGCAATGGACTGATAGCAGGTTCCAGATTCCTCTGTGTAGAAAGTCTCAAATTCCTCATCTCCAAGTATTTTGATTAAACCAGAAGCCAAGATGCCACCCAGTAATGTTCATTAAGAGACAGTCTTCTTAATTTCGCAGCTTTTCTTTTTTAAATCCAATAAAGATATTTTCCTCCAATGATCTTGTTTAAACAGTAAGTAGGGTTTTTTTATTATTTATTAATAACACACAGCAGTCCTGGGGGCTGAAATTGGTTGACTTCATATAAACAACTTGCTCTTACTCCAATTGACAAGCTGCAGATCTACTACTGATATGCACTGTTGGCATCTCCATTCATTGGCATCTTCCTGCTTATTGAAAGGAACACTGCATAAATTTTTCCTCCAGATTTCAAAAGATTAATGGTACTTTTAACCCATAGTGGTAAGTAAAGAAATGGATACACGTGTCATGGTTCAATCACAACAGGCAACTAGACCACACAGCTGCTCGCTCACCCCCCTCATTTTGGGTGGGGAAGAGAATCAGAAAAAGTAAAAGTGAGGAAAAAAAAAATCATAGTTTGAGATAAAGACATTTTAATAAGTAAAGCAAAAGCCATATCACACAAGGACAGTGAAACAAGGAATTAATTCACTGCTTCCTGTCAGCAGGCAGATGTTCAGCCCTCTCCAGGAAGGCAGGACTCCATTACATGTAATGGTTACTTGGGAAGACAAACACCATAACTCCAAATGTCACACACACGCACACACCACCCCTCTTCCTCCTTCTTCCCCCAGCTTTATAGAGAATCATAGAATCTTCATGGTTGGAAAGGACCTTTGAGATCATCGAGTCCAACCAAACAACCTACAGTGTCTGCCACTAGAGATGATATACTGAGCATGACATCATATGGTACGAAATATCTCTTTGGTCAGTTGGGGTCAGCTGTCCCCAGTGTATCTCTTCACAACTGCTTGTGTATTCCCAGGCTACTCACTGTCAGGGCGGTGTGAGGAGCAGAAAAGGCCTTGATTGCTTAGCAACAAGCAAAACCACCAGTGTCCTATCACACTATTCCCATCCCAAATCCAAAACACAGCATTACACCACCTGGTAGCAAAAAGTTAATTCTATCCCAGCTGAAACCATGGTAACGTGGTAAATGTTCTGGTATTGATGGATTTTCCTCTCTTGGCTATAAGAATTAGCAACTGCTAAATAATTAAACTAAGCTTGTAAATTTGGTCAAACAAGACTACACACACTTCCCATATTTCACCTGTGATTTCATCCAGTTTCTCTCCTAATTGTGAATGTAGGGTACCATTAAAGTATTTGCTTTTTCCTTCTGAATTTAATTTTTGCTCTTATTCTGTTCTGGTTATCATTAGAAAGGATCCTGCAGTGCCTTTAACTTTCTAGTAGGCTAAACGATGTATCATTATGGAAACACGCAGCAAGTTTACACATTCTGCATTAACTAGGGAACCTGCAGATTTTCTCTGAAGTTTTACGAAACAGTCACAGGAAATACCTCACTCTGTGCTATTGTGGCTGCCCTCTCACACCTTGTACATCTGATTAAAAACCACCGAGAAATCCTGCAGCCATATGCACTTGTTGGCAACGAATCCTGTCCTCCACCGCTGGCCAGTGCAGGATCCACTACATGCACATCATTCTTTGCACGTGCTTGTCTCGTCTTTCTCAAAGCCTTCCCAGAAAAGCTATTCTAGAGATCTGCCATTCCTTACTGTTAGGAAGCTTTTATACTGTTTGCTTGCTTTGTTGGACTCGAAATTTATGATGAATAAACCTAAACAATGAACTGGATGCAAGTTATGCTACTTGTTTAAGGTATGCTAAGGAGATGCCTACTTCAAACTGTTCTATACCGTAAAGCAGCTGTTTTGGGGTAGTTGCCAGACTATAAGACATTGTTTTATTTCACACAACCACACTTACCTACAGTTTTACAGACCTCATAAAATGCTTAATTACCTCTCATAGACAAATACCTCCAAATAAGGACTGGTGAAGCGATACCATTGTCTGAGATTGTTGGGTTCTTCGCTCATGTCTTCTTGTCCTTTTTCATTGCTTCAGTTGGATATTGGCACAAAATTTATTTCCTCTTGAGAAACCAAGCAGGAGTGACAGAAAATCTAAATGTGACTGTACTTATATATTGGCATCTCTGTAAGATTTTCATAGAGCTGATTCTTATTTTCATGACCATGAGATGGTCTTGAAATAGATCTACTTATTGATCCTCTAATCCTTAGGTATCTCAAATTTTGCACTTCTTTTAAGAGTTAGAAGGTCATTGTCCAGTTCTTAACTTATCTTAAAATTCTTCTCTGTCAGCCATTTCATGCACAGAAAAATTATAAAATATTTAAATATTAATATCTCTTCAGTGCTAGAGAGTAAAAGTACTTTTTATGCAATGGCAATTTAATAGTTCCTATTCTATGCCATAAAAGAGCATTTTTAGATTTCATCTAATTTAAACTCTTCATTATTCCAAGTCTTCTGTCATGTTTTCTTGGTCACAAGTTTCCCTCGCATAGCAAAGTACAAAAGTCATCTGATGTCTCTTCACAAAAGTGCTTATGCCACACGCATATCACTCCTACAGGACACAGTTTCTTCTCAAACATCTTTAATGAATAGAAAAAGACTTAAGCACATGCTGATCACTAAGTATGACCATAAATCTTTTGGTTAGCTGAAACTCAAAGCTCTGGCAGGATTTCAGCTCATTAGGTATTTTCTCTGCTATTTTAGAAAGATGATGTATAGTTTTTGGCTTGTTTAACATTAACACATAAACTTCAAGGCAATTAAAATAGTAATTTTTAATGGCTTAGTTAGTTACAATTGTAGACAAGCCTTTCCATTTACTGAATACTCAGCCAATAAATGAATGATCATTTACAGCTCGAGATTCTACTTAGTATAGCTCAGCACTGTTTTACTTACATATTATTAAAACCTGGTTAAACTTTAGCTGAGACAAATTCATTGTATCAGGATACCAAGATAAACACTGAGTTAGAGTATGGAATAGCTCTATTGCTATCTGATTAATTAAATGAATTTTTAGAAAAAAAACCCAACAAACAAACGAAAAAACCCAACCCCACCTTGTTTGTTCTGATACTGAATAGCTGCTTAAATGCACGTGTGAATCCCAGACCAGCTGCATTAAATGTCTTATGCTTGTCTTTGATCGGTTTTCTCTGAATCAGTTATTTCTTATTCAAGACAGTATCTTAAAGATATTTTATCACTGCTGTTAAAAATGTTACAGATAAAAACAGAGTGTTAGCTGAGGAGTTACTATCTAGAATCAGGAAATTTTAAGAGCTTTGCACTTTTTTTGTTTCTCTCTTCAACCTGATTAGTATCAGATGTGATCAATAAGGATCATATCAATTAGACGTTGTTATATTCAGATGTTGGTAAAAATAATTAAATACATCTCTTTCTCTGCTGATAACAAAACAAAGTAACTGTTTTTTTCGGTTTTTTGTTTGTTGTTTTTTTTTTTTTCTGAGAGGTACTTTAAATGAATGTGAATTAAGAGAATGGAATTCTTTAAGACGTAAATGCAAATAATTAAAATTATTACAGTATACAATCAGTGATTTAAGATCAGTTTACCAAGCATCTCTAAAAGTTATCACTGAGGAGACATCATTAAATAGTATCTACTGGAAAGCCAGAGGGTTTGGTTGTAGCCTTAATGCTATCTAAGCAATGCATGATACACCCGTACCCCTTCTAGAAAGCAGTGACTCTGAATAGATACGTAACTTTTCAAGTAGAAAATCAGCGGACTGTGACCTCCCAGTGATACTCTGTGGAGGAACATCCTTGGATCTGTAAACAATTCCTATAGAAGAGTAGGAATTTGATTTTAACCCTGAATAAAGGCGTTTTAAGGAGTCCAGCTTTAAGCATACCAGATACAAGAAACAGAATGAGATACCTTATTCCAGGATGGAGATGTCTTACAGAAGGAGATTTGCATGCATTTCTTTTCCTAAAAAACAAACAAACAAACAAAAGGATGTCAGGCGATTATCCTATAGAGTGCATAAATATAATTTTTCATACCTCCTTTTTTTTTTTTTTTTTTTAAGGGCTCTAGAAGAAGTGTCAAAGCTATTTCAGCGATGAGATAGACAGAGATCAGAATAGAAATGAGGACACAGCCTTTCACAGTGACAGTGACTAGTCATCGCAACAGCTAACCATTCAGTACCAACTGATTCTCTCTCTCTGAAAGCCCTCAGATTAAAACTGGATAATTCCATGGAAGTTGTCTCTTAGTCAAACCCAGACATTCAAATCTGTAGGTAGTGTAGCTTGATGACAACAAGTTTCAGTTAAGCCCAGGGTTAACCTTGCTGAATTAAAATTTAAGTGTATTCAAGGGGCTACAAGGACATTAGCCAATCTAATGGGCTCCTGTAAATTCAGAAGGTATGTATTAGCAGGGTAACTACACTGCCCTCTTTGACATGCTATAGTTTTTGGCAGCTATTGTTCATATATCCTGGACTGCGGGATGATAATTAGACTCGCAGTATCATTTCAGCAAAGAGAAATAATGGTTCTTCTGAAGGATCACTGTGGTATATTTGATTTTTCTAATTGGACCAATACTAGATAAAGTGAAGTCATCTTCATCCATGTGGTGTTTAAGGCACAAATGGGACTTTGAGCAAGAGGATCAGAGTTAGATATCTATTACAAACTTTGCTGTATTACATTGTAAACACTGCTCCCAATCTTGGGCGGTTTTAGTATTTCTTTTTTTTTTTTTTTTTTTCACATCGGCAGCTTTGATTAAATTTGCCATATGAAACTGATCCTCCTCCTAGTCATCTGAAGAAAACACTCAGAATGGAAAAATAGTCCCAGTGGAGTTCAATTTGAAACTATGATATTAGAAGGTAGTATGTTGCAATGTCCAGGATGTGTGATGGTAGAAAGGGAAATAGTTACAGTGAATGAAACCACAAGAACCTCCCCTTAGAAACAAGGTTAAAAACATGTTTTTAGGAGACCTTTAATTTACTACTTGCTAAAAGCTGTGGTATCACTCATCTTGGCTGAGGTTTTGAAACCTCTGCATTAGCAATCCCAAGAAAATGATGAGGCTTTGTATATTAATTACAATAGCTTACTTTGCTCACTCTGCAGGTAAGTAGGGGGGTTTTGTTGGGTTTTTTAGTTTTTGGTTTGTATTCTTTTTGTGTGTGTGGAAGGCAGTGCTAGTTTTTAATCAAGGATGAAAGCGTCAGTTGCTCAGTTTTACTTTGTAAATTCTTCAATTCCCTCTTATGGAGGGAAGCAAAAATGAGAAAAAAAGTACGAAAGTACTTAAAAGAGTAGGTAGAAATTAAAATTACATCTGACTGACACAAAATTAAAATTACATGTGAATGAAAAAGGAGAAAAATATGGGTTCATTTTTGTATGTTAGTAGTCTATACTGATGTTTCTATATATAGGTCAACCGGACAACATGTTATTTCAGGATTTTTTAAAAACTGGGTCTTGGAGTACTTTTAAAAATGTATGTATTCAATTAAACCAAGAAACTTAAAAAAAAAAAAAAAAAAAAAAAAAAAGCCAAACACAAACAACAGCATAAAAATTAATTGGGACTATATTTTTTTTTTTTTAATTGTATAGCCTGATGAAAATGCAAAGATATTTCAGGTATGAGTCAACTGTTTCTTTTCACAAAGTTAGCTACATCATTGACTGAGGTGAGACTGATTTTCTGTGGGTAATGAAATATTGCTATCAATGTGATACACTGATTTTTAAGATACTTATTTTTCACCCAAATTAAAGGTGTGTCCTAGAAACTCTTCTGGATTATTTCAATTTTAAAACATTTTTCACGTTTGGCTTTCAGGAATCTCTTTCAAGTACAGCTCAGTCATTTCTGAACATACATTTATTAGTGTATAATTTCAAATGATAAAAAGTCTAAAAAGAATGACTATATAAAAGAGGAGTAACCAGCTGTTTTAAAACACTTTATTGATTTGTTCTTATACTTTTAAAATCATATTTTGTCTGTTCTTAGTAATAACTTTCCAATTTTTTGTACTCCATATAAAAATGCTGATGTAAAACTTAAAAGACAAACTCTGTTTTATTTGAAAGAAATTCCATGGATACAAGAACATTTGTAGTAAAAACAACCAACATTTTATCTGCTTAAACCTTTATTGTAGGATGAGATTAATCTTGCCTTTAAATTACTATTTTTGTTTATTGACTACAAAGGGAGAGCACGGTTAAATGTAGGCATTTAAATGTGGCCATTTAAAGTATAAATAATTGAGTTTAAAGGTAGAATAATCTCACGTGATGTATTAGTTAAAATTTCAAATCTCAAATGTAGATAAAATTTAGTCATGTAAGGAGCTAAAAAGAGTGAGATGTGACCTGAAGTGGGTGTCAAGGGGCAGTTCTGTTATTCAGAAGAAATAGTAAGAGTTCATCACTACACTGCCTGAAAAAGCCCCTTCAAACTCTTCTCCAGGTGAGGATTGTTTAAGTAGAATGCCTTTCAGTGACCTCCAGGAGTTGGCTCATGCCATCATGCCTGTGGTGAGGGAGGAAATGCAGACATTGAAGCCTGCCAAGTATTAGACAGGCTAGCGATTGCCTCTGGAAGAGGGACTGTCTAAATGCATTATCAGTTTAGCCTTCTGGATCCTTTGCAATTAATATCAGATTTGTTTCTTGAGGTGTATTGTAGCACGATGCTTTTTGTGCACACGCACACACACACACACTTTCTTTTTTTTCCTTTATCTATTCAAAGCACAGCAGTAGATTTCCTTCAGGCGCGCTCAGTCATTTTGGTCATTGTTGCCTGTATATGTGCAAGATTTTTTTTTTTTCAGAATCTCCATCACCTATCCATATAAGGCTTTACTTGAAAAATCAAAAAAAATACCCGAAGACCCTGGAATGTGATGTCAGGAACTACCAAAGCTGAAAAATTATAGAAATTGAAGATTGTTTTGAGATTGTATAGAAAATATTCCAAGCAGTGAGTCAGTAGCTGAATACAAGCACAGAATTTCTTTTTTTTTCATGAAGTACCTATTACTGTTGTGTTTATTCCATTTTTAATTTTTACTCTATTTCACTGTAATTGTGTTACCTTGTTTTACAGTATTTCTGCCCATAGCAAAATGTATGCAAATATTTAAATAACAATGTATTGAAATAATAAGGTAAAATTAACGGATAATTAAAATTACTTCTAATGAAGGTAATAATGATCTTTAGTTTCCTTCGGTCTAATCCCATTTTAATATAATCCTGTCTTTACATATATATATATATATATTCACACACACACCCCCCTCTAGAACAGTTGTAACTGTCATTTTTCCCTAGATCTCCTTCAAATTCACAGCGTGGAAAGAGATTTTTCACATCTTTTCCTTAGTTTAATAATATCTATATTATATTCTAAATTTTATCTGTGCTATTGGTAATATGTATTTCCTGGTAAAAATCCTTCTTTAAAAGTACTATATGCACATATCTAGCAATTGTGAAAAGAGCATTTCAGTTTTGCACATTGATCAGAATAAAGGTATTTGAGAGCTTTTTCAGTAAATTATTACCAAAATGAGTTTTAGTATCATCCTTAATTTTTATACAAACTTTAATATGCCCAATGACTATCAAGTCATTCTTAATTGTTTAAATACTGTGTCTGACAAACTTTTATAGAGACAATAACATTTGAGCCAGAAACTATTGTATACATAGGAAATACGCAGACACTTGCAGAACAACATTTGAACTTTGTAAAAGTAAGTGCGTATTTTCCAGGATTTTTTGCAAGTGGAAAATATTGTCTGAAATTTCCCAGATCAAAGCTTTGTTATGAAGGAATCCCAGAAGTTTAAGAATAATAAGAACTGTACACAAAATTAATGTAGTCCTCAGTTCTGTTTGCAATTCCTACATTGTCACCTCCCAGGCTTGCAGTTCTTATACATTACATGGAATTTACTCGGTATACAATCTTTAGGCAAAGTTACTGACTGTCTAACTCTGTTTTGAAAGCTGAGTGCAGCGTTTGTTCCTCAGAAGGCAGTTGTTTGCCTCACTCAAGTGGACCTTTTGTGCTTGTAGCTGTGGCTTTCTGTACGTCCGTATATCGACTACACCCACGTATTCAGCCGGCCAAGACAACCCTTCCTAAGAAAGCATACCTCTGTTTACTTGAATGTGCTTTATTTGCACCTTACAGACAGCACTGGGTCAGAGCTTTCGGTGATGCAATACCCTGAAGATGCCAGCGTGCTCCTTAACTCCACGGTGTGGATGCTGTGTGTATTTGAGTACCCCAGCGAGGAGAACGAGGAGCCAGTCGTGTACTGGAGGAAAGGCCCCAACTGCCGCAACCAGCAGAGCCTCCAGTCGAGCCATGACGCAGGCAGGCCACAGGTACAAATTATAAAGAACACTCTCAGGGGATTCTCCATCTTAAAACTGAGCAACGTCGACCAGAACGCCAGTAACTCCTATTTCTGCGACGTGACGCTAACGCAGAAAATCCAGGGCAAACGTGGAAACGGCACCAAGCTGACCGTGCATGGTAAGGAGTGTTTGGGAATGACAAAAATGGACTTGATGTGTGCAAGTTGAATTAAATTTTCTTTCAGCCTTCTCTCTCACCGCTCATCTCAGCTGTAAGAAGGGTGGCAAAAAGCAGTCTGCAGTCGTATGAGTAGGAAAGGGAAGGGATGCTTTTTGTTTGAACCGTTATACAGCTGGACAGACAGACTTCTCAGGGACAGAGACTTTTCTTTGGATCTAAACCAGTTCGCTGTGCAGTACAACATTGACTCTATACATTTATATAAATATAACATTAATTATTATATATATGTATAAAAAAATTTTTTCTTAATATTTTACACAAACATTTGCTGCACCTTTACTCCATACCTAAACAAACAAACAAACAAATAAAAAATAAAATCCCCGACAATCTTTCATTATCTTTTTTTGTCATTTTCTTTATTCTTTAAAAGCCAGTGGTCTCTTTTGAAATATATAGTTTGTGCTTGCTCCTCCAGTTACTGAAAAATGAACAGTAAATTCACAGAGCAGTGTGAGGGCTTTTAGATAGAGTGTACGTGAAAGTAGGGATATGTGGGAGAGAAACTTTCTTTCCATTTGACTGTAAAATCAGTTTCAACACCTTATAACTCTACCCCTATCCTCAAATTATGAATCCAGTTTCTGTAACACTACTGGGAATGTGACCTCAGTGACCAAGATACACTATTTCAGATGATCCAAGTTTTCTTCCTGTGGATTTTCCAGACTAGCAAATGCTAAATGCCACAAAGCATCTTTCTCATTTTAGATCTCACATTATGTTTAACAATTGTCCAATGCAATTCTTCTGAGCCTGTAAAAAAACACAGCAGCCAATGAAGTCTTCTGACTATAGCAACATAAGCATATGTTTGATTTAGTTTTTTATAAAGATAGAAGAAAAAGTTGTCTGAGACTTCGTAAGATAAATGTCATTTAATTTGGCTTTTTCATTATTACGTAAGTGTGTGCTGCATAATAAGGATGGGTTTGGATATGACACTTTTAGTAAACTGAGAATCTTGTTTACTATCCATTTTGTAAGTAGCTTACAACAGTTCAAAAATCTCATGTCTGAAGTAAAAAGAAGACAACAGTTGTCTCACGAGAAGCTTAAACTTTTAGCCTGAAAAACAGTGAAAGAAAATGTGATAAAAATAGACAAATGCGCTGCTTGATCTATCCTCACTAATACCTCAAATGAAATCTTATCAGAAAAGCAACTTGCTTTTTTCTTTTTCAAATACTTAATATTCTTTCTCTTTGTTTCAGATTTAAAATGCAAAGACTGTATAAGATCTGATAAGACCTGGTGGGGTTGGTTCCTTCTTCTTGGATACACCATCTTTGTCACCACAGTTATCATAGCTTTCGGTGTAAGTAGTATTTTCAGAAATAAGTACTACAAACTTAAAGATGGGTGTCATCTTCTGATGGAAGAAAATCATAAAGAGATTAGCCTGAATACGCACCTGTGGCAAAGTAAAAAGTCACTCTGTTTTCTGTTAACTAAAGATTTAGAGGTAAAACCCCCTGCCTGTGAATGTTTTGAGGGCATAGCCATGGATAAAAAAAAAAAAAAAAAAAAAAAAAAAGCAGCTGTGACATATAAATTACACTTTTTTCTGTAATCCCCAGTAATGCCAGGGTTTATGTCCACTCCCACCCACTAGTTGGTGTGGGCCACGGCCTGACGTTTATCTGGCCAGCAGAGCAGCGCCGTAGCAACTTGAAAATTTGAAAATATTTTGCAAGAGAAGGATAAAACATTTTTTGGATGCAAAATTGTCTAAGCCCAGGGTGCTTTCTTATGCTACTCATGGTGTTTTAAAAATCTTTCCCTCTTTCCTAGTTGTGGCTGTGTCACTCACTTCAAGGAAAAACTTCATAATCATTTAAATGAGTTAGTTTCTGTGGAACCGAAACCTAAAAAGCCAGCTATTAATGAATAGCTCTACTTTGATTCTACCTGGGAATAACTTTTATGTAAATTAAACCATTTGGAAGGAAATAAACATGAGCTGGAGAAATCTGAACTATGCCGTAACTTGATGCAAATGAGCATCATAGTCTTTGAAGGCATGGATGGCACTACACTCATGCCTAACCCTCAACAGTACAACGTGCTCTGCTTATACTTACAAGGTTCTTACTTGCAACTGTAATTCGAAGATTATTATTTATAGGAGACCTAAAAAAATTCCTTGTGCTTCACCAACAATGTCTCTCCTCAAAACCACTGTTGTAGAGTTCCTTAAAAGTTAAAAAACACAGGCTAAAAAGTACCAAGTTACCAAACTTAACAGGCTTAGAGGAAGAAAACTTAACTCTTGAGGAATCATTATTGTTTTAAACCAGTAGCCATTTTAGGTCCAGAAAGATGGTTCTTCCAGGTAGCTGAGCCCTGACTGAAAGGCAGGATTTCCTTCACCTTGTCTTCTCTTTCTCAGCCTGTGCAGTTTAAAGGGGCTACTTCAGTGTCACTGAACCTGGCATGGCGGCAACAGCTCCCTTTCTGCTGATGCTGCTGCACAGCCAAGCACTTCATTATTATATAAGGCTCAGCACCAGTGACATAAGTTACAAGACTTACAAAGACGCTTACGGTATCTGATTGCCCTTCTAGGTCAAGTAAGGTTTGGGTTTTGTTTTCTTTAGCAACACGTTGTTAAGTAATGTTACCTCAAAGCCACATCAAAAACAGAAATGTTCACACAGGAGACAAGGTAGGTGTACTCAGGGAGACAGTAAACTCGTGCCAGAGACAGACATAAACAGTCAAACCTTGCTAAAATACAATAGCAGAAGGCTGCCAGAAGCTGTTTCACATCCGAATATACAAAGTGAGCCAATCTAGTGACTCCTAAAATGAGTCACTGCGAGCACAATCAGCAAGCCATAGCAAACTGTTACTAGATCTGGCTGGGATGGAGTTTAACTTTCTTCATAGCAGCCCTCATGGTGCTGCATTTTGGATTTGTAGTCAAAACAGTGTTAATTACGCACTAATGCTTTGGCTGAACCGTGCTTAAATAGCATCAAGGCTTCCTCGCTCTGCCGGCCCAGCAAGTAGGCTGGGGTGGGCAAAAGGCTGGGAGAGGACACAGCCAGGACAGCTGACTCCAACTGACCAATGGGATATCCCATACCCTATAATGTCGTGCTCAGCAATAACATCTGGGGTAGGGGAAAAAGATCAAAGGGGTTTTTTTTTGCTTCTGAGGTGATCATTGCTCAGAAACTGGCTGGGCATTGGTCTGTTGGATGGAGGTGATGAGTGATTTCCTTGTTATCGCTTTGGCTTTTTGTCATGGTTTTCAGTTTATTTTTTTCCTCTCTCCTTCACCCGTTAAATTGTCTTTATCTTGACCCATGAGGTTTTTTGCTTTTGTTCTTCATACTCTCTCCCCAGTCTCACTGGGGATGGGGGAGTGAGTGAGCAAGCAGCTCTGCGGATGCTCAGCTGCTGGCCGGGGTCGCCACACAGACCTACACTGAAATTTACAAAGTTAGGAAGTTTATAATTTTTAGAAGTAATTTATTTACTAAATTAAAAATGTTTCCTCTCATGAAAATGTATGTTGTGTCAAAATCAGAGTGTAAACTAATGAAGGTGGGACTCAAGGCCCTGTGGCCCTTACAGGCCACTACTTAATTCTGGCATGTCATGGCTGGTTGAGACCTTCAGGGAGCTTCTGTATGGAGCTGTTAACCTCAAGAAGATGTCTGACCTGCCTTTTCTGAGTCTAAAGTCCTCTCATCTGTTCCCTAGCTTCTTACTTCTGCCAAACTTTTCCTGTGCTTCCAAGTCAAGACTAGGGCACAGCAACATGCTATCCCAATGACACCTGTGTGACAGTTGTGTCTGTTTTACGCAGAAGCCATTACAGCAGTCGCTGAGGGATTCTCCCCAAAAGAAGACACCCACCTCAGCCACTCTCCAAAAATGAAAATTTTTTTCCCTCCAATCTATTTTTTCTAAAGTAACAGCACACATCTGTCCAAAGATAGCATTGGGAATTGGAGAAGTATTAAATGAAATCACTGCTGTACAGTCGGGCACCCTTTCTGACTATTTCTTGACCAGAATATGAAACAACCTGGAAAGCCTCAGAATTCTGCATATAAGAAGCTAATTCACTGAAATCAGTTAACACTGTTCGATATTAGTTCTCCTACTTTAAACCAAAATGTACCATAATTGTTCTGCTGTATCATAGTGTCCCACATCTGACCATATTCAATGTGTTCGTTAAGTTGGAACCAGCTAAACTATAAAACAATAACTACATAGGTATTAGTATCTTAGCTTACTTAACACCCACAACATTTATTATTAATAATTCGTTAAGTCAGTTCATGAAGGTGTAGTTAAAATTAGGTTTTGCCATGTTTCTTTTTAACTTTGATACACAACTTTAAAAAAAATTCAGAACGAATGCTGGATGGCTATCCCAGTAAAGTTAGGTATCTAATGGAAATATTTTTACTGCTTAACAATATATTTTATGGAATATTGCAACAGATTCACCAGTGCTGTAAAAAATGCAAGAATGAATCAAGAAACACAGATAGCAGCGCTACTCTGCCAAGTGAATGGATTTATGACCAGCCATCCAGACCAGTTAATAATGGGTTTAATCAAGAATATGAAGATATGTCACTAGTAAGAACTCTCAGTGACATTGGAAGGAAAATGATATAAAAAAACAAGGTGCGTGCAGTTGTAACTGAGACATGAGCATGTGTGATGTGCTACTTCTATCAAGACAGAAAAGGAACATACACATAGATCACTTCATTAACTTTTGTTCAAGGTTTTTTTATCTGTTAATGTATTTATTTCAAACTAAAGAAGTTACCACTCCATGAAGCTACAAATGACATGAGCTTTAATGTATGTAACTGTCATCAAAACACTGTAAAAGCTAAAGGTATTCAAACCTCTTTTCAGTGCTAACAAACCTGACGGTACATGCTGGGTTTTTTCTACTTTAAACACAAGGACACAGTTGGATTTATTATTATTTTTTTAACCCAGGTTAAGACAGCTTCTTTGCTTTACAAATGCAATTCTGTAATACAGTATCTGTCTGCTGTAGTGACAGATTTAAAGAAGAGTTTGTCCGAGAGGAATTCCTCTTGTGCTCCCAGTCCACTGTCTGACCTTATTTCTAACTCCCCCCATTTACACATCCCCCGTGTTTGCAAATCCCTGTGACTTCTTCTACTCGCAGCTATTCAGCCAGCTATGCCACTCATGTAATGCATATTGGGCACATGCATCTCCCAGTAGAATGAAAACACTTAGATGTGTTTTTAAAAGTTGTAACTTACATGTTTTCTGAAGAACGATTTATTACTGAAATCATCTTGACGTGTAGAAAGGCTACATAGATGTATGTTTACTGCTGTACGGCTTATCTTTACTGCTTATGCACCATATCTCAGACCGTAATATAAAATACTTGGATTAGAAAAGTGTCTTTTAAACTTGTTTTAACGTACTTAGAATACTTGTGGAATGTATGTAAACAACAACAATAGAACTAAGTTGTATATAAAAAGATTATCATAATTTGCATAGTAATGAAGTACTTGAGGAAGTGCTGCCTTGGTGTAGTTATGTATGTATGACTTGAAGGAAATTAAAACTTTGACGAAGTATTTAAATTGTCAAAAATGATTTTTTTCTTTTTTTTCTCAGTCAAATATTGCAAGCTGAATGTTGTGTTTCAAATTTGCTTACCACTGCAAATATATATTATGTGAAAGGAAACAGTTCACAGAATAAAATGGCAGAGGTTACAGCCTTATACATTAATTGTTGCAGTAATTGTAAAAAAGTGATGAAATTCTGTTCACTTAAAAGGGGACAGTAAGTCACATACTTGACACTCAGGGCTGGACATTAAGAAGCGGATACACACTGCTAGCTGGATTAAGCTTCAACTTCATCACTAGCCTCTTTTTCTAAAATATTTCCTTGTTCTATCAGTAAAGACACCAAATAAAATAATTTCCATTTAAGAAATTGATCTGAGCATTTGATTCCCTTCGGTGAAAGTGCTGGCTCATACACTTAGAAAAAGTGAAATGTGACTTTCAGAGGAACAGAGAGACTGTGCTTGAGCACTTGGAGGGGAGGGGCGCAGTCATGAAGAATATATTTTTTTATTTATTATTTTTTATTTGGACTATGGGAATTAAACAATGGTCTTCCCTCCTCCTCTACCTAAACTGGGAACTGACTGCATCTGCAGTCATATGTATTTAGGTTTCCAGAGTCAGTAAATCAAACTCTAGTTTGTGGGTGTAAATATGTAACTCACTTCTTTTCCAGCAAAACTAACTCTTCAGAAGCACTTCAAATTTTCTATTTTGAGAACCTTTTAAAAATAAAATCCTTGTTGCATACGTCTAACTCTTCATTTTAAAGTTAAAATTATAAGTTGGGTTAAATATGAATGGGTTAAGTTCAGGGAATTTAACATGGAGCTTTAGAGGAGAGGGAAATAGCCATTCCATTCTTTAAAGTGCAAGATGTGAAGTCCATCTGAGGCAAAGATGAAGTTCTGTGAAGAGAAGAACTGAAGGCAACAGTCACTGAACAAAAGTCACCTTCAAGTACAAGAAGCACAAAGAGGTCAGTGCATTCAGTGAAACCTTCCAGCTCTGGCATTTTGGCAAAAATGACAAGAATTCCTACCTAATCTAGCAGACATAACTAGAAGGTACATTTAAAAAGCACCTCATTCAGATAACTCATATACTCGAATAGGGCTGTTTTCTTTCTACTTTATAACACTGCCTCCAGTTCAGATCAATGGCCCTTCAAATGAAGGTCAATGTGATTTCCGCACTTTTTCCACATGCTTCTCAGAAACAGCTGAGCTATTTTCTACATAGTGTTTCCAAAGAAGTTGGACATAAACTTCCAGTCTGAAAGGTTAAATATTCTGAAAGTTCTGGGGGACTGAAAACAAGTAATAGGTAATATGTTCCATCATCTAACACCAACATCACAAGGATAGTAAAAAGACATTATTTGCTATATTGCAGTCAGCAAGGTCATGGATTTTTATAGCAGCTTAGTATAGAATGAAACATCAGGACCGAATTCAGAGTGAGTTTAGAATACAAACAATTCTTAATGTTAGACATGTGAAATATCATTTTTTTCTGTTTATACTTCTTTTTTAAAAAGTGCACTTTGTAGCGTTAAGTGCTGATCCTACAGTAAGTCAAAGAATCAGAGAACCATTGGTTAGAGGGGACCTCTGGAGATCATGTATTCTAACACCCCTAACTCAATCAGGGTAAGATAGAGCTGGTTGTCCTGGACCGTGTCCAGGTGGCTTTTGAATACCTACAAGGAGGGAGACTCCACAACCTCTCTGGGTAACCAGTCACTCACAGTAAAGTGTTTCCTGATGTTCAGATGGAACCTCCTGTGGTTCAGGTTGTGTCAATTGCCTCTCGTCCTGTCAGTGGGCACCACTGAGTAGAACCTGGCCTCGTTTTCTTCATTCCTTCCCATCAGGTATTTATACAAATTGGTAGCGTCCCCCTGAGCCTGCTTCAGGCTATACAGTGTCAGCTCTCTCAGTCTTTCATACATCAGATGCTCCAGTCCTTAATAATATTTGTGGGCATGCAGCGGACTTACTCCATTAAGTCCATAACTTTCTCGTACTGGGGAACCCAGAACTGGACCCAGCACCCCAGATATGGTGTAGCCTCTGCTATGTAGAGAGGAAGGATCACCGGCTTTGAACTTCTGACAATGCTCTGGTAATGCAGGGCAGGATGTTGAAGGCACATCGTTGGGTCACAGTCTGTTTGTTATCCCCAGTAGCTGCAGGTCCTTCTGTGCAAAGCAGATGCAGGACTTTGCATGTCCCTTTTTTTGAGCTTGATTCCATTCTCTGCAGCCCAATTCTCCAGCCTGTCCAAGTCCCTCTGGACCACATATTTATCTTCAATTCCAAGTGACTCAAAGAAGGAGTCTCAAGTTCATGATCTAATATATGAAGGATGGAGCCTTAGTCCTCTGGGAACTAGAGACAGAACTCCTGCTAATTTTAGTAGGACTGATGTTTACTTTCAAATCTCTTGAATATATACTCTGACAGGAAACACGTAGACCAGCTAAAGGAAAATAGTAACTGAAACAGTAATTTGCAATTACTTCTGATATTAAGCATTATCAAATATATGCTCAGCTAGGAGTTTAACAGTAATATCAGATTTCAAGATGTATTGTGTATAAAGACATTTAGAGTGTGGAAAACTGGTCTGAAATCACCTTCATGGAATTTTTGGACCCTGGAAAAAGGCATATAGTAATACCATATAGGTCCTCATTCTAGAGAACCAGAGTTGGGAAAAAGGATTGAAACTGATGTTCATATCAAGAATGAGATAGAAGAAAGGATGAGTATTGCAGTTAGAATAAAGTACCAGTCTAGGCATCAGACATTCATAGAGTGCCCACATTTGGATGATGAACATTACTGCTCAGCTTAGTAGTCCCAGCCAATAAAATAACTGTTGCATACTTATAGTGATCTTCATTTCCAGTCTTCACACACAAAGCCAACCAAAGGTTTGAAGGTCAGAGCAGAGTTCAGAATCCTTTTAGGAAAACAAGAGCTGTTAGAAAAGGCAGAATTACTCCTGAATATCCTAGACAGGGCATTGATGTGTTCAGATAGAAAGTCATTGCATTTCTGAAAAATAGAAAATTATGAAATTCAAGAATGCAAGCATTAACTGAATGCAACATCCTGACCACTATACAATTTCCAGGCAGGAATGAGTTCAAAAATCATTTCATTTCAAGAACTGAAGTGATCCTCCTCAACAGGTCTAAAAAGAGGTGAAGCTGTCCTGTTTGCCTCAGCCTGCCAAGAGATCGAAGTTTTAACTGAAGACTCAGTGCAAAGTGCCTTTTTAGAGGGCATGCCTATACCAAAAGCCTGAGGCTGCAGCATTTCCTTTTCAAACACCTGCAGCATGCTACACGCACACGTTCAAGGCCTCAAGAAGATCATCATGTTTTCATTACAATATCAGAAATGATAAAGCTTTCATTAGACTAGAATGAACAGTGTAAAGAAAAATTACAAAAAAAAAACAAAAACCAAAACAAAAAAACCCCACCAAACAAAAAAAAAAAACAACAGAAAAAGCCACAGTTGGATTGTTACCTGGTCCAAGTCTAACAGGGTAGAAAGTTAAAACTGTAGCTCAAGTTTCAATGCACTCAATGCTCCCTGTTGGGAGGCTCCTGGACTGTGACTGCAACACAACTGTACTTCAGACTGAAATTATCAGGATCACTAACTCATGAAAAATGCCGCAGTAACCTCCTAGCAACAGAGCTCACCAAGAGCACCTCTCTTCTTCTCTCCCTTCATCGCACGTGTTTCCCAGTGAATATCAGGGTGGTTTCCACTTCACAGCACTGTAGGTCTGGCTCGAGTTCCCGGAGGTGAGCACCACTTTCTCCCTGTGAAACAAGCTCTGGTGTTTGCTGCTTTCTTCAGGCAAAACCTGAGCCGTCGTGGCTAGGCGAAGTTAAGGAAACTGAAGACTAAGCTTTCTGCCATCTGAGAGAATGCACGCATGTAGCTATATATGAACAGGGGATGGAGAGAGAAAACCAGGAACAGGTCATCCATAACTTCATTAATTATGGAGAAGAAAAATAGTTAAAAGACAGACTTCCATGGCTTTTTGGGGTACTTCCATGTTTTGCTTCTATAGTTGGTAGCTTTTCCATAATTTATTTTTAGCTTAATGAGGAAAGATGGAAACTTTCTGTTGTTTTCTGTTCTCACATTGAAACTCCAATTTTCTGATCTCAGTAGGTGTCATGTTGTATATCCTTATCAAGATTATAACTAAAATGGAAAGCATGAAGTCTCACACAGCTGTCCAATTCACAAATAAGGAAAATGATTTTCTTAATGCTTCTCTGTCTTTCCCTAGTAGCAGTTACAATTGCACAAATTCTCTCCTTTGTAAGTAGCTAAGACTAAAAAAAAATATATTTCAAATTTGTCACTATTTTGTGGCATATGAAAAAAAATGCTGGTAACTGATCTGACTAGATGAGAAACAGTATCTACATACAGCTTACATTCTCAAACACAAGTCTATTCTTTGGGAAAATTTGAAACCATTTGAGAAAAAAATTACTCCCTGACCAATTAATACCTAAATCATGAAACAAAAAAATATCACATAGAGCACATCTCTGAAATAGAACAGGATCTCAGACTAGTTTACTAAAATAAGTAAAAATACTTAAGCATAGAAGGATCTGTGATGCCTTAAGGACTCTTTACTATCTATAGACCAAGAGGGAAATACACAGATGTGGTACAGAAATTAACTATTTTTAATAATCTCTTAAGATTTTTATGTCTTGTCTGCTTAAATATACTTCTGTATGGAATATTTAAATATTAGAAAAATACCTTAGCATATTTTTAACATAATCTGAAGTAATATCAGAACAGATATATTAACATTGGGCTTTATCATAAAAATATGTTCATCCTCAGGACAAAATATTACCTTATCCTGTTTCATCTTCTAGATTTGACTGTGTCTGTACTAATGATTTTTCAAAAGCATTTGTGAAATCTGAGTTTAAACAAAACCCAACAAAATGGTTTCCCAGACAACACAGCTACCAGAGCTAGTAACGTTTCAGCAGAAATGGTGCCTTTTTTTCAAAAATTGTAAGTATTGTTTGTAATTATCTTCATTGCAACCGCTTATCAACAGCATCATGGTACAAAATAGGCATGCGTTTTAGCAAGTTTAACTTCCTTCAGCCTTTTAAGACATTAACGTATTTTTTAAAAGTTATACAGCCTATTTGTGCAGCAAGTCCACCAGAAAATGAAATTCTGACAAGTGCAGGTTCTGCTTTCAGCCACACAAGGACTACACCTAAACCACCCCAAACAGAACAGAACAGAACAACAGAATCTGTTTAAGAAGTATTCTTAAAATTACAAATTAACATATTTCATTGTGGTTTGTTTTGACAAAAGAGATCACGAACGGATTTTCAACTCCATTTGTTTAGGACTCTTTGAAAGAGGACTCCCTACTACGTTAGGCTTTTCTGAAAAACTTAAACAAGGTAGCTAGGATCCTTTTTCAGCAGAACAGATTTATGACGTTCTAACAGAATATTCCAGCTTTTAGTCAGCATAATTAGCCGTGAAAGATTCATACCAAACTGAAGAACCTGAAAAGTGATAATAAACCCCTGAATTTACTTCCATTCAGAAAGGATAATATTCACTGCTTGAAGAATACAAGTACTGTTAACAGAAAACAAAGTCTAAGAGGCGCTCATCTTGTTAGATTTCTCACTGTTTCTCTTTCAAATAGAAAATATTTAACCAATAAAAATGTACAAGTGTAATTGCCCAGCGAGACTGTTCATAGAAGGGGTTTAAAACAGAAAAAGGATTAAGTTAGGAACATAAGCAGCCATATATATTCCAACTAGGGAAGCTGGGATGGGGTATGGAGAGGATTAGTACTAACACTGATGAAGACAGGTAGGAGACTATTGAAAAGGGATCAGATTTTTTCCAGTGAAACAGATTGACTTAAGTAAAGGCACTTATTCACCTTCCTACCCTGGAAGCAGCCTTTGCAAACACTCCTCAGTTACCCCTCATTTGTGTAGTGAACGTGAATGGCACAAACATGCCACAAAACTAGAAACATATGCTATTTTATCAGGTATGGGAACTGCACTTAAAACCAGAGATTTTGAAATGAAAGTTCTGTCCAGGCTCAAACATTCAAGTCAGCAAATACAGATCCAAGCACAAAACTGAATTAGGAGGCTTTGAAGTTGACAAAGAAATCATGACCAATTCACACTAAACCAGAAAGCAGGCAGAGTCACCTTTAATAAGGTTATGTCTCTATTGTAAAAACGCTACTTTGCTTAGAAAAAACAGGTTTTCTTTAAACTTTAAATCTGATATTTTCAAGGTGATACAGCGGAGGGGTTGAGGGAAGGAGGAAATAGAATGGGTATAAGTCACAACACCTGAATGCTTAGAAGCAGCCTTGGCTTCTTACGTGAAACAGTCTGTGACTATCCTCCCATAGGACAGTCGATTTACCTTTTGCAAATATTTCCCAAATACGCTAATCGATCAAGAAATATCCCTTTTTACAAACAAGATCTCATTTTTCACACAAACAAAATGGACTTAAACATAGTTGGCTGAAAATAATGCATTTCTGAATGTGCTTTACTATGCTTCATCAGGACCGGTTGAACGACTTACAGAATAGTGCTGCATCCTTCTACTTGGGGTAGGTCGTACACAATCAAAAAACATTCATAAAATGGTGGTAACTGAAAAATCTGAGTCTTTAAATGCACACAGCAGTATCCCCTCTGAACACTAGTGTTATGACTGAACAGATTTCTGTTCTCCTTCAACGTTTATGCTCCAGCACACAAAAAAATAAACCCACTTTATCATATCACAGTGAACACTCCTGCATCTTATCTCTGCATTAATATGATTTTATTCTTCCTGATTTTATTCTTCCTGAAAAATCTTGTGTCATCTTATTATAAACCTACGAAGGTTGATTTCTAAAGCACCCAACATTACCCTGTGTGCTGAATTAATACGCGTGCTGAAATAAGTCAGATTTTTATGGATTAAAGAGCATAGCAAACTGACAGTGTTGATGCTCAAAAGCAATATGCATCATCGGTAAGCGAACTTTGCATTTAACAACCTTCTCCTTTAAAACTCTTAAGAAAACTGCATCCAGATAAAACAACATAAACAATTTCTTACCAGCATTATTTACTCTTTCTATTCATGCTAAGTTATTCTCTGTATAAAGGAGCGTGCAAGTGAGCCAGGCACAGGTGTCTTGGTAGCACAAAGGTAACTTATTTCAGTTTTACATGGAAAAATGCTGTCCTACAGATCTGGAAATCTTGCAAACTATATACAGAACCTCGTGCATCTAGAAAGAGTTGCTGTTCTAAAATGAAAGTAAGATGCTTTCCATCAGCATTTTTTTATTTAATTATTTCTTTCACTATCAAAACCAGTAATAAAATAATTCAATCCATATCACATGAATCCTAATCTGATGCAATCTACATATGAGTATGTGCTGAAGAGGCTTTCAGCTATATTGGATTCTTATTTTTTTTAAAGCTTATTTCTCACCTCCCCAGATTTTCTGTTAGATTTTTTGAAATGCTATAATTTTTTTTTATTTATTTTTTTTTTTTTACACATTAAGAAATCAACTTAAAAATACACTTCAAAAACAAACACTGTTTGCTTTTAAATAAACAGTTGTGGATTTTAGGATTTCAGCATTAAGACTGAAAATCCTGAACTTCCACTTAAGGTAGCCAATGCAAGATGAATGGTAGAAGAACGAGATTCTCGAGTCCAAGTTCATTACTTGCTGACTTACTTCAACTTCTCTCCAACAGACTGTTTTTTTGGCAATCACGTTGTTACAGCATTCTGAGAAACTTAAAAATGAGCTCGACAAAAGTTTCAAGAAAATATATTTATTCCATTTTAGCAGAGGAAGAAAACATAATAAATACAACAATTTCTTACAGCCTTCTTTACAAGATATTTTTACATTCAAACCACATTCCTGTTACAAATTTCAACTAGTATTTCAAATTTTAAAAGACTACATTCACTGAAAAAGGCAAGAAATTTTAATGTTAAAAAATAACACATATCAAAGAGTGCAAATGTTTTATTTATTGTGGCTAGTGTTAAGTATTCAAGTCCTCAGAACACTGCAAGATACGTATTAGATCAGTAATATTGCAAGTTTCCAAGTAGCACACATAACTATTATATTAAGTGAACAATACAGATGGTAATTTTTCATGATAGAACCTTGATTTGTTGCTCAGATAACATTGAAAAAGACTTTCCCAAATTTCTCCAGTCATGACAACACAAGCTTTTACAAATCCCATGCTCAGGTCCTCAGCTGAAGCAAAATGGGTCTAAGTTTGAACCTCCTCAAAACAAGACAACTACCAAGTAAGTTTGATTCCATTACGACATGTTCATATAGATCTTCAGAGTGCAAGTCATAGTTTCTTGGCAGAAGCAGATGCAATTCCATCGGGATTTTTATTTCCATAAACTGGAATTGGAACAGCAAGCCCTTAGATTCTGTAGGATACCTGTAGCTGTGTTTTGACAGCCACGAGGTTTTGTTAATTTTCTAAGCACCATCTATTCAAACCAGTTTTCTTTCAGTAAAAAATGTACAGCATCATCAAATCCATTTTGGTATAACGATTCCATTTTCTCGTGGTTTGGTGGGAACAAGGCTTGATTAAGTCTTACTAGGTTGGCTAGAGACAGCTGCAACAGAGCGAGAAATTATAAAGTAGCTCAAAGTAACTTATGTAGAATTGACTGTGTTGCTGTCTGTTCTGTCATGTTTCCTGTGCCATATGTAAAAACAAAAGACCAGCATGGCTACGTCTACGCTAGTAAATTAACCACGTTAAAAACAAAAGCCCAGCATGGCTATGTCTACGCTAGTACATTAACCGTGTTCAGGTGTACTGCTGAGCGCCAGGACAAACTGGCACAAAGAGTTGGCATATGAATTCCTAAACTCACAGCCTCCAAGACAGACTGCCTGTAAAACTGCCCCAAGTTTCTGAAACATTTTAACTTCAGAAACATTCCCAGAACTGTCTGGCAGAGTGGTAGCTGGCACACGCTAAACTTGTGCAAGGAAACATTTTGACAGCTTACTAGTGCAAACAACCACATTCTTGGGAACATTCCCAGGCAACGTTTAACATATAAATGTAGCTTGTATTACCAACAAATTAAGAACTACTCGGCATCTCAACTCGTCACTCTGATGGTGTAAAGAGACTTCATAACTTTGTTCTTGAATAAAGATATTATTAAATTGTTTACAAAAAAAATAATTAAAGTTCTGAATGCTTGACTTTTATGATTAATTTAATACTTCAGCCACGTACTGTATTATACAAAATTTTGAAAAACAGTATCAAAATGATACTCTTCTTAGTTTAAATTTTTGCAGCTCTAAAAGCTACGGTGCTTCAAATGGAATAATTTAAAAAGTCACCCGAGATTCTGCACAAGCCTGCACTTCCAGGAGCCTAGACGCAATGTAACTCTGCAATTAATTTTCTACCTCTAAGCTAATCTAATCACAAGCTCATTTTCCGTCCTCTAGATGCACTAGATATTAGATACAAATCACAATCAAGAAATATACAGTAAGCGATTGCATATATTTTCAATACATACAAAATCAATAATCTTATGCTTTATGATCATGATCATCAGTACTATCATGTTTAAAATCTCTCTGAGAAACATTATAGATTCAGAAATCGGTTCAATTTAGGACAACATTACTCAAATTAAGAAAAACATATTAAGAAATGCCTAAAATAATTTTTTTTAAAAATAGTACAAATTATTGCTAAGCTTTATTTTTTCTTTCTATTGGGAGTTTTTTTGACAGCTACTGCTATTCAATATTTTCTTTCATCATGTCAAAGGGAGCTTGCAAAGATAGAAATTTCAATGATGAAAAGCAGACCATAAAAATCAGTCTTAGCCTATATTTCAATACACAGAAATGTTTCTGTAACATCTAACAAAGTAACTTCTGGAAAAATGTTGTGGTCTCAAATATTCAAAATCCTAACACCAGCTCTCTTGAGCAATAAGGTGACAAGTCATTTTATACCATTTCAAATGTATGACAAATTTGTATTTCAAATTCAGTTAGAGCAGTTAATGTCAGCAAGTATAGCAGGATGTTCTGTAGTTTCACCCTCTTGAGGTATTCTAAAGAAGTCTTTTTTTTTTCCCCCCCTATAAACACTCTGCCTAGCCAGATACAGCTGATACTTAAAGCAATCCTAGTTGATACATAAACAGAAAATAAACACTTAAAAATAAGTATAACCTCAACTGCTCAACAACTTTTTCTTCTAAAGTTATTTAATTAAAAAAATCAACTCACCATTATATCTTGTTTTGCAAATTTAACATAAAGATCCACACGTCCTTTATCCTGCGGACAGATATCTAATCGACCGCTGAAAGGAGAAATTGTCACAGTTCTTCCAATCGGCAAGATAGGAAGGCCATTGGTAAGGCCACCATCAACCCACTTCTATTGGGAAAAAAAAAATAAAAATTTCAAAGTAATCTTAGTACAGTATGTTCATTAACTGCATACTTCATCCTTCCTGTCCCTGCCTTCTCCACACCACCCTAAAGAAAACTTACAAGTTTCCTTCTCAGAATATCACGCACAGGCTTGAGCCTGAGACATAAAAACCAAGGAACTGACAATGTACACACAGAGTGTTTAATTAATGAGCATTTGGCACAATGTGTAAATACATGTGTAATAAATTTATTGAGCTATTAATAAGGCTTGTTAGTTGATCTACTAACAAAATGCCCCCTGCAGAATTTTTCTCAACGCATACGTGAAACGAGAAGATTGTTAATATTACATGGCAACTACATTAGATAATGAATACTCCTCTACAACATTACTCTGATTCAAACTAGGAGCTGGACAATCTGTATGTGCAGGCAAACTGACTGCACAAGCTAACCCAAACATGCCTTCTCTCTTCTTCTTCCAGAGCCTCCTGTCTTCTTACACACACAACACAGGACAGCAATAGCTAGAAAGTGGAGGGTAAACGCAAGAAGAAGCTGAACAAATATGGCACATAAGAGGGAGAAGACATCAAGTCTGCTACAGGAGTTGAGTACAGAAAAGAACGAGGAAGAAAAAACAAAAGCAACTAATAAATATCTTGCAAAGCCCCACATATGTCTTGGTTCTAAAGGCAGTCTAGGGGCACAAGCCTGATCTTCACAGGGACCACAGCCAAATTCCACCCCAGTATAAGCAGCAACAACTGTGACATCTCCTTCCAATATATTTTATACATTCATATTTCTTTCTGTCCTCATATGCATAATCCAAAACTCAACATCAGTCTACTGGATACATGCATTCACTGACACCATACATGAGGTCTGGTGATCAGATGCATCTCACTGAAGTTAATACATCTACAGACAAATTACTCATTCTACACTTCCTTTATCGTCAAAGAAGAGAAAACGCTTTTAGCACATGATTCACCTTATCCTAAAAAAGGTATTTACATCTGATTCGAGTTGTACTGAAATAGTTCTTTTCTTCTCCGCTTATTAAAAACGAAACATACATTAACTAAGTAGACTACTACGGACACTGAAAGCTAGACAAGTTGAAATGTTGTAAGAAATAATATTATAAGATTCACCTCAGTGTTTTCTTAAGGGTTTGACCTCCCCAAAGATAAACTGAATAATCCAGGATATCGGCTTCAAGTTTCGTTAACACAGAACACTACAAACAAATGACAAATTTTACTAGTATTCTTTAGCACCAATCAGGTTTTCTGCTGTAGGTGATACTATATGTGACCGCTACGAAATGGCAAAATAATGCAAGTTTTCCCACAAGATTACTGAAAATGTCATAGAAATTTAGTCACAAAATTAAAAAACAAAAAAATCTCCCACAAAAAGTATACTATTAGAAAGTTCTTTATGCCGTCTAAATTAAAGTTGTCTTCAAATTCTTAGCAAGACACTGGCTTTCAATGTAGTGCCATACAGAACGCATTATCTCAGGTTACAGTGTTTGGTCTTCAGAAGCCCCTGAGATTCTCTGAGGTGCATCACTTAGTGGTATAGATCCCTCTCAGCTGTGTCCTTTACTCTCGCTTAAAGCAAACTTCCTCTTAATTCTGTAAGTATAAATTTCTCCCAGTGCCTCATCTAAGTTCATGCAATCAAATTACTTTGTTGTCACTTGCCCCTCCTTCCACTGTCAACTCCATATCTCGTGATAAGTGGATTTACTCTTTTACACATGGATATATAGCAAATACCATCTGGGGAGGCTGCTTTGTCATTCTACCCCACCCTTTTCTTCACTTTCTCAGATGAAATTTGCCATTCCACACTTCTGTTATGCTCCTAAAATATAAGCTGGAAATATTCCCATTCAGTAGTCTCCATGGTCCTTTTCACCCTATTATTTCATAATATGCTTTAGAGCTTGACTCTTGACATTAGCTCCTGATGTCAGTACCTACAATCCACCATTTAATTCCTTCACCTTCCACAAAAGTCATATTTCTCAATGCTTAGGATTCAAATTGTTTTGCCTTAGAAAAGGGGGCAAAAAAAAGTAAAATTCCTAAACCTTTTAAAGCTATCTTCCAGACTTCTCAAAATCTATTACACCATCGCTGTGCTAACTGTGAGTGAAGCTGCAACACACCTTAACGTTTCTAACACCCAGGCTTTTTTTCTTTTGTGCGTGTGTGTCTATAAATAGTCATTTATTATTGATTTATATGCAATGTTCCTTGGAGTACTAAGTGGCTTTTTGTTGCAATTTCTACAATGACAAGAACAGTGGAGTCCCTACCTAAGCCAAGCCAAAGACACTAGCAGATGACATCATTAATATCTTTCACAAGTCTAGTTTAGTAATTTTACCACTTAAAAGTTCTCCCACTTTAAAAAAATCTGATTATTTATGTTTCCCCCCCCCCCTTATGTAACTTCAATATTTATTTGAAAATCAAAACATTTACCAAGAGAAGGGCAATACTTTTTATTAAGCACTATCTTTCATCGATTCTGTTATTCCTGGCTGACATGCCCTCTGTCATTTTATTTTCTTTCAAGTATTTGTGAGAAACGTCTTCTCAGTCAAAAATATTTTGGCTCCACAGTCCCTCATGTTACATAGTTAAAATAAAACATAGATACACTGCAAATAAAGAGATGAGATGCCCCAGATTCTTTTAATTCCATTAACCAATTCTTGAAAAATGCTTCTTAGCTGATGAGGCAAATTCCTGGTAACTTCTGAATCAGTTTCTCTTTTGTAAGTACAGTGCAAAGACAGAGAAAATTCTGAAATAATGCGCAACGAAAACCAAACCAGGCAACGAAACTGAGGATGAGGGCTGGACCTAATAGAATCTACCCTTTACCAGTAGATGGTTTTTACAAAGCTGTTCTATAAGAACTACAGTGTCACAAACTACAGCCGCATCATCAGATACAGTCAACTCAGTCACCTGCGGATCTTCATCTGTCTTAAAGATTAACCTTGCCAGAGATTCAGAGGACACCTAACCAACTCAAAGAAAGATAATTTCCCATGGAGCAAGTTTACCCTGCTATTACTGGAAGCCTAGTCCAAGGGCACCTTAAATACCCAATCCAGGTAAAAAGTAACTTGAGGCCATTAATAGACTATAAACTCTTAGATGTTATTTTACACTTCCTTTTCCTTCAGATTATTTTTAGGGTCATCAAACCAGAAGAAAACACACTATGAATAGATCGATGTTACGTCTATGCTACCATGCAATTTAGTTTATTCACCCCAAAAGTCTAGCCTCCAATCATGCATGCTACAGCTATGCTAGCTAATTCCAGTGTGAGCCAAATGCTTACCAAAAAGCATTTGTCCTAAAAAGAAAATTGCAATGCTGGGAACAGTTTACCCAGGGTTTCACTCTCTATAGGCAGTAAGGACAGACTAGCAACAGGTTTGGCTATTTCCTGACACTATTCCAGCAAAACTGCACCATACTTCCTTACGTATCATGCAACCTGACTTCAGATTACATACTGGAACACATTTCAAAAACACTCCCAGATGACCTGGTGACAGGTACGCAGGTGATGTATGTAGCCAGACAAGATTCAGATCAACTGTCCTGAAGCGCGCTGATAAGGCCAGTAGACTCGAGCAGTTAGCAGGGAGTAAGCTCTATTCCATACTGCCATGGACCATATGGCCTAAGGAATTTACTCCCTGAAAAGAGTGTAAATGCACACAGAGAGCGCTTTGGTCTGTTACAGTAAAGCTTTCAGGAAACTTGAAATATGATGCTAGACAGGGGACTACTCGAGAAAGTCCAACAGAGGGCTACAGAGATGATCGAGGGACTGGAACACCTCTCTTATGAGGAAAGGCTGAGACATCTGGGTCTGTTTAGTCTGGAGAAGACTGAGAGGGGATCTCATCAAGGGTTATAAATATCTAAAGGGCAGGTGTCAAGAGGATGGGGTCAGACTCTTCTCAGTGGAGCCCAGTGACAGGACAAGGGGCAACGGACACAAGCAAGAACACAGGAAATTCCATTTCAACACGAGAAAAAATTTCTTTACTTTGGGGGCGACAGAGCACTGGCACAGGCTGCCCAGAGAGGTGGTGGGGTCTCCTTCTCTGGAGATATTCAAAACCCACCTGGATGAGTTCCTGTCCAGCCTGCTCTAGGTGAACCTGCTTTGGCAGGGGGTTGGACTAGATGATGTCCCAAGGTCCCTTCCAACCCCTACCACTCTGTAATTCTGTGAATATGATAGGTGGCCTCACAGAGCCAAATCAATATCCATTCTGTCTTACTGACTTCAGTGCTTACCATTTCTGGATCATGAGATTACATGCCATGCATCTGGCTCTATACTGCAGGCTTTAGGGCCCCTATTACCCCCTCGCATATGCTCATTACCCGTTAATCCAAGCCATGGAACTACTATTGCTATAGAGATCCTATGGTTTATGCTCTCACCAGTATTCTGGACCAAAGAATGGAAGTCACTCATTTATGGGCAATGGTTTTCTCAAAAAAAAAAAAAAAAAAAATTCCTCATGCCACAAATATACCGTTTTACAGAGTACAAGAAAAGTCAGTGCAGCCATGCAGAACTAATCATTCTAAAAAGTTACAATAAATGAAAGCAACATTCTTCTCAAACCACCTTTTCTGAATCTCACTTAAGAAGAGTAGTAAGAAGCTTTGGGAATGACAAGAAGCTTTCAAGTAACAGAACAACCAGTTTCCATGAAATACTAATTGATTTCACTTCTGAATACAAAAAATAAAGTTGGGCAGGAACAAGAACTGTCCACTACGAAGAGGCTGCAGGTGTTTCAGTAAATACTACAGTACCCAGGCAAATCATAACAACAGTGTTCATCCAGTAAAATGTGTTTTAAATAAGTTTAGGACAAAAGTCTGAGACAACATTTCATTTTCTTAATTAAAAGACCACCACAAGAAATTTAACAACAACACTTCCCTTTAACTATTGGCAAAATTAACCTAAAACATGCATGTATGCCCTTTGAACTGCACAAGCAACATATAAAGACTCCAATCAACAAAATTTCCAGGCCCTGGGAAGCTGCAAGCAGTCTCAATTAAACTCAAGCAGTGAGGCAATACCGATTTAAACCCTTCAAACATTTTAGCTGATATGTATTGCTGTATACATAATTCTAAAGCTGAGAAGCTTTCTGACATAACGAACTCCAACTCCCTCTTGCTAGAGAAAAATGCATGTGGTTTTGTGTGGATTTTTTGGCAGGGTGGCTGTGAGGATTACAGATGTCCTAACGGCATCATTTGGATGTGTATGAGGAAATAAAGGAGAGAGTATCATGTAGCACTTCTCAGAAAGAAATAAATATCTGTTTTCATGCTTCTAGTAAATACAGAGTAAACAGTCAAGAATATTCTTAATATATTTATGGAAGAAAGACAAAACAGTTCTTGAAGCTAAAACAAGAACAGGCAACTGTGAAAAAGTTCTCTTTACAGTAGCGTATACCTCTCAAAACTTCATAGCCACGTTACTATAGGGGAAAAAAAAAAGGTTTATTATTTATGCTTGTCCAGAGATAAGAGATTTGAAGGTACCTGGTAAGCATGTAACTCTGTACAGAACATGAGAACAACACATACATAAACACACACATGTACTCCAGCAGTGTCCAATCTGCTAAGATCTCCCTTATTCCTTCCATTAAACAGAAAAGCAGAATGGTGGTCCTTTAAGTTGCAAAAAACATTTCAGAGTTGGTAACAGCTTGTCATGAGAAGCATCTTTACTAAGAGAACTTTCCTCTTGTGGTAAGTGTTAGACATTATCTTTAAGGAAACAGATTCATGCTACAGAGATCATCTCAGTCTCAGCACCCACAATTTTCCAAACAACACATGAACAACCTCATGTCTTCTTTCATGGTGTTAATCTACAGTATCAACAGAAACAAGAACTGTTCTACAAAATATAGTACTGCAATTGCCTTCCCTTAAGATCAAATAATTACATCATAAATGAAGAATGCTTTTACACAAACACAGAAAAAAGTTGGAAGTTAAACTTAATGAAAAATTACCTCTCCTTTATATTCCACTGGCTTAATTCCTGCATATACTGGTACAAAACTACTTGCTAGCAGGACCTATAGGAAAAAAAAAAAGGAGAAAGACTAGAGAATAAAACTGAAGAAAAGGTAACAAAGTAATTCTGAAACAATGCAAATTTTCATAGATATTTATCTATATTAAATAATAGGGCGGTAATCAATCAATGCATTAGTTTTACATAAACCCATTGTTATCTCAAAATGTCTTCTTGTTATGGTATGTCGAAATGTGAACAAAACTATTCAATAGGGTTCATTTTTTTTATGACTTGACAGTGACAACTCTCAAAACAAAATACCACAAAATAACTCACTGATTAATGTGATCCCACCTCTGGGGTCCTCAAAATAAGAAGGACATGGACCTGTTGGAGTGGGTCCAGAAGAGGGCCACAAAGATGATCAGAGGGCTGGAGCACCTCTCCCATGAAGAGAGGCTGAGAGAGTTTCAGTTGTTCAGCCTGGAGAAAAGGCGGCTCTGGGGAGACCTTATAGTGGCCTTCCAGTACTTAAAGGGGGCCTACAGGAAAGACGGGGAGGGACTCTCTATCAGGGAATGGAGCAATAGGACAAAGGGTAATGGTTTTAAACTGAAAGACGGGAGATTTAGATTAGATATTAGAAAGAAATTCTTTACTGTGAGGGTGGTGAGACACTGGAACAGGTTGCCCCGTGAAGTTGTGGATGCCCCATCCCTGGAAGTGTTCAAGGCCAGGCTGGATGGGGCCTTGAGCAACCTGGTCTAGTGGGAGGTGTCCTTGCCCATGGCAGGGGGGTTGGAACTAGATGATCTTTAAGGTCCCTTCCAGCTCTACGGTTCAAAAGCATACAAACTTAGTTTTACACAATGTGAAGTAAATCTATGATTTTGCAGAAACTAAATATGCATATGCCGAAAAAAAATGCAATCTAGAGTATTGTCAAAGATGCTGATCCAGTCTTTCTGCTAAAATACTTATATAGTGTTTACTCTTCTAATTAACCAGATTTTTTAAGAATTCAAAATTTCCAAAATACTATGAACAGCCTGAAAATTCACATATGTATATCTTTATCTAACATTTTCAGTATTTCCCTAACACTAACAGACCAGTGCGGACTCCTATTTCACGGCTCCCACTTTTCCAAACTAAACAGAATCATAGAATGGTTTAGGTTGGAAGGGAATTTAAAGTTCATTTAAATAAAATAGTGTTCTGTGCACTGCTCTGCCACAAATATACAAATCATGCCTCTCTTCCCCCTCACCTCCAGTTTAAGAACTGCAAGTCTAGGAATGCTGCTACATGATGATTGTAAAGGCTATTTCAAAAGCGGGAGATTATTAACTGCCTTTCCACGTCCACTGGGAATAGTAAAAGAAAGTAAGAACTTAAAATTGTATCAACGCATACTCAGTTTAGCCACGATGAAAAATTTTGGAACCATAAGGCTTGCTAAGTGTTGAAACCAACTGCATATGGAAGTGGAAAGATTTTTGGCAGAGGATACCCAAGTTTTGCTGCTATAAAACGCTGCCTGCCCAGCAGTACCTTTTCCCATGCCTTGGATATAGTACATCATGTCTAGGAGAAGCATAATACGCTTATATAACCTAAGCGGCTCTACCCGCCACGCTACCGGGGCAGCCACCAATATTCTGGCTGCTGTATAAACGATGCACACTTAGCTGAAGCCATGCACAAAAAGCATATATTACACTGAAAGAACAGACAACATGAACACTTTTCAATGTGCAATTATTCTGAATTTTATTACTGTTATTCCAACCCATTCCACTGCTAGCTTATGGAACAAAAGAATAGAACAGAAATCGTTAAGTCAATTAAGGAACTATTAAAGTACTAATAAAATATACGTGTTTCCAAGATTATCTTGAAGCTTCTAACTGTCTTCAGGTTAGAAGAGATCACTGGAGAAACTATAAACCTACAGAATAATAATCTCCATGCTTGTCACTGCTGGCTAGCATAGCTAGAAATAACATTGCATAATCTGAGATAGTTATGCAAAGATAATTATGCAAAAATTTTAAGTCCTAAAAATTATGAGAACTGATTGACTGTGTAGAATATAACGGGTCAAGATTTTTAAAAATGACACATTAAAGGCAAACTTCCCATGCATACTTTGAGATTTTGTTAACAAGTGTTGTTTTTTTTTCCTTTAAGTGTTAATTAAAAGGAATCTCTTTCTTACTCTAAGCATCCACAAGGACAGAGAAAGAAGAAAATCATTCTTATTCTATTTCCTCCTTTATTCTGCTGTATCTTATGATGTCCTCCACTAAGATATAATCAATTATTAGAAAGAACATTTGCCTTACATGCATCTGAATTCATCCTACAATTTCATATCAGCTTATGTATACAATCCTGATCCAAATTTAAAAAGTGGTATTCAAAAGAAAATAGATGGGCAGTAAAAGATATACTTTCCAGCGACAGTTAAAATACAGTTTATCTATGGTACTTAACATTACATTATATCTATTCCCCACAAGGACTTGTAGAAAGTGCTGGATTTTATTATTGTTTTAAGACAGGAACTTTCTTTCCTTACTTCCTTTTGCGATGAAACATGATATAAATGGTATCAATGACGTAAGAGATACAAAAAGACTCTGAGAATTGTTATAAAATTTGGAGATCCTCTATTTTATTCTCATTTACTATAACCGTTAGTTATCTGGTTACTTTTTAAACAGACTTTGCCTACAAGGTAGTCTGTTTTAAATCAGACTTTAAAAACAGATGGAAGAAACACACACAAAAATAAAATTTTGCAAAATTTATGAAACTGAAGGATCAAATTCTGTTTCCATTACTTATGTCATGGTTGTAGCACCACTGATAGTATAAGTGATTACTTGAGTAAAACAGTGACTTATTGTACAGCTAATAACATACTCCTAAACCTTGAAAAAACTCAAGCATTTTTATTTAAAGCAGCAATATTCATTACCTTAATGAGGTCCTCCCTGGAGGCAAAATTTGAAACCAAGTGATTTTCCCCATTTTTCGTGTTAGTGACTGACACATAGAGCCGGTTCTCAGCTATCTCATGAGCATTAGAAGGAAGAATAGACTCTATGCCTTCCCTAGAGCAAAGAAAATGCTAAACATTATTCACCATCACTATTTAAAAACCTTGCAAATAAGTTAGGGGTGAAATAGTGCTGAGCTCCCCACAGCACAGCAAAAACATGCACGCTCTCCATTCTCACTTACAGAGCTTCACACAAAAATTATCTTACAGATAGGTACCTAAGTGTTTTCATAAAATCATAACCAGGCGTTACAGCACCGAAGTCCAATTTTCTAACTTCCTCTGCAAATCCATAGGCAAACTGCTTACATTTCTGCAAATTAAAATATTCACAATTAAGGATATTTTAGCTATGGGAAGTATGTTCAACTGTGGTATCTAAAACTTACTAGCAGCTAAAGCTTTAATGAAGAGAGAGCTATAAGATCAGACTAAAATATTTTCCCATATGTGCTGGGTTTCTAACAACATATGCATAACAAAATGTTGATCCTTTTATAAGAACTAATTTGTAAGAAAACAAGATCCATAATTAAAAAATAATAAAATAATAATAATAATAAACAACCCTCACAAGAATACCACTTTAACAATCAAGGAAAGCTAAAGGCTATTTTTCTATGTATAACCACTGCTAAATCATCAGTTCTCTGAACCATGTCACTACAAGAACAATCATTTATATTTCAAGTGTAAAGACACCTTTTATTTTAAAGACTACTTTGGGACTAAAACCAGACACAAGTACCTTAAGATACCTATAAGCATTAAAAAAACCCTACAATTACTACAATTTCTTCTCACTAATGCAAAAAACCTGCTACTAACAAATACAAATATTTAATGAATAAAACCAGAAGTATTTACTGAATGGAATACTATGATAGAAAACAAGGGAAGAAAAGACAACTGCAGAAAACCAGACAAAAGATTCCACTGCACAGAGAAACTCCTTTGTGCAAGCTGAAATGCACAGTGTTAACAACTGCAGAAAAATACCTTGAAGCGTGACCCGTAAGAAGTCCTAAAGGAGAGTAAAGCAATAGGTAGCATTTATTTTTTAGCAAAAAGATTCTGAAACAATGAATTATGATTCTGAATGCTTAAGACTCACTATTCAGTATTCATATACCTTTTTTTATCCTTTCATGCAGAGTTCTCCAACGATTTTAGGGACTTGGGGAAAAAACTAAATCCAATCTTACGCAACTTTCTGAAATTGGTACTCAATAAATACATTATATCCATATTCACCTATTTAACCACACGTTTACAGAATAACAGATTTGTCTATGGATAGTCTGGGGTTCCTAGCTTACTAGCTTCCTGCATGAAAAACAAGTATGTTGGTAGTAACAAAATAAATGATTGACGTGGCCAGGGAATTAAAAAAAAAAAATAAAGAGAAGTGAATGTGTTCTACTGAGGAGGAAGGTGCAGGATTTAATGAATGGAAAAAGAGGAAAGAGTTGGAGTGACGATTAGTATGAGATCAGGAACAAGCTGGTTGGAGCAGGTTAACTTTCTCAGATCATTCGTATAACAGAGCAGTCATACCTAGGTGAAAGGCAGAAATGTAGTTCTCACATCGACTTTCTCTATATGGCCTTCTGATAAATGTATGAAAAAGGTTTGTTAAGAGGCCCATACCTCTTAAATCAATAATCACTGTAAAGATTTGTGCTATTCTGTTTCACATAGGTTAGATTAGCATGCCTACCCTAGGAGGTATTTGCCATTGCCCGTTCCAAGCCAATTCAAATACGTAAAACTAGTTACATGCACCCCGTCTTGGAATTTATTCTACATTAGGCAGTTAGGCTTCTTCTCTAGTCAATCAGTTGGAAAGAGGCACATTCAGACACCTCTCTCTCTTAACAGAGAAGAAACACAAAAATCCCTACATAGAAGCGCATGAAAACTACTATCTGTATATCTAAGATGCTTTAATAAAGTGACAAGGAGCTAAGAGTAACAGGGAGGTACATGAATCCAAACCTAGGAGAAGGACAGAAAACTACTTTCCATATTACAAGTTTAAGAATAGACCCTACCTACACTCTCAATTCTTGCTGCCAAAAGGGAAAACTTCTTACAGCTATGAATTGTTTATAATTTTACTGCTAGAAGCATTAAACAATACATCTAAATTTTAAATATAGTGACTGAGGATGTGTTTAGAAATTATAACTACTTGTATTGAGTAAAGCAAACCTGACAGAAAACACGATCAAGGTACTTTTGAAATAAATAGGTACTTATCTGTAACTCTATATAAGCCTCCCTAGAATTCTTAAGTCCCATGCCTTTTCAACAGTGACAAAAATCTAAGATACAACTGAAAAACATTTGCGAACTGTCATATTAGAACAGCAACAGTCAAAACAAGAAATCCTCAATGTTACATTCTCTCCAAAATAAGGAAAGGTTGTACGAGAGCTTTGAGACTAGGAGATGGAGGACGTCCTAATTATAGGTTGTCTAACAGCCATCTCCGGGGAAAAAATTAAAAATAATTAAATGATGGAAGAGTTATATTTTTGGATATAAAATATTTCAAGTTAGAAATGTAATAGAAGTAATAATATAATTACTTGATATGAAAATTTAATTCTATTCAGTACATAACACTGCCTTCACTTAAATTCTATGAGAATTAAGAATTATTCCTCCCAAAAAATACCTCTAAATTTTCCATTTAAACAATATAAGAGAATGACTAAATAATAATAAAAATTAAAAGGACTAAAAAGCATCCTTCAGTTTATTTAAAATGATGTATTTGCACGGAAAAATCCATCAGGCTCACTGTAATATAGGCTTAGTTTCCACAAGCATAAAAAATAAACACTCTTGTAATGTTTTTACTTAGAAAGATCTTTGTAAGTTGGATCAGGCTGGGAACAAATGTTCATACCCAGAACCTAGTATAAGCAGAAAAATTTCATTGGGCTAAAAAAATGCTAGCTGCTGTGCTCACCCTAAAGGAAATTAAAGTCAGAGGTATGCATTATACCAGGCAAAACTGAAACTGAACTATTAGTCAGAGGCTACAGAAAAGGAGTAACACCTGAAGAGAATACAAGTAAGGTTCTCTTCACAGAAGAGTGGATTTTCCTAACACCAAATTGTCCAAAGAATGCACCTAGGGAGTTGTGGGATGGAAACTGACCAGGGAAGAACCTACTGCTGAAAGCAACAGAAGTAGAGCTAACTGCAAGCTAAGTTCATATCACAGCAGAAACAACCAAGCAGAAAGATCAGTGGCAGAGTGTGGTATTGGCTGTGACTTTTGTTTGAATCAAACACAGTGAAAGTTCTAAGAAGCGAGGCCCAGAGAAACTTACCTGATGCTCACTGGACTGAAACGTAAGTGTACTTCGAACAAAAATCTAGCAACCTTTTTTTCCACCCACAATAATGCAGTTTATTATAATTAAAAATATTATAGAAATATTAACATTTTGGCAAGGCCTAGTTCTCTACATATGTTAAGCCAAAGTCACCACAGGCATCTCAGAGGGCAAAGCAGCCTTAACTGAAGGGGAGAAACAAACAAAGAAAAGCCAATGCTCTCCCACAGAACCTGTAACAGACTACTCACTGAATATCACTTTTTTGTCTCTACATGACACCATATCAATGGTGAGAAAAGGGTAGCGTCTCTGGAGGAAAAAAAAAACCTCAAATAGAAATGTATGCAGCATGTTAGAACAGAACACTGTGAGGGTTAACCCTCCCTGGCATACAGTGGGGCTACTGCTGTTAAATCATGAACTATACCGAGCCTAAAGGAGGTGCACAAACCACTTCTTGCACTGTCTAATGGAGCACAGACAGCAAGGAAAAAAAATGATTCAGTGCGTGGTGTTCTCCGACTTTATGAAGATACAGTCCATCTGCCATCTTCATCTCCTTTCACGAAAGGATGGTGCTATGCATTTGCTTAACAAAGCCTACCTCTAGCCAAGAAAACAATTATTAACTTTGTAACGTACGCTGATTGAGTGCATATACATTTCAGTATATTAAAGTAAGTGTTGAGTTGTATGCAACCAGATACATACACATGAAATTTATATTTACATAGCTTAAAATATAAAGTTCATATGACAGACTTTTATCATAAAGAAATACTTGATTCATAAACATTTCTGCCCACAAGTCACAGATTTTGTTAATGAAAACACATACACGAGTTCTGTTTCTTTATAAGAAGCAAGAAGAAAACCAAGAACCAAAATATTTAAGAAAACTTAATGGTAGATGATTATATCAAAACTATCCTTTGAAAATGATCATGTCCTATACCTACGAGTTTATTAATTTACCTCTATATTTTCTGGTACTGCTAATAAGACAGTGGCAGCCAGTGATCCCGCTGAAGCTCCCGCAAAAGCTTTCACAACTTTCAGTAACTTCTTACCATGCCTGTAAAAAGCAGCTGCTGCCCCCAAGTGGTAAATACCCAGAAACCCACAGGCTGCAAACGACAGATTGATATGTTTCATTTTTGCTGTGGAAATAAAGTTTCACAGTCAGAAAAAAGACTAGTTTTATATAATTTATTATTTTATTTTAAAATAATATTATAATATAATAATATACTATATAATTATAATGTAACAAATATAATCATATAAATAAAAAATAATAGTAAGAAAGATTAAATTATTTTATAATTTTATCTTATACTATATATTTATTCTTTTTGCACGGAATACATAATATAGTATACCTATATAACAAAAAGCAGTTTATTTAAGAACAGTAAAAACTTTTGATCACCAAATACACCAAACAAGTAGCAGTTAGTCTAGCCTCTCCGAAATTTAAAACAACTCTAAAATCCTCCTTAGCACAGATCACTTTTTCAATCAGGAAATATATATCTCTCTATATACAACGTAACTGCACATTTTGATCCAATTTGTCAAAGAAATACAAAACAAAAGTAGCTACTAAAAACTGATAAAAGAATGCTGTTAGAGAGCCAACATTGTTAGCCACCTAGAGTAAAAATCAAATTAATTATAAAACTGCTGGCTACTGTGTCAATATACTCCCTTCACGCACACAGGCTTCAATCCAATATAATTCTCTAACAAAGCAATTTTTTCTTTCACCCTTGGAACTCATTTGCTCACTAGTATTATTAGTAATCATTAATAGACAAATTCTTATTTAAAGTCATTTCTTATTAAGAGAAAAGCACACAACATATTGTTGCTAATGTTAAAATAAGACAGAATAAGAAAACATCAAAGTAAAATACAAAGCACTAAATGTATGGAAAGACAAACTCTGAAGGTATCAAGGACAGAATTTAAATCTAACAAAACACAAACAGGAAGCCTAAGTTCAAATCCTTAGGGGTGGTTTATTTAAAAAAAAATAAAAAATGTATATTTTATTAAGTCTTCTGCTTCTGCAAATAACAATAATTACGAGTGCAAGCGAATCCACAGATTATACTGTAAAGACATACAAGCTATTGTACAGATTATCTTAGTATTGAATGAAAAATAAACTCCTAGTACATTTGAGTACACATCAATACAAATGGGACTAAAAAAAGTAAATCAGTATACTCAGACCTATACTTCATCTAGGCCAGGCTGCATGGGGCTTTAAGCAACCTGGTCTAGTCAGAGGTGTCCCTGCCCATGGGACAGCAGAACCTTCTGCTCGAAGTAGGGTCAGCTACCAGATCAAATTGGGTTGCTCAGGGCTTTATCCAGTTTTTAATTGAAAAATCACGTAATGTTTAGCTCCTAAGTGATAGCTAGTACCTGTTGCTGGGTGAAACAACCAGGTCTTCTTTCATATGTTCAGAATATTAAAATCAGTAGAGTATTGCAAATAATCACCGTTATAGAGAAGAAACAACAGAACATTAATATCTTCATTCAGCACTATGCATCTACCTGCGAGGAGGTTCTGTACATTGAATTGAGGGCCTCTTACAACAAGTCTGTAACAAAGCACTTAACCTACAAGGATGACACAGATGAGTAACAATCATGGTTCTATAAGGAACTATCTGGTTGACAGATGCAGTTAAGCAATGTCATTTCAACTTGCAAAGGAATCTCTGAGTAAAAGGAAAAGGTAAGGAAGCATTCATTAGATGAATGTCCTGTAAAAATCAGAAAAGCAAGAAATAGGAAACCAAGATACTCACTTTTATAAGACTATAAACTTTCCCATTTCTTTTGATTCTTGCAAATACATCATGGCAACACTTGATTTGCAAGTTAGAATGGTTTATTTCAGAGACAGAATGATTCAAAAGTTTCTTTTGCTTTGATGATCTGGTAGATCACTGCTCTCTTGATCAAAAAGAATAGCAGAGTTATAACAACTCCCAAGAGGGCATATTGAGAAACTTAATTAAGTCTACAGTATGAATATTCCCTGCCAATTTGTTACAGAGTACCAGAAATAGGAGCACACTCACATCTGGACATATGCCATTTTTTCAGCTGCCTGCGCAAACAGCAGAAATCTTGCTATCTTAGAAATGGTACAAAACACCTCTTCTACAAGACTTCAGACCAAATAGTCTTAAAGGGTTAAACCAAGTTCTGACTACTAAATATATTATCTATTAACTCAAAGTTATATTGGCATGTGTTAAAAAAAATAAATCAATGAACCTTAAAAGATGCACGAGCACATGGGAATAGGACATAGCAAATGCTTTTGCCACTGCTTTTCAAAAATCATCTTACATGATCAGAAAATTTCAAAATATAAAGCTTTTAACTGGCTAAGGGAATAGGTATGCTTCTGTTGTCTACAAGAAAAAAAAAAGCATAAGAAAAGGTACAAGAAGAAACTAGAAGGACACTTGGGCTGTTCAATCTCATTACTTTACAGACAGTGCAGGAGCATTCAGGAATAAACGTAAACCTAAGAGTTCTATTTAAAAGATCTGTGAAAAAAGAATTCACTGGTGATTAAAAATATACTGAGTAGGCTGGGGAGGACATTTCTGATTAGTCAGCAGTATCTCATCCATTTGTAACTTACAAAAGAATGTATGTAAGGGGACAAGTCTGTACAGCAGAATTATGATATGGTACAATATGGCTTTTTCAGGATAGGTACCGTCTTCCTAATAGTCAAGCACAAGAAATAGCACAGCAGTTTCTCATGCTGCTGTTTCCTGAGCAATATAATTATATAAACAGTACACGATCTCAGTGTCTTAACCAGTCATAACTACCTCTATGTCATCCCATTTGTAAACAAAAGCTGAAAATGCCCAAAGCAACTGACTAAAAAACCTTTGCAAACAGAAATTAAATATACATAGAATGCGAATGACCAAGCACCCTGAAGCACAGGAGCTGAAATGTATGATGCATAAAAGCGTATTTGAGGATGAGTTATTAGCTAGTAATGACAAAACAAGCAAAGTTATGGAAAGAACTGTTTAGCTAGGCAGCATTGCTAAAATAAAGGTCATAATTGAAAATACTAATTTACCTGAACCAGAAATCATCACTCACACAGGAATATTCGTTTTTTCACAGTTATAACAGAAAAAAAAGTTCATTCTCCCAGTCAGAAACAGGCTCACACAAAACAACCACCCATCCAGTAGACTACTCTACTAAAGAGTCACCACAGTTGCTAGCAAGAAAATGGAATAACCGAGTTTTGCATCTATACAGTCACACAGAATAAGCATTGTAAGAGCTTGATGAAGTTGAAGAAAAACCTTTAAAACAACAATAACAGAAAATAATCAGTACGCAATCCAATCATCCATTAAGACACTTAGGAAAATCAAATGTGTCTTTGTAAACTATAAAAATGGTGTACAGTCCCCTTAATATTAAAAAATAAACACATCACGTGATACAAAACTTTCAAAGTAAGAGTTTAGACCATCTTGATCATTAACAAAAGATGTCTAGAGAGGGCAGGGAAGGCTGACTTCTTAAGAAGAAAGTAGCAAAAGGTTCAATACCTTCTAATGAATGTTGGCTTCCATCACCTGCTCCACTGGGACTTTTTCCAGCAGCTATTTTTGTTCCCTGTGCACTAGTAGCCATTCTTCTATCTGCTACCAATTGTTTATCATTTACATTGGAAACCTACAATCATACAGTCAAATATTACTATTTAAGAGAGAAACAACAGGCAAATATAAGATGAACATTATTTATCCTTAAACAGACTAATAAAGTCAATTAAAATAGTTGTAAAACCATGTAGATGAATTTCTCAATTGCTTAGCCCCCCCCCAAACTCGTTGAAACCACAATACTCTAATATTTGTAAAGTGCATGCAGGAATTTATATTTAAAGATTAAGTTAATTAGACATCTAGAAAAGCATTATCATTTGGAATTGCCAGTGTCCAAAATTATCCTTAATTTTGTATCATTTCCCACTATTTTTGTTTATACCTAGAGATTATTTTTTTTTATAAATCAAACTCTTAAGTTTTTACCCTCCCTTGCCAATACAATAAAAACTGTCTTTTTGCCCTCCTTTTTTTGTGCAATATTGCATTAGTAAAAAGTTTTCCAGAGAACTCTGGTCCTACTCTTCACTAAATGGCTGTCACTCTAACTAATATGCCTGTCAGTTATCGTGCAGTATTGTCTGAAGAACAATTTGAAAAAAAAAATAATGTTTCTCCCTAAGTTTGAACTATCAGACACAAAAAGTTAATTCTGAAACACTGGTTCTCCTACAACTTCTTGCTGCCTGCCCCTTCACCCTGATAGGCATCTTCAATTCACAAATAAGGCTGCAAGATCAAAAGCTCAGCTCTGTAGATTCTAAAAGAAACACTATTATCACTGTGTTGATGCACATCACTTACAGCTAGAGCACCACAAAAATACTTACCTGGAATTTAACTCTGTTACGTGGCTCTCTTATGGTGCAATAGTCTAGAATTCCAATCCAGAACTGATGAGTTTTTGGAAACATGCAACTACACAATCTGCCTTCTTTCAACCGAAGCAACAGTATTTGAGCACTACAAAGACTTTTAGCAGTCCACATTTTCTCAAAAGTGACCTCTGGATGTGGTAACCAAACTGATACCCTCAGAAGCTGTTTTAGCATGGAGTTACAGAGGAAGTATCAACTGACAAGTTGCTTGGACAGCACAGAAGTACACAGTAGAAACTTTCTCTCTTCTAAACATAACCTGTTTAAAAACATTAAGGGGCGGGAGGGGAGAAAAAAAGAGAAGAGTAGTTGAAAGGTAGTTGCACATCAAGGCCTTAATACTGTAACATGGTCCCCTTTACCACCCTCTCACTTAAAACACAGATGGATTAACAGTTGATTCACTTGACATGGAAACAGCTGTAGTCAGAACTTCTGTTCAGCAGCTACTCCCTCTCACCAGCCTCCATCTGGCACTGTAGTGTTCACCACTAACCATAAAGTTAGCTATTCCTTTCGGAAACAGGAAGGACTAAAATGGTTAATTATGCAAAGAACAAGCAAACAAACTGCCCCTTATAATTAGCAACGTGAATACACTGTTCCTTCCACCTCAGGTAAAAAACGCTCAAGGAGCGCTCCCACAACTTCAAGCCAACTGTTCACAGAAACAAAGTGCTGATGGCAAGATCCTAGTAAGAAAACCTCCAGCACGCTGGCCTGTACGAGGCAAGCCTTGTCACCTTCTATGCCACAAGGATACCGCGGGAGCGACAAACAAATCAAATGTAACTGCGGTTTACACCTAGCAAGACTTTAACCATAAAGAGTAACGTGGAAATGCACTCGTTCAGACGAAAAGCAGAGCAGGTTATTGCCCTGACAACCAGTGCAAACAAACCCGGTGTGATTCGGTGTCGCTGAGGTCTCAGAGGCACCCTATCAACTCCACATTAACCCCCATCAAATAAGCAAGTTTCAGTTTTTCCCGCTTCGTAGCGCGTGCCACCGAGACCTACAGTCCAGTTTCATTTTTCCTTCTCCCACTTTCGCTCAGTCAACAACCAGCATAAAACAGCAAAACAGCGCTGAAACGACGAGACAAAGTTTTTAAACGTAACAACCAGAGAACGCTAAGTGACAACTGGAGCGAACGCAACACTAGGAAAAGTCACTGCCTCCTTACAACCCGTAAACCTGCGGCAGGAGGGCGATTTTTAAGCCGTCTGCGCCCGTTCAAATTTTTATCTCAAACGCCACAATCTTTCCCCTTTTCCCTTCGCGCAGGCCCCCACTTCAGACCAACCCCCCCCCCCCCCCCGGAAAGGTCTAACACGACCTACGCCACACGGCGGCAGGGCCCTGCCCCTCTCGGCTCCCAGCCGGGACCCCCCTCACGGACACAGCTCCGGCCGGGCACCAGCGGAGGCCGCAGACGGCTCGCCCCTCCCCTGCTCGGCGGGTCGCGGCAGAGCCCCGGGCGGCCCCAGCCCTGAACGCGCTCCCCCCCGCGCCGCGCCGCGCTACCTCCCCCGGCGGCGGCACGGGGAGCACGGGGGGCGGATGCCCGCGGAACCTTGCGGGGGCCGGCCTGGGGGGGGGCGCCGGCTCCTCCCCCGTGACGCTGCCCCTGCGCGCGTGCGCAGCCGTTGCCCCCGAGTCAGTTACGTCCCCAGCGGCGGTGGGAGCGGGGGCGAGCTTCTGTCGCGCTACTGTCGCCGGGCGAGTTGGGGTTGCCCCGCTGTGGCCACCCGGCTGCCCGGTGTTGGGTGTTTGGTGATCGGTCTGTCTGTCTGCCCTCCTGCCTGCCGGGGCTGGCCTCCCGGGGGAGAAGGCCCGCGGGCTGCCCCTCTGCCCGCCTCACGCCCTCAGCCTGTGAGCCGTCGCCGGGAGACGTCGTGTGGGCGGGTGGCGGCACTCCACAGCGCCGCCCTCGTACCGGGCCGGGCAGCGGCGGGGAGCCGCACAGCGCGGCCGGTGCCGTGTAGGGTCTCCCCGTTGCTGGCGGAGTGACCTCAGGGCGGCAATAAAGTTGATTGTGTTTGTTTTTCTTTATTTTACACAGATTCAAGATGAAGGGGGATCCCTTATCCAGCAGTGGGTGAAGAAAACTGGGGATAGTGAAGACAGCCAGAGAGGGACAAGGGCATGTAGTGGTAGGATGAGGAGTAATGGCTTCAAACTGGAAGAGAGTAGATTTAGATTAGATATTTGGAAGAAATTTTTCACTACGAGGCTGGTGAGGCACTAGAACAGGTTGCCCAGAGAAGTTGTGGATGCCCCGTCCCTGGGAGTGTTCCAGGCCAGGCTGGATGGGGCTTTGCGCAGCCTGGTCTAGTGGGAGGTGTCCCTGCCCATGGCAGGGGGGTTGGAACTAGATGGTCTTTAAGGTCCCTTCCAACCTAAACCATTCTATGATTCTATGCCTGTGAGATGAGAATGTAGATGTGTGAACTCTCCCAGGGGCCTGGCTCAGGTTAGAACTAAACTAGCCAGGGAAAAAAAATAAAATGTTAGATATCACGCAGATTAGCCTCTTCCACCTCAAGCAGCTGTTGCTCTTTACTTCTTACTGGTGTGTGGGAGGGGCTGATACAGGTCTGGGATAGAAGGGGGTACAACTGTTTTTAGGGGGAACCTTGACAGTTTCTGTTGTCTAAAGTGGTTGTGTACAGTTTAGTCATCTTTTCAACTACTAAGTTTATACAAGTAATTATTACTTTGAGCTTCAATTTAGTCTGTTGTAGACTATAGGATGAAAGAATAGCCACATTTCCTTTTAATCATTTTCACATGAATGGTGATCTGTAAAAGCTTGACAAAAAAAAAACAAAAGAAAATACAGACCTGAGAATGTCTCCCACTAATTAACCCCCTTTTTTTCCCTCTTCTTTCTACCTTTTCCACGTCTGTTGTCCATTGCTTTTATCTCATTCTTACCCTAATTTAAATGATTGGCATAATTAGCGATATTACATGCCACTTCAGATGATTAGTAAAATACATTGTTTCTCTCATTACTCAGGATAGGAAATGTAAAATGGGAAGTATTTCAGAAACAAAGGAACCTCTTTTTCATTGCAATGTGTTAATACAATTGTAATCATATAGACAAACACTGAATTTCTTGAGGTAATTTAAGTTTTCTACAATCTTTTTCACACAAAAGTATTTAACTTTTATTAAACCTGTGACATACATGCAGTTCTAAAATAGACCCATCCCCAAAGAAAGATCACTACACTAAACAGCCTGCATGTAGTGCTGTCCATATCTCTCTGCAAAAAGAAAAAAAAAAGTTCTGCATCCAGCTTTTTTATGAAAGTGAAGGCAGCAGTCTGAACTTTAGTTTGCAATAAAACAGGAACAAATTCCATGGAACCGGTGAAAGTTGTACTGAAACCTTTCTGCGTAAAGCACTGTTTCCTTTGAATTTTCAGTGTCTGTAAGGAGTAGTCTTTTAATACCGTACAAAGGGAGTTGTGGGTGGTTTTGATTGGTTGGGGTTTACTTAAACTGAAATTTGCTGTAAAAATTTTGTATGAGACTGAGGATGAAGCAGCAATAACAGCAACTGGCTTGCAGCCCGAATGCAAAATAAAAAGCAATAGTTGCAAACAGTGCCCTAGGATTGTCTTACACAACCAAACCGTCTCGTGATGGAGTTACTGCCTTCTCTTTTCATCATGCTGCACTCTTGCCTCGTATTTTCAGGATGAGCTTGTAGACGAGAAAGCCAGTCCCCACCCCCTAGTGGTGGGGAAAAAATCCTGCTTTAATTATAGATGGAGTTCTAATTTGTAGTGGGCAGTAGTATCATTAGGGCCACACTTGCATCTAAATTGACAGTTTGGTTGGTGGCTATGGCAAGTACAAAGGTCACAAACATGGCAGCAGGACACTTTTTATTCTCATCCTGCCAGGTGTAGACTCAATTACATCAGTTAGCTTCTTGTTCCTTCTGTACTGTGATCTATTAATGAATTGGAAAATAAGTGAAGTAGATTAAGCTTTCTGAGTTGGTGAGAATTAAACCTTTAATCAGGGGTAGATACAAGTACAGGCAGAGCAAGTAATTGCCAAGGACAGCAAAGAGAGGTAGTGTCTCCTAAATGTAGCAGCTGGCACTCATGTCTCTTTTGCCCTTTTAGAAGTATAAACAAGGCTTCTTTGGCTCCCTCAATCCTTTCTCTTTCCCTTTCCCATAGCTAGACTTGATCAGATCCTTATCCTTCAAGCATCAAAGCTTCTTTTATCTGCTACGTCTTCATGTTTAGATAAATTTATCTGTATTCAACATTTTTATAGCATGATGAGTGAAAGGTATTTCACTCTTTGCTCCTTTAACAGTTGTTCTTCATAATACTCTGCCATTTCCTTAAGAATCAAATGCACCAAAAAAGGCTTGTGTGAATTATATAAACATTTCATTGGTTTTACAACATGATGTTTGCCAGAATAGGTATTTTGGAGCATGGATATAGTTAGGTTAAAAGTTATTCGGAGGTGTGTGCAAAATCAGTTCCCTTAACAGGCTATGCTACAGCAGCAAAAGGAGCTTTTGGTAATATGACTGTAACTTTGTTACATTTTTGGTCAGCATGATTAAGTGGGTTACTGGTGTGACTACTATAACATGTCTCTGCCAGCGTGACTGTGAATTCTTATGTCACAGATTAAGTCCTACGTGGAAAACGAGGAAATATATAAAGAAAATCATTGAGAGGGAAACTTAACTTGGAAGACTTCTTTTAGCGCTGACAAAGATGTTATTCGTATTACTCAGAATTGTATATATTTAAAAATTATGTCTCCTACTGAATGTCTCTTTTCTATGATCTCTGCATAATAAATGTTCATGGGGAGGATGGAAGATTCTGTTTTGGATAGGTGTCATTAAAGGATTTAATTTGTATTTTTATTTGTATTTATTTTTATTTGTATTTTATGTGTAACCTGCTCTAGGTGACCCTGCTCTGGCAGGGGGGTTGGACTAGATGATCTCCAGAGGTCCCTTCCAACCCTATGATTCTATGATTCTATGATTCTATGAATGCAGTTTTTTGCAACATTAATTCAAATTGGCCTAGATCCAAATGCTGATAACATGGATTGAAAAGTTCAAGAAAATGTAATGATTTATTGCAGCATATTAAGATATGAAGAAATGTCTAGTGGTGTATCACAAGGAAAAGGATATGCTTTTCTTATAGGGTAGGCAGGAGCGTATAGAAGCTTACTGTTGAGCAACTGATAAGAAAACTGACGGGTTTGGCTGGTAGCCACCTATAATCCATTTCCTTTCCTCCTGTGTCACAGTCATCTTGGTGCTAAAAAAGAGGATGGTGACTCCCTCTGTCCTGAAGACTGTGTATTTCTGCTCTAAGGATACCAGGGCCATTGCTGATACTACACAGCTACGTAACCATGGAGCAGACTTCTGAGGAAATTGCTGAGTTGGGGTGGTGGTGGGGGGAAGCTGTCAGAAAGTCTGGAGAAGAGGTTTGTGTGAGATGAAAAAGCTGAAATTGGAGACAGGGCAAGAGAGGGAAAAGCACCGACATGGGCAAGTATAAAAACATAAAGAAAAACCAGGGTGTCAGAAGATGGCACAACTGCAGCTGTGCTCCAGGGAGCTGCAGGAACTGCCCCGTCTCCTCCTGACTCTTGCCTGCCTGACTAGCAGAGGTGGTGAGCATATTAATGCCTAACCTAGTGGCGATCATTTCTGTATCATAACCAATACATAATTTTTCTACTTCTAAGGTGCGTATATTCTGCTTGCAGAATCACTTTGTGCTGGGCTAAGGTGTGACCCAAACAGTGACACAGAGAGGAAAGATTACAGGAGACAGAAGTTCACAGATAAAACAAATGTAGGAATTGTCCCCTGAAAAAGTGAGCTTAAAGGAACATAAGTGCTTCCAGATTAAAACCCAACTGTTTTTGGAGGGAGGCTGGTGACTTCGTAGGGTGGAAGGGTCGGGGTGTGTGTGTGTGTGTGGCTTGGGGTGGAAATGTCTAGCTACAAAGGAACTGCAGGAGAAAGGAGTTGTTAACAAAGCTGAAGATGTGTTGAGGCTCATGAGAGAGAGGAGCAGTAGCAGGAGTCTTTCAGACAGTAACGTTCAACAGGTGGCTTGGAAACCAGCTGTAATGCTAGTGGTGAATTTCATGAAATTAGAGTAAGCAACCTCTAGCAAAGATCTTCTCCAAATGATATAGACATAATATTGAAATATTTAATAAAAAGGGAAAAATAGGGGGGAAAAAAAAGTTCACCTTGTTGAAAGGCAAGGTGAAAATAGATCGAGGTCATCATTGAGTCATGACCGAAATCTTTCTAAAGTGTACTTCCAAAGAGAATTTTCAGGAAACGGTACATATTTTGTGAATGATACCTACAAGAAAAGAAAAAAAATAAAGTCTTAGTTTGACTGTAAATAAGTATGAAGGTGAAAAGCAGTTTGGGGCATCATATGGGAAGATAATTTCTCAGAGCAGTGGGTGCAGTTGTTTGTTTTCATTAGTTGCTTTTCCCAGTTCCTGTCCTGCTTCTTTTCAAGCCTGTGGGAAACAAATATGTAACATGGGGACTACATTTTTGCTAGTGAACTTTGTTACTAAGTGGTAACGTTACTAAAGCCAAGGCAACAGTGCAGGAACAGTCCACAATTAAGAACTGAATTTCATACAATAGGTATAGCTTGCATTAATTTCTGGGTTTGTCATGGCAAATGAAAAAAGAGTCGAATTCCAGAGAAAGTAAAAAAGAGAAAGATTTTTGATTACTGGGAAGAAGAGTTAGATGCATGTACTTGAAGTTAAAAGTTTCAGAAAGCTATACCACAGTTGATCCAACAGTGTGAAGATGAAAGGAAAATGGTGATATATCCATGTCAGAAGAACATCCAAAAGTGACAAAGAAGAAGAAAGTAGATTTAGCTGCTGCTTAAGAAAACAAGTAACTTCAGTTACAATAGTAATTACCATGACATTGTATTATTAATTACTACGTGCCAGTTTCTGACTATTCTTTTGATTATAAGCTGAATAATGCAGTGTCTCCCAGTATTTGAAGCCAAGTCTCTCAACAGTATATAAGCAGAAGAAAACCATCATTATCAACTGGATAGACATTGTGTTAGTAGTTTGAATAAATTTTAGAAATCTAAAATCTCTGTTATCTGCTAAATCTAAAATTTTAACTGGTAAATAAGAGTCATAGGATTCTGACTAAAGGGGAAAAAAACCCTGAATTACCTAATTTAAATTGTCCGTAGAAATGCTTATTTTATTTTTCATATCCTATGAAATAAGAACCTATCTTAAGCTGCAATTTAGAAAGCCGGAACATAGATTACCAGAAGTCCATTGAACAATGGACTTTCCAGATGCAGCCCTGTATTATGGCCTCTCAGGTGGAGGAATCAGAACAAAAAATATATAAAGTGTGAGACAGTTCTCCTATTTAGTTAATTTAAGCCAAGCAAATCATTCAAGGCAGAAGGCTAACAGTCTCAGTCTTTCTGAACAAAAAGGTACTGTACAATATGGTATACAGGTGGTACATAGTAGTTGGTTAGATCTGCTGAACCTTACCAGAGGTTCAGTCCAAGCCTGGAGGCATTTGTTTGAGTTTAGTCACATCCAGCGGTGCATACCAGCTTTATATGATGTAACTTGAAGACTGACCAGCCTGTAGTTGACTTGAGAAGCAAGTGAGGATATAATTGACATAGTTAACTAAACAACACATAATTATCGTGATGACTTACTGACATTGTGTAATTTAAGGCTCCTTAAATAAAACAGTACAATATTGTTTATGAGGAACATATAACACTAGTTTTTCATGCTTGTATTAATTAAAGTTTGTCTTTATTTTGATTTCTGCCTGTTCCCCTCTGCCCTCAGTTTATTACTTGGGTGCCACTTAAATTTACTTTGATCAAGCTGACTAGGCAAGATACTCTTCATTTTTATTCCCTTGCACCTGTCTGTGCTTTATCTGTAGCATTCTTTTAATTAAAACTGAGTAGCAGCAACAAAAAGACAAGAGGGTGAGATTTCCCCTGGGTTGACTCACAGCTGCTATCTAATCCAAAGATGACACATTCAAGTTACTTCTACATATCAAAGAGAAGATAGTTCTTCTTCAGTTTCCAAAGGCCTCATCTATCTAGATTGAAATGAGTAGCATTATTTAAATCATACATTTGATCTTCTTTTGCCACCTAGATACTCTACTAGGCCAGCCTTTCAGCACTTTACATCTCCCAATGGCCTCTGGGAGTCCAGGTCGTGCCTTTACACATCTGTATTATCACATACATCAGGTTGGTGAGGTGCTGGAACAGGCTGCCCAGACAAGTGTTGGGCATCTAGCCTGGAAGTGTTCAAGGCCAGGCTGGGTGGGGCTTTGAGCAGCCTGGTCTAGTGGGAGTTGGAACAAGGTGATCTTTAAGGTCCCTTCCAACCATTCTATGATTCTGTGGTCTAGTTATAATATTAAAAGTTGTTTTTAACATTGATTATCATCGTACCACTGATACAGGAAGTAAGATAAGAGTTTACTTGTCTTTTGTGGTATACAACTGACCACTTCAGACTAGAAAATTCATCTGGACTGACACTTAGCCTGTAATGCTAATCTGTGTTTTTCTTTGCCATGCATAGCAAATGTGCTAAGGAGTTTGTTCAAAAGGAATGATAGTGAATAGAGACACTTCCTGTTTTCTACACAAAACCAAAAATTGCAGGCCAAGGTGTAATTTATTTTATTAAAAATAACTGTCATAAATTTTAAAGTATTGCTCTGAAATGAGACTTGAAATTCTTCATTTTGAAAGATCCATATTAAAGGTTTTCCTGCCCTATTAATTTTGGCCAGAATTTTTTCTTCATTTATTTGTTTAATGTAAGGTAAATATTGACATATGTCTGCGGTAAGCTAAATCAGCTCATACCATATCTTAAGATGAAGCAACTCATCCTCTGAATGGCCTCTCTTCTTTGACTCGAGGTGGTTGAATTAGAAGCCTCAGTGTCAGGTGACTTCAACAATTAGCACGTACCCTATATTTAGGGACTCGCATATTACTGGAATATTGTAATCATTTTACAAGAGGGATGGAGAATCTAAAACTCCCAGCTTTCTAGAATGGTGTTTCCAGGAGCCCCTCTAAGGCTTTTTTCGCTGGTGGTGATCTCAACAGAAGATTTTGTAACGGGCTGGTGTGTGTATGTGTGCCTGTGTGTAGTGCGACCGAGGTTTGAGAGAACAAACACACAAAGAAAGAGCACCAGAGGATATTCATTACCTGACTAATACGAGTGGAGGACAGTTAGTTGTTATAAGCTGGAAAAACACATCCACCACTACAAATGGCCATTACTTCCCAAAGGACCTGGTAACATTTTCCTTCGTTCTACTTTCCATGCTGAGCCCCGCATGCCCTATGCCTGTTGGTGGGAGTAGGGGGCTGGGGGGATAGCAGGGAAATCCTCACCAGGGGCTGATGTGTGGGCACGATGCTCTTCCTATCCTGGCATCTGCGGTGCTGGGTGCTTGTGCCGTGCCTCAGCCCGACACAGGAATGAAATCAGGCTCAAAGATTTACTGAGGGGCTATAAAGTTCTCGTGCAGATGGACCCCACTACCCCTACGGCTAAAGCTGCTCCTGGATACCTTATTAAACATGTCAGTACAAACATTTCCTCCAAATAAGATCTGCTAGTATTTTATGTGCCCTTTGTCAATTAATCTGAAAATAACATAATTTTCTGTAAGTTGTCTGTATGAATGAGAACAAATCATTAATTTCAGGAATACCTCAGTCTTCAAGTCCATTTCTTGTGTATGTGTTGTGAATGAGTGAGGGGGAGAGACATAGAGTGTATGTCTCTCTCTCCCTCCCAAGTGGTGCTGCTATGTTCCAACATCATATGAAAAATCAAAGGGCCATTTGACTGTGAAAGCAGTTGCCTTCCCACTTCATCCCTTAATTTAAAAACTTTTTAAAATTTCTTATTTCCCTGACTGGAGTAATTTGCATGAAAAAATAAGACAGAAGTGGAAGACAGTGATCTCACCCATGCACAGCTATTTGGTTTTAATTTTGCTTTTAAACCTTTTTTTTTTAAGCTGCACTGTATCAGTTACAGAAAGCAATTCCTTCTCCAAGTGAACTTCCCACATAGTGTGTAAATCATGCATAAGGTACCTGGACCCAGCTCTTAGGAGCTTCTGTATTTAAAGTCTAAACAGTAGGTGGCACTGCTGTTTGTCTAGTCTTTATAGAGGAATATTGTCAACCTAAGTGGCATTTGCCTTTTCCACTTGCCACTTCATAGTAACCTTGATCTGGCCAAGGAGTCAAGGGGAAATCTGAAATGCAAATCTTTTCTAAATAAAAATAATAAAAAAATCTGTTCAATATCGCTAAGGGATTAATTTGGGGAAAAAAACATCAAGAAATTATTATAAATCTGCAAATATGCAACAGACCTGTGTCATATCTTGCAAATTGTCTTTAAAAATTTCCCAGTAATCTTATGACCTATTGAACAAAACGTAGGAATGTTTAATGAAATTTGGAGCAGTCACAACAGGGATCGTGGTTTTGCTTTTTTGTTCTTTTTCTGTTCTATTTTTGCTTGATTTTATTATAGCTGAAGCCAAAAGCCTAAGTGACAATGAAGATTCTTGTCAGGCAATCTATAATTGCTCCTATTTCTTTAATCTCCCCCAAATAAAGGGATTTTTTGTATCCCAAAGGTATGCATGTTGTTTAATATTAACAGTTAAAAATGTCCACGTAGCTCACAAAAGGCCCAATGATTTTTTGCTTGTTTCTTTTCATATAAACAGACAGTTTTCCCTCTCAGTTTTTGACATCTTGGGTGGGATTCGTCAAAGGAATGCAGACATGGGCTACAGTCTAGACATGGATATTTGAGCTAGTCATTCTAAGCTGCCTCACTGGTCAGTGAAGAGAAATAGACATTTTTGGAAAGGAATTCATTTCAACCCAGAGTAGACCTTTAAAATATGTTACGTGAATCATTCTCTAAAACTGCTTATTTTTCTTATTGACATTGAAGAAGGTCTAAGAAAACCGCCTCAGAGGTAAATGATTGAAGTTTGGCAGAAGAAGCCTCTGTCCTGGCAACGGTGTAGACTCACTTGGTTGCCAAATGCTGAGTCCGCCATCACTTGAAATTCTGAGGTGAGATGAATTACTGTCTGGAAGCCAGAGAACAAAACCTGAAATTAGCCATTAAATAGAAAATTCAGTGAGAAAAATGGACATTCTAGAAGGGAAATGGCACATTGCTGTTAAATCACTCCATCTGCTATCAATTTGTCTCATTTCATTTCCTAACACATTATTTAAAATGTCTACTTTTGCACTCCATCTTTTTCCTCTTTTCACAGCCTGCGTGGATGCTTACCTTCAGGTTCACAGCTGCCAGGCCCATGAACATGCCGCCAGAGGAACTGTGGATGCCCCGTCCCCGGAAGTGTTCAAGGTCTGGTTGGATGGGGCTTTGAGCAACCTGGTCTAGTGAAGGTTGCCCCTACCCATGGGGTTGGACTAGGTGACCTTTAAAAGTCCCTTCCAACTCAAACCATTCTGTGATTCTGTGATTTTGTGTTCTTCTCCCTACCGCTTCCTCTGACAACCCTTCTGTAGATGTTGGTTTGTTGTTTCTTCTGTTGAATGAGTAGCTGAGATTCAGTACAGGAATGAGATTTGTTTGTAAAGAGTGACAGCTTATAATCATCACTATTGATGTGTAGGTTACCAAGTTCCAGTTCAATATGCAAGTAGTTAGGTTTTTTGCATCTTTCACAGCCCCTAATACTTCAGCTTTAGCAGATTGATAAGTTATTAAATTTTTTTGCCTGATTCTCTATGAAGTTATATTTTTGTTCCCCAGCCCTGTACTACTTTTCTAAAACCAATTTTTATGTGGATTGGAAAAGATTTTAAAATCTTTATACTATTGGTAACTTCCCTTTATTGCATAACAGATTGTACATGCAGTTACCAAAGTCATTAATTTTCATCTGTTTTTCCACCTTTTGCCGTCTGTCCTCTTTTGACCTTTTATCTCATCTTCCCATTGCTTATCTTGTCTTCTTTATATATTGTGTGTTAAAGTAATTGAAAGCATTTACAGTGGTGAACTTAATGAGTATGCGTACTTCATGTCTCTTTATGAGTATTTCCTATGTATCCACTACATTTTGCATGTGACATCTCTAAACATAGTGTTGCTTGTAACAACATTTGTCTTTCAGTGACTAATTAAGCAAATTACCACTCAATTTATTTTTTTGTAATATGCTTTCTATTAATTTATTAGTCTTTTTTAAGCTTTTGTCCACATAGGAACAGTAAAGAAAATTTATCTAAATAAACTAATGGTGTGAATATGAAGTGGATTAGTTAGGCCTCATTAATTCTTTGTAGCTACTGATTCATAATTAAAAAGGTCATAACTGAGCCTGTAGACATAAAAAATGTTTGAATGTTAAAACAGAGCTCTCAAAACACTCTAAAGCATTTTCTTCTTTGTTTTCTGTTTCTGTGCATAGAAAGGTAAAAAGAACAGATAAGACTTTGATTCCTGTACTTAGGCAGGGATTTGATCTTTGTAAAAATACAGAAAAGTAACTGAGGAAAAAGCCAGACTCTCCGAGTAAGGACATGAATGATCACCTCAGCTTTTTTGGTCCACTTTTAATCTCCGTATGACCTATTGTCTCCCCTCATTGTGAAAACACAGCTTCCTCTTTGCATACAGGCAGTATGCAATGGGTCAACACAGCCTCAAAGTGCTCACGAATGGCATTTAGCGACTGAAGAGACTTGTCCTCTCTTTCACCAGGCAACACACCCCAAGCGCACGTGATCTTGTTATATTATTGTACATGTGTTGTACAGATACTGTTAACTACAGCATCACTAACATTTAACTTACATGTCTCCTTTTCTGGCTGAGACAGTAGTAGACTGCAAGAAGAATGTTATTTGTTGATTTACTACGACAAAACATTCTTCTTATCTAAAAATAACATGTTTGCAAGGAATTGTGGCGTGTTCAATGCAAAGCAAGAGAAAATTTGCTGAGCGGGGCAATAGGAAAGGGCTGAGTGAGACTGAATAAGACATTCTGTAGACAGAAGGAGACAGAAGGCAAAATTATCTGAATCCCTGTTTTTATTTTGATCTGTTTTGGCACATATGGTTTTGGGTAATTTTTTTTAAAATATCAGATCTGTCTGTTCCGAGTTCTGCTTTAGCTCCACAGCTCCTTCAACTCTATATTTCACTTCCTATTTTATGCCAGTAAACTTTATGAGCTAAAATTATCTCCATCACTGTAAAATGAGCAAAAGACATTATTGTAATGATACTTAGCAGTATCATTAAAAGCTATTGAACAACATTTGCATAAGACAAACACTGGCTAATTGAAGATCTTTCTACATTACTGTAGTACACCAAGGTCAGATTTAATTTGTACTCTACAACAGAGATAGAACAAAGCTATAAATATGACTTGTTTGCAGGACCACTTCTTTCTTAGGATTCTACCACCACTGACATGATGCCCACACTATAATAGTAACCATTTGCTTAAATGAGTTGGAAATGTTGTAATAGACACGTGTCTAAATAAAATATATTCATGCAACAAATAGTTTTAAAAAGGAGGCAAAAGTAAATGTAAAATTTCAGCCATTCAAAGCAACCTGCATGAAGTTCATGTGCTGAGTGTTTTGTGTGTGTCCTCTGCTTTCCAACCATGACTACAAAATAATAAGTTACCAGACTCAAGGAATTAAGTGAGGAACTGAAGCCAGACAGAAAAAAATTGTGAAATATCCAGAGTTTAGTAATGTTTACTTTAAACTATCTGATGTCTTTAAAAAAATTGGAAAATTGAATCTGTCACTCTCTGGGATGTCTTTGCTAAAGATGACTGCTGTGCTAACATTTTCTGACAGATTTGCTGAATTTTCCTGGGAGGTAAAGTTGAACAAAGCGTGATTATTTTGATAACATTATCTACCAGGAGATCAAGATTTTAACCCGACAAAGCAGGGGGTTTGATGAGATGTTATCCAGTTCTCTGCCTGACTTAAGATATCCTGAAACAAGTGGAAAGCTTGCTGCTGGGGAATATAGGAAAGATGAAGTTGTGACAGTCTAAATAAGGTTTGTATGAAAAGGATAAAAGAACTCTCTGCTTCCATCAGTTGAATTATGTTGTCAGTGCTAGTGTTTTATAAATATTTCTAAGATGTGAATTCTAGACATAAAAAATCCTCTTTGGTCATAGTTTCCGATCTCCATAAAATTTTTCTTCTTGATACATGAATTAAATTCAGTAGGCATTTAAATAGCTCAGCTCCAACACAAACTCTGGAAATACACCTACCTGAAATAGCTAAGCGATGAAAAGCTCATCTGAGTTGAAATCTGTTCCAGATGGGGCAGAGCTGGGTTTAGAATGAAGACCATTGTCTAACATGAAGTCACTCTGGGGGGAGGCCACGCTCTTCTACCAGAAATAGCATCCTGAGAATTTTTTCTAGGTAAGACTTCGTTGAATGGTTCTGCTGCTATAGGTAAAAAGAATTTGTTGAAAAATTCCTGTGTCTTTGCATGGCAAACCTTCTGACTGTATTCTCTTGCCGTGTATCCTCAGGAGCCTTTGCAGGGGCCTCATAGGCATTGTATAAGCAACCTCACAGTGTTTTCCACTGTAGAGCAGGGAAAGGGTCAAGTCTCTCTGAATCAAGGCTACATGTGGCAGCAAGCAGCAGGAGCTGCCGTCGCATGATGGTTCTCTGACTCTGGTTCTCAGGAATCCTAAGCAGGAGCAAAGAGGTCTGCCTGTGAGAGAAAGGACTTCTCACTTCTCAGCCCAGACCCTTCTCATACCAGGGTAGGGCTTGTCACCTCTGGGAAACATGGGGGAGACCGTAGCACTTCGGGAATAACAAAGTAATTTCAGAGTGAAGGAATTCTTTACAGGTGAAATTCAAACTAAAAATATTTCTTTCCTTACAAACACACTTAAAAATACCACAATGCTTTCAATATAATTTGCTATTTTATGACAACTTTTAAATAGTCCATGGTGACTTTTGGCATCAATGTGTTCTAAGTGAGTGGTATCTGAATATGTCTTAATATTGGGATATTTTGCTACAAGTTACTGGCACTCACTCTTTTTTTTTTTTAATGTTTTCATATTTGATAGTAAACTAATATCCAAGCAATTTAATTTATTAAATGTTTGTTACAAAAAAAAGTCCAGTGCTAGAAATCACAGTAGAATAATAAAAAATTCCAGAAATGAACATAATTTCAGAAACTGTACTTCAGGGTATATCCTCTTGGTTTTGATCATGGTTTAGATATTCAGTGAATTTGTTAATTGGTAAAAATTGAATTTTAAATTCATTCTTTTATAATTTAAAAACCAGTGAATAGATTTCCCTGAGTATTTGTTGAACTGGAGCAAAAAAACTGAACGGAAACTGCAAATTCTTTTCTGGAATCATTAGAGATGGGTGAAAATCACTTTATGAATAACTTCAGCATGAACTGTTGGAAGCATCTTATAAGTTCAGGTAGGTAAATAAGCATGAAACTAACTCTTTAATCAGAAATACTTCATTTCATGCATTTTCTTTGTCCTTACTGGACAAAGCATTTCTCCTTGCTGGAAGTGTTAGTGACAAAACACACAAAAAAGTCTCTTCTGTCACCATTGTTCTGTGAACAAATAAATCCTGCTAGTTTTAAAATACATGACAATCTTCATGATCACAATCCTCATGAGAAATGCCGGTGTGACAGATGCACTTGACCCCTTAACCAGACGAGCGGTGGTTCCGTACAGGCTCCAAGGAGTGTAAAGGCCTAACCTGTAAATGGGACAAGAACTCTTCTGGTTTCAATTTGTTCCCTGAAAACCCACAAAGGAGCAGACTGACACAGTGAGCATCGATGTATATGAGCCTGGAACACCAATCATGCAATTAACATATGAATAGCAGGTGGCTTTTCCAAGACTCATTTATTAAGGAACGAAGCAAGTTGTGTGTACAAGGAGTCTCATGCATACCTTTTCCATCCCATGTAATTTGACTACGAATCGCTTTATTCCATAAACGTGACAGGCTAAGTGAGCCTTTTTTGAGCTCTCCTGGCTTAGCAGCCTGGCTGCATGGCAATGATCTCCCCTGGAGCTGGGACGCCTCTCAAAGTTGCTTCTCGAGGCAGAGAGGCCTTTTAACAATGACAGATCTTTGTTAAGTGACCAATACTGCACATAACCTTGTAGTATGGTAACTTTGATTTTGTCTTGGTAACTGATTTGAGCCTCGGTACCTTCAGTTTTTGTCGTGGTAACTTTGATCCTTGTCTTCTTGATTTGTGCCTTGGTAGTTTTGAATCATTGTTCAACTGATTCTGCCATACAGTAATAGAGTGAAACTTGCCATTGAACTTTGTTAAGTCGTATTTTTACAACATCATATTAAAACCAATTTTGCTAATACCTTTGACAGTGCTTCTTTAAGCCATTTGTGACAGCCAGTTACAGGTAAATGTGTTTACAGAATACACAGGAGAAGTAATGACAGTGCAGTGTTAGAACCCCTGATGAACATCTTATACAGGTTGGGAATAAAAGAATGTCTTTTTACATATTTTTAAAAGAGACATATAAGGAACTTTGGCTTACGTGCCTCTTTCATGTACGAATAGGTGAAAACATAGCTCCTGGATTTGGAAGATGGGAAGATGGGCTGTCTCTACTTCTCTCTGACCGCATGGGAATCCACAGAACCTGAGGAAGAAAGGAGCTACATTTTTATTTTCTCTTGATCAGTCAGTGCAGCTGGCAGGGAAAAGTACATTTTAAGATGTTTTAATAGGTATGCAGCCTTCAAATATGTATTGAAGGCCCCTTGAAGCATTCTGTTTCCTTAAGCAATGTAAAGTTCAGTTTTTTTAATAAATAATAATACTATAGCTTTGGAATTATACTATATACAATGATCATTCTTTGCACTTTTGCATGAATGTGTAAAAATAAAATAAAAAAAACCCAACCTTCAGCTACATTTAATTTGCTTTAGTTCTTGCAGAAGTGTTAATTGACCTTAAAGTATCTGAGGGCAAAAATAATTCTTTCCCCTTGCAGCCAAACAAAACCACAAGGTAAAGCAGTTGTCACTGCAGAAAGGACGGCAATGCGTGTACTGTTGCAATCTGGATGAGACCTTCATGGACAGACGCTGTGATGCCACTCTGTTTAAATCAGGGTATATGCTGACTGAAGGTCTGATAGGAGTTAGATAAACCTCTCAAAAAAATCAAATTTTTCAGTTGCTGTTTGTTTACAATTTCATAGTTGTCTCTCTCTCTCTATATATATGACTCATTTACTGTTTTGATTAGTTTTAGTTATGACAGTCCATGTTCAGATAATTACATGCAACTGGAAGCTTTTGAAGTGCAAGCTGTCAGAGAGTGAAATGCTGTAAATCCAGCCTGTTGCCACGTAGACTTTGTGCTACAAAAGGTGAAGTTCATTCAGCAAAAATCCATGACATTCTTGCAACTATGTGAGGCAAAAATCTTCTTCTTCTTGTATATTACTTTTTTTACTAAAAGTAATTTTAGGACTTTTTCCTTCAGGCTTTTTTACTAAAAAAGGATTTTGCTTATCATTGTTTAGAGTCTGATTTATTAAATTTTAAATTAAGATTGACAGATTATATTTTGACAGTTTCTAGGTATTTATGCTTTCAAATCAGCTGAATCCAGGAGGAGATCATCCTTATCTTGTAATTATGAGCTGTACGAGATGAAGAAATTTGCATATGCTTGGCTTAAAACGTGAGGGTGCAAATATTCTCAAACGGGAATAACCTCTATCATTTTCGCCTGCTCTTGGACTAGTTCAATCTGTGTGGTAATGTTCTTGGGATAAATTTGATTGCAGGTTTGCATATCTCCCATTGTATTTCCCTTTTCTGTACTATTTATCTCTGCCTGCCTAATTTCTGTGGTCTAGAACTGAAAAACTTTCATGGTACTGTGAAGTTGTAAGACAAAATAAAACCAAACTTTGAAGAAAAACAGAACTGAGATTCAGGTGTAACATTAAATATGTATCTATAAAAACAAAAAAAAACAAAAAACCAAAAACCCAAAAAAACCAACACACCACCTCTTAATAAAAAGATCAACTAACAGCAGAATTAATAGCAGTTATTTCATTTTTGATGTCAGAAATTGATCTGGGTGTGACACGTTTGTAAGAGTATAGTAGCTTGGACCTTGCACTGCAGTAGGAAGAAAAGCTGTTTTATTGTAGAAATAAAACCTTAGGGCTATATCACCAGATGTTCTGACAGGGGATACCTATGCATAACATTTATTGAAGTTCCAGCTTTCTGTGCTTTTCTATTTTGAATAAAAAAGAGATCTAATTTTAAATTAAACCAAGGAAAGGATATTATGGAACTAGATTTATAATTTTTAATAAAGTAACTCACTCCAAAATGCCAGTGCTATTTCACCATTATAGGGCAAGAGTCCTACTTACGCCAGTTATTATTGTTGAGCTGCCAAATCTTGATATTCAGTATTTATAAAGCTAGAGTGAAACATCTTAAGTGTTTGATTAATTTTTAGCACTTCCAGTCAGTATGGATGGATAGATGCCTTCAGTCTGAATTCAGACAAATATTGTTGGAGTTTACTCCAGGGGAATGTGTGAGAAGTAGAACGTCAAGTGCTGCATTTTCTGCTAGTTTTTTTCAAGAAATGTATATAGGTATCTTTCTTCTTTCAGCTAATGGAACAGCACCGCCTTTGAGCTATTTGTAAGCCATAAATCAGCACATATGACTTCTCTGGATTAAGGTTTTTCTAGTGTTTTTCAGAAAAGCATTAGGACTTTACAGAACTTAGTCCTGATAGTTTATTAGTGCCCTTGTTACAAGTTCACCTTATTCTCTCGTCTTTGAACATCAAACACCATCACTGATGTCATACGTGTTTTACAGAGTAAAAGCAGAGGTTAGCCTAAGTTACGAATGTAGCCCTAGCTTTTGGATTTCTCTGAAAATAAAGAAGATGGTCGGTATCATTTTCTGTACCGATAGAGAAGCATATCTCCATGAGTCAGGCATATGAAAGTAAAAGTCACTAATTTTGTTTACTTCAGCTCTTCTTTCAGTAACACAGACACAATCTTTTGACTGTTAGGGAAATCAAACACAACCAAATTAGTCTGGAGTTTAATTTATATCATTAAAGACCTTAAGCAAGTGTTTATTATCCAAAAGCGGTTATAATCTTAGGCAACAACATACCTGGATACTGTCAGTGCTACACAGGGAACCTGTTTCACTTTCACCCACATGAACATTAAAGGATTTAGTTTCAAAGACTTCCAGAATTACAGCAAAATATTGGTGCTGTGGTTAATTACGTGTAGTTGCTAAACTCAAACATAGCCTCTGGTCCATTTTTATTCACTGATTATGGAAGGATATTAATCTACAGTAAATTCATCATGCTTTTGCTTTCAACCTCCCCCATAAATTCTTAGTTGTCATCAGTGTCTGAGTACTTTCAGTGATATACAGAAGTGGGAGAGATTTCTTGCTCTCTGTATCTAGTTCCCTGCAAGCTGAAGCCCATAGTTACGGGGTTCCCTAAAACTTGCAGAAGATCTGTGTTACTGTTGAAAAGGGAGTCTTTCTTCTTTCTAACTCCTCCATCACTCACAATCCAGTCCTGCCAACAAATAAACAACAAAAAAATTTATTTTTTTTTTTTTAAAAAGCTGTTTCACATTCCAGAGGAACAGGTTGAAATGATTGTGTGCTCCTGATCACATGTAGTTATTCTATATGATTCACTTTGCAATATTTAAATAAATATAGTTGTAGTTTATTCCTATGGATTAAGAATTTTTAATATGCTATCTTCCTTTCAATTTTTCTATGAGTAATTCCCTAAGCAAAAGTGTATGTATGCTGGTCATTTCTTAGGCAACAATTTTAACTGTGTTTTATGTACTGATTGTCATTGTCCTCTTAGTCTGATGGAACTTTTACAAACCTAATGTAATTCCTTCCATGCAGCTGTTGTATATCCATTAATTCTGATTATTCAGTGATTTTCTTTAACACTAAAGGCTCTGTATATCTAATTATATTCATACATTCTTCTTATTGCGTGAGAAGATTCCACTTACCCACTTTTATATCTCAAAATTTTCACTGAAAACCAACATTGTTTGCTTGTTATTTACTGTTACTCTCCTGGATTGCTGTGCTGGAGAAAGGGATAGATATCTGCAGGTAACAACCAATGGCATTGACCTCTAGACATCTGCCACAGGATGGGTTGCCATATCCTGCAGACTGCAGAGGGAGCCTTGAACAAGTTTCCACTAAACACCTTCCTTTCGGATGCTTAGCATTGTATTTGTCTGAGTAGATATCTAAAGTTCAATCAGAAGAATCAAATTCAGTGACATGAATCACAAAAAGCATTAAAATAAGCTTTGCTTCTAATCTCCTGTGTCCCTTCAGCGCTGAACAGAAAGAATAGTTGGGCAGCCTTTACATCTCATTCTGAAATTTTTGTATTTGTGGTTTTTTTAATGTGGTTTTATATTATGGTGTAAGAGTACTTAGAGAAACCATAAGATGAGACATGGTTGTTAAACCAAGTCTGCAGCAAATTCATTCCAGAATTTCCAGTTCTCTTCAGGCCAATAAAAAATTTCTTTTGATTTAACCTTCTGTATTTGCTTAGGAAATAATGTACTGCTTCAAGTATGTTATTTTCTTTAATTATTCTGATTAGGATTTGAATTGAAAAAGAAAACCAACCTTATAGGTGATACATGTTAAATTAACTAATTTAATGTCATTTGCTGGCATCCAGTTTGCAAGGACTAAGTCATGCCAAAAACCTCACTGATTACCAAGGTGTGTAATTTGGTCCCAAGACACAACAAAACCTGGGGTACTAGGTATGTGTAGCAAATGGCCACCTCTTTATAGACCCTAAAGAAAAATGTTGATGACCTGCCGGAGCAAGTCTAGAGGAGGACCACAAAGACGATCAGAGGGATGGAGCACCTATGGTATGAAGACAGGCTGAGACAGTTGGTGTTATTCAGCCTGGAGAAGAGAAGGCTCTGGGGAGACCTTATAGTGGCCTTCCAGTACCTAAAGGGTGCCCACAGGAAAGATGGGGAGGGACTCTTTATCAGGGAGTGGAGCGATAGGATGAGGGGTAACAGTTTTAAACTGGAAGAGGGTAGATTTAGATTAGATATTAGGAAGAAATTTTTCACTATGGGGGTGGTGAGGCACTGGAACAGGTTGCCCAGGGAAGCTGTGGATGCCCCATCCCTGGAGGTGTTCAAGGCCAGGCTGGATGGGGCTTTGAGCAGCCTGGTCTCGTGGGAGGTGTCCCTGCCCATGGCAGGGGGGTTGGAACTAGATGATCTTTAAGGTCCCTTCCAACCCAAACCATTCTGTGCCTCTATGATTCTATGTAATAATATCCTCATCTACCATCTTAAGACCTACTGGAAGAAATACAGAAATAAAAGAAAGGTGAGTAGAAAAGCAGATAAAGCAGGTGAAGCTACCAGGAAGCTGGAAGGTAGGCAAGGTACTTACACGTGACAACTGTTCCCCTCCCCCCTTTCCTAAATCTTATGCTCTTCTGTTTCTGGAGTATAAATCTTTACTGAATCTGTCACTGTCAAAAAGGTTAAGGATAATAAAATTCCACATGGGCATTTTGTGTTTGATTTTCAAGGTGGAGATACAGCCTAGTACAGGTATGAAATAGTTCTGAACTGAAGGACATGCCCATATATATGCATTTATGTGCATCTATATGTCAGTGTATATATATATTTATATATCTCACCATAGTTGTATTGTAGCCCCTCACTTCGTAACCTGAGATCACTGAATCTGAGGTTGAGCTAAATCTGTTTACAGACACTTCCTTAATGAGATTTCTGTCATCTAGTTTTATGAATGTCCTGTATTTTCAATTCCAAAGTCTGTAATATAAGTCTAAGGGGTAAAAAAATAGAATTCGACCAACTCCACCAGTCACTACTAATTAATCAGCTGCAATAGCTATTTATATAATTGAAGGAAAAAATTTACAATCACAGCTTTAGAACCGGAACGCACTCTTCTACTCATCCAAAGTTATAATGCAGTGCTGCTGAAGGCCAAGTTGATTTAAATTTAGAAGAAACTACCTGTAAATACAAAAGTATTTTGGAACATTAGTTATTCATTTTTTATAATCTATAATATATTTACATAGCTTCAGCTAGAACTGAATTACTATTCTCTGACTTTAGTACTAGTTATATGAAAGCATCTTCTTTGGGAAAACAATTCACAGAGTACAGACATCAATTTATTATTTTTAGTTACATATTTCAAATTTATGGATGGGTGACAGCCAAGAGACCACACCTGTAGACCCCTCTATGTTACCCTCATGTGCTGCCCGTGGTGTTGCAGCTTCATGTGTCCCTACCTTGAGACTGTGTATGTTCCACAAAAATGGAGAAACATCTGTATCCGCTTGTATCCACTCCTTCTTGTCTCAGCTATGCCCGATCTGGTGTATGTTGTAACTACTTCATGGAGCTTCTGCTCAACATCTTTACAGAGTTTAACACAGTAGGAAACGTGAAACAACTAATGTAATCAAATATTACCTGCCAACAACGGTGAAATCTCCTTGCTTTCCCGCCTTTCTTACATGCTTCCTTAATCAAACTACTAGTCTGTGAACGATGTCCACAAATCCCTCAATTTACCTAGTTTTAACAACTTAGAACAGACCAGTAATCACTCTAACCATACCAGCAAACTGCTGTTGAGTGGCACCAGGCTCCCACCTGCGTGTCAGAAGCCTTTTCCATTGTCTGCTCCATAGCTCCCGCTCTGAAACCTGTCAAAGAGGTATGAGCATCCACCATTTGTCAAAGTATGTTCTGCGATATAATGGTAATCACATAAAGTCAGTGGTCTGTGTTCATGCTTAACATATATTGGCAGGGTTGGGTAGATCACAAAATCTAACTTGCTGAGAGAGTTCATTTACTTTTTTTCTTGTGTTCATTTAAGAAAAATAATAACAACATGCAGTTCATTAAAGATGGAGGCCAGAGGTTTTGTATTCAAATTGTATTAGAGGACCATCATATTTCCCTCCAGTTTAAACCCCTTGTGACCTACAGAGTACAGGACAGGAGACAAGTTTTCACTAAACTCTGTAAGGTGTGTTTGGTTTTTGTTGTTTTTTTGTTTTGTTTTTTTTTTTTCCTCTGTGTTATATCTGCGTATAGTTTTCCCCATCTAAGATACAGTGTATAGAAGCTATTTTTTTCACTACCTTCGTTTTCTACTTTATAAGTTCGTTCTGTGATTCAAACAGTATTTTAGGATTGCAATTAGGAAGGGGTTTGGTAGTCGTGTTTCGCAGGTGAGATACTGCACTCAAAGAGATAAAGAAAATGCTATGGAGAAACACAGAATCTTTTGTACCTGCAGGGGGCATTGCAATACAAAGAAAAGGAGCAATGAAAGCTGTTGAGACTTTTTCCAACCGATTTGTCCGATAACATTTTATGACACTTGACAGTCAGGGTTGGACTCTTTTTTTTTTTTTTTTTTTTTTTTTTTAAAACGTGGTAAGTTGTTTTGAAGCCATTAATAAGTTTGGTTTTCGTTTGGTTTTTTTTTTTAAGTTACAGTAGGAAGAAGATTTAAATTACATTCTAAATACAAAATACAGTATTCTTGCACTTACTGATATTGATGAGGAACATTGGGATAATGGTATTAAAATGGGACATAAAATGCAGATGATAGTTTTTGTGCTGTAGAAAAAGAGTTTGTAAATGATCCATTAATAACATTTCAAACATCTGCACTAATTTGGTGATTCTAGTTAGTCTATAAACATTATGAATCTCTCGCTATGATTTTTTTATACCTATAATTACATTTATGTAGAGGAAATAAGAAATGGCATCTTAGCTGGCCAGCAGTTCTGACATAAATTGTTAGCTAATGTGTTATGCACATATATGAGAGTGCTGTTAGATAGCTTGTCATTCTTCATAGAAGTCATTAAACATGTTTCATTAAGTACTATCTGTAATAGAATTTTACTTTTTTTTTTCCAGTGGTGCCCAGTGACAGGACAAGAGGTAACAGGCACAGACTTGCACATAGGAAGTTCCACCTCAACATGAGGAGGAACTTCTTTACCCTGAGGGTGGCAGAGCCCTGGCACAGGCTGCCCAGAGAGATGGTGGAGTCTCCATCTCTGGAGACATTCCAAACCCGCCTGGACGCGTTCCTGTGCAACCTGCTCTGGGTGACCCTGCTCTGGCAGGGGGGTTGGACTAGATGATCTCCAGAGGTCCCTTCCAACCCTACCATTCTGTGATTCTGTGATATTTGTAACCTACAGTGAGTGCTGATATGTAACTTCTACTTCACATATAATAGATTGACTCTTATAGATATAAACATTGGGTATTATGGAATTATGCTCCTAGGATAGCCAAGATATGTACATATGATTCTGTATACCAGCAGAATATGATGATCAAGTGGCCTCATACAGATTTTATTGATTTGTCAACACTACGTCAACCATTGTCTGCTTCTCACTTATGGAAAATTGTTCTTAGAAGCAGACAAAAATGCTGTAACTGTCAGCAAAAAGGGAAGTTGGCCAGGCTTGAGAGCTGTCACTGAGAGGAAAAAGCTGATTAGATGGATTTACTAACCGCTCAAAAGGAAAAGACTATTCAAGCTCTGCAAGTACAGTAGAATGGCTGTAGTGGTAGCTGCATGATTGACAGTAGTTCTATGCAATTTCAGCTTATTTTACTCCCTTTCACTCCTAAAATGACATTTTTTGTGTCTCTCCGCTTCTCCCACCAGCAGTCAAATTGTAATGACTTAATAAAGTTTAGTTGCAGTGTGATTTATGATAGCAGACTGTTATTCTTTCAAAATGGAGTCAGTCACGGTTACAAATTTGCTTGTATCCAGTTATACCCAGGGAAAATGGAAGACCTGTTTTGATGGTACAATAATCATAGATTAGAGGCTTAACTGAGACGAGATCATTTTATTTCCAGGATTTATCTGTAAACTGCTTATAAACGCTATTGATTTTTTGGGTGGTTCTCTGTAGTCTTAAAGCAAATACTTGACACCATGTGTTTGATATGCTGCATTTTCTGATAAATTCTCTGCATTGAAAGAACCGTTGTGTTCTTGCAGTGGATCCCTATCTCTAACTTTGCCAATATTAAATGAAAGACCATTAGCATTCACTTACTGTATTTTTTCCTGCATTAGTGTTTCAGTACTTTTGGTTGCATTTTCTGTCACATTGTAAAGAATAAAACAAGTATTTCTTTTTTACCATTTTCTTCTCTCTTTGACATAGTTCTAGGAAAAAGAAAAACTAGCATTGGAGTTACATTACTGTTAGGCATGGAAAACGCCTGTAGCTTCATATAAACCCCACAAAAAGGAAAATATATTATCCACACTAATATAGTGACATTATCTATTTCAGATGTGCATTTAATGTATACAAATTTCTGAACTGACTTAACTTCCACATTTTTTAAACCAGTTGTGGGGTTTTCTTAGAGATTTCCCCAACAGTTTGTTCAGACAAGGCTGTATTCTATATGTAAGTACCTCTTTACTTAGTCATCCGTATTCCATTAATAGCCCTCTAGACTGAAAGCAGATGTATTTTTTTTTTATTCTTAAAAAAGCAACTGGTAAGTCTAAGTTACGATCATCATAACATCAAATGTTATGATGATCAAAAGTAGGTTTCTATGATTATTTTTGAGATAACATTTCCAAAATGAGAAAAATTAGGAAGGAGAAAGATCTTGAAAGCATTCGCCAAATGAAAGCTAACCAAATAGTAAGCAATACGAAACAGCTTAATTCTTAATTAGTTAAAGATTTGCTTGCTTCATCTGGACATCACTTGTTATTGATGTACTAATGCTTATGCTTGGAAGGGCAGATATACTTCTAAGTTTCTTAAGATGACAGAGAGAAGAGTCATCACCTCTTGACACATATTTGTTATAGTTTCCCATTTGGTCTAGGAAGTGTTAAAGGTCAGGGCTCTGGCATTCAGGTTGAATCCCAAGAATTCATACTTGAAGGTTTGGCTTAAAATACATTTTCCACATTTACCACAATTTGAAGCCCTTTACAACTGTTATGTGAATAAGATAATTATTTCTTTGTTCATGGCGATTTTACAAGATCCAAACCATAGAATTTTATGGACAACAGTGATGGAATAGAAGACTACAAATATACATCTCTTTATTTCCATTTTATATCATTTTGAAGGTTTACAGCTAATCTTTCCTTCTTCCGTAACAGAAAGCTGACAAAGACATATCAAAAAATAGTACAACAAAGTGAAGATAGAAAATATGCATCTTGTTATCAACAGTGTTCACTTGTAAGTTACATAGCAGATTTTCCCATGTTCAAATTCCTTTATCTAGAATAACATCTATTGAAAAGCTATACTGACCAGGAAAGATGATTGGCTTAGGACAGTTACAACGTAATTCCTTTATTACTGAATGCGAAAGGAATCTGAAAGCTCACGTTATAAAATCACAATGTCTTTGGTTAGCTATAAAATATTTGATCACTTAATGTAGAGCCAGGTACGTGAATTCCTTGCCCTAATCTCAGGTGGTAAACACATAAAGGCAGCTGTGTATTTAATTTTCTAGTGAGAAGGAGTTTATGACTCCTAGATTGCTCTAGTATAATTTTTACATCGAATAGTGATGTCAGAAGGCAACTTTGACAAAAATTGGTTAAGTTTTTAAACCTGGAGTTAACAAATCGGTAATAATAATAATAAAAAAGCCTTAATACTGCCGGCGCTTTAGGACAGGACTCTTCACTACCAGCACAGAGAAAGTTCTTTTGCATTCAAAAATTTTCTTTTGTTCTGTCTCAGGTGAGGTTGAGGTATGAATCTCATTGTCATTGTTTCAAACACCTTAATTCATAGTTTCCATACCATTGCTATTGCCAAAGACCCAAGAATTAGCCACAGTGGAGAAAACTGATTTTCTCTAGTGTTTATTACTGGCAACACTTTGAAATAACTACTCTGCCTTGGTGGTAATCCCACAATCTGGTCAGATCCTTAGATCTGCTAATCTTTGACATCCTATAGAAGGTAGCTTTCTTTCTACAGACAGGGAGTTAGCAAGTCCTGATTTTCTTCATCTTTTCTGAGAATTCAAGACAGACTTGACACTGGCAAAGTGACCCTGTTTGCCTTCAGCCAGTCAGGACACTGAGTCTTTTACTTCCTTGTTACAATGGGTTGCACTAGACGGTAGGGGAAGCCAAAAGAACATTCTCTATCTCCATTTTGTATTATGAAATAGCCTGGTAACTTGGCTGAAGGGAAAGAAAATTAAAAAAAAAAAAAAAAAGAACATTTAAGACACCCACAAACTTTCTGCAATAGAAGAGGTCTTCAGGATGTGATAAAGTCAAACGATCTGGCATGAGGAAAGGTGAACACTACCAAAGGCTTGGCAGGGCTAGGATATGCCAGCTCATGAGAAACAGAGAAATTCACTCTTCATCCTAGTCTCTAAATCAGGTGTGGAATCAAGGAAGTGAACCATGCAAGAGACTCTCAGGTACATAGCTGTTACAAGTCTCTTGCGGAAAGGCACTATTTTGCGTTTGGGTACTGATGAGGGAAGCATAGACATTCACAGCAAGCCAACCCCTGGCATCTTAGACTAAAACAGAAGGTAACCCCAGGTTCATAGCTTTGACTACTCATCTCTTGGTAACCAAACCCTGCAGTACATCAAATTCTCTCTCTTTCAAAGGGAGAATAAATAGAATTTTTTTTTTTTAATTATTTATTTTTTGAAAAAGCTTCTTCATTTGTTTCTCTGCTCTTCTTTTCAGTTTTCATTTAGCCCATTCCTTGGTGTAAGTAAAGCAAGATTCATTCTTCCCAGATGAAGTATTCCCTGCTACCATGGTACAGAGCACTAGAAATGCTTCAGAAGAGTAGTGGTCAGGTGCAGGTCCAAGCAAGTACACAGTACTCCCAGGAAATCAGAAAGATTGTTTGTGGAATCACTTTTCAGTGTAGTGGTGATTCCTCCTTTCCTCCTCATGCACAGCAAAAGAAAAAATAACTTGTGACCAGAAAGTTAAAGTGTATATTGCAAGGTGATTTCATACTTTAATATGAAACATTTAGGCCTCCCTCTCAAAAATATCACTAGCTATCTCATAGGAGAAAAATGAGATTTCTATTTTCCCTGGAATATATCGTCCCTTATTGACCTTAAAAGCCTATTCCAGAAGCAGAACTAAATTATGATCACACTTCCAAAATACATTCTTAAAACTTACTAAACTGTATAAAAATTGTAATATTTGTCTTGTATGCAAAGACTTTCTGTGGTATCAATTGATGACAATTTTCATAAGGTAAGACCTGGCTTATATCAGGCATATTATGAATAAGTTTGCCTGTCTATGACTTGATGTTATATATTAAAACTGAAGCTATTCCCTCAGATGGTGAGGGACAACCACAGAAGAATGCAGTCAGTTTGTGGTTATGGATTAGGAATAGGGTATTCAGAAAAACAGGATGATCAACAGTCACACATTTGCATGAATGGTGTCTTCTTTCAAATCTAATTTTCAGGAAGACTTTATCTTCAGAAAAGTTAAAGTGTACTGATGACTAGAGGCAGACATTTTGTCAGTCCCAACTCATAAATGGCATCTCTTGAGCATAAAATTATGAAAATAACAGAATTAATTGTATTACTTGAGGTTGAAATGAACAAAAAAATCCTTATTTTTGAATCTTATGATGGTTCATGTTATAAAAATATTTCATGCAGAGAAATTAATTTAGAGAAGTGTTATTTTCATTGCATTGTCTAACTTTCTAACAGACTTCTCAGTCTAATGACCTAATTAATATTCTTCATTAACGTTGAACACATATCATACATACATGACAGCAGAGAAAGAAACGCCTAGTTAGAATATGGCTGATTAACTTTAGAAGGTGTATAAACTGTAGGAGTATTTATTTTCTGAGACTATTTTTATAAAATAAAAGATAACATGAAATTCCAGAGAGCTTAGGTTCTTATGAACATTTATACCTTTACAGGCTTTGCTATTGAATCTAGTGAAATTGCAAAGGATCAGAAATATATTAGGGTCTTAAAACTTCTGTACTGAAGTGACACCGACCCTTGAACTGGCTGTGGCATGGCAAGATTTTTTGCCACCTTAAACTCAAGTGGACATATCGTTACCATAATTTCTGCTCAATATGGAGTAAACAATGCTGATCAATAAAAACTGCATCTGGCCAAGAGATCGACAGTGGTTTAACATGACCAGTGTTAAGAACCTCTACATCCACCCGAAGTCTTTTTTCCAAAGCGCTGCCTTGGATTCTCAAGGCAATATCGTGTGTAATAGCTTTTGTCCTTGAGAAGTTAGGAAGTCAACTGGCCATCATCTGAGGAACCCCACTGAGATTGCGTGGACTGTTCTCTGGAATCCACTTTTAGGATGCTGAAACACCCTAAACACTCAATTCCTATTGTCAGAAGACATACTCCCCCAGGTTCTTTTCCTAACAGGTTTTATGGTTAGGGTGCAGCCAAGGGAGAGAACTGGGAGCAAAGGGTGGCCACAGAGCCAGCAGGTCTGGGCCCTCTGTAATGACAGCCACATCCCACAGCACCCAGTGAAGGAGCCGAGCTGGGAGGAGGATGGTGACCAGGACCAGCCCAGAGCTGTATGTCCGCCCAGCAAGGTTATGGTGACAGGGAGGGCTGAAGTCCGGCCAGGGAGTCAGCCTCCAGGTTAGGGTCAGGATCAGGTCTGGAGACAGGAACCAGAGTGAGCCCGAGGTGCTGAGGTCAAAGGCCAGAGTAGGCAGTCTGTGGGTTAAGGTCAAGATTAATGTGGTAAATTGCTGGGCATGGAAATGGTTGCAATACAGATGCAATGTGACTCAGACACCCACCAGCCTGGAGAGCCTTAAAGAGTAGCTCACGAGGGAAGGTGAGGGAGCCTTCACTGAGGCTTCCAGCTTTTCTCCAAGAGCTCCCCATCTGGCTGAGGCATCTCAAAGAGCCTTTTAAAAAAGGTGGCCTTGAGCAACGAGAGGAAAACTCCTACAGTGATGGAGAGCTCTCCAGGCCTTGACAGCTAGCTTTGCTTTTTTCCCCTTCACAAACATCCATGCATATTTGAAGTCCTTCATTATGAGGTTGTTCTCTCTTTCGCTACATATAGTTTCAGTTTGGTGGTGTGAGTTATCACAGGAAAAAGAAAAAGCCTGCGATTCACCAAGTGTGCAATAGGAAAGAGGAACCAGACTTCTTCATGAAGTTTTTTCCCTGTTGTTGACATAGGTATTTTGAAAGATCTAAGCTGTGTCCTAACAACTAGTCAAGACAATTCTGAACCCTTTTCCTAGGGAATCCACTTATGCTGTTATTAAAACTGTACACTTGCAATGGAGAGCTTTTGAAACAAACTTTGAGGACTTCTGTTATTGTCAAGGCCTCCTACAGTAATTGTCACTGGTTTATTATGAATGATCTTAGCAAAGATTTTTTTGCTAACCATAGAGTTTTGATACCTGAGGAAAGGTAAGAAAAAATACTTAATTTGAATGTTCAATATTACTAAGAAATTATGAGTTACTGGGAAGATTAAGATTTTCATCCGTGGAAGCAAAAGCTGATAAACATTTTAAATCTAGTTGCAGTTGTGCTTTACTTGAAATTGGTAACTTTGTAAGATACATTTCTGCTGCAGATTCTGACAACAAAGAGTGGGGGGATTTGTTCCTCAATGGAAAGTTATTTATTTTTTTAATGATAAGATAACTGGATAACATGCCCAAAAAAGCCAAGAGTGTAAGTCTTTGAGGAAATTATCATTGATTCTAGTAAATGTAATTGTTGAGGAGTTTATCACCAAAACAAGACTTGCAACTGAGAATAGCACTGAAACTCATCTGAGAGATCTAGGATTCTCTGTAAGGAAGCAAAGCAAACAGCGTGATGCAGTCTAAGTGGCAGAAACTTACTTCATGTCATCTATTGGTTAGCTTTGGCACAGTGATTGGCCATAATCCAGATTTACAGCCAAAAAACAGTGAATCCAAGCTTATTAACTGTAACTGTATTGACATTGTGAGAAGCTAAATATGGATGGCAGGATTCAGGAGTATTGCCAGTTTCCCAGCTCCAGCTGCCTCCATCCCTAGATGCAGTCCAGCTATGTTCTGACTCTATCTGAATTAAAACTACATAAGCAGTAGGCTGTCATGACCACATGCTCTGGTTTTCTTAGAGAGGAAAACAAGGCATCCATGCCACGTGCCGTTACATACATATGATCTGAGAAACAGGTCTTGCAATCCAGGAAATTTTGTATCATGCCTTGGCACGTAAGTGTTGTTCCAGACAGAGAAGCCAGTCTTCTGCATCTGACTCTTGGGAAGATCGTGGGTTTGATGGATGTCTTAATAAGGAGAGGAGATTAAGATTGGGATGTTCTTTTTTTCTTTAATGAAAAATCAGTTTTTCAGTTGATTTTTCAACATAATTTTTACTTTTTAATCATCATAATTCCTTCCTGACCCCCTCTTTCTTCAGCCAAGCCCAGTTCAATCCTGCAGTTGTCTTCTCTCACCCCACTTCATTAATATGTCAAAGAAGATATTTCTTCCTAGTGTTCAATAACTGTAATACAAACAGATCACTTCTAATTTGTAAACTTCACTGGACTACAGTCCTGAAATCAGACCACATTATTTTTTGAAGTTGTATGACAGACATCCAAAAATCAATGAGACAAGAAAAGTAAGCGTATATTTTAACTGATCCAAAAATTAAAAAAAAAAAGGCTTTAATTTAGGAAAAAACATATTATTTGAACTTGTGAATGTCTACCTATTAAATACATGAGGGAAGTATTTTTTTCATCTTAAACCCATGTATGTTTTCCCCAAAATTCTTTTATGTAAAAAATTTTAGTAGCTGTATTAATAAGAATGCTTACTATAATAAAATACAAATAATTCAGACCCAAAGTCAAATAATGAAAGACCTCTTGCACTGTTATGTATTTCCTCTGTACTGTTTTTAATTTTTGTGTCTTCAAAAAGCATGACAAAATGTCATGTCCCTTTTCAAAATATATTAATGAAAAAAATTATTGGAATAATCATGCAACACAATTTTATTTAAAAAAATATATCTTCTCTGTTGTTCTGTTTTACAGTCTCCAACAAAAGTAGGCAAAAATGTTGTTTGATTGTGTTTTGTTTAAGAATATGCCACTGAGCAAAATGTTATGTTCCTTGCTCTTTTCTGACAACCATCTGTCACCAAACCAGAACCAAACACAAAAATTAAGTAATGCTATGTTGTTTCAGGATTTTTTAATAGGTAATCAGACCCCATCCATATGACCTCTATTTAAATATACAAATGGCCTCTGTTGCATTCTCCATGAACAAAAAACACCTCTTTCCATTAGTAAAAGGAATGTTTTCTTCTTTTATACCGTTTTCATAATCCCCCAAAAACTCTTGCCTTCAGATTAAGTTCTCATATTTCTAATTCTTCCATTTTATCTGGCATCCAAGTTAGTTGTACACCTGTACGTTTCACAGCACATTCACTCTGACACATTCTCAGAAGTAATGTTTTGCTTGCTTATTTACTCGTATGTCTATATTGTCTATATTTTAGCTTGAGGTTCCTGTGAAACACTATGTGGAACCTTTTTGTCCTGAAAGTAAGCATAGATATACGAAGGCATTTGTATATTGAGGCAACTTCAACTCTCTAACCCAATTTTTTTCTGAATTTTGCTACTTAGTCTTTAACTCTTGATAATATTTTCAGGTATTTCAGATATACTGGCTGTGTGAGCAAATGATGAAGCAAATGATTAAGGGGAGAAAAAAGGCATCACTTGGCAAGAGGTTTTTGTTGTTGGGTGTTTACTTTTTTTTGCAAAGATAAGAAATACTTGGGTTATTCAGTGATGCTTTTAGGGCTTATGCATCCTGAAACTTATATTACATGTATGTGTTCTGATATATGCTTTATATATATTGCGAAAATTATGTTATCCATTTTAGAGAAGTATGGTTGCACAATCACCATTAGATCTCTTACTTTTCAAGAAGTAACAGTAGTATGTTGAGTCTTTGTTAACATCCTAAAGTTGCTGAAGAGCAAATCTAGTTGTAATATGTGGTTACATGAGTCCTAGTTAGAGTGAAGTTGGTGAGCTCCAGGGGTGGACCTCACTGTGCAGGAATCCCCCAAATTCTCATGCCCTCGTGACCTCCAACTGCTCATGCACCACGGCTGCTCTTGGGAACTTACTCACAGATGCAGCAACTGTACTCTTCAGGTTGGTGACTCTTTTTTCTCATGACCTGTTGACCTTTGGGCCTTCATGCGTTATGAGTATCCATAGGAACTTGATAGGCTGTTACCCTCACACAACATTTGGCCTAGAAGATTTTTCTGAGTACTGTGGAGCAGTACAATGCATTCAATCCAGAGTATTGACTTAACTTTCAAAACAGAATCATATGACAACGATAAGATTAATTTTATCATATTTAACAGGTTGATTTATATAAGATGAAATTAATGCAATCCATTTTCTAAAAGTTTTGTGTTTTCTTAAGCAACATTGAATATCCCTGCTTACCTCCCAAGTAATAGAAGAGATTAGCTTGCAATTTGGAAGAAATAAGACTCAGCAGCGTACTACCATGAGAAGAAAATAATTTGCTCGCTTTCCAATTTTTCAGTCATCTTAGTGGGTATTATGACATGGGGAATAAGCTATGCTACACTTTCAATAAACGTTTGTGTAGAGATATTACTGTCTTGGGAATGTTTAAGTCTAAGAGTTTGAAAGAAATAACAAGACCTTTTTTGCACAAATTCTGTTGAGGTTTACCATTTCCAGTGTCTATAGTGAAGTCATTTTAAGATCTGTACTTTGCACCAAGTATTTATACTATCTGCAAATTGATGTACGTTCTCCTTTTTAGTCATCTCCATTTCATTGCTTATTTTCACTCCTGAAGCATTAATTATAGACCATAATGTCAATGCAATGAAACTACAGTAAGGCAAAAAGGACTTGTTTTGGGTTATTGACCCTGTATATAGACTTGAGCCTTAATATTTTTCCACTCCCACTTGTAGAAAAGGTTTTGGATGTTAACAATCACTATCTTTCTTAAATCTAGTTATTATGGAATGTATAAATATAAACTGTCCTTTATGGCCCATGTGCTATCTCACCCAATCCAATGCTATTACTGATGATATTTTCACACATTATCTTGTTTTGGCAAATGATGTTTGATTTATATTTGCAAGACAAAAAGAAAATTCTGGTGTTGGATTGTATTATGTAGTGCTATATCCTGCAATATTGCAATATAGGTTACAAATATTTTATCAGTGTGGGAGACATGTGTGTGCGTGTGTTTGTGAAACACCCTTGTTTCAGAGAAAAAGTCCAGAAAGGAAAAACACCCTCTAATTAAGAGTACTGATAGTTTCATAATGTATTACTTGCCATTAACAGAAAGAATACCGAAGATCTGAATCTGAAAAAAGCACTGTCTGAAATATTCATGGTAGAAAAAGCATCTTAAACATTAATTTTTATTTCATCTGTGTTGTTTGGTTTCCTACCACTGTAGTGTTTCATATAGAGCCTTTCATCTAATTTCTGATCTTGAGTGTTCATGGTGTGATAGTGGTAGGCAACAGTTACCCTTTAAAGTTATCAGTGTCCACAGAAGAATGAGGTTCAGTCATTTCAGGAAAATACAGAAGATGGAAAACACAGAAGCTTGAAAGTGTCTTTCCATAATATGAAGGGGATATGTCTTCATTGTCTTAATCCTATCTTCAGTTCCTTTGATGAGCAAAAAATACTCAGGGGCTGATATCTGAGGAATTCAGTCCCTCATGTACAATGGAAGTTTTCCACTGCTTTTCAACATGAGGAGGTATTGGGAGAGGTGGGTGTGAAGATGGAGAAAAATGGATTTAGGAGAGTTGTGCAGTAGGGATACAGAGCCTAACACCAGTGGGCATAAATCCACCAGCTCCAGTGCAAGTATGGTGAATGACACCAAGAGAGATTTTCTATTTTGCTTCTTACACTGTATCAATGGAGGTGAAAGTGGTTGAAAAATCTCAGCTACTGTATATTTTTGTGGTTATCCTTTAATTTCCTTTCCTTCTTTGATTTTCCTTAATATTAAATTTACTTTCCTCATTCAAATCACAGTTCTTTCAGTGTTGAGGAGAATAAAGTTGTCCAAGAAGCTTTAAAAGACTTTTCATAAATGTTTTATGAAATCCTAATATATGTCTAACAGGTGGCCATTACATGGCTGAGATGTTCCATTCTAAATACCTGGTTGTTACTCTCTTATAGAACCTTTTTTTATTCAAATACTTTTTCTAGCCTGCCATTTAAATGCTTAAAAAATCAGGTTATCTTGCTCCAAGTTATTATTGCAGGAAGAACTCATCAAATGGAGACAAAAATAGTTGAGCTTCTTTAATCTATATTTATTCTCTCACTCCTAGTATGTTGAAAATTGTTTAACCCAATAAAACACAAGTTTCTTAAGTAACTGTTTCAATGATGTGTTAACAGTCAATGGCTGCCAAGTGGGAAAACTGTGAAAGTGATCAGACTTTCTGTCTCAAGTCTAATAAAGCTTCAAAGGCCAACCACATTATTGAAGTGATGAGGTGTTTAGACTTTAAAGCTGTACTCACAGCCTTTACCATCAGACAGTCTCGTGTTAGATTTCTAATGGAGCTTTCTGTAAAAAATGACTATGAGGAAGTCAGATCTGAAAAAAAAAGGATGGGAGAGAGAAGTAGGTATTGGAAAGATGAAAATATAGGTGGTTTAATCAGAAGTATATGGACTACAGATTAATTTTGAGATGAAGTATGGAGATTTATGATCAATACCAAAGAAAGTAAGAAGAAGATTATAGGGGCATTTGGAAGTAAAGAATTTTTTTGTAAGCTCTAAGGATGTGGCACATCAATTACTGCATTTAATGGTTTCTACACTGGCAACTCTTAACATAAAACAAGCTCATCAGAAGCTTTGCCAGATAACCTCTGGCTCTTTACATAGTTTTTTGAACTACATGTATAAATTATACTTCATGTACAGCTCTGTCAGTGAAACACAAACTGTACAACTCTATAGCTACTGCTTGCTAAGTTGCTAGGCTTTCTCACTGCCGATTTGGTAAATTATGAAATTGCAGTAAAGGTGAGTTCTATGTCAAAGTTTTTAGGTTAAAATCTTCCTTCAACTACTTCTCGCAGCAGATTTTGCATGAAGAGAGACTTTAGACAAGATTTGAAATAAATCTAGGGGCTGTTTCTAAGTTAGAAATTCAGAAATATTATGTTTCCAGTTCACAAAATTTTTTCTTAGTCGTTGTCCATGTCATTCCACACATAGTTGGGCTCAAGAGTAATTTACTGAGTAATCACTACTGTGCCAAAAGGGTGGGGATCACATACCTGAGATAATTTTAGTCTATAGCTCCCTTATTATTAACTGTAATAAAAGAAGCAAATAACTCAAGACAGGTTAAAAAAGTCATCAGTTTTAGTTCAGCTTCACTCAGTGTTTCAACCATTTTAATTGTTGAAAAAACAGAGTGCAACAGTCAATACTGGTCTGCAAGTAACTGCGGTGACTCTTCTAGTAACCAAAAAAACCAGCTAGAGCTTGAGTCAGTATCTGTTTTCTACACTACTTCTGTGTGTGGGAACATGTCCAAAAAGTACAAAAGGGTTCTTGAAACAATATAAGTTAATGTATAAATTTGTCATAGAATCCTGATGGCCAGTCTGAATGAAGAAAGAAGGGCAATGTCTGGCTCGGGAAGCACCAGAAGGAACAGAGGGCAGTAAAAGGGCTGTGAGCAGGACAAGACTCAATGGCATTTTGAATAGGAGGTCACAAAGACTCTAGCACATGGATGTGCTGCTTCTCTGAAAATAACAGCCTAAGAAAAGGGAAAGCTTGAAACAAGGAATAGCGTAAGACAATGCTAAATAGACTCAATCCATTAAAAGGTGGTGAAAGGAAGACAGAGAACAGGCTAGGAGCCAAAATACACCTAGATAAGTCGTAAAGGACAGTGAGTAGATCCTAATGAGTCCCTGACTGGGGCAGATGGAAATACAAAAAACACAGTCACAGTCAGTCAATACAAACATACAAAAGGCAGACCTAAAACCATGGGGGGTAGCATACTTGAGCAAGACCCAAGAAACATCAGGAGAACTCAATAGCTGGCATCCCTCGCCCCCCCTGCATTAACAAGGAAACCTAGGCAGACTTCCTGGGGTCAAAGGTCTTGGTGTCTACAGCATGGGCAGACATCTTCTTGGTGCTTGAAATCAATTTTGTTTCAGTGTTTTTATAAAATAAAATTACCTTCACCTTCCATCAGGTCGAGTTGTTGCTACAGTGATATGGCTAGTCCTGCCTTCTCAGGTTTAATCCATCTCTGCTGTCCCTTACTGTCCAAGGTCTTGGATATAGTGGAAGGTAAAAAAAAAGTCTGAATACTTCTACATTGCTAGTTCCTGAAGTGAGGTGCTTATAGAACATACATCTCAGCAGAGTCTGTAAATGTCATCATTTCTAGAGTGACCTCCGCAGTATTTGCCATGGAAGAGCGTGTAGTTGAATTTTGGGAGTGAGAAAAAAACAAATGCAAAGAGCACTGACTACTAGCTTTTTTTTTTTTTTTTTTGTCATTTCTCTCATGTCCTCCAGGAAAGCTAACTCCTGTTTGATGCTCTGGTGAAATTTTTGTGCAAAAAGCCTAATTGCTCTTTGTGAATGAGTGTGCTTATTAATTTGAAATAAATAAACCCTCATAGGTCTATCTCCTGTTCCTATCTTCACTTTTTTCTGTCTACCTCCAGCCTTTCCCGACTTTCCAGTCTCCTTTCCTGACATCCCATAGACTCTTTTTCCAAGCCCTGCTAACAGATCTGTTCCTCTAGAAATATCAGTGTAAAGTTGTCAGAAAAATAAAAGAGAAGACCAACACTTTGAAAAAAACTTTGAGCACAGCTTGACTTTGCAAAGCTCTTGCACTTGCAGATGTTGCACTTGCTAGAATCATCTGCGAGCATCAGCATTTCTTTCGACAGCTCCTGCTCCTTCCATAGTGAGGACTATGCGTTTGCAGACTAATTCCTACATGATGGGAAATAATACCTTATTAAATTGGCCATTTGTTCACACTTTCCCTTTCAAGGCTGTGTCCTTTTGCTTTACAGTTGCCCATTCTATCACAAGCCTCCTCCAGTTTGCTCTCTCTGTCTCAACTATAGCATATAGTACATGTGTCAGTCTTGTTCCATGCGTAGTGGCTGAGACTTCATCAAGAAAATAGAAGAGACTGTTGTTCCTTCAGTATATGATTACTGGACTGCCTCCCTCTCTTTCTAACAGGTTCACTGCTCCTGTAGGGGTCCGGTGGGGAACCTGGCAAACAGAAATGGCAGAGTGCAAGCAGCCTTAGAGCAGTTAGCATCCTCACTCTCTGTTAGGACCAGCTCACAGCTGAGGTGTAATTCTGGTTGCCATTTGGTGTGGGTGACTGAAGCTCTTTGTTGTCAGGATAGTCAAGAGACAGAGATTCTGGAATAAAAAAAGGAAGGAGCTATTTCTTAAATGTCTTTGAAAATCATAGGAGGGGTTTGATTGAGTACCAGGACAAAAAGGTTGTTCTGAGTAGCGGTTCTGGCTCAGAGAACGTGGTGGTGGGTGAGGAGAGGCCTGACTCTGAGAAGTGGTTCTGGCAAAGAGGGACAAGGCGTGGGCCAGCATCTGCTTGTGGGTTCTGGGCTTAGAAAATAGAAGAGGCATAAGCAAGAAAAAGGAAAAAGATACACACTGGCTTCAGGATGTGCGATCAGGCTAAGCCTGCTAATGCAATGGACAATTTAAGAAAATCTGTCTACTCAAAGTTATTACCACACATTTTCTTAAACAAATTTTACCCAATAGGCTACTTTTCCCATGTAGCTTCAGCAATTTTGATATGGTCCAGGAAATCTGAATTTATTGTAACATCTGACCATTGCCTCCATTTCAGTTGTTCTTAATGATTATATCTTATAGTAATTATTTTATAACTGGCTTAACCACACACATTTCTTGACTAACCTGGTAGCAGGAATATGCTTACTCATACTCAAGAAAATAAGGTTTTACTATATGTACTGTAAAATACAAATCAAGAGCCATGAGCTCGAATCAGTCTATTTCAGGCACTGCTTTGGCACTTCACTCATTTTTTCACCCTTCTTATTCAGGTCAGAATCAAGCTCCGAGTCAACTCCTAAATTATACAAAGGGTAACCGTGGCCTCATTATTCTGAAGATTTGTCTGTATGCTGGTCATAAGAAGCATGGTCCAAAAGAGGACTAGACTTACAGTGGAGCCAGGAACCTTAATGTTTTCAAACAAATTTTACTGAGCAACTAAATAAGTGTTTCATATGCTTAGCTCTATAACTTATAGACGCTCCGTGATCTTCAAACACTTAGTAGAGGTAAAACTTGGTATGGCTAAGACAAAACTTATCGATATGTTACAGAAAGAAGTGGTGTCCCCGGGGGTCAATACTTGGTCCAATTTTGTTCAGTATATTCATTAATGACTTGGATGATGGGACAGAGTGTATCCTCAGCAAGTTCGCTGATGATACCAAACTGGGAGGGGTGGCTGACACTCCAGAGGGCCGTGCTGCCATCCAGCGTGACCTGGACAGGCTGGAGAGCTGGGCAGAGAAGAACCTAATGAGGTTCAACAAAAGCAAGTGCAAGGTCCTCCACCTGGGGAGGAAGAATGCTAAGCACCAGTATAGGTTAGGGGTGGACCTGCTGGGAAGTAGTTCTGAGGAGAAGGATCTGGGGGTCCTGGTAGACAGTAAATTATCCATGAGCCAACAATGTGCCCTTGTTGCCAAGAAGGCCAATGGAATCCTGGGCTGCATAGGGAAGACTGTGGCCAGTAGGTCGAGGGAGGTCATTCTCCCCCTCTACTCTGCACTGGTGAGGCCACAACTGGAATACTGCATCCAGTTTTGGGCTCCCCAGTTCAAGAGGGACAGGGAACTGCTGGAGAGAGTCCAGCATAGGGCAACTAAGATGATTGAGGGACTGGAGCATCTCCCTTATGAGGAAAGGCTGAGAGAGCTGGGACTCTTTAGCCTGGAGAAGAGAAGGCTGAGGGGAGACCTTATTATGGCATACAAGTATCTAAAGGGTGGGCTGAAGGAGGATGGTGCCTGACTCTTTTCATTGTATCCCAGTGACAGGATGAGGGGCAACGGGCGCAAGTTAGAACATAGGAAGTTCCGTTCAAATACACAGAAAAACTTCTTTACGGTGAGGGTGGCAGAGCACTGGACCAGGCTGCCCAGGGAGGTTGTGGAGTCCCCTTCTCTGGAGATTTTCAAGACCCGCCTGGATGCAGTCCTGAGTGATGTGCTCTAGGCAATCCTGCTTTAGCAGGGGAGTTGGACTAGATGATCTCTAGAGGTCCCTTCCAACTCTGAAGTTTCTGTGATTCTGTGATTCTGTGATTCACTGGATTCTTGATTGGCACTTTTCTGAAACTTCTTGCTTGTGTCTGTCCACATACCAAACGACTGAACACCTTCCAGCAGCTCTGTACTGAGTACATTTTCTTTATTATCCTGCTTTGAGATGCAAAATAGTCAACTAGTATGGTAGTATCAGGCCATGGTTTTCACATTTACCCTTTTCACAGGTGAACTTTTTCAGGACTTGAATACTGGGATTCAGGACTATCAGAAAGCTATTTTCATCAATTCAGAAAAAAAAAAATCAAGTTATTGTGCTGATTATTTTTTTTTGCACTTTCTAAAGCTCGTTGTTCAGGATTTCTCAGGGCGGTGATTTCTTTGGTGTTTTATTCTTTCTTTCTCAAGTCTGTACTTTTGTGCATACTGTCGGATGAAAAAATGATTGTGTTCTTATGATACACAAATGCCTAAAATATATCAAATAATGATAAAAAATGGTACAAAATCCACAGATCTGATTTCAGTTTCTGATGTATATAATCAATACGCATGCATATTTATTACTGTCTACATGTAGAGTATAGCATATAATTAATATGAACTTTACATTTAATAAAATGTGCTATTTGTTATATATACATATGATATGATACACTTTTCTTTTTACACCCCCCCACAACTATGTAATGCTATAACAATGTCAATAATGCTCTAAAAATTTAAGGTGAGATTGGAATATAAAGAATAATTAGGAAAACATTCCTGAAAATACTAGTTTTCATCATGTTTTTTTGTACATTTGAGTTTGACTTTCTTCATTCATTCTAGGATGACTACACATGAAATAAAATTATATGACTGCCTGTCACATCATATTCTTTATGAAAAATACATTCCAGAACTTAGATAATTTCTTCCAGAATTTAGATAATTTCTTCCAGAATTTACAATAAGATATTTTTAAAGTCTGCAGTGTTTAAACTTCCAATTTTATCTCAATTTCCAGCACTAAAGTAACAAATACTACCTTAGAAAGGCCATCACATTCCAAGCTTTCACTAAAAAAGATTTATGAATGCAAGAGTAAAAGATACATTTTAAAACATGTGAAAAGTCTCAAATACAAAACTGATAGCTTAGACTTTAAGCTAAAATAGTAAGTCACTGAAGATTTGAAATTTAGCTTCTCTTCAAGTTAGCTTCTCTTCAAAAGAAAGTAGACAAGAGAAGATTCAGGAATTGTGAATTTCTTTTAGAGTCAGCTGCTGTTGGAAAGAGTGCAACAAAAGATATTTTTTCCTGCTAGTTAACAACAAAGATTTTCAATAATCACCTGTTTTTCTTTCCATGAAGAATGAGTGCTTGATCCAGATTGTACTGATATTAGTTGAAATATTTCTCAGTTGAGTTTTGGTTTAGCTCTCTGAATTAGCATAATATTTTGTAGTGGATCCAAACAAAAATGTGTGAAACATCCAGCTTGTTAACTGAGCTAAACATCTTTCATTCTATTACAGACTAGTTTTTATAAATATTATTTATGTTACTCTTAATATGTGTACGTGCATATATAAAGGAAGATATTTAATCCACCTTTGTTCTGCATTCTGGCTCTCTAGGAAACTAGCTCATTTACCTTTTTCACCAGCCCAACATAAGAGTAAAGCACAGCAAAGGCTGTAAAACACTGATAGATCTATCAGTCAGGTTTAAAATGTTACAGCGTCAATCATTAATCAGCCAGTTTAAGCATGGCACATTATTATTTTGAACGGTAAATGTTGTTACCAAGTTAACCAAGACATTATTAGATTATTTATTTTCCCTCATTCAGTTTAGGTCTCCATGTGTTATTTCATAATCCCTTGGGTGTGAGAGGAATTTAAACCTAATTGTGGCTTATTTAGTTTGTTTATAGAGCTAACACTTTTCACTTCTGTTTTTCTCCATTACCTGCGTAAGAAATTACTGCTCTGTGAAATTCAAATTAAAAAAAAAACAACCAAGTTTAAAACAGATATCAAAATTATTACCTGCAGTATGTTACAACCTAAATACATCATGAAAACCATATATTTTCATGCACATTTTTGTGGAAATAAATTATTTCGTTTTCTAAAGCCAAGTTTTGTTGTCGTTCACACAACCTGTAAGCTTCATAAAGGTAACATAAATATAATGAATGTCAGGATATTTTTATTTAGAATTTTTCTCTCAAATATATATACAATTAGAAATGCATAAGTGGGTTTAAAAACATGTAGCTAGAATATGTCATGTAAGATATAAAGATGTTGATAAATTTTGTGGACAACTAATATACAGTCACTACTTTTTATTAATTGGCTTTTAATTTCAAAATGAGCTTGCATTACTGCAGCTGCATTTTTGATCTTTTCACTTGCTGTTGGCTTTTCTCTGGAAAATATCCATTTAGAGTTAAGTAATTCCCTGAATATGTATGTTTTCTTGAAACTTTGAGCACCAGGGTTGCTACTTAGACATTTAATTAGATGACAATTAGTGCATACATATGCATATTGTGCACTAATATCATGCACTAATTGTAGATTTTATATGTATGTGTACGCAATAACGATGCATTATGTATTTATTTTTTTATATATATATATCCATGGTGTATATATATTTATATTATGTGTATATTTATGTGTGTATATATGGTACATACAGAGTATGTACAAGAGAAGCTACATAGATGTATATATGTGTATGCATATATATGTAGAAAAACAAATAGCTGAGTGCTCAACTGCTCTTATAGTTACTTGCAGAAAACAGTGTATGAGACTGTTAGACTGCAAAACTGTCTGGATCAAAAGTTGTTTCATTTGTAATTCAACCACTGTTGTTAACTTTTAGAATCATAGAGTCTTTTAGGTTGGAAAAGACCTTTAAGATCATTGAGTCCAACCATAAACCTAACACTGCCAAGTCCACCACTAAACCATGTCCCTAAGCACCACATCTACAGGTCTTTTAAATACTTCCAGGGATGGTGATTCAACCACTTCCCTGGGCAGCCTGTTCCAATGCTTGACAACACTTTCAGTGAAGAAACTTTTCGTAATATCTAATCTAAACCTCCCCTGGCACAAATTTCATCTTGTCCTGTCGCCTGTTACTTGGGAGAAGAGACCGACCCGCACCTCTCTACAGCCTCCTTTCAGGTAGTTGTAGAGAGCACCTCCCTCAGCCTCCTTTTGTCCAGGCTAAACATCCCCAGTTCTCTCAGCTGCTCCTCATAAGACTTATTCTCTAGACCCCTCACCAGAGTTGTTTCCCTTCCTTTGACACTCTCCAGCACCTCAATGTCTTTCTTGTAGTGAGGGGCCTAGAACTGAACATGGTATTTGAGGAGTGACTTCACCAGCGTCAAATACAGGGGAAAAATAACTTCCCTAGCCCTGCTGGCCACACTATTCCTGATACAAGCCAGGATACTATTGGCCTTTTTGGCCACCTGGCCACACTGCTGTCTCATATTCAACCGGCAGTCAGCCAATACCCCCAGGTTCTTTTCCACTGGGCAGCTCTCCAGTTACTCTTCCCCAAGCCTGTAGCGCTGCACGGTGTTGCTGTGACCCAAGTAGAGGACCCGGCGCTTGGCCTTGTTGAACCTCACACCATTGTCCTCAGCCCATTGATCCAGCCTGTCCAGATCCCTCTGTAGAGCCTTCCTACCCTGAAGCAGGTTGACACTCATGCCCAACTTGGTGTCGTCTGCAAACTTACTGAGGGTGCACTGGATCCCCTTGTCCAGACCATTGATAAAGATATTAAAGAGAACTTGCCCTAGTACTGATCCCTGGGAAACACCACTTGTGACAACTGCCAACTGGATTTAACTGCATTCACCAGAACTTGTTGGGACCAGCCATCCAGACAGTTTTAACCTAGCGAAAATACACCCACCCAAGCCATGAGCAGCCAGTTTCTCCAGAATGCTGTGCAGAATGTGCGCCAAAAGTGCTTTTGCATTATTTTTTTCTGAAAATGAGGTGTTTCGTCTTGGTGTAGATAAAAAAGAGTAAGTATCAGAATGGGACCTAATATTGTCAATGCTTCTCAGCAGTTACAGAAGCAGCCAATACTTTGCTGCTTTGTTACTTACTAGTTATTTGTACTCAAAGCAAAGGAAAATGCTGAGCAGCATAAAATGGCTCTAGAAGGCCTTTACCAAGGTGTAGAAGGTCCCTTTCTACATATAAGCAGAAGAAAGCTGTGTACACGTACTGCAGTCCTCAATCCTTCCAAAAGAGGGAGTTAAGAGCTGTACATCTGTGTGGACCACAGCATCGAGCACATCTGAAACTCTGGGGCTGGTGAGAGTTTCTGCAGAGACCCACACAGGCTGCCCTGCTCCTGGCAAGATCCTGGGCACCATGGGACACTTTTGGTAGGACACAGGTATGGGGACATATAAGCTTTCAAGATATCCACCCCGACATGTACTGTGAATTTTCTCCTGAGCTTCTTGCAGATATAGGCTAGGATTTGTCACAGTAAACAACAGATGTGAAGGGAACATTTTTATTTTTGGAAGACTTCTGTTAATTCACCTATTGGGTTTAAAAATCCAGAGTTTGTTAAAATGTCTTTGAACAACAAAGAAATCTCATTTTGATGGCTTTTCAGATTTCTTTGCATTTTTGAAAGATTTTTCTCAAGGCGAACTGCAGAGACACCTTTATTTCAGCAAGGCTTCTTGTAAGGGTTTGACAAGGCTCAGTCTGTCACCAAAACACTGAAGAGAAAGTGGGTTTTGAAGAAAGGCATTCTTATGTGTCCTTTTTTATCTTCAGACGGAAAGTTCTAACTTACATGGCAGTATTAATCTTTTCACTGATGTAGTCTAGCGCATTCTAGTCTGGCAGCAAGGCCAGCTGGTGTGAAATGGTCTGTATCCATACAATTAAACTCAGCCTCCAAAAGAGAGTGGTGGCAGGCAAAATAATTATTGGGAATAGTCCCTTGCATGCGCTCATTCATGAACCTTGCACAGAAGTTGTTTGGGAGAGTAATGTTTGTTTCATTTAAAAGCCTGCTGGGACTCTTCTGTCAATAGATGATCAAGTCAGAGGACTCAAATCTGAGCTGTTGCACTAGTTAATTTTCTAGTTCAGACATAGCTGCAGTACTGCAAAGACAGAACATAATATTGCTTTTAAAATGAACTTACAAAATAATGAGTTCTACAAAACAATAATTTCAGGCAGCAAAAAGCAGAGGTTGGTGATTTAATTGGAAAGAGGCGAACTGCTACCTTGTTTTTGACTGGGGAAGTTGTGTATGTGTGTATTTCAACATTTATCTCTTTAAACAACAAACTTTAAATTTTTCCTCTGTGAGTGTTGATTTACCTGCTTTACCTGAAACAATGGGCTGTTAGTATTTAGCAGGTGTTTTTAGCCAAGCACTATAAAAACTTGCAGGTATTACACGTGATTATTTTAAAGTAATCCATATTCTGATCCCATTTCGCAGTATCTTGGTTCTTTCATAATCTTCCATTCCATTTTAGGAAACTATCTATCTAAAAAATGTTATAAAAAGCAGCACTACAGAACATATTTTTCCCGAAAGAGAGCTGAGTGGATTTTAACTTAATTAAATCAACTGCATAGTTGCTTGCAAAATATGGATTTGTTCCCAAAGTATGAATTTCACAGAAAATGCTGCCTCTCAGAGAAATCAGTTATCAGACTATGGTTTTTGTGCTTTTTTTTTTATTAATATCCAGAATATCAGAGTCATTCAAGAACTGTTCAAGCCCTAACTGAGCTGTTAAAAAGAAAGCATTTTGCTGTCCTTTATGAAAAGCATTTTGTGTCTAAGAGGTCAGCTTAGATTTCTCCAAGGGTTGCTAACGAAGCAAAGCTGCTAATGATTGCACTTAGTTTCTTCTTTCAACTTCAAGAATGAGAACAGAATACAGATAAGTCAAAATCACTCCAGAGCGTGTCTGACACATTTCAGCCTGCAGTGGTCAGGAAAGTTTATCTTCACTTTTGTAGAGGTGACACAAATCACCTTGACACTTCTGATGTGGAGAGAAGAGGAGAGGAGAGAATTTCCTGGGTAGCATTTGTGTGAGGAAGATTCACACTTAACCTGACAGAAGATCCCACCAACTGGGAGCACCACTTCCTTCCAAAATCTTTGCATTCTGCTGAAGTGCCCAAGTGCTTTAAAGGAGGACTCAACGCCCTTATAAATTAAAATAGATGTTTTCTTATCTTTTGCTTTCCAGTGTTTTGCCCAGTTCATGTAGAGGCCACAAAGTTTCTTCAGTAAAGCCATTGACCTGAACTGCAGTAGTTTCTCCAGACAAGCTAAATATTAAAATTGGAGTTGTTCAGCAGTTGGTGCCCTTTGGGCTGGATTTGTGTGGGATCCTCATCCAGATGAGTCCTACTTAGTGACAAGGTTTCTGAGTCTGGGGTTACCTTTTCCTATATCCTTCTCTGCACAATGATAATCAGGAAGCTTGATTGCTAGGTGTAGGCCTAAATTATATACCAGAAGATTAAATCATCACTGTAAAGACTAGAGTTATTTTATTTTATAGATTTTTTAACATACATTCAGGGGTATAAAACTTTTAATCCAACTCCTCCCCACCTAATCTTTAGTTTGTTGAATATGAATTTACTTTTGTTTCTTTGGATTGAAAACTTTTTGCTTTCAAGTAGGAACTTTTAAGATTTTTTTTTTCTTTTATATTGGCAGAGACAGTTTGTAGCTTTATTCCTTTTTAAATCCTTTTAAAAATGTGATTGACATTTTGTATGGCAACTAAAACAAAGGATACATTCAGCTTTAAGCACCATATATCTACCTGTTGATTTATGTGAACTAAAACTAAAGATTAATTTCACCTCTCACCTAGAAATGTTTCCAGATGTAACAAATCTTAATTAATACTTTTTCCTTTTGGAAGAAAACATTTATAAATCTCTGATCCATTTCCTTTTGAAAACCTATACGAAGTACTTGGCAAGAGCCTGTATGGTGACCTGGAATACAGATTCCTGGAAGTTTTAAAGCCTATTTCTGTAACTGCATGCAAAAGTCTAAAGTGTTGGAAAGCGTAACTTGTATCCATGAATTATCAGCATGGTAAATGATGCTATTTGATACCATGTTGCATCGCAATCTACAGTGAATTATTGTGTGTTTATACTTCACCCCATATTTTGTTTTCCCTGCCACCCTGTTACCCATTTGCCCTGGGATTCCAAACCTCTTGTCTTGCAGCTCTGCTGTAAATATTTGACCTCTCATTCTCTCATTTGTCTGTTTTCTCCCACTGAGTCTTTTCCTCTTCTCATAAAACTCAGCTGGGGAGACGTCAGGCCGTTGAGTGATCGCCTGTCGTGGGCGGCTGCCCGAGCTCTGCTGTGCAGCGCTGCCCCTCAGCAGGTCACATCCTGACAGAGGATGCTGCCAGCGTGGCAGGCTCCGGGCAGAGGGGGATTTGCTCAGTGCCACAAGAAAGGGCCAAGGTTCTTCTGCAGTCAGCTTTTACCAGGGAAGGACTAGTAAACAAGACAGATGCTGTAGCACCTTGCCTGGCTGGCATTAAAAGTTCAGTGTAAAATCTGCTCGTGACACTAGCATTCAGAATTTGCTCTCCCCAGGTAAAAAAAGTACTACGCCACTTCCAGTCTTTGAGGAATAGTAAGAATCTTTCATTTCCCCCACGCATTCATCTCAGTTGCATTGCAGGATGTTCTGACCTTTAAAAATAAGATTATGAAAACAGGAGACCGATAGCCTAGAGGACTTCAGCAATCCATATGTATATTCATTCTGCTTTGGTTAATGAAACAGTCGGAAAGAGAATGAAGGTGAAGGTTCAGATCGTTTCTTACCAGCTTGAGACCTTATATCAATTTCGGGAAGAATATAGTATGCAGTAAATGACTCAAAGAAAGATACAATACAATACAGCCATTTGGAATGGTATTTTCATTATTACAGTACATAGGTTAGGTCACAGATTAGGTAGATATAAAACAATGAAACAAAAATTCAAAGTAGTACACATAGAGAAAAATATCCCACTACACAAAGCCAAAAAAAAAGCAAATCTCCAGAAACAATCAAAAGGTAAAGATTTCTTTCTTTTGGGAGCATTTGTTGTTTAACAGCACAACTTTAGCTGAAGTAGTCTTTAAATGGTCAAGATCAACTTAGCCCTAAGGTGGTTCTCCCTGATCCTTGCGCTGCCTCAGTAGAGCAAGATGCATGTGGTAGCTACTGGTGAAGTCTCTGCTCGTATGAGCCCTTAGAGAACGTCCTGCCACAGATCGTCCCCAAATTTAACTAAAGTCTTTGTATGGCCAAGGTTTTACAGTTCTGTTCCACAGTCAACTTCTGGCACATTTCTTTTATATAATATTCTCATTGCCTCTTTCCAGGCTGTCTTTAATTCCCAAGACTAGAGACAGCCTCATATTTTCCCTATTACGGTGACTCTGCGACTTGCCTTAAAATTAATGGGCCCTGTGCTCTTATCATGCTTTCTTTGCTTCCCTCAGTGAATAACTGGGGATCTGTATTTCCTTTTGTTTCTATAAGCTGATTCTCTTCAGTAAGACTTGTTTCCTCCATTCAACACAGAGGCTTGGAGCACATGATAAAATTGATTTACCTGACTGGTCCATTGGATGCCTGGCCTGTTATTATGCATTTTTATTATCTGCCTATGCCAGCCACCGGTGAAGACTCCTGGAAGAAGGTATTTAGGCTCTTTACTTTTGGTTTTACCAGACAGTTATTCTTTACTGCTGCCATGTGGGAGCCACTTCTCTCATGCCCCAGATGAGGCAGGGAATATTGCCAGCTAAACCATTTATCTGAGTGAAGTGAACCTCACTTCACCTATCTGAAGAGCCGAAGATAAATGTTGATGCGTCAGACTTACTGTATTTATTGTAACTCCATCACAGCGGAGGAAGTGAGCTCTTAGACACTTTAACACAGGTACCATGACCGCAGTGTTTCCATGATTTCCAAAGATTTTCTAAGTCTATTTCCTCAAAGGCTTTTATGGCAAATTTAGTTGTTAAATGGGCTGCAAGCAGGCATATGCTTTCTTCACCAAGTAAAATGGTGACGTTGAAAACTGCAAATAGAAATTTATCTTGAAAAAAGAAGTTCTCTTACAGCACATGGCAGAAATCTGCTTACAGCTCATGCCAACATCTCCCTAGAAGTAAGGCATTAATTACATAAGTATTTATTACATAATGATCATTTAACAAAAAAGGTTGTTAAATATTTCTGCTAAGTGCAAAGTTGCTTTACGTAAGATAGAGAAGTGCAGATACAGACCAATTCATTTTTATGTAGCTAGCAGAAATCATTAAAATTAGAACTATGGGAGATTAAAAATCTATGGCAAATCCTGGATCTAAATGAAATGCATTTTAGTATATAGCTCTCAGTGCTTTATGAAATTTGCATTGTGAAGAAGTCTACAAGCAAATTATTTATCTTTATCCATACTGCAAGTTTTACTTGAATGTCAATTCAGGGAATCTACAATAAAAATCATGAGGCTTAATTGATCCACCAATATAATAAGCTGTCAAACAACTTATGATTACAGTTGCATTTTGCTGCAACATTTGATAAGCTCTAATAAATATGAAAAGGAAGTGGTCTTCTTAGACAAAATGTGTTTTCCACTGTTTTCAACTCACTTAGAAGTCATTAACTTCAGGCAACAGAAAAAGTTGCTGAGTAGGCTTAGAACGCAGATAATCATCATCTGTCTGGGCTTCACTCTACTATTAGATTACAGTCAGCATGAAAAATAAAAAAGCATGAGGAAAAGGCATTTGACCACAAGACCTGAATGTTCCTTTCTTTAATGCCAGTCAAGGAAATTCTGAGTGTCATTAATCTGGTGACACTTTTCGAGTTATATTTAATCTGCTTTCCTCCATCAATATAGGATTTTTTAAATAGTTGTTTCTAACTTCATGGCTGCTTACATCCCAATTAGCCAGAAGAGGAGACCAAATGGACATGCAGCCACATACACAAATATTTTTTAATTCTTTTCCTCTGTGAACCTTACTCCAGGACTGAACATAGACGAGGGATCAGGAAAGTTAGGAAAATTAATACTTCGGTTTTGCAGAAAACTGAGCATTTCACAGTCATGCTTCAAATTTCACATGAAAGAGAGAAGAAAATTCCATATTGTGGGAGGGTAATTTTGCTGAAAAGCAGTCTTCAATGCTAAAATGTCAAAATGTCTTTTGGGACTCAGCCATGATGCCACCAGGGAGAAGAAAAACAGCCAGCATCTTCACTGAACAGCTGTGGCCAAAATGGGAAACATTTCTAATGGATTGAATATATGAACACATGGGTTATTGCATGAAGTTAATCACAAGTTACGGATATTCTTACTCTGGAATTCCAGCAGTTTCCATGGAAGTTTTAACCTTCCCCAGAAAAAGTTCTTCCTGGATGCTCTGAATGGGTCTAACTAAAAACACAAATTAAGAAACAAAAGCCTCTAAAAGTTTGGAAAAGTCTTCAGAAAAATTTCATAGGAGTGTCCTGTGCCCTAGCCTTAGGACAAAGGTGGAATTTCTCCATCACAGTCTGCTGCTGCAGGCTGGAGCGCTGGTCACAGCTCAGTGCTTGGCTGCGCTCGTGGCCCAAACAGGCCGTGCTGGATGGACTGGGGGAGCCGCTCTGTAACTCCGAGCAACAGCCACGGCCTAAGTCAGACCAGCCTGCCAGCACATTTTAAAGAAGCCGAAGGCTTATTCTTATTTATAACGCATACCAATTATCCTAAAGACTCACAGATCACCTGGAGATCATTGGAGTTCACAACCCCGGTTCCCTCAACACATGTTACAGCTGGGAAAAGTGACATCAATTTTTTCCCAGCGGATTTTCCCCAGACCTCTTACATAAGACTGATACTTCCATTGCCAAGTGTCTGAAGTAGCATGGTGTTCTAAACTACCAGAGCTGCAAAAAATTAACTGGAACACAGCTAAGAACTGCAACAAACTGATTTTTCACTTTGGCTTTGGGGCGCCGACCATAACAGGTGGAAAAAAGGGTAGCTATCCTCAAACAAGTTTCATGTTTAAAACACATCTTGCTCAGACTACGGGTTGGGTGTCCACCCACTAAAATTGCTTATTTTCAGTAGAAACTAAAAAGCATAAAGTGATGCGGAACACAGAGTTTTCCGCAGTGTGTCACTCGCTGAGCACAGCTGCCCTCCCAAGGCTGGTGGCTCCAGCTCCAGGCACCCAATGGAGCGCCTCTTCAGGTTATCTCTCAAGACGAGATACGCACAGACTTCCTGCAGAATAAGCAGCCTATTCAGACTGCAGACTTAATGCACCATGTGTGCTTCATTAATTATTATTATTCATGTTTTAATTGTTATTATTTTACAGTGCCCAAGAGGCATGTAGGGTTTTTGTCATCTGTTAAAGACACAATTAGAAGAACTAGACTCAAAGGAGCAGCAGAGGCAGATGGTATATTGGCAGTTAAATTTATAAAACTCCTCTCTCAAGTCTCGCCAGTAAGCGAAATAGCTTTTTTTCCTTTTTTTTTCTTTTTTTTTTTTTTCCTTTTGCTTTCAGGCCAACAGTTTATTTCAAGATGAGTTTGCTGTAGTCAAGAGGGTAGAGAGGGACATGATTGGGTTTCTCAAGAGTTTTGACATTCAGAAAAAAACCCCAAGAAACAGAAATTATTTTGACTGAGTCAGAAATCATTTATTCTTATGTTCTTGCCACAAAGAAACCTCCACTAGTTTCTAAACCAAATAATACGTGCCATGTGTCCAGCTTCTCTCTTCTGTCTGTCACGTTTCGAGTTAACCTTGTTAACTGGGTTAGTGGAAAAACACTGGTGTAATGTAACACAGGCAGTGACCTGCCAGATGACCTATGCAGATCAGATGAAGAATATCAATTTCGGGGTTGATTGGGGGTGTGAATAAGACCACTACTGCTAATAAAAGCTAGGGTTTTTTACAGTCACACCCCTCGCAGCAAAGCAGTAGTCTTTCGAGGTACTGGGAGCTGATCTGAACTGCAGGTGAGAGTGCAAGTGCTCACATACCAGAAAGAAAAAAAAAAGTTTACTGAAAGGGCAAATAGTAAGGCTGTCAGAGAGCTAGGATTACTTGTTTAAATGGCATTTTGGGTCAGGAAGCAGCTGGTCTTAAATAAGCAAATACTGCTTAGAAATGAGTATTGTGCTCTGTAAATATGGTGATATACAGGAGTTAAAGGATTTAAAGACCAAAAACCTATGAACATTTAAGTAAAATTACATTACAGTTCACAAGTATTATATGAATGAAAATTGTCCCAAAACCGTATTTTTGTTACAGGATACTTTGAACACACTCAAGCCCCCGGCTGCGGGCCAGATTCTTCCAGTTTATGTGTCAGAAAGTTTTTGCAACACCCAGATTTCTCACGTAGAGTATTTGAAGATTCAGCTGAGCTGCATACTGAAGTGCTTCTTTCAAGAACACACTATTTAGCTGTACTTGTGTGGTCTTCTTCCCCTCTCTCTAGCACCTATACAGAGCAAATACTTTATCCTGCACACTTTTACCCAAGGGCTGCATGGATGGGTGAAAGCGCAGCCTCTCTCCCTCTCCTGCTGCCCGCACGCTGTGGAGCGGGGCCAGGCACGCTCATGGGAATCTTTTCTTATTAGTCTCCACTGAGTTCACTAGACCTGGTGGAAACACATGCGTTTCAGATATTTTTGGGAAGAGTGGGAAGAAAAAAAAAGAAGAAAAAAAAAGGAAATATTTATGAGTTTTGCCATGCTTTCCAGCCACTTTATAGAACAACTGAAAGTTTTTAAGTATTCCAAAATGTAAAAAGGAGTAGCTTGTTTCAGAAAAATAAATCAATTGTGTCTTTCCCAACCAACTCATTGTTCCAGGCGATGGGAGGGTTATGTGCTACGCCAGAGAGGAGAAACTGTTACTATTGAAGTGATTAGTTTCTAAGTCCCCACAAAAGAAACCCCAACATTATCAGTAAATTACTTTTTTCAAAGGAGTCAAAAGCACGATTAGTTGTGCAGAAACATAACTAAACAGTTCAAATCCCCAATGCGTTCACAGAGAGACATGACTAGGAACCTGAGCCATTACAGGTACCTAGGTCCTCTAGTCTCGTTTGTAAATTCATCGTCATCATCTGAAAACTGGCATACTTTTTCCTGTATCATTTCTGTTCGAAAGTTCTCTCCATTGCCTCTCAGTGTGTTATACCCATGTTACTGTTTTGCTTAAATAGCTCATGTTCTGCCCTGCTGTTTATACCTCTCTCCTGTTGTTCTCAGTTTTCTCTTTGTTGAAGGACTTTTCATTTTTTTTCAATGTCTCAAGTATAATTAAAGGAATTATTTAGGCAGTGTGTTAATAATACATGATAAAGTAAAAAAAAAAAAAAAAAGAAACCCAAATTCTATCAAAATTAGTATGCTCAGTTTGACTCTGGCTTGTGTCAGGCACACGGCTCCAGGAGAGCTCCCTCCCTGACTGGATGCTCTCCAGACGGTTGTGTTAGCATTACATTTTATGGCATCTCACATGCTGTAAATCTCCAAAGGCTGAGCACAGCGCTAGCACTGCTTCTGGCTCTGGGCTCTGAGGCATGTTCCCCCCAAGTGCACAGCTCACATCTGACGCCCTTCTGTGAAGTCAGGACCCTATAGCTCAGTGCCTAAGCCCAAAAATCCGCGCAGGCTGCCCTGCTGTGGAAAGGAAAAGCGTGTATCACAGTATCAAAAGTCACATCCATACTCTGTAATTTCATAATATGTCAGTTTAATAGCGAGATATCAGCTGGAGACCACAAATGGTGCATAAAAAGATTTTCCAAATTACCACAGCTTGTAGGAAAACATTTGACAGCTTGATTATAATATATGATGATAGGCTAGGCCAAGCTTTGAGACTTAGAACCCCACCCTATTATTAAAAAAAAAACAACAAAACTTAGATTTTTAGCAAACTTAATTTAAACGCTGTGAGATCTGTTGCACACCATATAAATTTTCCCAATGAATGGAATCAGAGCATGAATGGAATAACAATTTCCATTTATCCCAGCTATGTAAAAACTACTTCCCCTCTGTTGCCAGTAAAGGAAAGAACATTGAATAGCTAAATATATTAGCACCCTGAAAATGATCAATAGAGATCTGCAAACGTGGAGGTCAAGGTGTGGGGCGGGGGATAATCTGATTATATCATATAAAATCAGTGAGGAAAGGCATGTCTCCTCCCAAGGGTTTTAATTGTCATCCTGTGGGAAGGAAACCTAGAGCAGTTCTTGCTAGAGGAGACTCTGGTAGCCACTGGAGCGGAGGAAGGCAGAGAAGATATCCAGACTGGGCCCTGGGGCATTGCCTCTCCTCACAAGAGACAATTGTTTCTTGTGCACTGGGGTAGAGTTTGTGCAGATCTTCATCCTTACGGGTGTTATCAGGGGCATTCCCAGTGCCTGCACTGACACTGAGAAACAAGGAGGTGCCAGGAAAAAATCCCTAGTTCAGAAATCGAGAGGTACAGACTCGCTTGAGTGTGCTCTTTGCTGACAGCTAGCCTCTTTTACGCTAAATTGCCTTGCGATTAATCCTGAGTTTTCTTCTGGGATTTTGCTCTGGACAGAATCTTTTTTTTTGTATTTTTTTAATTTTTTAATTCAAAGTTTCTGAAGTAATGTAAGGATATGTAGCAGTGATATTCCTATAGGATGAAACTGAGGGGTGGTATTGCATGAGACCCAGAGTGACATAAGTGCATCTGGGGACAAAACCTGTTGGAGTTCATACAGAGTGAAACTCTGCTTCTGTCTCTTGCTTCAGCCATACTGACTTTTGGGATCAGTCCCCAGAGTGAATTATTTCCAGAACCATAAACTGGCATTGTCTTTGAGAGGTCTAACTAGGGTAGCCCAAAGCAGCAAAGGAGCTAAGAACTGCGCAGGGTGGATGATCAAAGCTCCCACGTCCAGGCTCAGTGCCTGTTTTTGCAGAATAGACATGTCCATTGTACTTGTTAACCTGCTTAATAAACACACATAAACATAAAATCAAGCAAGGGTTTTTAAGAGTCCATTACCAGTCTCACAGCTGAGACTAAAACGCTTGCATGACTTTAGACAGAAATAACAACTTCTTGACAGGCTGAGAGAGTTGGGGTTGTTCAGCCTGGAGAAAAGAAGGCTCGGGGAGACCTTATAGTGGCCTTCCAGTACCTAAAGGGTGCCTACAGGAAAGCTGGGGAGGGGCTGTTTGCAAGGGCATGTAGCGATAGGATGAGGGGCAATGGTTTTAAACTAGAGCAGGGTAGGTTTAGATTAGACATTAGGAAGAAATTCTTTACAATGAGGGTGGTGAGACACTGGAACAGGTTGCCCAGAGAGGTGGTGGAGGCCCCATCCCTGGAGACATTCAAGGCCAGGCTTGATGAGGCTCTGAGCAACTTGTTCTAGTTGAAAATGTCCCTGCTTACTGCAGGGGGGTTGGACTAGATGACCTTTAAAGGTCCCTTCCAACCCAACACCTTCTATGATTCTATGATTCTTCAGAGATTTCCTTTCTGTTAAACCTTTGCTTACATGCAAAAGTGATTGTTTTTCAGGACTTTGTGGCTGAGGCTTCTCTCATCTAATTTTATATATGTATGTATGTATGTATATTTAACTTATTGTTCTAGTTTTTATATATAGTCAATGGGGAAAAATAGTCACTTTAAGAACACTATTCATTTCTAGGTGAGACCTGGTGGAGGCATACTGCATGTTGCTGCAAAGAACGAGTCAAACATTTGTTTATAATGAAACTCTTAGTCTTCTCTTTCCTGAATTCTATGAAGTGAAAGACTTTTATAGCATAAAATCATTAAAGGTTATAGTTTAAATCAGTGTTAATGTAAAAATAAAAAATGTTTTCAGTCGTTTCATAATCGTGTTTGTTCCCCAGAGATATTTCTGATAATGTTGCTGATCTGTACAGAATATTTAAATGCAAAGCACACACTAATCTTTTGCAAGGAGTGTTACATACACTAAGATAAAAAAAATCCTCTGGAGAAAACTCCATCTGGATTAAAGATAAATACTTATTTTTTCAGTAAGATATGAGTCATTACGAAGGCAGAAGCTTATATCACGTTTGCAGTTATCTCAAAGGATCGTGTAGTTTTGTTAGCATTTTCATGTACACAACTTAAATTTTTGGTCTTAGTGAACTGCAATAGTTTTGTGGTGACGCATCAGGACTTTCACAAGAGAACAAAACATATGATCATTCTTTTGTGGATATTTACATATGTAAGTGTATCCACACCTGTTGTACCCCAAAGCTTTTTGAACAAAGCAGCAACAGGATGTGACAGCCTCAGATGCCTCCAAGATACACATCGTGGACAAGGTCTCTGGAAGAGGAAAGGAAGACCCTACTGGTGCCACCTCTGGAGGGGCGGGTCTAATCTGACACCTGAGGATCACTGCATGAGAGAGGGGTTGGAAATACCCTGATTAGAACTTAAAACATATGAGATACCAGAGAATCCAGGTGAGAGATACAAACCCACATGACGCCATACTTCCTTAACTCTGATGAGGTTTACAAAGGCCAGGGATTTACAGCAAGTGAGGTAATAAAAGAAGGACTAAATTCTTGCCCTGGTCAATAGTAAACACTGAACTGCTGTGAGTATCAGCAGTGTTCCAATAAACGTTTGACCTCTGTAAGACTAGGGAGATGAAGTGTGAGGTGTATTACCAGTGTTGCTTTAGTGCCAACAGTAAGTCACCCCAGTCTTTATTCTGTCTCATTTGCAACTAAAGTGTGAATATAACGGTGACTGATCACCTAGCTGTGCTGCTCATGCACCCCTTTTCAGTCAAAATGTGCTGAGTTATTCAGGATTTACTTTTTAAACTGCCTAAATTAAACTAGCTCATTTACCCCAACCCTGGGGAGCCCTAACATATTTCACTCAAAATCAGATTAGACGTTTTAAATAGCTCATCCGAGCAGTACAACTTGTTTCACCTGAAATCTGCAAAGGAGCTCTATCAGCAAACTGGCAAGAGAGTGTGTCCAACAGCTGGGAGACAGCTGGCAAGTGGTGATCCTCTCAGTGGAAACAGCTGTTTGCAGAACGCACCTGTCTGCACCCCTGTTTCACTTACATCCTAGGACAGTGGAACAGGGACGCATGCGCTGAAATGTTAGCTATCTCAGAACTAGGTAACTAGTCATCTCATTTGGGCACCTTGAGAGGTGAAACTTCTAGGTGGTAGTAGTAAGGGAGGCAGATGGTGTGTATTAATTAACTAATTGAGGTGTGAATGAATAAACTGGGTGTATGCCTGTCTTTTGGGGGCTATGCACTAATCAGTCAATTTAGATAAGGTAGTTAACTTTTAGAATACTAAATTAGGGAAGATAAATCTCGCTCTTCAGATATATTAATTCTGTTGTTTGTGTCTGTTTATGTGAAAATACTCACAGATATATAATTATAGAAGACTTTTTCTCTGCAGAAGTAGCTATGCAACTGAACACCAAATGTCGAGAAGGTTCACTTACCTTTAGGGACTCTAGAATCAGGTTTGATATCATTTGAAGCAAACTTATTTAAAAGCAATTTTTTAAGTTCTGTGTGGTTGTGCTTGAATAAGAATATCTAGGACAGAAAGGGGAGTGAAGAAGAGGAGGGTTGTTGGGATACTCCCTTTGCTTTTCAAACCCATGAGTTTCATCCCCTACCTTCATGGCCATTAATGAAGATCAGGGCACCTACCTAGCACTCAACATGCCAAATAACACTTTGCTTAAAGTTAGCAACTACTATTAAATATAATTCTCTAAAGCTTAACAATTATTTCATTCCTCAACTTTAGGTGCAGAGAAACCTACACAAATATGGTGCAAAGTCGGGGGGGGGATGTTTTTCCTCTGGAGAATGAAATAGAATCATAGAATCATAGAATTGCTGAGGTTGGAAGGGACCTTTAAAATATTAGCTATTGTCAAAGATGAGGCAATTAACAGCATAGCCCCACGTGTTGGGAGGTTACAGAGAATTTTAATTTTCAGGTGGCTGATTACTGATCACCTGATTTTGGGTCATTAAGGTTAAGAAGTTTTTGATTAGCTTTGTTTATATCATAGATCTTGGAGAGGTCATCTGGGTTCACTTCACCTGTACCTTGCATGTCCATTGCCTGCCTCTTACGACTTCAGGCAAACACTGGTCTCAGCTGTGCCATTGATATGAAGCTGAGAATATTGAGTAATAAAATGACTTTGTGAACTTGTTTGGACATAATACATGTTTTCTGGATGAAACCGAATGATTTGTAGTGTCCAGTAGGTCTGGATACAATAATTCTTAAACTCCGGGCAAGCTGAAAGCAAGGCATAAGAAAGTATACAATAACAGCTGGCTACCCCCAAGTTGTTCAAGCAGAAAATTTTAGAAGTCGAAACGTTCTCTTGTCACAAATAAGTAACTTTTCCTTACCACCTACTGTACCTTGTTATTTCTGTACTAGCCTTGTGCAGAGCTGATGGGAAGGAGAGATGGTAATGCTGCTTCTGCTGTACTTCTTTTGGAAGATTCTGTTTCTGGAAATAAATAAATGAATTTTTAAGGGAAAAAAAAGGTCTTCCGGACATACCGTTTAAAAATTAGCAGCATCAGAGGGGTTTTGCCTCTCAGTATCTGTGAACTGTGAGAAAAACAATACAGGAATAGATGGGTCATTTTTTGGATCTGGGAGTGTCCTCTCCCACATACAAAGACTAACATCATGCCTTGATTCTCTAAAGAAAGTGATAGTAACTCAGACCCTTCAGATATGATATCTGAAGTGGCTAATCTCTTCCCTGATGAGATTTGACAAGAAATTAATGGACTGACTGAATGGATTCTTCTAGATCTGTGGCATTCATCATCCCTTTTCCTCAGTGGTTGTTTTTTTTTTTTTCTTTTCTTCTCTTAAAAGTCTCTGTCTGTGTTGATGCTCTGTCTGACACATGGGAGTAGATGGGTCTATTTTCAGGCAGGTGTCAAATCATATGATGAAAGATGTGGAAAAGGGCAGCGGTGGGCTGTATGAAAGAGGCAAGCCACCCTCTTGAAAATCAATATTTACCTTTATCCTTTCCTAGTACCTGAGATCAGTATTAGAGGGAGGAGGGGAGCTGCAAATTGACAGTACAATCTGCTGTATGTATTACATGCAAGGGGAAAAGATCTCTGGAGATGAGGAAACCACCATCTGCTCCTCTACCTAACCCAGTATGTGAGTTTATTATTGAAAGCACTCCTTCTGCACTCACTGAGGTTAACATTTCACCATAACACTCAAGGCCTTGCTGGCTGACCTAGTGCTGTTCTAGGAAGTATTATATTCTTACTGCATTTCTCTCCTGAGATGGGTAATAAGTTCACATCCTGAAGGAGCACCTAAATCTTGGTGCTTCTAACCTTTTGTCGGAGCTACGTATGGCATGGGTGAGAATGTGAGGGTTTTAGGCTAATGAAGCACCCTCTGCAGGCTCCCAGCTCCATGTTGTCCGTTTCATCCATCACGGTGAGACAAATGCATTAGCTGTTTAGCACAAGACGGCCTCTGCAAGGCTGGAATAATGAGAGATTTAACCACACCATGACCGTTCCTGTGTGGCCTCAGATGGCTACTTAAGCACAAAGGGGGAGGTTTCTGTGTGTTTTAGAGAAATTAATGCCACAGCATTTTTAAATTTATATGCTGGGTGACCTCTCAGATCAATAAATGTATGTATAAATGAAACAAGGTTTACCAATGAGCTAGTCCCTATTGCCTGTTAAATCTATATGAATGTCACTTACAAAATATGTTGGCCACAACATACAACCACGTATGTCAGCAGAAAAAAAATGGATGTGGGAAGGGGTGATTTTTTCCCCCTTTTTTTGTGAGGCATATAGCAGAACCTTCTGTCTGGTGGAAACAATGCATTTAAAGGACTGTAAAAAGGTTACAGCTTAAACTTTTGTTTGGATACCAGACCACTGAGAAGTGAAATAAGTTTCCACATTCAGTCATGAAGAAACTTGAATAAATATGAGTGACTGCTGACACTGACTTCAGTAATTGGCTCATTTTTGAGCACAGAATCCTCCTTTGATACGGAGAGTAGTTGATAATAAATTATTGCTTAGTACAGCTAAATTTTAACAAACATTTGGCAAGATAATAAGTAATTTATTTATGTACTTATTTAATTGCTACTTACATAAAGAGGTATTGACATTAACCATACTGAACCCAAAACAAGTTATGCCATTATTTTAAAAGCCTGAATTTTCACTCTGTGCTATTAATTAGTAATAGCTAGTTTACTAATACTTTACTAGCAGTACTTTAACTAATATTATTAGCTAACAGTAGGGACTTTATCCTCTAGAAAAAAAATGTGTTTGCCAACTTTGATGTTCACTACATGATGCCTCCAGCCTTTATTATTAATTATCCATGAACACATATTTCCTTCATTCAACAGTACTTGAAAACTGTAAAAGTCACATAAAAGTTCATTTTAGCAGTACTTCTCATATGTTACTGCTATAGCTCCCACTGAGATGAACTGGTCCTTAGAATTACATTGGCTCAATCTGTAAGTCCCCAAACTACGGCCAAAGGATGCTCAGTATGATCAAAAACCTCTTACCTACATAGGAAGCAACCAAAAGATTTACAGCTGTGTGTGCATGTGACAGACTGCACCTCCAATTTGTCTGTAATCTGCTCTATGCCTTTTTTTCTCTCCTCCTTTTGCATATAGATACATGACACTTCATTTCTTTGGTGAAAAAAAATGTTATTTCTGGTTATTTTCCAGGCATGTGGCCTATAACCATGTTTAATAATATACAAAGCTGAACAATGTAATGGTTTCGTTGTTCCCTGTTCTTTTCAGAACCAATTCTGCATGTTCTAAAAAGTAATACTGTGTCACCAGTAACTCATCTCAGAATGGCTCTGGCTGCCAGTATTTGAATAGGCTAAAACTTTTTGAGCATAGATGGATTTCAATCTGTCCCATATTGAAAGCTGAGAATTAATAGCAGGCTTCCACTCAAAAATCATGTCTTCACAGGGACAGAATATAAATATCAATGCCTTTCATGCAGACTGACATTATTTCTCTATCAACCTAATTAAGCATTGCAAAGTAAATGAAACAAGACAAACACAATCATTTTAATTTAATTGAACCCAGAGCTTGTCATAAGAAAACAGTAAGACATACAGAAGTCCTCTGAAAAAATCATACCCAATTAATTCAACTGTGTGTAGACAGGAAAGGGTCAGTCATAAAAATTAGGTAGGTGATGTGAGTTATGTTCTTAAAATAAAAGGTCAGAAGGCAAATTTACTTTGTCCTGGTAATTGGTCATCAGTGCTCTCCCCCATTTCCTGACTAACTTGTAAATACTTTGTACTGGCAATCTTACTAGACGTAAGTACTCAAGGACAGAAGGACTATTCTGGAAGACCTATCACATTGTATAATCCAAAAGATTTCCCATATCAGAAATCAGAAAGAAAATCTACAGGGGAAAAAAAACCCTAAGGCCAAACCCCAAAAGAAACAACCCAGTACAGTTGTTTAAGGATATCACCGGTATGTAGAGATAAACATATATCTATAAACATACAAATTATAAACAGCGAAAACACTTAAATTGTCAAGTTCAATGAGAAAAATGAGAGTTAATTGGATTCTCTTTAACAGTTCAGAGCTCCCACAGTTGGCTTTATGAACCTCAGTCACTGAAGGGAGCAAAGAAACACTGAGCAATTCTCTGATAACCACTTAAGCAGGAGCCAGTGTGAGAATGCTGTTCATTGCACAGAATTATATATGTTTCACCCATCTTTCTCCCCCTTTATGCTCTTGTTTCCCTACCTTCCTTATGAAGCTGAGCTGTGACCCATGTGTGGAAGACCTCTAGTCTACAGTGCCAAGAACAATGGAGCCTTGGTTGGTAACTGCTCCTGTAGTAGAAATAATAGATCATAATAATGGCCCTTGGCTATCTACACTACAGACCAACTGATTTATACCTGCTGCATCTCTCCTTTCACTCTGAGCAATGCCTGAGTTAAAAGGCATGAGTTGGAGGGCCTGGAGATGCTGCAGTAAGAAGGTCCTAATAGCCCTGACTGGCTTCACCAGGGACCTCCCCTGTTCCCTTGCCTATGGCCCAGGAGCCCTACTTCAGCTCTGGCTGAATCCCCATTCCCTGCTTGGGCTGTGCTGCTGCTGCTGCTGCCTCCAGACCGATGTCTGCCTTCTGCTGTTTCTGACTTGGCTGGGCTTCTTGGGTGGATGTTGGACCTGTCTTGCCATTCTGAATTTGTCTGGAGGCCACTGGACTGCTGGCACAATCTGTTACTGTCAGTAGCACCACCCTGCTTGCCACGTTCAGGTGCCACCAGACTAAGCTTTCCTTGCCAAAGGCTTTGCCCTGCTGCTGGTTGGGTCGCTGTGGCTTCTGCCTTATTCCTATTGTGGAGCAGACTGATTGGAATAAGCAGGACTCCTGGAGGCTCTCAGGGATACAGACCACATGGGAGGTGGCTCCCCTACAGCTGCCAGGGCTCTCGTTAGTGACCCAGCATGTCATTTTCATTGAAAGTCAGCAAAAGGTCCTTTGCATACCAGTCTACTGAATGCAGAAAAAATGGATGATAGTAATAGTTATGTAGCTGTGAAACACCATATGGAATTACTTCTAGCTCATGCATAGAAAAAGAACAAAATCTAGATAGTCCCTAACTCTATTATCTCTCTTATAAAAGCAGCAGAACAAAGGTAGGAAGAGGTCTTCACTAATTCATGTCAGATAATGGAGTTGGACCTGCTTAGAGAAAAACCTGTGGGCGACCCAACTGCAGGGTCCAAAGAGACACTGGTATCATTCTTTCTCACAAGAGTCACCTGTCTAGAATGGGAGACTAGCTGATCGGGTTGCAGCTGTCCTAATTAACATTGTCCTCTATGACCAAAGGACAGAGAATGTCATGACTTCAATGACATTTAGCCCCTCAAAGTCGACTCACCATCCAAGACTACTTGTGATGGATATGGGGCCTGACTTCCTCCAGGTGACTTCTGATTGCTTCACCCAGTGCCAAAAGTCAGTCAGAATGATCATGGCCAGATGCTTTTTATAAAACTTCAATGGATTGTGTCTGCTTTTAAATTGAGAAGGACTGGTGCTCTAATGAACAAGAATAAGTCTCATCACTTCTGTAGCAACATGTCACTTTTCCTAATCCCTTCTCTTTAGACTGTAACCTACATAAAGTCTGATCCACCACATACTTACGTACAAATTGCTTTGAAATTCTCTACCAACGGACTTCTGAATTAAGGCCCCACTTCAGTAATAGTTGCCTTTTACTCAACTTCATTGCCATTGGACCTTTTAATTATTATTTTCAGAGCAATTAGTGTAACATTTTTCCCAATCTATTCTTTTAAGAAGAACATATGCTGTTCAATAGCTGGCTTGGAAATGGAAAAATGTCTATTATTAATACACAATATGCTCTGCCCCTACAAACTACTGACTAACGTTTAAAAACTTCTAAGGATTCATTAAAATTCATTAGAACCATGTGTCCATGGACTTAAGTGTAAATCTAAAGGGCACCATGACACCACAACCATTTGAGAAATGATGACCTAGAGAAAGACCTGAAAGACAAAGGCTTTCCTTCATTACTAAACGGCCATGGAAATTTTACCTACTTCTTGATGTTTCCACAGAATTTCTCAGGGGCGCTTCTGGTAAAAAATGCTACATAAGATTGAAATATAGATACTGTGGATGGAGCCTAAAACTATTTTTGTTCTTGGCTATGATGTTAATTTAAACTCTTAAAATGTTTCCATCTCAATTTCTATGTTGTTTTCCACCTTAACATGACCTTGGCATTCCATACAAAAATATATTCAATTTCAGCTGTATGTTTATTATTTCATGTAGTATTTTAAGGGGAACCTGTATAGGAACAAGATTATTGTAGATTTTATCTGCATCTTCCCATTGCCTCATATAAAAGCATCATTTGAAATAATATAATTTAAATGTGTTTAGAATAAGTAAATGGAAAACAACCATCCATTCTCAGTCATTTGAAACTGAATGAGTTTTTTTTTCAGCCACTAAGCATCACACATGCTATTGAGCAATGTACTTGGTTTCGCAAGCCAGGAGCAGAACATGAGAGGACAGTATTCTCAAGAGTCCCATAGTCAAGAAAGTGGTTCCTTCATGTAGTTAGAACAAAGGGAACTTGGATATTCCCTACTAACCTGCAGGTTCCATCGTGAATATTCTTAATTTTTAGTCTCTGTCAAACAAAATTCCTGATTTTAACCTACTCCTAGAGGATCTGGAGTTTTTTATTGTTTTGCTTGTTTTGCCCAAGGCTGAAATCACATGAAAAACATCAATCAGAGAGAAAGATGGCAGAAATCCAGACCTAAGTTCTTGCTATGAGAAGAATTCATTGTGGCCCCATCCTCTAACTGCAGCTCTGATTCCTTTCCACCCTAAACTTTGAACAACTCTCTCTTAAGGATTAGTTCAATCTGATTTTGAATGCTGTTTCTTTTGATCAAATATAATTCGAAATCACCTGACTTTTCTGAACAGACATCATTCTCCCAAACTTCTTCAGAAATCTTAGTCTCTAAAATGTCTATAAAATAAATAATTTTTAGACTGATTTATCCATAAAAAAAAATTCTGTACTTGCATGCTGTGTGATTACACATTTTGTGCAGTCTGTAAACAATAAATCATTAAATCTACTAAAAATGTGTGCACTGTTCTTACAAAGAATTGCACAAAATTGCTTTGAAAATGCATGTCTATGAAAGAATTTAACATGAAAATTGTCAAAGACAGTTAAACAATTTGTACAGAAGTCAAATGTTCTTGGGGTTGGTTTGTTGGTTTTGTTGGTTTTGTTTTTTGTTTTTGTTTTTTCCCGAGGATTGAATATCAAAATCTCTTGGCTTCTCCATCCAGTATGAGGTGTCAACACAGCAAATTGTGTTTCACAGGCTTCACTCTAGGTGGCTGGAATCTGATACTCTTACCGTAGATATCTAAGCCATGTTAGGTACTGCAGGTCTCTTACCTGGCCTCCACCTGCCACTAAGGGTCTTTTCTGACCCCATCACATCTGTTGGTCCTATGTGAATGTCTGACACCCTGAAGATATGAAATATCACTGAAAGTTTATATGATTAGAAAATTTAATTGTTCCTGGAGTGGGGTGAGGGAGGAAGGACAGCCCATTGTTTTCACTGAAGTCTGGGTTAGTGCCTTGGTTTATTAAAAACTGTTTATCTAGTTTGGAGAAAAGGTGGCTGAGGGGTGACCTTGTTGCTCTCTACAGCTTCCTGCGGAGGGGAAGTGGAGAGGGAGGTGCTGAGCTCTTCTGCCTGGGATCCAGTGACAGGACAGGAGGGAATGGTTCAAAGCTGCGCCAGGGGAGAGTTAGACAACATTAGGAAACATTTCTTTACTGGGAGGGGGTAAGCATTTCTTCACCAGGAACAGGCTTCCTACAGAGGTGGTTGATGCTCCATACATGTGAGTGTCCAAGAGGCATTTGGACAATGCTCTTAATAGCATGCTTTATCTTCTGGTCGGCTCTGAATTGTTCAGGCAGTTGAACTAGGTGATCATTGTAGGTTCTTTCCAACTGGAATATTCTGTTCTCTTCTGTTCTGTCCTGTCCTGTCCTGTTCTATTCTAAAAAGTGATTAATTTTTTAATGAAGAATTTTTAAAAAGTATTTACAGTTACTTTTTTTTATGTTTTTGATTTGAATTAGTATATAATTCCATTCTATTATACATTTGTGGGACCATCTCCTAGTAGCTTCATTTGGAGACTATGACAAGGACTAGATCATGCTCATGACAGTCATGCTACTCTAGAGGAGCACAGATTGTGCCATGAGGACATGGAGGTTTAAAGCTATATATCTGTTAAGGATGCAGATGGTGTCTCTTTTATCAAAACTATCCTAACGGGGTCTGCATCTGCAAACTGCAGTAACCTTGGACTTGCAGGAAGTGAAAGAGGTCTGACAAGACTTTGTTGTGCTATGATCTGTAGCAGGCTTCACCCTGTGAGTCACAGCCAAGTCGTTTTCTTCAGCGCAGTCCCTGCCCCAGGCTATGGGCCAGGTTTCTCTGGAGCAGCTCCATGGGGTCTTTCAAGAAGGCAGGTGGGTTTTTTCCAGTGGGACTGGCACTAGTCTCCCCTGCTACTGCCTTCCACATCTATCAAGTGTGCCATTAACTGCAGTCTTCCCCAAGGTTTGTTAACGTGTGAATGTGTTCCTCTTTTGAAGAGGAAAGTGCGTCTTTGATGAGGGCTCACTATTTCTGAGGACATGAGTTTGATGCAAGTAGTCTGCTCCCTCCCTCCCTTTGTAGTCAAATCTCACTCAGAATAATTGTGCTTCCCTAAACCTGTGCTCAACGGGCTTCTCACCTCATTAACAAAAGATTTAGTGACAGGAATTGAGTTAGGGTCTTAAAGAGAAAAACAGAGATGGGAGAATTAGGCAGACAAGTTACTGATGTAACAGTTCCAGCTGTATACATTTTAATACCATGCGGCCTTTGCTGTTGTGCTGTGAAAGCCATTAAATGGCTTTCTTTGGCAAAGCAGCACAGATTTTCACTGATATTTTTGAGGGAAAATAGAAACAAGCTATCACTTGTATTTCCTATGAAAAGCAGCTTTATATTTTTGTAGCAAGCACTTAGGGATGTGTAATAGTATTTGTATTGTAGTCCTCATCTGTATAGCATTAATTAGATATGCAAAATATGATTAGTATGCAAAAAATTAAGTATGGGAACCGTATTTTTATTGTGGTAAGCACCCGTAAGGAGATACAGGTGAGTATTGAACTATAACAAAAAAAATATAAACCAAAGTACTATTAATGTGCGATTTTTAATACAGGGTTAGTGAGATATATTTCTAAAACAGAAAAATAGCCTTTCCCTTGCTATTCTCCCCCTCCCTCCCACAGTTCATTTGATATTGGGAGATATACTGTGAGATCTGTAGATAACACCAAATACATGGAAAATAAAGATACAGTAAAATAAATCACAACATCCGAGTCCTTCAATATTTATAAGTTATCAAGCCATATGCATTTTCAGGACTTGTTTTTTTACTAACAACAGTGCTGCACATTAAGTGTGCATTCTGCCTTTTAAATGTAATTACAAAGATGTGAAAAATGATGGAATTCAGTAAAAAGATAAAACACCATCCCTTAAGATCACTTTGGCACAAATCTAAGGTTCTTGCTATTCAAGAAAAAAAAGTCCTCAGAATTTTAATAAAGAAAAACTGTAAAACTGTTTTACCAATCTAAAGCACAGCATTCCTTTGTCTTTGTAAAACAGTTCCTCATCCTGTTTAAATATGGCCCTAGAAAATCTATAGGTCTGATTTTTTTCTTTGTCTTCTTTCCTTGTTAAACAACCAATCAAACAAACTGTTAGATTATTTGTTTGTTTGTTTTACTATGAAAGTGTAGCCTTAATTTCTAAGAACTGCACAGTCAGAGTAAAAAGTGAGCAAAGGCATAACAACTGCTTTCTGCCTAAAGATATGCAAGATTTTCCTTGGATATTCTTACTAGCAGTGCAAGGCAAAACTTTGCTCAGTTCTTTGGAATACAAAAATGTGAAATTTAGTATCATAAGGAATTTACAATTAAAAAAACCCAACACCACACTTTAAATTATATCCTCTCCTCTTTCACCAGAATTTATGAAATACACATTTTTGTGTTTATATGGATGTCTCTGTGAAAATGGAATTAAGACTTTCATAAATTAACATTATTTTTAGGATGGTTTTCTTTGTATTCACAATGGAACCTCAGTACAGAACCTGTACAGTTATAGGGCAACACTAAACAAGTAATGTAGTCTTGAGAGTTTTCAAGGAGGGATTAGCCTAGATTTACTGTTGCTGACAGAGCAGTTTGCCACATAGTTTGTAGAATTAATTTTCTTTGTCAGCTATAAAAAATTTTGCTGATCAAGACTGTCTGTGTGGTTTATAACAAGCAACTTGTAACAAATGTTTCCATGTTTCAGTATATGATATGTAATAAAGACCCAAGATCACTCAACCAGTGCACATAATTTTAGATCTTTTAATCCCATTACATCTTTTACCAGTGTCTCTCTTGAGAAAGAAACATATTTTGACACTCAAATATTCTGATTTTCATTTTACTGAGAATTTAACAGATTTTTTTTCCAAATGGAAATAAGGAACACTAAGTTTTTTATATTATTGTTTAAACCCTCTCTGGAGTCATAACATATGATGCCATAGGATTAGTGCACCTTTGAAAACAATATTTACATTAGATTTTCCTCCTCAGTAGATAATCACACTGATGATCCCAAATGATAGGAAAGCAATGCAGGAAACTCCTTTTTCAAGAGAAGATGGGTCAATGCTTGCTTTGCTGGAACTTTGGAAGGTCCCTATCTGCAGAAATAAGTAGTTACAATTTGAACACAAGGTAGGATATGATCACCTCTGTTAATTTCAAATGTGATCTCCTTTCTAAATTTTATATTATGTACATAAAATTGTCACCTCACAGAAGATGCAAAACTATGCGTCTTTAAGCACTGTTTTTCAAAAGGTCTTGCTTTCCTCCAGGACTAAAACTTTTCAAACATAAAAATTGTAGAAGGATAAATCTTCTTGCTCAGCCTTCCTGCCACCGAGTATTTTTTTCTTTCCCTCTGCCAGACTTCCTCAGCAAGCATTGCTTAGTAGAGTCCTAAAAGAACAGATTAATGTTTTCACTGGTTCATATAGTTTAAGGGCTTGGTTCAGGCAGCTGCAAGAAAAACTCCTCAGGCTACAGCCTGATTTCCTTCAGCATTATCTGTGGGATTTCCTGGTCTCCTCTTGACTCCCTGTACCATGGTTTTGTTTACCATTCTTCTCTTTGTAACTAACCACAAATGCGCATACCACTCATCCAAAAGCACACGCATATTCATACCTGTCATCATTTGGCATTTTTGTCTGAGGCAATGCAGGTGTTTCTTCATAAAGAATTTCTGGAAGGGGTTCCACAGGCCTAAAATACTCTTGCAGAGAGCACCTCGTGCTCTCTTAATCTTCCTGTTTATAATTATAGCTGCGCTTCAATTTGTCTCAGAATCACTAGCCTTCCAATCCTGGAGAATAATTGGTCTTGCCCGTGAGTGTGGGAAGCTGAGCTTGGTAGAGTTTCCCCAAACTCTCTTTAACCTGTGGCTGTCAGTAAGCAAGTGTCTACAGACCAGTTAGGCGTTGAGGCTGGCGCTGATCCTGCTTTGGATTTAGTCCTAAGACTAAAGTCCGTGCTAAGGGAGACCAGCAGAGATCTCTTTTGTTTTGTACTAAGAAGATTTTGGTTTGGAATTAATCTTTTTGGTCTCATATCTATTGGAACACTGTAGTTACCAAAAAATATACAGTATATACTTATAGCCTATGTGTGCAGATTCCTTGTTTCAACATTAATTTATGTTCTTATTGGATGTGTTATAACATTACTATAAAAACATCCTTCATATCATGTAAGACTTTTACAGATGGCAAAAAGAATACAAAATCCTGTGGTTTTCATCTTGAGAGGAATCCTTTTAATAAAATAGTAAATACAGAAAAAGATAATAAGGAAAATATTTCTGAAAGCGTAATGCAAACAGCTTTTTATTTCAGATTCATGCAGTAACGTTTTACCTAAAAAGTTATATTTCTCACACTTGCCAGATTTCAGCCCTAATGTATGTTGAGCCATGAAATGACAGACTTTTTTTTTTAATAGTTAAAATTAAGCTTTATAAAATGCACCAAAATTATTAAAGAGAATTTCCTTAGGATCTTAGATACAGGACAGTATAAAGGATTTTTTCCCTTTCAGTCTAATACTTTATCCAAGATTTTTTAAGATAAATGCTTAACATTTGTCAAATAAAGCCTGAACCTACTTTTGATGAGAAAACTCTCATTGATTTGAGAAGGCAGAGAATTGGACCATTAAAAAGGAAAAAGAATGTTTTTTCTAAGTGAAAAAGAATGGCTGCTCTGAAAGATACTGCATACCATAACTTTGCTTTTTTGTTATATTACACTGTTCAGCAAGAGCCCAAACTGGGACCCATCACTTTTAATAAGGATGCATTTAAGAAGATGAATTAAGTCTCAGACAGAAGAGGTAGGTGAACTTGTCCTAACTGTGGGTGGTGCAGTAATTAAAAGTCAGGGAAACTGCACTCTCTGACAGTTCATTAGACAAAACAGTATGTGGAAAATGTCTTGTCATGTCTAATTGCTACAGCTGCTTGGATTTCTCTGTTATTCTGGGACATCAGCTATTCATAAACCAGCGGGGGGAATTAATCTGTGGAAAGATGCACTTCCTACTTTACATGTGTCCTATGTGATCAATGCCTCCAGTCCTTTACTAAAAGCTTAACTTAACCAAGAGATGTGGCAAATATTACAGTAGAAAATCTATATCGAGCGACGGTGCTAGAATTATTGAGTTGAGCCAACAACATTACTTAGGAGCATAATGCTGTCTGAGTGGGATTATATTGTGTTGTCTATCAAGATAATTTTTACATATACATTACTAAGCAGTTCCAGATGTGGAATCTGAGCTAGAGCTACTGGTGCTTGAGCCTTCGTGTTTCATCTCACGGTATGTAGAGAAAACAGCTTCAGTGCATAGGTGGATGACCTTACAGTACTGCAGCAGAAATATATTACACTATTTTTTCTGTAATATCATTCATATTTCCCATTATACAGAATGCTGGGATGCAATTTACTTTTTCCATAATAAAATGAGAGGCTGTTCGTAGTGGGGCAGCTTTTGGGCTTGAATTGGTTGTACCTCAGGCATTTTCAGCGCAACACATTGTGCTGTGGCTGCACACTTCATAGGTAGTTTCCGCGCTGGGATTTCAACTGAAGCAACTGGATGGACATGACACCAACTGAAATCACAGTCTAATTCACATCTGCAAAAATTTCCACTTTCCAATATTCTACATGGTTTGATATAGCCTTGGCCCTGCAAACATTTGTGCATATATTTAATATTATTAGCATCAGTAGATGTATATCTTTTGATGGAACTTCATACTAAGCAGGTAATTATTGAATGCCCATTGCACTAACATTCATCAGTACTTAAGGGCTACTGGGAAATCCATACAGGATCTATCCACCTGAGTCTAGATTTCCTAATATCCTAAGCTTTTTGCTTCAGGGACTTCTTCAGTGCCAAGAAGCCTTTGTAGATGGTACATGAACATACTGCCTCATGCTCGGAGGCATCTACTTCATCAGCTTGCTTGACATAGACACTATCCATGGAAAAGTACTTTTCCTACGGGACATGTAAACATGCTTCTGGACATTTATGGAATATGGTGGGAGACTCTTACTGATGGTATTGTGCAAAGTTGAAAATGACGATAATAATAATAATGTTGACGACAATGATGATGATGATAAGTAATAACAACCCAGATCCACAGAACGTCACTAAGGCTATTGAAATGGATTTAAATACAAAAAGTCAGTAAGATAGTTGGCTTGGTTGATGGATACAGTGTTTGCAATAGTTTTGCACAAGTAAAACTCATGCAAATTGTCCATCTTTTACCCTCATCCAGAGAGCATTACATAAACAGGATCTGACACACCTGTAAGAGGTATTGCATTCTGACATGGTGGATGAGTTGTGGTAGGGTGCCACCCCCTGCAGCTAGTGCAAGTGGATGAAAATCTTGCAGTATAGCTACAAAAGCAGAGGTATTAAGGAAAATAAACAGGAGATGATGTAATTACAAGAGATTCTGTGAAGGCATGCAGAAGAAGTAGCTTGGATACAAAAAGCAGGATTTTCAAAGGTATTCTGCATTGGTGTAAAGCTTCCATTAGTTTTAATAGCAGTAATACTAGGGTGGTACATTTTAAAAGAAGGACTTTAATGAGAAGAAATTAAATCTATGGCCAACTGTGAATAATAGCCTCCAACAAAATGGTTCAGGGCAGAAGCCCAAGCTTAGGTACTCTGATTTATTCTCTTGTGGAGTTTTATTTCTCCTTTGACTTCAGAAGAAGAAAAAAGTATTCCAAGAATAACATTAAAAAAAAAAAGTTAGTGGTGTGAATCATCTGAGTGCTTTTTGAAAACGATGCTTAAAAGGCTTTGTTCACCGCTGTATTGATCAATATTTATGTTAACAAAGCTCCGCTAACTTTGGTTAAACTCTACCAACATATGACAGGGATATATTGATGAATCAAATCCTAAATTATTAAAAATTTATAAAGTGTTTTCTGTTTCTACACAAGTATACAAAACAAAAGTGGAAAGAACATTGATGTATCTAACTGCCCATTTTCTTACCTATATGGTAGAGAGAACAAAATCTAAGTGGAAATGAATAGGTATGAATTCTTCAATTAATTAGGAGTATGCTGAGTTTAGCATTTTTTCTTTTGGGGCAGTGAGTTTAAATACTGTGTAAATTCTGTCTTGCACTGAGGATACTCCCTTAGAGATCAGCTCCACCTTATCAACTCCAGTCTAGCTGTGCGTGATCAATCTCGTGGCAGAAGAGATGAGTCCAGTGACTACAGCATTATATTGTCTAGGCATATATATATACACCTAGTGTATATATATATAGTGTATATATATATACACACTATATATATACCTAGGTATATATATAGTATGTATATATATATATACTATATATATATACACTAGGTGTATATATATAATATATCTGGTATTATATAGTGACTCATAAGCAAATCAAAAACCACATTATACATATTATAAGAAGCAATAATTTACACCTGGCACTTAGCAGCCATGATTAGGAACTGAAGATGTGGCCTATGCTTTTTTTCCCCTGGTATTGGTTACTTGTTTTTTAAGGCAGTTCTATGCCACTATTGTACCTTAACTTTGTCTCTAGCACCTCTATTTTGACTATTGCACTCTAACACACAGAAATCCCATATCTTTTTAGGTGTCAAAAATAGTGAAAAGGGATGCAACATTAATTTCAGTAATTCTTCATTCTCTGTTTATTTCTCAGTTTTGTCTTAATCACATCATCCAGAAGTGAAATCACATATTTTAGGATCATTTTTCCTTCATAGAAATTGATAAATTGTATTAGTCCCTACCACAAGGCTTAGATGGAGGGTTGCAACTTGCAAATTGCAAGCATGAGTTTAAAATTCTCAACAAGATGGCAATTTAAGCTTTTAGTTGGTTCCTAATCTTATTACAGGCCCCCCAAGGCTATATTTACCTTCAAGGCAAGTGTAGGTTTTGAACATATCAGCAGGAAGAATTAAACAGTTCTGTACCAAAGGAGCAGAAAGAGGAATTTTGAAAGGGTTTCAAGTTTGGGGTAAGACCCAGACTACTGTGTCCAACGTGTCACTCAAGTTCTCATTACAGTCCCAAGGTGAATCACTCTGACCAGAACAATTTGGTGCACAACTGCACTTTACTTTTAACACTGCTGGAGATGAATATCTTTATTCTTTGCAAGTTTTCCTTGTAAGTACGAGATTTCAATGTGAAAATGATAAAATCTCTTAGTGGTGAAGTTTAGTGGGACTTACACCATCATCCATTTTTCCTTTTCTTTTTTCAGGGCTGGGAAAAATGTGTGATTGATGGGCTGAAAGATTAAAATCCTCTTTTCATCTAAGTACTGGGAAGAACCAGTCAACGCCTACTGCAGGTTTCAAGGATACTGATACTTTTAGATTTGTACAACTTAAAAAAAAAAAAAAAAAGAAAAGGAAAAAGGTATTTCTAGTAGCAAAACAGAAGATTAAATTTTGCAAAATCTGTCATGACTGCCAGTTTCTTTTCTAGAGACACGAAGAATGGAACAAAACTGAAATGCCTGGAACATTTACCCTGGTCAGGAGGAACCAGTGAAACAATGTGTGGTACAACCCTGTGAAAATCTGATCTAGTGGGTGCCTTTAAGCTACACAAGTAATACATTAACTCTTATCTGCTTAGGTAGAAAAAAACTGCTATCAGAAATGTTACATATCACAGTAGACTGTGGAGAAATTATATATTTTGTGTTAAATGTAAATATCAGCTAAAGACTTAATTTAAAAAACCCAAAAGACTGAGCAGAAGTCCTGAACTACAGTTTCCTCCTTACATTTACCAAGAAGTTTGCTCTCCATTTTATCGCTTCTTCTGTTAAAAAGCATGAGAAATGACCTTTTTTCTTTTTTTTTTTTTTTCCTAACCTGACCATGGAATTTTGAAATCTGTAAAAATAATAAAGTCCATAAAAGTAAAATAAATCCCACTGTATCTATTACTATATGAGCCAAATAATCTTAATGGAAGACCATTCAGAAAATTACTTATCTGTAACTTTAATAGCAGTCTAATTTCCTCTTATATGCTGTGTTTTCCTCAGCATTCACTGTAGATGAGGTATTGCACAGAACTTCTAAAATAAGCTTTATTATTTTAAGCTTCCTTTTTCATTGGTATTGGAAAATTTATTTGGCTGCTCTTAATTTTCATCCCTATCCCTTTTGTTTGGTTGTCTGAGCTGTGTTTTTCTAGCAACTAGTGATTTGGGTATTTTTAGTCATGCCTATCTTAAGAACAGTCGATTTCCTAGGTGGAGCGACCAGTGACTTTTTGAAAACAGACTTAACTAGAAGAGTAGCTGGAATTACATATCATTTGTGAAAATTAACTCTTATGGTGCTATTACACTGATAAATCATTTTATGAACCCTCCATGTGACCACTGTGACTGAAATTACTTCTGGGAATTTAAAGAAAGCCATGTCTTGTCACAGGATTCAAAATCAAAGCAGGAACAATTTCTGTGCCAGATGAGTTAAACCAAAACTTGTCCTTTAGAGGGGCTTATGTTCAGGTCTGAATGTCATCATTTGGAGCTCTCTCTCTTCCTTTTTTGAGTGTCATGTTTGTTTAACCCAACAGCTCTAAAAGCAATTGGGCTTTTTTTGTCATGCCTTTGTTTACCGCTAAACTTATGCAACTGATAATTCTTAGAAAGCCATGCCCAGTACAGCATGTTGAGTACACAGATAAATGTAAGTCCCAACACATTACTACACACATACACATTCACTTAATATTGCACAGGTTATAAAATAAGTATATTCATAGTGATACACAATTTAGCTTTTTTTTGTGCATATCTAGTGGCAACTGTTCCAGGGTTTCTAGATGATAAGCAGTCCTACCTACCACTTACCCAACAGATTCCCACCCATTGTGATAGGATTGTAGGTCTAGAGGTCTAACAGCCAAATCAGCAGGTCTCCCGTCTTTTCCATTCATACTGGAAAAAAATGTGCTCATTTGTGCTTCAAGCACAAGTAACAACAAAATGAAGAATAAAATAAACATTTATTTTGAAAATAAATGTATTTGATTTTTTTTTCCCAAAAGTTTATATCCTCTTTTAATATATATTTGCCTTTTGTCCTGATCAGGTCTGACAGTTCAAAAATCACTGCTTTAGTATACTGTTCCATATAATTATCCAACTAGACAAGTACTTAGCTTTTCAAGTGGGCTATATTCTAATTAGACAGGATGTAAAACACATGCTGATTGAAAATTTCAAACTGAGGAAGCAGATCAATGTCAATGAACAGCATGTCACAAATATGAAATTGCTTTAGGCCAATTTTTTTAAAAACAAATTGCTAAAATTTTGTGTCTGAATACTATGTGCAGGTTCCTAAATAAAGATGTACAAAGCCTAAAGCAACACTTACTGTCATTATCTAGTCTAAAGATTTTGACCCTGGTCTGTAACTCGTTTTTCATTATTTTGTTGATGATTCATGTTTCAGTCTCATCAAATGCCAGGTAGGTTTCCTATTCTACTAATTAAGTTCCATTGAAAAAATGGATTTTTTTAATATTTTTTTTTCTTTTTTTTTAATGATTTTGCAGAGCTCACCATTCTCCTGTTGCTTCCCAGGTGGCATCTCATATAATGAAAATTACATGCAAGTAGAGAGCACTGTTCATTGAAGGAAGAGTGGGGGGTACTGTTGAAGAAAAGAGTGGGGAGGTGCTGTTGGGCAGGAGGTAGTTACAGTGAACATGGTAACAGTTGTTTAAGCAACTTAGGATTTTCAGACTGTCTTTGCCCACTCTTTTTCTTCTCATTCTTCTCATCCATGTGGACTGACAATGTTGGGGAAGAGCAACTTCAGCAGTAAGGCAGTGAGTTCTTCAACAGGAGGAGAAGGGAGAAGTTTGGAGATGTGATATGCACAGTTATGCAAGTGGAGTTGCACTGTCTCCGGGAACGGGCTTTTTTTATCCTTGGCTGCATGCAGAGCAGAATTAGAGGCGGAAATAGCATTAAAAAATTGCCAAGGCTAGAGGCAGAGGTTTGCGTGTTATTTGATTCATTAGAGAAAATTCAGTAAGGTCATCAGCAAGGCACTGCTAAAGAAACACTTTACAAGACCACGTTCAGCTGGTCGTGGACAATTTTATGCAATTGCCCAAAGCTTTAATCAGAACTGGAACTTGTTTTGAATACACAAAAATAGATAAAGTAACTCTTAAACTGGAAAGAAAAGACAGAGTATGGAGCAGAAAAAGCAAGCAAGTCATTAAACATGGTAAAGACTTGGCAGAAATCTGTTAATTATCTCTGTTCTATATTACCATAACCAAACCAACATTAAAATTTATATGATTATAGAAAAAATAATCAAATTTATCAGCCAGCAGCAAGTTCTTTGATCTATCTTTAAAAAAGTTTTATTTTTCTAAAAAAAATTATTTTGGTCTCTAATGGCAAATAGCATTTTCTTTTTAGATAAATGTCTGTGTACTTTCTGTAATAATAATAATAATAATAATAATAATAATAATAATAATAATAAAGCGAAGTCAGGAAATAATGGCCTGCTAAATTTTATTCTTATCATTATATAGCACACACTTTGTATTGGCATGACACTCCTTGTATTGGTATCAGTATACAATAATAATAACATAATAGCAATATAACAATATCCTTCAACTTAAGCATCTCCCTAGTTACTCTTTTTATTATTCAGGAAAAAGCTATGTCCTTGCAAACTGAGTTGATTTGGATTTGGAAAAACGATGGAAGATACTGTTGCAGATGCTCATGTAATATGTATTATGGCTTTTCCCAAAGCATTAGGATTTATTATCTCCCAAGCAAGAGCAAGACCCTCATCAAGTTAGCAGATGACACAAAGTTGAGTGGAGTGGTTGACACAACTGAGAGATGGAATGCCATCCAGAGGGACCTGGACAAGCTCGAGAAGAGGGCCCATGTGAACCTCATGAGGTTCAACAAGGTCAAGTGCAGGGTTCTACACATGGGCTGGGGCAACCCCTGGTATCAATATAGGCTGGGGCATGAAGGGATTGAGAGCAGCCCTGCTGCTACTTAAAGGGGTCCTACAGGAAAGATGGGGACAAACTTTTTATCAGGGCCTGTTGCAACAGGACAATGGGTAATGGTTTTAAACTAAAAGAGGGTAGATTTAAACTAGATATCAGGAAGAAATTTTTTACAATGAGGGTGGTGAAACACTGGAAGAGGTTGCCCAGAGAGGTGGTAGATACCCAATCCCTGGAAACATTTAAGGTCAGGCTGGACGGGGTTCTGAGCAACCTCATCTAGTTGAAGACGTCCCTGGTCATTGCAGGGGGGTTGGACTAGGTGACCTTTAAAGGTCCCTTCCAACCCAAACTATTCTATGATTCTGTGATTCTAAAATCATCTTGTATTACTGCCAGTAATTCCTTTTCAAATTTCTTGTCTCCTACTGAGCATGAAGACATTATAGAATCTGTGCAGCATTATGATTCACATTCTGAATTCTTTTTCTAAACTATTCTTAAATGTAAATCAAAATGAGGAAATAAGATTTATATACAAATTATAAGTTTTAATGGAGTATGATGATTGTGTCTCTAAGTTTCTGAATAGTCTACCCGAACTTAATCAGTGTTCAGTTATTTCCTTAACTATGTCGAGTATTTGGTCTCTAGATACTCTTAAACAGTTTCACATTGTTAGGAAAATATTTTTTCCTTTCATAACTTGGCTGGATAATCAAATTCTTAGCCAGGAATGATACAAAGAATTTCCAACTGTTTCTGTCCAATTTGTCATTCTTTAATTCATTGCATTTTAAGAACACTGATTATCAGCCTTTTGTTTTTCGTTAGCCCCCAACCTAGATGGTTCAAACACAAGAATATGGATGCAAAACAGTGACACATCTCTGCAGTGAGAGAATGGAAAAACAGATTTCCTACCCCAACCCAACAGGGGTATTTCAGCAGTCAGTACTATGTATGTTGTAATGACGTGCTTCAATAAACAACTCCAGTTTTCACAGATCACCCACATACTTGGCTCTTCAGCTGCCTGTTTGATTCAAGGGGAATCTTTCTTCTCTTTGCCTTTGCTCAAACTGATCAAGGTTTTCACTTTTATATAATGGAGCAGAGTGGAAACACATGAGTTGTTTATCTTTCCACTGGGAATGATCTGGACCCCCTCTCCTCCTTCGTCTGTCATTCTAGTTATCAAAGATACAACACATAAAACCAACCATACAGTGTCAGATTAAAGGTCTATCTCACTTAGTTCCTGATGATGCCCAACATCAGATGCTTAGGGAAGAGTGAAAGGATTCAACAAGCATATAGGAATACTTTCTCAGGATTCTTTCATTCTAATGCAATTTGAAAGTCAGGATTTCTTTCTGAGACAGAAAGTACATCTTCCCATTTAGTGGCCTTGTTAGAGATTTCTCTCTTATTTTCTTCCAATCATTTTTTGAAGTGATATAGAGTTAATATCCACAGCTATGTGGGGCAAGAAGCTTTATGGCATTATGACATGTTGTGTGAAAAACTACTTCATTTTATTTATTTTGGACTAGCTTGATTTAATACCCTCTTGTATTCAACCGAATGAGGAACAATTACTTGTCCAACAAGCCCAGTCCCCTTAACCTCTCTTCACACATTATGTGCTCCAGCCCCCAGCCATGTTAGCAGATCTTCACTGGACCCTCTGCAGTTTATCAATGTCTCTTTTGCACCTGGAGGCCCCAAACTCATCAAGTTGTTCACATACAGCCCTATAACTGCTAAGTAGAGAACATCAGACACACAGAACATAGCACAAGTGTTGAGAAGTTGTTCAATATTCAGCATCCTTCAGGAAGTTACAGGTGAAGGCCAGATACGCATGAGCTGCTAAGGGTATACTGCTAACAAAAAGGTGGCAAAGGACAAGCCGCTAGTCCAAAAGACAAATGGCATAATTAATTCACAATCATAGTGCTGTGAACTGGTTCACTCTGGAGTAGACTGGCTTCATCCACACCATTTAGCCTCTGACCGAGTCTATTTGGTGGCTCTGTGGCCTGAAACCTAAATTGCTGTTCTGTGTGGTTTTCCATTTCAGAGTTTCCCAAATCATTTCAGGGTTTCACTACAACCCTCCAGAGTGGTGTTTTTATAACATAAAACTTTGTGTGTGTGTGGCATGAAAAACCGTGTTGCATAAGGGTCTTTGTTACATGAATTAATTCACAGTGTTTCTAGCTGTTAGAGATGAACAAAACAATTTTTACTCACTGTTTGTTGAAGATATGCATTAACTGATTGAGCTAATATGAAATAATGGATACCTTACCCCTTACTGTACATTAATGCATCAATTTTCTCAAGTAAATTGCTGTTTAGGCAATATTTTAGGGATTTATAATATGTATTGTAAATTTGTAATAATATTGTTATTAAGCATACTTCATCAAAACTATAACAGCTTGACTCGGTTTTGTTTGTTGTATTAATTGTTGATGCTAATTGTTAGCTAAATTATATATCTTACTTAAAAAGAACTGGTTAATTCTCAGTCTTTACTTAGGAATAAATTGAACTTCTATAACTGTCTCATGGATTTTAGACAATTATTTTAGAAAATAAATAAATGGATTTAATCTTATAATTTTCTTCTGATACAATTCAATCCCACCATATCAGTGTATGCAATTTTGTTTAAATCATCAAGCGTTGAAATCAACGGGAATGGATACCCATACAGTCCTACTGTTTTGTGGATTGTCAGTCCACTACTGACACGTGTTTAGGCTATACTTGTTCCCCTTTTTACTTTTAGAAAGAAAATAAAATTATGAAATGCAGGTTCAGAGTTTACACAATGTTAGGCAGGAATTCATCCTTGCTTTTTTTTGTTTGTTTTTTTTTTTTTTTACATTTTGACACATATGCACCTAATACTAATTTTCCAAAACAAAGAAGTCTGTCTGCCAAGTTTTTTTCATGCTGATTGGGCTGCTGTTCCTTGACCCTAAGGAAGTTGGGAGAACTTCTTGTTTGGGAGCTTCCCTTCCACACTGACAAAGTGGCTTCTGTTCTATGTACTTTTGTTTTGTCCAGTCTGTATTCTAATTTTGTAACATTTCGGGACTGAACCCACCAGGGTTTGGAGAGTCCAACTTTGCAGTAATATAGTTGCCTGGGAGAGTGGGATACTGTGAGCACCTTTGCTCTTCCCAGTGGTTTTACAGAGTCTATTAATTCAAATTCAGGGCCTACAGCACAAGTCTTCAAATATCTTTGCTTAATTTACTTCCAAAAGAATGTAAAATAGATGCTCAAACTGTACCTACAAATTCAAAAACATTTTTCATTTCAGCTGCTTACTATTTTCAACATGTCAGTTTTTTTGATACTTACCTGGACATTTACCCAGAAGCTGACTATGTTCACTGTGCTGGAACAACTCCACTTCTCTAACATACGGAAACTTTCTATCATAAAAGCAACGCATACCTGCACATAAAAATATTACTTGTGATTTGTCTCAAAGCAATGAGATGGAACATAAAAGGAATGTCTTAAACTTGACTATGTTCAGTCTGCTCTTTCTCTGTAGTAAACTGCTGTCAGGAAAACACACCACTTTGCTCTGTGCAGACCAGGAGAGAAAAGGAGGACAAGAACAAAACTATATGGCACATGTCAAGAACCTTGCTTCATTTTCTAAAGAAAGGAGCTTAGATATGATGATGATGATGGTGGTGGTGATGATGATGAAGAAGATGATCATGGGGTAATTACTTTACATAAAACTAGGTATTATCTGTTGCAGAATACCACAAAACTCAACCAACAAGTTTTTGTCATTCCCATACTTTGATGCACATCTGAAACAACATCTAATTGCAAATTCTCAAACAAAACAAAACCAGATGCTCCATGTAAGTCATATTTCTCATCTTTTTCTGACACGATATAGGAATCTTAGAATATTAGTAATTTAATATTTTAACTTTGAGTATTCTGGTTTTTTACTTAGTTAACAAAACAATCTTGTGACTTATTTTCAATTCTGATAGCAAATTGCTACATATCCTCATCATTGTTCTTTCTGAATTGCTTTCAGTGCCTGTTCCAAGTTTGATCAAAAAAAGACTGGATTTCTAAAAGCAAAACTGTACTTTATTCGTAATCCATTTCAATGTACTCTATCTTATTAAAACAGGCAGAGAAGTCTCAGTATTAGCTGATAATTAAACAGCAATGACTACAGAATGTAAAATTTAATGACCTGGAATCCCATGCCTATTAAAGACTACATGTTTTCTTTAAAAACTCTCAGGTTACCATTGCAAACTTAGGTTTTCAGGAAATACCAACAGTCAGAGAGAATTTAGTACTCTGATATTTGTACTAACAAGTAAGACATTGACTGGCACGTGTTTAAAGTCTTATATCAGGTAGTCTGTTCACAAACTTATTTATGGTCAGAGCCTGGTGATGAGTCCCAGAATTCATTAAATACCAGCAAAATTCACTTCTCCCTGGAACAAAAGACATTTCCTAGAATTTAGTCTTGAGATAAGCCAGAACAACTTTATACTTCATAGAAGGTCAAAAGTTTTTTAAGAGTACTTTCAGGTTTGTAATAAAATGGCTTTATTTAAAACCAGAATGGGCTGTTGCTCTTAGGGAGTAACTCTTCAAAAAGTCTAGATAAATTTTAATGCTTGATGGAAAAAAAACACACACCCCAAAAAAAAAGAAAAACGCCACAGAGGTTTAAAGCTGTTGATTAGAATCAAGTACTGTATTTTCATCCAATAATCAGCCTCTCACTATTAGGAAGACATGTCTAGAAACTAACTTCTGTGATGGCTGATTATATATTAAAAATGTTTCCTGGGAGATTATATTGAGACATATTTGTTTGTGACCTAAATTTTTGCCTACTTTTTTGTGTTAATAAATAATAACTCAGAAACTCTTGCAAGTGAAAGTTGTAAGTTAAAGCAAGCAAACATTTCTATTGTTGCTCACTGATAGTTCCCATTTCCTTTTTTTCACTTGGGAATGAGACTTGAAATTTTGAAACGCAAAATAAAAATAATTATTTTTACAAAGGATTTCACTTTTATACGTAATTGTCTTCTTCTTTTCTGTTACTGTGTGCAACAAGTATCAATTTCCTTCTCTCCAGTACATCCTGGATATTTATGGGTATTATTATCACATAGGTATTTTATGGGTAATATTTTTCCTGAGACTGATTAGACAATTTGTGATAGAGAGTAGTTCCGGGCTAACAGTAATTTTATTTCTCCCAGTACAAACCTTTGTTATGTATATGTTGCAAATCGATTATCTCTTAAAAGTCACAACAATGTTTTAACTGAGGTAATTCTTAATATTTTGCTTGTGGTCTTGCTCTACTTGTGACCCTTCAGAGCGTAATAGAGATCCAAGAGAAGAAGAGCAGGTAAGTCATTCATTTTAACTGGCCAAGTGACAACAAGAAAAGCAGAGGAAAAGACAGACAGCCTGAGGGCACCAAGCATCCAGAACCGATCTTACTTAAGATAGTTGGGGAAAACGTGTCAATCCATCACATCAGCCCAGCAGGAGAATTTTACAGGCAGGAAGAAGGGAAATATACCACTGAGTAAGTTTCTGAAAGTTTCAGCCAACTACTGATTTTATTGACTTTTTGCCAGGTAACAGAGGATAAATAACTGTGTTGTTCATATATCCATTAAATAACAGTAGTAGTTAACTAGGGCTGTTAAATAACTAGTATTTCTAGAATATTTTAAATATTGGTTAGAAACATATAATGGGTAGAAGCATAATAATTGTTCATATCCAAAGTTTACGGAGCTGATTTTTTTTTTTCCATTGCCTGCAAGGAAGTTTCTGACCCTCCTTTTTTAGTATCAGTAATAGCCTAAAACACAGTTTCAGAGCAGAAGCCTTTCTCTTAGTCTACCTTGAATTCCCTGCTTACGCATCAGGTTCTGAAGAAACCCTGCATTTTGCCATTGTCTCTTTAAACTCCATCCGAAGAAATTTTTCCAAAAGGATAAAAAATTTCAAAAGTTGACACAGCAATAGGCTGTAATAGAAGCCAAAATAAGAGTGCCAAGCAATGGGTCTGGGACCCTGGAAAGGAAAGTGAGTGAAACTTTAAATGGAAATCACTGGTAGTGATTTGAACTGTGAATTATGCTGTGAATAATGCTCCCAAGATTTGAGTACTAAATGCATTCTTCATCACTCTCTATTTCCCTATTTCTTAGCTTCAGAAAAAGCCTATCAAAGCTTACAGAGACTTAAATCCAATTTAATTCCAACACTTAGGAAGGGAAAAACCTATGCTGAAGTTAGCAGAAATCCATGGATTTTCATCCGACAAAGAAAAGAGAGAAGAAACTTCAGAACAGGAGACCTTGAGCCTGTCATGTAGTTTTTGATCATAAGAAAAGATAATGTTCATCACATCATCAGTGTCACCTAAATTTCACAACTCAGTAACATTCACAGTACGATGAGATAAATCATTGTCTTAGGTAATTGTTTACTTCCATTGATGTGATGAGCATCCAAGCACTTATGACTGGATAATTTAACAACACGCCCTGTAATAAATCCTCTCTTTGAAACATGACCAGAATACCAAAAAAATCTAGTGTCATCACAGTAATCAAACAGAGATATGTCAGAGCTAGAATCTGTCTCTTGCATAAGAGGTCTAGGCCAACGATAAAAAGTATATGTTAAAACCTTGTCATTTTTCAGAGATTTTATTGAAAAGATTTGTTGGTCACTGAAATGCATCTTACTAGCACCAGTTTAAAAAGAAATAATAGCATGCAACAAAATTCACTGTGTTATACAATTACAAGTCTAAACCTGAAGAAAAAGTCCTTGGTTTTGCTTTTGGGTTTGGTTTTTTTTTTTTCCACATAAAATAGCCGTGCTGCTGAAAACTGCTTTTACACTTTTATTTCACATAAGCAAAGCAGTTAGTGCTCATAGCTATTGAAGTCCTTACACATAAATTACACATCTGTTCTCAAACTGTCATATACAGTGCATTTTGTTGCCTGTTTTATACACTTTTGTTCCAGAAATCGAAACAATAATGTCAGGTTCACATTGAAGCGAAGTTCACATTCCTTAGTGACTAACATATTTAATTGCCTTCCAGAACAAACAGGATGAATGTTTAAAAACATCCTTTCATTTTAAATGAAGAGGTGGATTAAGGCTAATTGGAGTCTTATCAACCAAATATTATCTACACACAAGGGACTGAGTCTCTGTCTTCCTTCAACAATTTTTGCTTTAAGTTAGATATCCTCTAAAACTAGTCTTCCTTTCACCACATCTCAAATCTCTTTGCCCTATTTTTCAGTCATTTCCAAAGACTTCAGCCCAACTATTCGGAGCCCATACTTGTGAGTTAAAGAACAACGTAGGCAATGCAATGAGTGGCACCATAAAGTTTTATCAAAACCATTTGTTAAGTAGATATAGAATATGTACTTTCAATATGAGATTCAATTGCTGTTAATTCAAACATTTTTATCTCAGTTCCAGAAATCAAATACAATTTATTAGAAACAATTATTGTAAAATAAATAATGTTTCTATAGATAAACAATTTAAAATCTTAAGTGAAGAATCTTTTTATTGTAGCTCTGTTATATTTTAAAATTAAAAGCTTTTACATGCTGGGAGTTGTCCTGTATTCTTAATTTTGAAAATGTCCTGATAGCTTTGAAATTTTTTTCATGCCTTATTTACATAAGGAAATGGGGTAAGTCTAATCCTTTCCCACAAACTCTTTCAGGCTCATTGAATAATCATTTTCCAACTGGAAATGCTTTATCAAAAGATCTTGTTCAGTTACATTAACAACAATGAAAAAATCTTTATCTACATCTTATAGTTCTAAGGAATTTAAAAATTATTTATATTTCAGACAGACATCGAAAAACGCTTTTTTTTGTTAGCTCCTAATTTTTTTTTTTTAAATGGGAGAGAAACTTTTCCGTCTTGTGTTTTTCTCTCACATTTATTTTTATTTTAAATTTGAATTGAAGTGAATGCAATCAGAAATAAGTGAAATAACATTTTCGCCTAGGAATATCAATAAAGTGCAGGCCTAGGTCACAGCATTGTTTCAAAGAACTCTGAGATGTTTTAGACATAGATGAAACAATGCACTAAACTTTCTAATCATTCTCCAGAGTGTCAGACTGATGTTAAGTCTTGGGCTTCATCAGACCATTAACACTCTGAAGCATCCTGCAAAAATAACTTCTGTTGTTAATACTCCATACCAGGGTAAAACACATCTCCAAACTGTTGCTGCAACTATAGAGAAATGATTAAGCAAATATATTTTTTCCTATTCAGAAATATTCCCTGAGAAGCTGACGTTATACAGCAACCTTAAATACAGTCAGAAATATTTTGGTTCATGCTATTCTTCCTCACTTCAGCACATGCATTATAACTAAGGGAAAATACACTAATGGACAAGAATCCCACGTTTGCCAAAAGAAAAACCAACCCCAACTGCTCATTTCTTTAGAAATCAATAATGCACACAATTGTTGTCAGAAATAACAGGAAGAACACTGAAATTTTTCAAAAGAGAAAGATTCTGTGGCAGGTTCTTCTTTTCTAGCCTAGGTTGCTAAGCTATGTCCTTCTGTCTCCAGAGTGCCTGTAAGAGAACTTCCAGGACTCTAAAAAATGTTCTTTACAGGCTTTTGCTCTTCTCACCAGCTGCTTAGGGTATAGGTAAAAAAAAAAAAAGATAAAACAAATGGAATAAGCTTACTCTTCTCTAGCCATCTCCAGATGACATAAGAGAAGAAAGAAGAATACGGGAACATTAAAGTTGAATGTGATGAAAGGCTGAGCGCCTTTGAGGCTGGTCCAGGGAGAAGTGCAGTGGCCAGAAAGCGGTTTCATTTGGAACACTCTTGGATGAGCAGATCTGAAGACAGGACTTTCTGTGTAGTTTTGTTCTCTCTCCTTCTGCATTTCGAAGATTCCCTTTCAGAACAGATTGTAAATCACTCATAAGCAATCCTAAAGCCAAAAGAGAGTATTGGGCGGGGGCAGGGGAGAATCAACCTTAGCCACCACTCATCTAAAAAGTTATCTCGATTTATATTATTATATTATTCCTGCACTGGAAGCGATCATTATTTGGAATTTTTTTCAGTGTTTTACATTGAGAAACCCATAATTTAACAGAGGAGTTTAGGAGGTTTATTTTTACCCTAATTCACAGCTTCTGGATTTTGCATTTGTGTTCTAACCTCTAGATTCTTAAGGAAAAAAAAAAATTGATTCAAGAGATTCCACTGGAAAATACGGAGCAGTTATCCAGTTTATTCTCTGGTCTTTTGTCCTTTGCTTAACACGTTGGTTTGCAGGTTTTAAGAGTATAGTAATACCACTGCAGTCTTCACTGCTCTGTCCATAAAGCCAGAGAAAAAGCTGTCTTTGTTGAACATCTTTTCTGTACCAACCAGTGTTTTTAATATATTTTTTAATACTAAAAAACAAAATCTCTGTTTCATTACAACATATTTTAAGTGACTACTATGTACTAGAATTCCATACCAGAAAGAAATTAGACACCATATGTAATTAATTCAATAGAATTTTCCAAAAGTAACTTCAGTTTTCCCATTGCTAAGTGACATTTTCGTAAATTGAGTTAGGCACCAGCTTGTAAAAATATTTGGCAGAAAACGAATTTAGGAAAAAGTTGTAAATTAAATTGTTGCTCTTAGTCTTTTGAGCTCATCTAGAAGTTGACGAAGATTTATTTAATTCTTTGTATAAATGTATATAGATAAATAAGATGTGAAATGATAGCATTTCCAACACATGGGAGATCCTCTTACTTCTCTACAGCTGTGTTTGGTTTAAAATTCAGGCTGTTGTAACTGCAAGACCCTGCATCCCTCTGTCTCTCACCTTCTATCTGGTGTAAATAGGAACAGATTTCATGGTCTGAAGTTTACATTTTTCTGTAGAAATACAATCACAGGGAATTAAATGAGAAATAAAAGTAGGGAGACTGTCGTAAGAAGTACCTTTTTGCTATGGATGAGATCTGATCCTAAAGAATAAAATGCCAAAATTTCAGCTGGCCTCAGTGGCACCAGAATTTCAGCCTCGAAGCAGAATAATGAAAATTACAACTTTCTAAATCTCTCTGGAAAACCTCCTGAACCGTCCATGTCATTTCCCCAAGATCCAGAGATGAAAATTCAGCCTCAAATTGTTAATTTGAATTTGAATTTACTTTTTTTTTTTAAGCAAACAAATATATGAAGGAGGGAGATTATTTATTTTACTTTACAGGCTTGAGTGAAAAATGTAGAGCTGCCTTCAAGTAGCCTGTATGAGTTAGTATGCCATTCTTAATTCATCACTAAATCTCCCAATGAACTCTGCACAGTGTGGCTTTTCTTTGTCTTGCTTTGTTGTCCACTTTGTGCCAATGTTTACACTTGTACCAGGACAAACAACTCGACTTAACAAAGAGCTTCTCTTCTGCTCATTCTGTTACATTTTAAGTTAGGAATTATGTAGGCTTGGCTATATGCAATTCCTTTTTCATACCTCAGAAAAATGACTCCTTGGGCTCAGCTCATTTCCTAGTAGACATAGTTTATGTGCTAAAACCCCCGCTTTAAAAGCCAGTAATTGTTCCTCTAAATGTAATTGGCAATTTCATATAGAAAAGCCAATTACTAAATTGACTAAGCAATTTTCATTCTCATGTCATCTTTGCAGGTGGTCCTTCCAGGTCTTTCTTGAGGTACACTGGAAAGGCAGCCAGAATTGTTACTCTTCATGTGCCTTTAGATAAATCAAGATTAAATGTCCTTGTTTGCCAGTCTTGCACCTTATCTACTAAACATAAAACTAAATGCTGTACAGGCAAGACTTATGAATGTACTAGTAAATAAATTTTACATTTCAACATTTTAATTTGCTTTGGCATGGATTTATGTTTGAATGTCTTCTTTCCCAAGGACAGCAACTTGAGATAACATCACTCCAGAAAGAAAAAGTGAATTAGAAATAATTTAGAGAAAGTAGGACAAAGTAATGAAATAAGTACAAAACTAAAGTCTGAACCTGAAACTTTAGAGCTATGTGGGAATAATAAAAAATATTAAAAGGACCAAAACTCTTATTCTGCGACAGTATTTCAAACACTACTTTAATATTTGTAACGAAGAGGGTTTGTTTGTTTCTTTGCTTTTTAAGAAAGTATTTTTACTAAAGGTAGCCAGAGATCTTAGGTTAATATTAAAAAGAAGGGGTTATATGTTGTAGGGGAATAAAAACAACCTTTTGAAAGTTTTACCAAAGAATTGTGGCAGAATGGCCTTTCTGAAAGGCTGGGCATTTTAGTCAACTTTTTTCTTCCTTTCTTAATGTTAATTGTTTTCATCAAAATTTATATTTACACGTCAAACATTTCAGATTTTAAGAAGAACGCATTTGGACAGGTGAAAAAAAAACAAACATGCAAATTGTTGAAAGAATTGTCACCAATTTTACTTTGGAGTACAGTGTAAGAAACTACTATGATTCAGTGTTTCAGTGAAGAATGTATTCAAGTTAATATATTCCAAATGAACTATTTTTATTCCATAAAAGCAGTATTTCCCAAAATAAAAAAGTTCCCATGGAAAATTTTCAAACATTTCCCGCTTCAGAGTTTGAAAAATGAAAGCATAACCAAATGTCACATTCTTTTTCTTAATTTTTTTTTCCCCTATGATAGGAAAAGCACATCTAGAGAATGGCAAAATGAAAACAAAACAAAATATTTAACCAAATAAATATTTAATAAAAATGGTGACACAGTAATTTTAAATTGTTATTTTCTATATTACCTGTCTGTCTGAGAATGGAAGAAGCTCAGGCTATCATTTAATATCAGCAGGGATGCTATGAAGCAGCATTCTCTCTCAGAATGAGATGTAGCCAAAAAAACACGTATGGCCTCGATTGCCCACTTAAATTTAGTACAGTAAAAATGTTGGGGTTTGTTGTTTTGGTCCCTTAATTAAGCCAGTAATAGTGCACTAACACTGACTTGCTAATATTCCCTTAACTAAGGAACTGACAACGAAGTACTTAATATTATATTTTTGGTTATTTTTCCACTAGTAAGAGTAACTAATTAAAAAAGAAAGAAAACTTCTGAGCTTTTGCAAAACTAGTATTTAAAATACTTTTGTTTGTTTGTTTGTTTTATGCTTTCATTGATTTTATGCATACTATTTTCTTGTAAGCTTAGGAGTTGGAGGCCTTTTTGTAATTTTTTTTTTTCAATAGAGAGCTTTTGCACACCAGACTGCATTCTTTCCACCCTGCTGCAGCTCTAATTCATGTTCATTAAATAAAAAAAATAAAAAAAAAAAAAAAAAAGAAAAAGAAAAAGAGAAAGATAGGTAAAAGAAATGGGGCTTTTACTTCTTTGGAGGATTTACTAATTTCTGATATAATCACCTTGGTTAATAAAACATTTATTTAGAAAATGAAATCCAGGGCTTTTTTTTACTGGAAACAGTTATAAATGAACATGTTTTGCAGCAATCACACCAATTATGCAAGAGGTACAGAAACAAACGCACTAAGGAGCAATCAATAACTAATAAATGCTTAGGAAATACTAAGGTGAGGTGCATCATGGATACCATTTTTTCTCCTTTGGGGAAAAGCAAATGGTATCTAATTTCTTTTTATTTCTTATGTAACTCCCAAAGATGTGAACTGGATTTATTTGCTTATACTGGACATGGCAAACAGACCACTGCTTGTGTTTTATATGCCTGTTTTTTTGAATACATTTCATGTGTATGTGAGTCTAAAATTGTAGAGCTAATTTACTCTTTAAAGCTCCCTCTTAGCCATAGAAACATTTGTTCTTGTTTAAAAATAAGTCAGATGATTCTCACATCTACATCTTGATTAGGATTAGGGGAATGTTTAGAGTTCCAGTTTAATAAGTCATCTAATGGTAAGGACCTATACAGCAGTTCTCATACAATGTTGACCCTCAACAGGAAAAAATAATACACAATCAGTTCATATTGTGGATGCTGGAGAATTTACAAATTCATCTCTCCTACTGAGGCTGGCAGTGCTGTGAACTGCATGGAAAATGACCTCTTTTGGTTTTGCATTTTACTCAGAATAAACTCAAGGTCTGGAACAGAAGCTTCCTGATGAACCATTTCTGAAATTCAGAAGGGATGAGGTATGAGGTTTCAGACAGCAGCTATAGCTCATTTCTTTGAGTTGGTTTCCTCAACTAATGTCTAGACACATAAAAGGAGACAGCTATTGAAATGCTGAGCACTGCACTGATTAACTTTTAAATGACTTGCTGCCTAGCTTGAGATGGATAAACAGGCTACAATAAATGGAGAGAATAATGACCAAAACTGGAATCCATGGGAGACAGACTGTTGAGCAGAGAGTTTCTTAAAAATACCTAGAAGCAAATGGTGAGGATCAGTGACTGACTAAAGTCCCTTTCAGGGACTGACATCAGGATCTGCAATTAAGAGTTATGCTTCAAGGATTTCAGCGTCACTACATGTAAGAAGGCCGCAGTTGCCTAATAGAGCAGGATCCTCAGAGCTACAGGGAATTTGTCTGAACACCTGTATAAAAGGTGTTTTTACAGGTCAGTTCACTTAAGGTGAAGTATTAGGGTAGCTAAGGACAATAGAGTGCCTATGAGGGTAGGCAGGTCCTTTGACAATTGTCCAGTGGCACTTGGGTATCCACAGGTTAGCCAAGTTCCTTTGTGTAGACTCCTGACTGTGGGAAAGGTGGAAATGTCTTTCTTCAGCTTAGTATTCACAGCTCCAGGTTTGATCCTGGACTTAGTGTGGCTGCATCAGACTTTGAGAAAATATCACTGTCCTGGTCTTTATTTCATGGGGTTGAAGTAGAGACCTGTGTCGTGTTTGTCACTGACTCTGAGATGTCTTTAAATTCACAGCTCTCACATGTTCACTGATCTGCAGAGCCTCCAGCATGTAGAAGTTATGGCATTTGCTGGGCTTGAGAGAAGTGAGTGTTAGTGCCCGTTTAACGCTTAAGAATTTCAACTCATGTGGAGCAGGGATTGAAAACTGGACCTTATTTCTCTCAGATGAAGTATTGCATCAATTCTGTTCCATCATTGCCACAGGGAATATCTAAAACTGAACAAAGAGGGACTGAGGAGGAATTGAGAAATTATCTAGCATATAAGTGTGAGTGTATGTATGTGTGCGAGTACAACCACACATGTGCACACACTTTGCCCTGAAAACTTATACACATATTTGCACACAGAGGTATCTGTGCTGTAGAACTCCTATAAAGAAATATTTTCTTCCATCTTGTACTTAATGGAGTTACATAGCTTGGGGGGAAGGGGAACCAATGGAAAAGCAACAAACAGATTTTTTTTCTTTTTTAAATCAGCCTGAAAACTAGTCAGAATGGGATTTCCAGAAGTTCTCATTCTTGACCTTCTACATTTACGGCTGATGTGACCAATATACTTACTGACCTCATTGGGACTAAAGTTTGCTTGACACAGCTTTTTGAAAAGCTAACATTAACATTTCAAACACAATGCAATTCTTCCCAGCCAAGAGGGCAAGGACTCTACTGAAAGAGTCCAATGAAGCACTTGAGAGATTCTCCTAAATTAATTATCTCAAAAACTTTGGTATTCCATCTCAGGATGACAAATAAGGATCTTGCTGAAAAGATTTATAGGCAAAATAATATCAATGCTTTATAATGCTTAACTGACAAAATCATTATCTTGTCCTCGTTAACAGATTAATTTTCACATCCTCCTTGTTGCATAACAAAAATCATTATCTACATTTTACTGATTGAGAATGGTTATAGCCCACATATCCCAAAACGATCCCTTATTTTCATGCTTCATTTTTTGAGATATCAGATCTTGGTCTGTTTAAAGAGATGATTTTCCACAACTATTAAAGTCTTGAGAAACTTCATACTCTCCTGCGGGGTATCCAAAACTCTTTGAAAATTAAATTAATTAACAAATTTAAGAAATTTATTGAATATGTCTTTTAGAATCATAGTTAAAGAACTAGCAGTAAAAAGATATTAAAATTCAATATGGTATGAATTTCAGGCCCAGCTGCTATAAACTGACCTTATATTCTAGGTCTTTCATGATGGAAAACATGACAGAAGGAAACATTAAATTATTGGAGGAAAAAAATCTTAGAATTTTCTCATTTAAAAGGAGGACACATCATAAGTCTGTGTAGGCTGATGTCATAGACCAGAGTCTGCAATATAAAAATTGTTGTTATGACCAGGCTGTAGAAGTGCATGGACCACATCTTATATACAATAATTTTGATAATGAAGAGAAAAATGGTGAACACCATAGGTAAACAAAAATAAACAAACAAACAAACAATAAAAAGTAATACTCTGAATAGCTTTACAATTCACGTTCTAATTATTCCTGCATTTTCTGAAGTTTGATAACATCAAGATTTATATTTTTGAGAAGGCATTGTATCAAAAGTTGTGACATTCTTTTGTGGCAAACAAAGAAAATTTCTATCTCTTGTTTATCCTGTATCTTTGCAGCCTCCGAAGTTTGAGTAACAAGAAAATAATTGTTATCATATGACTCACTGTTGAAGCCAAAACATGTACTTCCTAAATTTAGTTTGGCTGGAGGATCCAGCTGGGAGTAGTGATAGACACACGGTTCTGTTCAGGCTGCTCTCATGCCTTCTTTGTGCTTTTATTAAACTCCCTGAGTACAGTACATTAGCCTTTGCACAGAAGCCTGTGCAACTTACTTGCAAGCCTCTGCCTTTTTGGTTTTCCCTCACAATATCTCATGAAAAAACATCTTTTTTTCTTTTTGGCGTCAGATTTTTCCCTTATGCTGGCAAGAATCATGGCCGTAAGAGATTCTGGGAGGTTTTTGGACAATTAGAAAAGGGAATCATAAGAAAAAAGAGAAGGGAAAATTCAGTTTGGCATTTCCAATTTTCTGCTCCTTCAAATGAATTAAAAAAACCCCTATGAGAACGTGCATTAAAAGGAATATTAAATGTGCACTCATATATACGTATGGGTTCCTGTGAAATCAATAAGCGATTGTTTTATTTTAGTTCCAGGTTATTCTTAAAAAGTAAATAATAATCTGTTTAAAAATACCATCCCTGTGAGAGATGAAGCTTTCTCCTACTCCCAAAGTGAAAATCACCCTGCCCAGTTGCAGAGCATTTTCTCAGGACACGTCAGTGTGTTACTATAATTAAATCAACACATGGCATGACTGGAAGGGCCATATAGAGACATGAAGGTCTCAGCTGTGCTCCCTAACTGAGAAAAGGTAAGTGTGGGTGACAGCTGTAGCAGCAGTAGATTTCACAAATCCCTTAAGCGATTTGGGAGGAAAATAAGGGCTGTTTTATAGATTAATTTTTTCTAGTTTGGGTTTGGGTTTGTTGGGGTTTTTTTCTTTCTTTTTTTCAGAAAAGCTCTGTACAGTGCCTCATGAGCACCCCGTGAAGAGACAGCTGCTGTTGCCATTACGATTACTTTTTGTTGTTGTGATTGTTGCTGTTCTTCATTAGGTTCTTATTGAACAGAACTGACAGTTTGATTTCACTTGCCTTTTAAATGAAAAGCTTGTCCAATGTATCCCACAGGGGATACAGTTTAATGAATCTGAAGATCTGGAATTCCCCGGTCTTTACTGTCATGAGTATTTCATGTCTAATTTGTAGAAGTAGGCTGTAAAGAAAGCAGAATAAACAAAGAGAATGGCATATGAATTAAGAGAATCATCTCATTCATTTTCTCTCTGAGGAAGACTGTGGCCATGGAGACCTGCTCTCAGTATGGAAGAGACAACCACATTAATGAAAACAAGCAAAAGGGAAATACCAAGTTCTTGAGGGAACCAATCACAAAATGTTCACTGATTTGAGTTGGAGCGTGATCTTCCTTTGTTAGACAAGGGTACTATTTGGAATGCAGGCATAAACGGAAGCAAGAGAGTTTCAGACAGGGTAGAAAGAGAACGTATGAGGACAGTATGGCAGTGGAGCAGGTCTCCTTGACAGTCTGCGCCATCTCTGTCCCTAGAGGCTTTCAAGCCCCAACCTGTCCAAGTCCTGAGCAGCCTGGTCTGACCCCAGAGCTGGGCCTGCTTAGGGCAGGGGGTTGGACTAGAAACCTTCTGATGTCCCTTCACAGCTTGAATGGTTCTGTGATCATATTTCCCAGTAGAAATGTCACCAGAGCATTTTCAGCAGACATCATTAGTAATGCATTTACAGATATTCTTAAGGACATAGGAAACACCTCACTAAACCAGTTTCTCAGCATGAGTTGGAAATCTTAGCCTTTCTTCTCTTTCACCATTCTCAGTAATTAACAATTACATCGGTTCTGTTATCTTGGAATCTAATGGATTTTTTTATAAATCACACTAATCTATCACAGGTCCTTAAGCTGGTGACTCAGCAAAGTACGTGATGGAGGGCATTCTAGATGTTCTATTTCTGGGAAAATTTGGCAGTCAACAGAAATTGCATGAAACAGAGAATTACATGAAACAGAATATGTCAAAATGGAGAATGGTATTGAAATTACCTAGATTAATTTTGTAAGATAGAGTCAGTCTGAAAACAGACTTTGACATATAGGTACAAAGTAGTTGAGAGGAAAAGTATTATAATAAAATATTAAAAAGTTTTACTGGCTAATATTAATCTATTATTTATACTACAAACACCCACAAGTTACAGTTGGTTACTCCATACCTATTCACCTGCTATTTTTTTATTTGCTTTTATTGTATTTAGGGGATTGGTTGCACAAACCAGTCAAGCTCTTTGCAGTGGTAATAAGTCCTAGCGGAGTCTGTAATAGGCTCTGCCTAGCAACCGTTCTTCATTCCCTCTTAGGAATTACTAGGTCTACTTTCTGTTGTGGAACTCCCATCTGCCACCTGTTGAAGGAAATCTTTACCTTCACTTCTGTAGCAGCCTCTCTGTGCTCCTGAGGCATGAAGTTTTGCTGTTGCTTGTAAAATGCCTTAGGACAGCATCCTCCTGGCTGAACCTTTCACCAGCAATTCCACATGACATTGTTTAGTTCTTACTAAAGTCTTTTTACTACGGCCTATGCACCATGATATTGGCTTACATTTATCATTAGGACCATTAGGAGTATTTCTTTTCCTGAGCACTGAGGTGGAAAATAAAATAATTTTCATATTCATTGTGTTGCTTCACTGTCTTGGGATGCCTATATGGTGGTTTCGGGCAGAGAGGGAAGTAAGGGCAGAAAAAGAGGAAAGCCCAACTTACAATTGTGTCATTCAGAAAATCAGTACTTTATGAGACAAATTTTATTCACCAAATTACTTCATTATTTCTAGATCAATGAGAAGGCCTGTAATAAAAGCAGACATGGGTTCAGCTCATGACAGAAATGACATACTAGCTTTGTTCCAAAGATCATTCAGTGACCGATGCACCGCAGAAGCCAGAAGTAATAAATATGCAGTTTCATATCACGCAAGTTAGAACCAGACAAGACATTCCAGATCCGCATCTTCTAGCCAATTTCATTAGAGTCAGGTGCTCTCTGCTTTTGCTTTGGTCTCAGTTGGAGTCAGATATCCCATATCTCCTGATAAACCATAACTCATTAAAATCCTTTTTATCCTTAATATAGGTTCCACTTTGGTGGGTTTTGTTTGTGAAGTTTTTTGGGGAGAAGAATTGGGGGTTTTTTGCTTGTTTTTTGTTGTTGGGGTTTTTTGGGGGTTTTTTTTGGTGTTTGTTTGTTTTGTTTTTTTTTCCCCTGAGGGTAACATAATGGCACACAACAACCCAACAGCCTTTATCCTCGGGCAAGCAGCATGAATATCCATTACCTGGCCTTGTCATACTAATGTAGTACATCTTGGGCTCCAACATTTTTCAACAGTTAGTTTCATTAATAAACATGGTTTGTATAGATTTATATGCATGAATCTTGTCATTGGTGAACTGGTCATCATTCATCTCATTAGAGGGATGGAGCTCCGTGTGTCAAACCTGCTACATCATTTGACTCCAAACAAAAGTCATCTATTGTGTCATTAGTACTGTGGGTAAAAAAACCCAAAAAAAAACCCCAAAACCCACAAACAACCAAAACCAAGTCAAAACAATAGCAATTTTAACCCTCCGAAACAATAGACATCATTGTGCTGAGAAAATCCAAAACCGCACAAACAGGCTTTGAGTCAGTATGGCCACTGGGTGTCATTGTTTACTCCACCATGTAATATTCATCTCTGTAAACATGAAATGCAGCTGCATGTAGTGAAGTAAGTCCATTCGATCATTGTCTGAAATTGGCGATCTATTCATTAATTAGCTGAGAGTAAAGATTTTTTTTTGCTTTAAAAAGAATAATTATGGATATATTAAAATCCCTTTTATCTTATTTTGTCTTGTCCAATGTTTCTTGGATTTAGGAAGTTTGTTTTTATACACATGTCCACTGCCTATTTAAAAAAAAAAAAAAGCCCAGCAAGCAATTCTTTTTATAAATACATTCAAGTTATTGTGGAAAAGAATGACACTAGATCAATGATACTGCAATTTATAGTTCACAGATCAGACACATGAGATGCTGCCGATGGAAACTTTTGTTCTCCTCATGGCATTTACGCTCATTTGGAGAAGGTGACCAACAAAGGTTTATCTCTATTACATAGTATTACTGGTTATTTTAAAGTAAGATGATTTGCTATTGAATAATCTGGTTAGACTTCAAGGTCAGCACGATGAAGTGAATTTTCCCATCAATCAATCACAAATAAAATACAACATGTCTAGCCTTTCTACTAGTAGTTGCTCAATGTAATGTCAAACATGATTTTACTAAGTCTATGCTGAACTAGCAGTACTGGGGAACCTCATGTCAATTACATCATCTCCTTTCCACTGTGTTACACAGCTTTAATAGAAAATTGTTAGGTAGACCAGCTCATAAATGGAAAGGATAATTCAGTCTCAAGAGCCATTCAGTCTCTGCTCAGACAGGCAGCCTGAGTGCCAATACTTTTAACAGATCAAGTGTGAGTAGATTGGACTACCTAGATTCTTCTGCCTTCTGCATAATATATTTGTAGTATGAATTGCGTGCTCTCCTGCATTAAATAGTCAACAGTTGTCAACATTCAGTGCTTCATGACATCTGAAATGAACCTCATACTTGCAAAAATAAATAACTTCAGCGCTTCAGGTCATTTGCTCACTTTAAGTGGCAACTGTTGATATTTGAATGGCTATAAGAATATTTAATAGTTGTTTTATATTGTAGTCAAAAGATAAATTTTCACAAAACAAGGGAAAGCCAAAGGCTTGAAATAGTTATGGGTAAAGAGAGCAAAGGAAAAACTGAAAACAGAAAGAAAAGCGTAAATTAAATAGAATGGGTAATGAGAATATTATTCCTATCTTTACTTGTGAAACTTACAGTGACAAAGTATTTTCTCATACTAAATAAATTCCATTCCTTTACTGTATCTAAAGAAAAAAGGATCTGAGTTTTCTTAAGAAATAAAGAAAGGACAAAGTACAGCCCTCTTCTCCTGACTGCCAGTTTCATGCTCCATTTCCAGGAATGTGGTCTCTTTGTATGAAGGCCAATGGCAAGTTGGCTCAGATGATGCAAACACTGTGAAAGCCTCGATAGCCAGAGAGAGAGATTAATGAAATTGAGAGAACATGTAGCGAAAGACCAAGCCAAGGAGAAATACAAGCCAAGAAGTCCAGCCCAAGGTATTCATTTAGCAAAGACCGAGTGTCTGAGACAATATTTTTGTCTACTCATTTTCCCATGAAAGTATAGGTCAATCTGTATACACAGAAAAACACGTTTTTAATCCATTTTGGATTATTTCCTTTGCAGAGGTTTCCTTTTAATTTGAAGACACTCCCACCATGGAGTCATGGAATCATAGAATCATACAATTGTCTAGGTTGGAAGGGACCTTTCAGATCATTGAGTCCAACCATCAAACTAACACTGACAAAAACCATCACTAAAGCATATCTCTAAGCACTATGTCTACTCATCTTTTATGTACCTCCAGGGATGGTGCCTCAACCACCTCCCTGGGCAGCCTGTTCCAATGCTTGATAACCCTTTCAGTGTAAATTTTTTTCCTAATATCCAGTCTAAACCTCCCCTGGCACAACTTGAGGTCATTTCCTCCTGCCCTATCACCTGTTACTTGAGAGAACAGACTGACCCTCACCTCTCTACAGCCTCCTTTCAGGTAGTTGTAGAGAGCGATAAGGTCTCCCCTCAGCCTCCTTTTGTCCAGGCTAAACATCCCCAGTTCTCTCATCTGCTCCTCATAAGACTTGTGCTCCATAAAACCATAAAACGCTTACATTTTTTTTCTTTCTTATTGTAAATGAGACGGGTTTTTTTAACCAAACATATGGTTTGTCTTTCTTTTCCTTTTTAATTTTTAAATTTATTTGCATGTCTAGTTAAATACGAGGGTTGGGAAGAGGTATGGATATATCATTTCAGTTTTTTTAAAGATAAACTGCATTGAAACATTTATGGTTTCCCTCACTTTATCTGGTCCTTGATATTGTTCTTGAATCTTTGACCATACTTCTGGAGCTAGTCCTTTTCAAGGAAGGAAGCTCCTTCAAGCTTAGGAACATTTAGTGTGGAACATTTAGTGTTACTGTCATTTTATTGTCACCAGACATTAGGAGCCCTTTCATGTTTCTCTGAATTTGTTTTTCTCACAGTTTTATACTCTTGGGAATACACTTGGGAATAAGGCACATGGTAAAACCAGATTATATCTTAAATAAAGGCTTCAACTTCTTCATTTTATTGAATCAGTCTCCAGATTAGAAATGGGAGGACTGAAAAATATTTGAGAGATTATGAACCTTCTGTCAATTTTAGAATAAAGTTCTAGATATTTCAGAGAAAAGCTTAAAAAAGCAACTTTCATCTCCTCAGTTCTATGTGGATCTCCTTTCTGCTGCACAGAAGATGGTTCAGAGACACTTTTAGCTTTCTCCTCCCTACTTTCTGTAGTCCCAGACTAATCATAGTAGCTCCTGTCATCTACTCTTAAAGAACTACTAACTAGAAAACAGCAAATAGCTGTCAGGAGATGACCAGTATTGATACAAATTTAAGATGGTGAATGAACATGTACTTTGCCTGTACTTTGTGTATGTATTTGGTGAGCCAATCTAAAATTCGACAAAGCACTCTCAAGTTTAATGAAAGTATTGAATAAGCAGCTATAAGGAAGTCAGTACCGTGAATTATCTCATCTGAAAGGTGACTTGAATAATTGTATTTATTTTAAAGGAAGACATTTGGAAAGTCAAAGCCAGACATTCAAAAGCATACTTATCTCAGAAAATTAAAAAGAAAAATCAGACAAATAGCTGTTGCTAGTGTAATACTGAAGACTAAGTTCATGGAATGAGAATAAATAATGGTCACTATTTTCCAGATAATATTAGCATTAAAGAAAAGTATGATTTAGTATAAATATTGTACTCTTCTGTCAGAAAGATCAGCTCAGAGATGAGCAGAATATTTGATCTGTCTTCATCAGCTAGACATGTTCAGTCATCTCTGAATTATTGTTTTATCAAATGAAAAGTCACCAAGTGCTTTCAACAGCATCTGACCTGGAAACGCTAGGCTGATGGTGCTGCACATCACCTGCAGCTGAGCTTCCAAAGAGTTGTTTAGTGTCAGTACGGAGTAAGAATCCATACAATTGTCTCTGTTAAATCCTCAGTGGAATTTTCATTTTACTCCCAGACATTAAAACAACTGATGGTGGGCAAATAACAACTGCCATTAGTGTTCTGTGTCATCTATGCACTACTTAACAAATAAAGGTACAATATATCTTTGAACGCAAGCAAAAGCTTTTGTAGAGTGTTGCACCATTTCATCTTCATACTCTGCTACTGCACCCTGAGCTTGGCACATGCAAATAGTTAAATGCTGTTTTCTTTAATTTTTCATTCAAAAGTACACAGGAGACTTGTAGTCTGGCAGGTTTGCAAACGAGGAATAGATTTTTTTTCCATGCCAGCTCCAAGTGTTTGTCATGTATAATGATTGAAATACCAGGCCCTTGGAAACTCTTGTTTCTTATAAATGCACCCTTTTAAAACTGCACTTCAGCTCAACATGCCTGAGAGTATGTGTGTATCTGAGCATGTGCGCACTTCTTAATGAAAAGGAAATTTCAAAAGTCTGGCTAGCTATTCTTTTGGTTCGTATACGTGTATGTATAAAGATGTATATGCAGGTATATATGCATACATGCATATATTTTTTTACCATTAAAGTCCTTCTGAGTTTTATTATCCCACCGAAATGCTGTTAGTTTGTATTTCCCTCACAAACACGTAAAATTAAATGCCTTAAAAGAATATGATCAATGTTCTCTTTCCCTTCCTCCCTCCCTCCCTTCCTCACTTTTAATGCGCTTCTATTCTTTTTTTACGCCGTCTCTGCAGTATTATCTTCAATGGTAGCAAGATTAGGTGTTATATATTTGCTAGCATGGTAAGTTATGATTTCTAAATTAGTATAGCTGTCGTAGCTGTAACCCTTCTTTCTCTGCAAAAGGGCAGCTCTGAGAAACCCCAAGTAAAATTTACTAAATCCTACTTTACCCTTTAAAACAGAAATCCAGGACTTTAAAAAATAAGGGTCTGGGGCAAAGTCATACTAGTCTACTTCTTTACCTTTACCCTTCCTGCAACTAGTTGAGGTTTCAATAATTGTATTACAGCTTGCTTCATAGAGTGCAAAAGAAATTCAACGGGTACCTGAGGAAATAGAAGAATAGCTTATAATGAAAATTTATGGTGAGGAAAGCTGGTTGCACCACTTGTATAGAAGTGATCCAGAGAAACCTAAGTACTGTAAATGATTCTCACAGTCTACTCTTGAAAAATACGTTTTGTGAATATTTTCATAGAACCATAGAATCACGTAGGCCGGAAGGGACCTTTCAGATAATCGAGTCCAACCATCAACCTCACACTGACATTTGATGCACTGAAGGTGCACTTTGGAAGACACATGTCCAGCTCATGTAACCAGAGCCCCAGACAGAGGGACAGTCCCCTCTGGTATCATTACTACCTGTCCTCGCCCATAACAGCTTTGAGCTGAGACAATATGCTGCTTTTCAATTATTCACTTTTTTCACTTTTCCTCAGAGGTACTTGAGCATCAGGTGAAGACTGAAGTAGTGCTGGAGGAGAAACCCACTGCTGTGGAATTGTTTTGTAGCCAACCAAATAGCGGATGGTTTTTGAGTTCCTTTAATGTCAAATAGATACTCTCAAGCAAAGAGCAAACACAGGATCTGAGAGGCCTTCAAAGAAAGAGTCATTGAGCTACGAAATTAATTTCCCATTAAAAAAATAAAATAAAGAAAAGTAAAAATATCACAAAGTTGCAGGCTGGTGGTCTAAGTTATGTGTAAACCCTTAAGCTTAATGGCAATGGTAGGTCTTAACTTCAAAAAAAAATTGCACTGATGACCACCAAAATCCTTGCATAAGCTTATCTAAAAACCCAACATATTTGGGGTTTATGCACTTATCTGAGGTCATTAAATGTTTATATCATGGATTTCCTGATTATATGTTGATTTCCTTCTAAGTTCCATAATGTTCTTATAAAATAAATCAGTAAAAGCCAGCATTTGTCTTTCCATCATCTGCTCAAAACAAATGCAAATGAAAAGCAAATTCTATTAGACTACCTTAACTGCTTTTTAAACAATAAAAGTGTTTAGAGGTAGAACAGCACAAGCATTTGGTGTGCATTAAAGGGGAACTAGATTGCAAAATGCTGCCTGATCCCCATACAGCGTACCATGGTAACTTATGCCCTTAATTGTATTCTATTTTACCTAAATGCATGTGTTGTATGATTCTTCATATAGTAACGAACTAACAGCGTGATGCTGCTTCAACCAAAGACTTCAAAATGCAGAGCTTTATTTGATGGGGTAGTAGCTGAAGATTATAAAGGATAAACAGATGATCTTTCATATCAAGCTTTTATGGCATCAAATCACACAGATTTAATCTATATTTTACTTTTATAGGATCTATAGAGGAAGAATATATTAAGCTAAAATTTAAAAAAAAAAAAACCTGTTTCGTGTGACAAGAAAAGGAATGCATCAGTTTTTTTAGCAAGCACTTGACTTACTGGATAGCAAAATTTTAAAAAAGTCTATATAATTTTATGACTATGAATAACATTTGCAATAACAGGAGCTATGAGAATCTAGTCAACAGTCACTTCGTGGGGTCAGGAAAGAAATCTTTCCCTTTGCAAAGTAATAGATTTTAAATAGCTTGTATAAAAGCTTGTCCTTTATACCACCGGGAACATTTACATCTTTCTAAAACAGTAGGTGTGAGGCATTGCCATCAGTGAGTAATGACAAGATGTTATGAGATAAATTGAACACGACGGAACAGTGAACTGCATATTAGAGTTTTTTATTTCTTTTGGTCTGCTTTAATTTAACATTATTTTACAGCTATTCAGATATGCTCATTTTTCTCCTTAGCTACAGCGCGCTAGTTTTCCACTCTTCTAACATGACTCCCACTGGCCACTTTAAATCTTTGGGTGAATGGGAATGAAAGGAGTCTATTGGTGGCGGTGGGATAAAGGGATGGTAGGTGGTGATAAGACAAAGGGCCTCCCACCTTTAGCACGTTATTCATGTTCTCATGGAGATCTACTCAGTGACAAGTGAGCTGAGACAAAAACATGAAAGTGACTCCTTTCAGTACCCTAACATTTCACATGGCAGAACTTGGAGAAAGTGTGGTAGTGGAAACATGAAGCAGAGCTTTGCAGCTCAAGCCTGAATCTCGGCACTCTTCCTTCTTTCATTGTCAGAAAATGACACTAGTATTAGAATATGGCATATTGTTTAAAAGCAATTCAACTGTCAGAGAGGCTTTTTATTTTAAAACTGTCTCTTCTAGCCATTCCACACATCACACCATTTTTATTGAGCCCTGAGCTGGAATAAAAATTCATATACAGTTTGGCCTAGATACAGTCACTATAAAAAATCATTCATTGTAAAAGGCTAAAATTAATTTATCTAAAATTAAATATGTGAACAAAACTATTACTGTTAGCAGATTTCTGATATTCTGTCAACACCCTACTTATTTTTCTGATGCTGGACTGTCTCTGCTCAAAAGAAAAGCAGTTATGCAGGGTTGTAGCATTCTATAGGTGTGATTTTTAGGTGTCCTTAGTTTATGCCATAGCCCTGAGAATCCAGGTCAGGCAGCAGCTGCTCCTGGGGAACACTGCTTATGCCTCTTGCTAGAAAAAGCAGTGACAATCAGGCTCTCCCTGGTCTTGTCTCAGGCTTCGCCCTTCATCCTCAGTGCAGACAAATTCATAGTCGAAAGTGCTAACAAGCTTCGAGTTAGTTTTTCTTCCATCATGCTTATATTTATGCTGAAGAAAAATTATTTGTACAGATGTCGTGAATACATAGTGTACAGACTGTGCAGTGTCAGGGAGATACTGGTCTGTCCATGAAGAAGGGTTCAGAAAAAAATCTGTCCTGTTGATGAAAGAAACCTGGGCAACGGACTATCTGTATCCCACTTTTACAGCCGGGACTTCGGAGAGCAGGAGCCAGTCATCTAACCATCAACACTAAGAAATATTTGTCATCACCTAGAGTCTCTGAGACACTGCTAAGGGGCTGATAGACAGGACAAGAGGTGAAGAGGTGACCTCTGCCTTCTGAAGTAGCAGCTGGAGAGTAGGGCAGATATACTAGATCTCACCAAATAGCTCGCTCTGCCTCTGTTAAAGCAACTGATTCTCAACCACAAATATGGTACCTATTGGTTTTGTTTGCAGTGTCTCACTGTCACTTGCAGAATGTTTTCAGGAAGCTTCAGCCCTATAATATAACCATGTTTTAGTACTTCATCTCACAGGAGGCAGTTTGCCTCACATTAAGGTGATCATCCAGACAGTTCAAAAGAAGGCATTCCTTCTCGTATTTTCCTTGTTGCCAGAGACTGCTCTCCTTGTTTCATATCGATCTTTGGCTGTACCTTCATCTTTTCATAGATGGAGTGTAATCCAAAACAACTCCTACTGTGTTCTAACAGTGTTAAGGCCACTGCAAACTGAGCAGCAGTATTCAACAGAATTAGTGGAGTAAAAGAAGATCTTTAAAAAATTTTATGAAGTATGAATTGAACCCAGCTTATGTGTACTTTTCAGACCAAATGTAGTGTGATTGCTTGCTGCTGTTAATATAAAAAAAATGTGCTAGTCACTTACAATTGTAAAAATATTCTGTCTTTTCCTGTTTAATTCTGAAAGGAAGCTCAATGAACCAAGATGTTGCACTAAAGCAGAGGGAAGGAGGAAAAGCAACAAGTCCAGAGCTGAACTGGAAACACCTGTTCTGATGCATCTCTTCATCACTGATTCCTACAGGACTCTTACTTCATAGTCTTGTATTTCGCGTGTGTAGCTGCTTATCTTTCATCTTCTCTTTCATTTAGAAGGTGCTCAAGAACTTTAGAGAATTTTAAAATTACATGCTTTTCTTCTCTCTGTTTTCTCCCATGCCAAGGATGACAGCAATCTTCTTCCTAAAGTCAGTTGAAGGGAGTCTTATTTGCTTCAGTTCCTTGCCTAACAGTGGACAAACTGATGTATTAGTAAATGCAAATAAATATGCTTAAATAGAATGAGTATCAGAATTGTTTCCAAAGAATTAAGAAATTACTCTTACGGAGGGCATTAGGTTTTATTTTCATAAAGTGAAGTTTATATATCTGCATATAAATGCAATTAAATATAGTTATATATGTACATGATATACTATGTATGTAAATACAATATACAGCATTTTTTGTTTTCTGTCTTTTCTACAAGAAGTTATACATGCACCTTTTTCATACCTAACTGAGAGTCAATTATTCTATACCTCTGGAACGGGCATATTTCTAAGTAATATTAGATTCTATTTTTTTATTATTACTTTTTTTGTTTTCCTCTTCCTCTCTCCGAATATCTATATAGAATAACTTCCATATTTCTTTTATTCAGCATCTAGCAGCTTTACTTTTCTAGGCGACTTGAGCCTTCCCTGACACTGTTTGCATCTGGATATAACTATCCAGAAAAAGATTAGGAACTAAGATTTCAGATACTTAAATGAGATTCACAGATCATGAGATAACTTAGACAAAGGAGGGGAGAGGATTTTAGTTTGGAGGTTTTGTTATCAGCTTTTGTGTTATGAAACTGTTATATTCAGGGAGAAGGTAAAGGACTACAATCAGTTACTTGCAAATCATGTCCATCTGTCCCCCCCGCCCAATTATACTATCCCAAGCTCTTATTTCCTCCTTCTTTGTATTTTTAGAGCTATTGGGGCAGCAGAGAGGGCTGCCTAAGTTAAAATGGAGAAGAGAAAAAGACATGGAGGAAAGTACTCAATCCTATGAAAGACACTGGCAGAATAAGATCAGAGAAAAGGTGATCTCATTGACTGGCATATAAATGATTCTTAATTTTAACATTGTCCTATATATAATATGTATCTGCAAAGTGTATTGCTATTTTTAGCAGGTTTTAGTACGGCAAATTCCAAAATTATTTTTTGTTGACATGATATCTTCACTGCTCAAAACCAAAGAGTTTCAGATTTAAGAAGCAAGCAGTTTTTTATCGAGGACAGTGTTTGGTAAAGTGGAAAATGTAATGGTATCTGCATCATATGCCCAATAGATGGCCATAAATTGGAAAACAAACAAGCTAAAAGAGGAGTATTTCTGAAAGCCTCAGGAAAGAACTTAAAGCCTGGATATCAATAATGCATAACAGGGTCTTATAAAGTCGGTCATGCTGCCCAAAATTTGTTTTGTTGTAATTTAACAAATATCAATGACAGAAACTGTTATATGACCTAGTTTGTTAAATCAAAATCATAATAGATTATAAAATTAATTTAAAGTTAATCAATATTGTCCACCTGCTGTTACATGCAACTATTTTTTTTTCTAAAAAACTCAAGGAAGTTCTTTTTTGCGGGTACTAACTGAACCGTCTCGGCTCCTGATAAACAAAAAAAGAAGAAAATTAAATATTTCTGCTTCTTGCAACCTCTTTTGCCCTTTAAATTCCTAACAGTCTCTATTTGATATAAAGTCAGATGTTCAGGTAAAAACAAAGTAATTTAAGTGTCATGATATAGGCCAGTAGCTAAAGTATGGTTCTGGCCCCAGGAGATGAATATCTAGCAAAAGAAGGAAGAAAATCTGGTTCCTTAATGAACTAGTTCACCCTTCAGCACTTCAAAACAACCCTACATATGCTCCAACACTGCTCTTGAGCTGCCCACCACATTTTTTAAAAATGCGCAAAATTTATGGGTAGCAACATTTGGCAGGTTGTTTGAACCCTGGAACAGGCTGTCCAGGGAGGTTGTGGAGTCTCCATTTGTGGACATATTTAAAACCTGATCAGACACTACCCTGAGGCTGGACCTGCTTTGAGTAGAGGGCTTGGCCTGCATGACATGCAGAGATGCCTTCTGCCTGAACTATTCTGTGATTCTGTGATTTGCCAGTTGTGCCACAGCTTGCAAGAGGTACTAATGTTATATAATTTTACAAAGTTTTTCTCCTGATGAATTCAGAGGTTTTTCCTCTTCTGAACTCTTGCAGTGTCACCCAGTTTGAATAGGTGGAAACAAAGCTGAAGTCAGCCACCAGAAATCAGTATTGAAACAATGACCATGCCTGATGGATGTAACTACATGTTATCCTTTTCCTCCGATGTCTGGACTTGGAAAGCAAAAACAAACCAACCAACCAACAATGCAAAAAACCAAATTTACAGACTGAAAAAAATTATTCCCTAGAAATAGGTCCCAAAATATTGTCAACCCATTAAAGGATATTTCTTTCTACAAATATTTTCTTTCTTGTAAAACACAGAAGAAGTGAGACTGAGTTTCTCAAAATAGACACTGAGGCACTGGAAAGGATCCAGTGGAGGCTCACCATCACGGTGAGGAGCATAGGAGACACAACCTAATCGGGATCTTTTGGGGGAGCTGGACTTGTTTAGACTTGTAAAGTGTAGCAGGGGGGTGGGGTGGTATGTGCTTGAGGTGTGGTGGGGTTATGAAGACAATACAGATGACATTTAATTTATGGTAAACAGAAAAAGGAAGTGTAATGGCCATATATGTCACTCAGGAAGTTCAAGTTAGAAAAAAAATTTGTTCATTGTGAGAGTAGTGCAACACTGGATCAGGCTTCCTAGAACAGACGTGTTCTCTGCCACACCCGCGGATGGCTTGATCTACTATTGGTGACAGCCCTACACTTGTTCAGACGTAGTTTTGTATGTGCAACTTGTCTGTATAAGTGTAAATTCTGTCGAAACAAAAGTATAGATTGTGAGAGAAACCATATACAATCATATGTTGCAGTACTGGGTCATTGCTAAAAGCATATGACAGCGTGCTGATTCATATGACTATTAAAAAGCTGCAGTCAATAAGAGATCATGCAATAAAGCAATCTCACAGTCAAAATACCAGCATATAATTGAAGCAGTTCTGATACCTGGAATACAAAAAAAAATACATAGAAAGTCCATACGTAAGAAACATTTTGTGTTTTAATAGAACTAGACTGCTGATATTTACATGTTCTGAATAAAGAGGTTTGGCTTGGTTTTTGGTTTTTGTTATTCATAAGTGGTATAAGTAGAAACTATTCTTGCCAATTGAAAGACACTAAATAATGAAAAAGTGTCATAGAAAAAAAATATTACTTCCAAATGGCCATCAGAGTGGATTAGGTGATTTAGGATAACTAGATTAAGTAAAAATTATTCTGATTTTTTTTTTCTCCAACTTGACTTAGAATTTATTTGATGATTTATCTAACATAGGAAAAGAAATACATATCAATATTTTTTAAAGTCAGTAGTGGCTGCACTGATTTGTTTCATTTGATCTACCAGATTTATGATGTTATAAGCAGTATCAATCATACTGCAAATATAATATGACACTGTAGAAGTATAGATGTACAAAATAGAAAGAACATGGTTTTTGGAAAGTCCCTCAAAATTTCTCATTCAACCAGCCAGCCTGATTCCATTTTGATTATTGGGCTACTGAAACTGGGATCTTTTAGTTAGAAAGTGCTTTTGCAGGTATTCAATCTCAAAGGAAGTATCACTCTCCATTCTAATAAACCTGTAGAACTTGCTAAAGTAGGAGACTCCCTCAAGTGGCTGGAGCCTTATATCCTTCACAGCTTCCTTTCCACACACTAACCAATTCGTTGGCATTTTCCTTTGATCATATCCTGTAGTCTATTAACAAGGAATCAAACTAATGAGTGAAATCCTCAGTGCATTGAACGGCAATTGCAAAGCTCTCATGGAGTTCGGCAGTGACCAAGGTTTCACACAGTTTCAAGAGAGGCATTTAACCCTCTCGGATTGCTTAGAAATTAACGATACCTTGTTCACTTATTTGGAATTAGCTTAGTTTTTGCTGCTCCTTCATCTTGTGTTGAAGTATAGTACTTTGGAGAGGTCCTTTGAACTGCTTTTCAAGATCGGAAAGTTTGCCCAGATGGTATCTTAAGAGCAGAGGAAATCACTTTATAATTATACTTCTCTGAAAATAGCATTCTGGCAGGATTCTTGCTCATCCACCCACTGCCGATAACAGTCTGGAGAGTAGCTTTTTGAGGTGGTATTTATCTTTACACTTTGATGTTTTTTCTTCTTGTGTTATTTGAGGCATTATCAGAATTTCATTTTCTTCTGTGATTAGCAATTTCTTCCTCTGGAGTATGTCTTCTCAATCAATCAGACATTGCCTGGTAGATTCCAAGGAAAGTGATTAAAATCCTGGCTGGTATATGACCCAAAGTGCTGTTGCTTTTTCCTGAGGACTAAAACTGAAGGGGAGTTCCAGGATCACATCTTACATGAGGAAGCACAAAACCAGGAATGTAAAAGCCTGCCAAGCGATATCTACAACAAAGCAGACTTACAAATTTAACTGTTCCCCTATCTTGTGCTGATTGCCTCAGGTCATTTCTGACTTTTAAAGTATTGATGTACATTCTGCTCTACTTCTTTTTCTATGATACAGCTATTCAGATATGCATTCTCTAATTTGTGCAGGAAGCTGGGATCAAAAGCTCTTTTTGACCACAAGTGCCAATGTCTAACTTTTAAAGGGGGTTGGCAAATCATTCAGAGCAGTAGTGCACATAATTTTTTATATTAGTCATTTCCTTTACATCTCAGCATATTTTTATTTATAGAAAAAAACAATCATTTTAAGGTCAGAGGCTAGATCCTTTAATCTTAGTATGTTCCTAAGGGCTTTTGTATGTTTCATGAAATAGATATTCCTTATGAGATCTTCCAGGATCTGTTAAGAAATGTAAGTTAGATGTTCCTTAGCCTAGAAAAATAAAAAACATAATCACTTTGAGTCAGTTTAAAAGATGATTCCTCTATAATTAAATGAAAAGATACAAGCGCCTGTGGAAGAGACTATTTAACATGAAACTGAGCAAATCGGTCGATTTTTGCAAACATTTGTAAGTTTATAAATCATTGTCAAAAGATTATTTTTTTAAAAACAGAAAATGTCCATTAAATATGAGATTCTTTGTGACTGGGAGTACTTCATATATCAAACTGAGAATAATGCATACAGACCTGTTGGTGTTTTTTGTTGCTTTATTAATTGGTCTGTATATAATTTTCTAATAAAGCCCAAATTTCAGGACATTGAATACATTCACAAATGGTTTGGGTTTTTTTCCCCCTAAAATATATTATTTAGTATACATACTATTTTATTAAATAAGTAAATTCAAGTGGTACCCTGAGATAATAACAGGATTCATGGAACAGAAATAATCAGCTGTGTGATTTTGCCATACAACAGTATTATAGGGAAATGAACATGAATGGACATTTTTCAGCAACTTCAAAATGTTTCTTTTCATATTGTTAGGCTTTAAGTGCCTAAACCTTGGAGAAGACATGGCATTTTTTAGAAATTTCTTAATTTTAATTAGTAAAAAAACCAAGCACAATATTAAGTCATTGTGAAATACCACCCTCAGTGCTATTAGAAACACAACAGCTACATATATCTTAAGTCTTGGGAGCAGCCTTAGTCTTTAGATCCAGACCCTTTAAGACACTTAGATTTCAAATAACCTTTGAAATGAGACGATTTTACACACATAAATAACTATCAGTTCTTCACATGACTTGGGAAATCTTACAACTTCTGCTTATGTTTATTTGGGATTCTTAAAACAGACAGTTCAGTAACTAAGTCAGTCCCACATACTGCAGGTGTTAGTTCAACTTTAGTAGTGACTTTCTCACTCTCCCCAAAGGGCTGTAGCAGGCGTTGTAGGATCAGTCATGCATCTTAAGGTGTATCATGTAACCCAATAAGGTGTAATAGTTCAGGAAGAGGTACATTCAGGTGTGTCTATAAGGCCAGTAACATCTAACAAAGGTAAAAGCAAGCAGCTGCCTAAGGGTTACCTGCAGCTGCTCAAGCCAAATCCCACCTAGCTTTATAGCCCCCATTCTGGGTGCCTTTAAGGACAGAAAGCTGTATGCACTGCCACTCTTGGGATACGTTTTGCTCCTGTTGCTGTGATTCTAGTCAGAAAGAGGAAATATCCTGATTCCCTCTCATAGCTTCCCAGGATCCTGCCTCCTTCCTGCCTTTATGGTACAGCCCGTCTTGTTCCCTATTATGTTCCTGCTGAAGACCTCTGTGGCAGTGCTCAAACTCTGCTTCCCCTCTCATGTTGATGTGCCTACACTACTGGGAACACCCTTGGAATAACAACCACTGCTTTCCCTCCACCACTTCCCTGCCTAACACTGCCAGAGAGTGCATCACCAATGAGTCTCTGAAAGAAAGAATTATGTGATGTAGCCCAGACTAGCTTTCAGTTGATAAAAGTAAACATCTGTACCAAAAAGACATATTTCTTTTCTTTAAATACGGCTTCTGTCAAAGGGCCATTCTGAGCACAAAAAGGCAATATGGCAAGCAATAGATTTTCTTGACCATTGAAAATGAAAAATTGCAAGATTAGGGGATTAGAGGACTTCATCTGCTCAAATATTGCCAAGCAGAAAAAATGTACTGGGGAAAGAAAACAAATGCAACTCTCTTAAATTAAGGTTTTTAAATAATTTTATTTATTGATTCAGATATTCAGTGGTGTTTGAATGCTGTTTTATTCATATCCTTTTAAGAAGCTGGAAAGCTAATGTGCAGGTACCAAAGAGGTATTTCTGGCATGCACAACCATTTAAAAAGTTATTTACAGAATCTAATTTTAGGCACCTGATTTGCATTCCTAAATTGAGCGCCAGTCTTACTCCTCTCTTGTTGAATGCAGGAAGGAAATCCCTCTTGAAGACAATTCAGAACTGCTACATTGAAAGGATCACCATCTTTATACTGAAAGCATACTAAAAGTAGCCTCCCAACTTAAGACACTGTGCAAAGCAGATATTTAAAGTTTACTCACTTTAAATTGGCACCTGCATTTTCAAATACTTATTTTATATCTCTACGTTCATATTTTGTGCCACTAAGAGTTCATAGATGTATCTCCCCATTGTGTCAGCATATCCTGTAGTTTATTTGTATAAACTAGGCCATAAAAATATATGACACATTTAAGTGTATCCAGATTGGAAAATGTGACTGGTAATGTACGTTATTAGTCTCTCAACATGTTTATATGCATCTGAAGCCAATAATGAAAAGCTTCCCAGCTGTGACCGATGCTTAACTTTCCATTTTTCTCATGACATCCACACAAAATAATATTCATTACATTGAAAATTCATATTGCTTTGTTGTCATATATACTCATTGTATAGTCTTCAACAAAACTTGAACTTGGATTAACCTTGAATTTTAAAAGCTAATAAGAACAGTTGTGTAAGTGAGAACACACAAACACAGCAAAGCAAGCCAGCAGGATCATTTCATATATGCCTGGAATGCCTAAAGGCAAACTGACTAACCAGAGTGAAAACTTTTAATTTCCTGGAGTATTTTAGTCTTAAGCAGTTCTCTTAAGCAGTTTTTTGGGATTAGATGTTTTTCTCATGAAGTACAAGAATTATTTTAACCCCATTAGCATAGCAGAATTATATACTGAGTCTTCAGATTATTCTTTTGAATACGTAAGACAGACACCGGGTAAATTAAGCTGGACAGGTGAGCTTGCTTGCCTGTGCTTTGCTGGATAGGAGACCATCAAATATATTGCTATGTAGACAATAAGGCTAAATAATTTTAATTCCTCTTTCCCTTTGTATCTGTCCCTTTCTCTCACCTTTTTTTCCATTTTTTCCTCCCCATGGTTTTTCTATAATAATTGGAAGTACTCCAGTAAGCCTTCTTAAAGTTGCTTCAAAGTCTCTTCAGGAAAGATTCATCTGATGTGTAGAAGTCCATTTCTGAGTTACCGATCTAGATTCTAGATACAAAGCGAACATAATCACTTCTAGGACAAAATCATAGAATGGAAGTATAAAACAAGCTGGATGGACTGTGTTATTTCCCAGTATTCACACTAAAGGCAACAATATTTCAGACAGGCCATCTTAGTTTTCCCACATCAAGATGGTAGAAGCAATTTAACAAATTTTAAGCAGCTGTATTGTGCATATATCTATGCAACATAGTTAGACTTTTTTTGTAATTAATAAAGAAATAGACACTTTTGGGGTGAAATTCTGAACACAGTGTCTACACTATTATTCATTGTGTGTCTAGCAGGTAGGTAAGATGCCTTTCTTGCTTTCTTCTCCCCCAAGTATGAGAAATTGATGTTTGATTGAGCTGGAGCCTGCTGCTGTTCTATGCTGGTAGCGAGGTTACACAAAACCTTTGTCAAAGCTTGTTCTCTAAATTAAGCACATATTATCTCATTTCTTGGCTCTGCAAAGTGTCTGAAAAATGATTGCAGGCAGTTTAGCTTTTCTGAGAGGCTCTTACAGTAAATGGTTTTGTCTCCAGTTTTCTTTTCAACTAAAATTCAATGCAGAATGTGGAACTGCACATTTTAGCACACAACTTACACGGAGATGAAGCTCATTAAAAAAGATGCAGGAGAAGTGAATTACCAGCATGGAATAATGCAGCTGCCTGGTGAAATGGACAAAGGAAATGGAGACATTTGCGATGATAATTTCAAAATAGAAGCTTTGGACAGAGTTGTAGCAGAAGATGAATGAATAACGAGCCCTAAATGTTGCAGGGCTCTCTGTAAATATAAACATATTCATAGACAATTTTGAGATTGGAGTGGGGCACCCTTGCTTTTTCATAGAAAAAAAAAAACCCAAACATATTAAATATATTTGTAACATAGGAAATTATTTTGGAAAGCTTTTTATAATCTTAAAAAGGTTTGGATTGGAAGGCATCTTCAAAGATCATCTAATTCCAACCCCCTTGCCATGCACAGGGACATTTTTCACTAGATCAGAGTGCTCAAAGCCCTGTTCATAGGAGAGGTGCTCCAGCTCTCTGATCATTTTTGTGGCCCTCCTCTGGACCCACTCCAACAGGTCCTTGTCTTTCTTGTGCTGGGGATCCTGGAGCTGCCCAAAGCAGAGTAGAAGCAGCATGCAGCCCAGGACACATCTGCCTTTCTGGGCTAAGTCACCTAGCATTTTATTAACATTAATAGATGAACAAGACCATAGTAGACATCATTAAATAGCAGATTATGAATTTCCGCAGATGAACTTTTGTTTTGTTTGACATATAAGACAGAGTAAGATAGCAGAGGAGAGGGGACAGAATGAAAGAAAAGTCTGGGTATACGGTATGACTGCTGTTACATGGCATATAAAGAAAGCGGAAAAAAAATGGCTTATAACAAAAGCACAGACTAATCAAACAATGACATGGTTAGTGTCACCAGAAAGTAAACGTGAATTGGTCTATATTGGAAGGAAAAGATATTTTTTATTTGCTACTTATGGACAACTATCCCTCCTCTGTTTGACAGTATTCCTCCAATGTATGAAAACTGGATGGGAATAATGCATATGCAGGTTATTTTTACTAGATACGTAGTAGTACATACAGTAATTTTTCATAAAGGGTGTGTGCTATATGCAATGTATTTAAGTAGAGTGCAGAATATCTAACTCATGTCCTAAATAATTTTTAAAAAATTATCCTGAATAAAGGCTGAAAAGACAAATTTGTATTTCTGTTCAGCTCCGCTAAATTATAGAAGACCACTAATTAAGTGTTCTGTGAAAAACTGAAATCAGTCATTATGGTGAAACGAAGACCTTGGTGTGCTTTATTGGATCATAAATTACCATCCTTTCAAAAAAATCATACTATACCCACCCACATCAGCTGAGAACATTAGGTTTACCTGGAACTTTGCTGTGGTTGCACAACATTTTCTTCTCAGTTGAGTAGATGAATGACAAGAACTTCTGCAAATCTCAGAACTGGTCTGCTTTTGTCCTTGTGAAAGTTTCAGAGAGCCAGTAAGAAAAGCAAGCTGATACAGTTCAGTCCCAAAATGATGTAAGAGCTTAATTTGGAAAAAAAATGAACTGGATACAAAATCATAAAAAACCACTGTAAGATCTTTATATATTTATCACTGTTTTCCTCTTTAGAATTAATGAGACAAAGTCAGCATGACTTCATCCTTTATGGTAGGTGTTTTAAGATACAATTTGAATCCTCGTTATACACTCATGAGGATGAAATCAGGACAGAATTTGAATTATTTCATTTTTCCCCCATGTACATATTGACTTGTGGCAAAATAATTTCATTCAGGTTAAAACAAAGGACAATATAAAAGGTATCCGTCATGCAGGAAGACAGCTGTTGCTACTGACTGCATAAGGTAACGAGAAAGAAAAGTTCAAGGTTTTTTGAAGGCTGATAAATGACTGAATATCCTTTACTTCTGTGTTTTCTACACAATCGTTTTACTTACAGAAGTGAAACAACCATAAACTGCAGCAGTTAATATGTCAAGTCACTTGGCATAATATCTGTCAGAACACTTCAAGTTTATTTTTTATTTTTTAAGCTTGAATTACGTTATCAATGTTTTGAAAAAATTACACAACCACATAAAAAATTGTATATGCATGGTATGTTATGCAATATATACATGAAAATTGCACTGAGTTATTCTGAATAAAGGAATGGATTCCAATAATGCATCCTGGATGTCCTTTGTTATGCTTTAATGTTTCACAATTAATATGTATATAGCAAACATAAAGAGATGTTATGTATCTTGCTACTTTAAAGGATTTTAATAATGGCCTAGCCTGTGGCAAATACACACCTGGCCCTAGTTCATCTGAAAAAAAAAAATAAAATAAAAATAGGAGTGTTGAAAATGTCATAAAACATAGCACAGAGCAAATTAGAAAAATAAAATATATGAAATTTGGTCTCGACACTTTCGAAAATACAGTGTAGATGTTCATAAGAGAAATAATAGGAAGAAACACCACGAGTTTACTTCTTCCATGAGATGAATGACTGAGAGATGACTGACAGAGATATTTATGTTGCATTTTAATCTATAGATGTCATTACAGATTTATGCAAAAAAAAGTCAAACATATTTAGAATTATAAAAAGGATTACTGAATAATTAGAAAATACTATTCTATACTTCTGCAAAAAATATTCCTTAAATTGAGTCCTCAATTTTTTTTATTTCATAGAAGTTAAGATGAGTCACACCACCACCAGGCAACACTACAGGCTAGGGGAAGAGTGGCTGGAAAGTTGCCTGGCAGAAAAGGACCTGGGGGTGTTGGTCGACAGCCTTCTGAATATGAGCCAGCAGTGTGCCCAGGTGGCCAAGAAGGCCAATAGCATCCTGGCTTGTATCAGAAATAGTGTGGCAAGCAGGATTAGGGAGTGATTGTCCCCCTGTACTTGGCACTGGTGAGGCTGCACCTCGAGTACTGTGTTCAGTTTTGGGCTCCTCTGTACAAGAAAGACATTGAAGTGCTGGAGTATGTTCAGAGAATGGCAACAAAGGTGGTGAAGGGTCTAGAGCACAAATCTTATGAGGAGCAGCTGAGGGAACTGAGGATGTTTAGCCTCGAGAAAAGAAGGCTTATCGCTCTCTACAACTACCTGAAAGAAGGTTGTAGAGAGGTCGGGGTTGGTCTCTTCTCCCACTTAACAAGCTATAGGATGAGAGGAAATGGCCTCAAGTTTTGCCAGGGGAGGTTTAGAATAGATATTAGGAAAAACATCTTCACCAAAAGGGTTGTCGAGCATTAGAACAGCCTGCCCAGGGAAGTGGTTGAGTCACCATCCTTGGACGTATTTAAAAGATGTGTAGATGTGGTGCTTAGGGACATGATTTAGTGGTAGACTTGGCAGTGCTAGGTTAACAGCTGATCTTAAAGGTCTTTTCCACCCTAGGCAATTCTATGATTATTCCATGATTCTAAGATCAGTTTCCCACCTTGTGTAATTTCAAGATCTCTGACACTACACTTGAACCACAGCTTTTATGTATCTCATAGGATAATTCAAGGTCAGAGATATGCTCTGTCTGCAGTTCATTGCCTAGACCATTTCTGTTGTAGCAGAGACAATAGAAAATAAACAGATGGGACAAGAAAGAGAAAAGAAAAATACCTTAGACATAACAGTAAGGGAGAAGAATAGACTAGTCAAATTAGTATCAAAAATCTACTACCTTTATTACTGTCAGGAACTGTTTTTAAAAAATTACATATAGTTCCAGATTCTAAATTAATATAAATTGGCATAGATGCATCAAACGTTCTGGCACTTAGAAAAATATGCTTTTAAGACATTGCCTATTATCTGTATTTTTTGCACATTAATGATCTGAAATTCACAAAGTACCCCATGTTGAGAAAAATTCGCCCAGTTTACACTATTAACAGAACCTTTCAGGAATTCTGAAGACTAGCCAAAGGATTTTTTTCTGTACCTTCCAGCTAGATTGAATGTCTTGCATAATTAACATTTATCTTTGATTCTTTCAGGACCTTAATTCAGCTGAGAATTTGGTCATGGTATTTTTAGCTAGGAAACCTATTTATGGACAGTTGGTTGTTGTTTTTTGTCAATAACAATGCATTATGTTTGCTGATAATATTTCAAAAAAAATGCCTGAGGCAGACATAAATCTGGTGACCTAATGTTAGAATTTCTTTGTTGTGGTAGCTATGTAGGTTATTCTGTAGCTGTACCTATGCTGTGAACATGTAACTTATGTACTATGTGTCATTAGACAACCCTTCTGAAAGGGTGTTAAATGGTGTTAAAACACATTCAAAACCTTCTCACTCCTCTTTAACATTACTAAGTCAATAATAAAACCAAAGTACTTATTTTCTCACATTCTTTTCTAATGCAATTAGAATAGAATTTGAGAAGACTATTTCAGAAATGCTTGTTTGGGATTTCTTGCACCAATTGTACTTTGGAGCAGTACATACAAAATTCTGACAGTCTGCTTAATAAGAATTGTTAGGTGATAATTTTTTAAAGATAAAATTACATAAGTTTAGTTCTATGTAAAATTTCCCTTATGCAGGGAATTGCAAAGGAAAATGTAAAGTGAAAAAGCACAAGGAATTTCTTGATAATAGAAGCAGACTAAACACATTACACGTTCAGTAAATTAGAACATACAGATACAGAGATTAGAATCTGGTTTTGGTGTGAAAGAGGAGTGATAGAAAGAAAAAGGGGGAGGAATGAACTGAGAAACCACAGTCATCTCTGCCTTACACCATATACCATTGGATGTTTAGGAGATAGAACAAGACCTACAGAACCCAAGCCAGCAACGAAGTACCTCCTCTGAAATACAGCACCTTGGACAGTACTGCGACATTCTGATCCCATGGTCTTATCAGCAATGATTTGCTAATTAACACAAGTAGCTAATCACATTTCAGAAAAAATAGATAATTTCCTGGAATTAGGAAATTTGAAAGCTAGGGTTTACTGATAGTTCATAGAAAACCTTTACATTTTCCCCTTTGTATATCTACCCAAAACATGAAATCACAGTGGATTCACTGTTCTGCTGCTCTGGTTTTGAAATGGAGTCAAAATCGGAAACCTTGAGTTCTCATGAGCTCTCTCCAAATGTAGAAACCAACGAATCATTGCTTAATATTGCTTAGAATTTTGAGCTCAGTTATGACAGGTCCGTATCTATCTTAGAAGTTGCTTTCACACTGCTGTAGTTCAAATGTAAGATTTTCATAATCATTCCTTCTTGGATTAATTAGTCTTCCATTGAAAGCAATATTAAATTTTCCATGATTAGGTAGAAAGGAAACCAGGCTGATACTAAATGAACATTCAATAATAATATTTCAGTTGATTGACTCTCAGTTTTTACAGATTTAGCTGCCAGGAGAACGAGACACTGTATTTATCTTTGATCATTTCTAGAAAAAAATGTCAAAGAATATTGTATGTTAAGAGGATATAGTCAACAGTCTTTGAAATCAGTATGGATTTTAACTGAAGAAAGACTGGGAGTCTGAGCCTGAAAGCAGAGGAAGCAGTGAGTTAAGGGTGAGGACTAAAAAAAAAAAAACAGAGGAAAAATATGGAAGATTTCCAACTTCTATTTAACCCTTAATTGTCCATTATACCTTATTATCACTGTCATCTAAAATGAAACCATACCGTACAATCTATTTTTGCCTTTTTTGTTGTTTTTTTTTTTCTTTTTTTTTCCTATCTTGTATACTTTGGGATATGTTCTAAAGGGCACATTTGTTGGTTCTTTACTCAAAACCATGGAATTCTAACTATGTATCAAAACACTAAGTCAAAAGACGTTAAGATTCTGGAACTGAAAGACACTTCCTAAGCTACTGGTGCAAGTACCTTGGTTTTGCAGACCCTCACGTTGTTCAATCCTTTCCGTGACTTAATAAGAAGATATATCTATCCCATCTGAAAAATTAGTCATGACCTCCTTGAATGCAGAAGCTTATTCGAATGTCCATCTTTAATTTATTCATATGCATATTGATAGGATTTATGTACTAGCTTTTGTTCCAACATTCACCATCCCTGGAGGTGTTTAAAAAAAGGGTAGATGGGGCACTTAGGGACATGGTTTAGAAGTGGCTTTTGTCAGGGTAGGTTAAAGGTTGGACTTGATGATCTTGAAGGTCCCTTCCAACCTCAGCAATTCTATGACTCTATGATTCTATGATTCCATGATTCTATGATTCCCTATATCTTAAATTGTTTTGATTTGTTTTCTTTTCCTTCTCTAATCCTTCTTCCATTAAGAAATTATAAACGTTGCTCGTATCCCTCTTGGCTTTTGTTTTTGTAGGCTGAAGAAAAAACATGCTTTTAATTCCCTATTCTAAATTAGAGTTTTCATCCCACTTATCATCCAAATAATCCTTCTTATTATATTCTCACATTACATCTATTAGTTTTCTTAAATATGATTTGAATTTTATGTAGGCTATTTCTGATATCTTGTCAGTAGCATGTATGCTTCACATTTGTTACAGGAAGATTCTTCTCTGTCACCTCTTCAGAATTACCTGTTTCAGACTTGTGTTGTCATGGGAATACACAGTTCCCTTGTGATCACCTACGACAACTACTTACTTTTTTCAATCAGTTGATTCCAACAAGAAAAAGTAATTCTGTGCATCACTTTTCATTATTAATGATTTTCAACTTATATATTTCAGTCTGGTTCTCAAAATCATTCATTTTTTCTCTTTAATACCACCTTTTTTTTCTATAGAATTCTTCTTTTCTGAGTTGCTGCTATCAAAAAACATTAGTATATCCCCATTTTGGGGTCGGTTTTTTTGTTTGTTTGTTTGTTTTGTTTTTTTTTTTTAAATTGCATGTAGGGTGCTGCTCAGTAAAATTCTTGAGGTTTTTTTAATGGCTTCTGAGAAATGGCAATACCAGTCCAATGATCCTGTATTCATTAATATATTTAAGTAAATGTAATTAATATGAACCCCTCACGTATATAAATACATGCAGTTCTTTATGGAGTCAGTCTGTGTGTTTGGCAGTACATAAGCTTCTTGGTGCCAATCTTAATCAATGACTGAAGTGTATATATATTTGTAATAATTTACTATGGCTTTAACTTGGGAGTTTGTTCAGGATTTTCCACATTTTATTTTCAGTCATGCAATTTATTTATTGAGATTGTGTACTGGGAGACAGTATTTTTAGGGTAATAGCCTGTAAGGGTACAAAACTGTCTGACTATAAAGAAATTAACATTGATCTGCTGAGCAGAATTTTGGTTTAGCTATACCCATTAATTCTTGAATTTCATGGAAATATACTCCAAGGACTTTGTAATTTTAGCATTCTTACCTAGCAGTTAATATTGCACAGTGAATGGTTTGTTACAACATATGCTTTCCCTTTTCAGTAGCTTCTTAGTCTCTGTTCCAGCTTTTCCTTCATTTCTGATATATTCTCTTCTGTCACCTACTATAACCCAATGAGGCATAATAAACCTAAATTCTTAGCAATTTCTGGGGTGAATATTATTGTCAGGATATTGTTATACATATTCCTTATAGCTAGGGGCCTTCATTCCAATTCTCACTACACCCAAGAGATCTCATTTGGATCTAATTTTGACTTAGGTCGGGAATATCTTCAGCACAGTCCAATGAGTATATTTGTAATGAAGGCACACACTGAGCTGGGTGGGAAATGACATAATGCAAACAAATCTGTGGTCTTCAAAATTGCTGTAATATCTACAAATCAACCTCAAAGTCACTGTGTTTTAGATTTTCCTGCTGTTGCTATTAAGGGAGTTTTATTTTCTGAAGCTTAGTGAATATAATAAATCCTTCCAGAAAAGCTTTGAACAAATGGTTTTCATTACAAAAGTTTGAATGACAAGTAAGTAAATATAGTGAATAGCAGTAATAATGGAAAAAAGATTATGCCCTCTGGTAGCCAAAATATTGATTTCTGATCTTCTCTTGCATTGAATGAAAATGATTTTGCCCTACATGAAAGTGAAAAAATGTGTAGATCCTATATGAAGTATACAAACCTGTAAGCAAGGAAAAATATATCACTTCCTCTTAAATGTATTCCTCTACTTAGAATTATTGTATTGCAGAATAATTCAGGCTGGGAGGGACATCAGGAGGTCTCTAGTCCAACCCCCTGCCCAAAGCAGGGCCAGCTTTGGGCTCTTCACAACTTGGTCTAGTTGGGGCTTGAAACCCACCAAGGACAGAGGTGACACAGCCTTTCAGGGTAATCTGCTCCACTGGCTCACTGTCCTTGGGGCAAAGTGCTTTCACTTTATGCTCACCCTGAACCTCTCCTGCAGCCATTGTCTCTCACTCTTCTGCCCTGCACCCCAATGACGAAATCACCTTCATCTTCTTGATGACCTCTCAAAGGTGCTGGGAGTCTGTTTGGTCTACTGAAGCCATCCGTTCTCCAGCCTAACTCATCCCAGCTTTGCCTGTCACTCCCCAGGAGACAAGTGCTCCAGCCCTCATTACCTTGGGCACCCTCCAATGAGCTCCCCACCATTTGCCCATGTCTTCGTTGCGCTGGGGGCAAAAATTTGATGCAGTCTTAAAATGTGATATAACAAATACAATATAGAGGGTTGACAATCCTGTCCTTCAATCTATTGAACATGCCCCTGTTCATATAGCCCGGGAACTGTTCACCAGCTTTGCTGTTAGGGCACACCATGGGTTCATGTTTGGCTCACTGCCCATCACCACTCCAGGACCTTTTCCACAGAGCTGCTCCCCAACTCCTTGGTCCCCAGTCAGAGTCATTACAGGGGCTCTTCTTTGCCTATGGGGACCCAACTGTGACTCATCATTTGTACTTGTTGAATTTCACGAGAACCTGTTTGCCCACTTTGAAGTGTACTAGCTGGCCGCCCCAACTTGGAGTCATCTGCAAATGTGACAAGAGTGCACTTTTTCACCTCTTCCAGGTCATCAATAAGGATATTAAAATGGACAGGTCCCAGTGCAGACCCCTAAAGTATCGATTTGTCACAGACTTCCATGTGGAGTACTGTCAGGGTACCACAGGGGCTGCTGGCACCTTAGAGACTAGCGGCTGAAAGCAGTGGGGCCTCCTCAAGGTGACTACCAGGGCAGGGCCTCACCACCCAGAGCCCATCCCACCACCCCAGCCAGAGACCGGGGCAGGCAGGGATGCAGCCAGGGGCAGTCCCAGCACAGGGCATCAGACACTTTAGTGGGGATAGGGATAGGCTGAGACCAGGCTGGAATGTAAGCCCATGGGTGGGGATTCAGAATCAGGCCTGGTAAGGGTAACCAAGATCAAACTCCACCATGTGTGAGCTATACCATCTTGTCTGTGTAATCCCAATTAGTTCATAGCACTGTAACTGTTTGCAGGCCTTGGGTAAATGATTGTGTAGCTGCTGTTGGGCAGAAAGGTTTTGCTTTCTAGGACCATGGAACTGTCTGTAAGGATCAATAGCTTTGCCAACAGGCCAGCTGACAGGTTAGATAAGTGGACAGTGAAGTGGATTGAAAGCTGGCTGAAGAGCCAGGCCCAGGTAATTCTGATGAGTGTCACAAAGTCCAGATGGAGGCCAGTCACTACTGGTGCACCACAGGGCTCAATACAGGGTCCTATACTATTTAAATCTTCATTAATGACCTGGATGCTGGGACAGAGTACACTCTCAGCAAGTTTGCAGATGATACAAAACTGGGTGGAGTGTCTGATACAGCTGATGGTTGTGCTGCCATTCAGAGGGACCTCAATAGGATGGAGAATTGGGCTGAGAGGAATTTCATGCAGATCAGAAAAGGGAAATATCAAGTCTTGTACCTGGGCAGGAGTAACCCCATACACCTGTACAGCTGGGGGCTGAGAGAAGGACCTGGGTGTCCTGGTTGACAACAAGTTGAACATAAGCCAGCAACGTGCCCTGTTGGCAAAGAAGGCCAACAGCATCCTGAACTGTAATAGGAGTGTTGCCAGCAGGTTGAGGTCCTTGTCCTTTACCTTGCCACTGATGAGACACTCAGTACAAAAAATTAACTTAGTGGGGCAAGTTAAAAGAGCCACAAAGATGATTAAGGAACTGGTGTGTCTTTTATATGAAAAAAAGCTGAAGGAGCTGAGAATGTTCAGCCTAGAGAAGGCTCAGGAGGATCTTATCCACATGTATAAACATCTGATGGGAAGGAATGAAGAAAAGGCCAGACCCTTCTCATTGCTGACTATTAACAGGACAAGAGACAATGGTCGCAAGCTGAAATAAAGGAAATTCCATTTCTTTACTCCAGACTCAGTCACCCTCATGCTCACACACCTGTCACCTGTTGAGACCTGCTTTGGTTGCATCTCTGATAAGGTGCTGCAACTGAGCCCAGGGTCCAGAAGAGATCAGGAAGACAGCAAATAGACTAGACTAGACTAGACTAGACTAGACTAGAATAGAATATTTCAGTTGGAAGGGACCTACAATGGTCATCTAGTCCAACTGCCTGAACAATTCAGGTCTGACGAAGTTAAAGCATGTTATTAAGGGCGTTGTCCAAATGCCTCTTAACACTCCAGGCTTAAGGCATCAATCACCTCTTTAGGAAGCCTTTTCCAGTGACTGACCACCCTTTTGGTAAAGAAATGCTTCCTGATGTCCAGTCTAATCTTCCCCTGGTGCAGCTTTGAACCATTCCCACGTGTCCTGTCACTGGATCCCAGGGAAAATAGCTCAGCACCTCCCTCTCCACTTCCCCTCCTCAGGAAGCTGTAGAGAGCAATGGGGTCACCCCTCAGCCTCCTCTCCAAACTAGACAAGTCCAAAGTCCTTAGTTGCTCCTCACAGGATATGTCTTCCAGCCCTTTCACCAGCTTTGTTGCCCTCCTCTGGATGCATTCAAAGACCTTCATATCCTTCTTAAATTGTGGGGCCCAAAACTGCACACAGTACTCAAGGTGAGGCCGCACCAATGCCGAATACAGTGGGAGAATCACCTCTTTTGAGTGGCTGGTTATATTGTGTTTGATGCACGCCAAGGTGTGTTTTTCCCTCTTGGCTGCCAGGGCACACTGCTGATTCCTATCGAGCAGGCTGTCGACCAGCACACCCAGATCCTTTTCTGCTCTCCAGCCACTCCTCTCCCAGTTTATACTTGTGCCCAGTGTTACTCCATCCTAGGTGCAGAATCTGGCATTTCAACTTGATAAATTTCATCCCATTAATCATAGCCCAATGCTCCAGTCTATCTAGATACCTCTTTAAGGCATGCCCCCCCCGCCCTGCTTTATACTGCTGAGGGTTTTTACAGACAGCTGTTGACATAGGCTGACAATCATATTAGTCCACAACAACTCTGTGCTAGACCTTTTCAGAGGTTTCAGGCACTGTTTTCCTTTTAGCTGCTGATCTAAGGTCTGTGTCAAGATTCACTTATTCTCAGTTCTTGCTCTTGTTGTTCTTTTTGCCATGACTCATCACGGTCAGCTCCTCTTTGCATTTGACTCAGCTCTTGGCTACGGCAAACTCATGATATTTCTGCGTTACCTTAGATGGCTAAAGGTGAACTCAGCACAAGAGCAGAAAGTATCTGAACAGTGAAAGAGAATGACCAGTGGTCATTCCTAGAAAAGATCCCTAAAGGGGAGAATAAAGTCAGGCTGCTAGAGAAGGATGAGTGTGGTTTACTTAGTCTTCACTCTCTGATAATGTAAACTAAAACAGTTTTCAGAGATATAATTCAAAATAAATTTTGAAATATAAAAAAAATAACCTTTTTCTTTTGCGCATAATGTTTGCTTCTTTTTTACTGCCTCCTCTGCACTTTGCTAAACCTTTTCAGAAAGCTAAAGAGCAAATAAACAATTTAGCTATGATACAAGGAGTTTATTGCATAAAAATTTAATGGTGTGGTCATGTGCAAACCTCCTCTCATACTGGGTGACTTGGGAGAACTAAAAAGGTTTCAACTGTCGATCTGATGGATGCAATGACTTAGAACCAAAAATAACAATCATGCAGTGTATCAAGTATTTGTCTCAAAGATGAAAAAGGAAAAGTTAATAGAGCAGTTCTTCACAATGTAGTTTGAACACATTAGGAAAAAAAAGTGAGAAAATCATTCTACAGGAATTTGGTCTGTTTACTCCAGTAGACAAGTTTTATCTATCTGGATCTTGTATCTATCTGGATGTACTAATCTGTCTATATTTGTACCTATTTGGATTTATTCCAAAATTCCAACCTTTCTTGCCCACTCCATAAAAATAAAATATTAAAACATACTTGATCATCATAGTCTTATTAAGAAACAAGGCTGATGACAAATACCTCCAATGACACCCTCAATTTGAGGAACGAGTTCCATCTGTAGAAAGCAGTATACATTTGTAAACCTATATAAACTTTGTATTAAGATAAGCTTTTGAAAAGCTCATAATAACTTCAGTGTCATTTCAAAGGCAGTTCTTAGGTTTCATTAAGAGAACAATTTTTCTCCCAGACTGTATAAAGCTGTTGCACTTACTTAGAATGTTTCCCAGGTATTCCTTTGTTTGGCTGTAGAAGACAAAGAAAACCTAGATACATTAATTTAACTGCTTCGCTGGTGACTTGGCAATAAATACTATGCTAGAGACTTTCATAAACACTTTGTGCACAAATACATATTATAAAAATGACAGTACATGAAGGTTTCCATTTCTTTTCTTCCATTACTTTCTGTCTTTTGCTTTAAAAAAAATCTGTGCAAGTGCCTCTTAAATGCCCTCTTGTTGTATATAAACAAAATCCCATCAGCTTCTACATTCCTTTAAATTTGAAGGACTAAGGCTTGTGAAGTTTGTTTTCCTGACAAAGCGTGAACAGGCAGATTAGCGCTTCACTCCATTGTTCATACTACATTAAAAAAGACAGTTGTGTAAAATTATTGCATGGATATATGTATATATTCTCACGAAATTCTAATAATATCAGATTACTAATAGCTTTCTGTATTTTCATACTGAGTAAAGCCAACCAAACAGCATTCAAATTCGGTAGGCAACCATGTTTGTGCATCCCCTGCTTATTCTGCTGAATAAGTCTAACAAGAGGGAAAATGAACCATAATTACAAATTGTGGTGGGTTGACTCCAGCCATCAGCCAAACACACAAAGGGTCCCTCACTCAGTCCCTTCTCCCACAGGATGGGCAGAAAATAGAAGGAAAGTGAAAAGACTCAAGAATTGAGGTAATGACAGTTTAATAAAGAAAGCAAAAGCTGCCCATATAAGCAAAGCAGAAAAAGGAATTTATTCACTACCTCCATCAGTGGGCAATGTCCAGCCACCTCCTGGGAACCTGGGTGTCAGCACATGCAACTGTTGCATGTTGCATGGGAAGACAAATTCCATAACCAAAGATGTCCCTTCTTCCTCTTCCTTTCCTTGATGACCATGATGACGTATAGCATAGAATATCTCTTGGGTCAGTTTGGGTCAGATGTCTCTGCTGTGTCCACTCCCAGTGGAAAATGGAAAAAGAGGAGAATTGTCTTTATGCCTTTCCACTTTATCTTTCAGTGTAAAATGTCTGTCCTTCTTTGGAAAAATGACATCAGTGATCTGGAACTTTCAAAAAAAAATAGTTTCTGCCAGTCATTGCTTGCAGTGCAGATAGATGGATTACAAGATTTACTAACTTTAAGGCAAAAAAGAGCCACTAAGCCATCGTTTATGACCTTCTTGACTCCTATGTCATTACATTTTAATATATTACTCAGTAGGAGAAGCTAGACAGAAAACTGCTGGAGAAAGATCAGATCCTAATTCAAGTTTCATTTAGGTGCACAGCTGCAGCCTTGACAGAAATATTTAGGAGGGAAAGCTACAGACACTCTTGTTTCTTTTAAAGCACAAAATCAAGAGTCTATGAGCATGTCTGACTCCAGAATTTCTCTTACAGAGCTGGATGGCTTGCTTTTGTCACTGAAGGTCAATTGTCAAAATCCTGAAGCCTTAAGTTTTTGCTAAATACCTTCTGTGCTTCCAGGAATCATGTCAGGAATTATGTTTATGCAGCAAACAGAATTTGTAATCCTCTATAATGCCAGTATCTTCTGAACAAAAAGAAAAATCAACCCCCAAAAAAACACTAACCACACCCCCCCCAAATCCAAAACCTAATAAGCTAAATGACCATTTTCATTTTACCTTTCTGTTGCATGTTACTTTAATTGCTGTGCAATTCTTTTCTCAAAGATAATTTGAAATGCTCCACCACTATAGCATCAAACCTTTCCAATGAGTCTGCTTCTGTAATTAGAGATAGTGCAAAAGTATCTTTCCGCTTTCTAGAAAATCCCATCAAATAGACAATTGAAACCTTTCTAGACATTTTGAAGGCATTATTATCCTATCTCATTATCTGTCTCAGAGACAGAGGAAAACAGTTACTAGCAAGTCCAGATGTAGTGTTTGAGACTTTATCATGCAGGGCGATATGATTGCATGGAAACTATGGAAATGACCTTTCAACGTTTTTCTTGAAGTATTCTGTTGAACAGCTAAAATGATAGAGCACTAGCAGTCAACCCTAAAATCAAATGAAGTCCATTGAGCGTAAGAGCTGAAATAAGACCAGAGAACCGGGGAAGATTACTCAGTAGACTGTTTTATTTCCAAGCTTGTAGACAGTGACTTGAGTCGGCAGGTGAACTGGTGTGAAAAAACACAAACTCATCTTTAAATTTTCATTCAAAGATTAAAACAAAATATTACTAAAACTCCGAAACACCACTTTGTTAAATCACTAAAAGAAAACCCCTCTTAATGGACTCATTGGTTTTGTGTGTCTGTAAATGCATATATACACACAAAGCTTTTACTTTTCACAGTAGCAATGCAGATTTATTTGCATTTTAGTATAACAGTTCTGGTTTTATTCTTGTGGAGTTGTAATCTAGATTACTGACATTATTGAAAAGGGATTTATTCTTTTATTCTTACAAGTGCAAATATTTATATGTTCTATGAATAATTACACTGGCATGACTAGAAGCATATTTCTTCCAAAGTCTTAAAATTATTAATTTTCTAGGAATAAACCATACTCATCTTCACAATTATTTTCGTGTTGATGACATAGTAGCTATAACAAAAAATTTCCTGAAAAAAAAGTGAAATAGTATAAAATAAAATACTGTGTTAAGTAAAAATCAGTGAGTGTATTTGGCGCAGGTGTCAATGTGTTCACAGCAGGGAGGACCTGCAGGTATGACACCTGTGAGAAGACACCAGGGGCTGCCACATGCTGGACCCAGTTGGTTCCAACCGTCTCCAAAACAGACCCACTGCAGGACACAGTTGAGCCCTCTCCCCATGCCAGCCCTCCCTGCACCTCTGGGTCTGAATAGTTATGTCTGCAGTGAAGGACTGAGGTGGAGCTTGGAGAGGGGGGAGGGAAGGTGAATGTTTGTCTTTGTTTCTCACTAGCCAAACCTATTTTAGTTGACAATAAATTAAACTCATTTTCCCCAAGTCAAATCTGCTTTGCCCTTGATGGTAGCTGGTAAGAAAAGTCCCTTTCCTATCTCAACCCACTAGCTTTCTCATTCTTGTGTTTTTTCCCATTTCCCTTCCCTCATTTTGCTAAGCAGTGGGAATGTGTGAGCACCTGAGTGGTCATTTAACAGTTAGCCAACATTACCACAATAGGAAAATGTGCTACTACAATGAAAAACTTATTAACAACCTTGATGAGAATTCATAACAAGCAATGAGACTGGTCTTTAGATATATCAGTAGGTGATTGTGGATTCCTTTAAGCAATATGAACAGTATGCTTATTCTCAGCCTGTCCTGTTTTCCTGGCATACATCCATCTTTTGGGGGTAACTGAAAGATATGTATGGTCAGAGCTTAAGTTTTTTTCCTCCACTCTTGCCTTGTCTGCTCTCTCAACTGTCTGGTTGATTTTTTCCTATTCAGTCAGTCCATTGCCAATCCCTATAAACTCCAGAGCATGTTTGCTTAGAATATTCTAATTCAATAAACTGTAGCAATACTTGACAGAGTTTTGCTGTGGTTTGACAACGGAAAGATTTGTTTCATTTAACCACATGAAGATTTCATGGAAATTATCTTCCTTGAAGTACATGAGAAATAGAAGCAGATGCATACTACTATGAAAAGCACAGTGTTGTAATAGGACTTTAGCAGAACTTTTAACAATCTTCTAAAATGTAATGCCTGAGCAAAATGATTCTCAGGACCTGCAACAAGATGAAAATTTGTTTTAAGTGTTCAGGAAACTAAAATATAATGGTATCTTCTCTATTTTGGGGAGGAAGCAGGTGGGGTTTTTTTTGTTGTTGTTGTGTTGAGACCCTTTTTATTGCACCATTTGGTTTGTTGCAAATTAATCTTCATCTGTCACACTCCTTTGTATTGTTAACCATTAATTAAACCAAATTTGAGTACTACAGCTAACTCATCTGTTCAGACAGACTTAAACTTGTGCAGAGACATTTAAATTCTACATTTATATCAATTTCTCCCTCTGGTTTTATTTTAAATTTTAAAAAATAAATGTTTCAACATGCCAAACCAGAAGAAATAAACAAAGAACGAAATTATTATTACAGACAACAATAACCATAAAACAGGAGTAAAGTTTTCCGAACATTATTTTGATACTTAGTTTCTTCTTCTTCACTTGCTTATCTAGATAGCTTACTTCAAAAGTTTAAGTCTTCTAAAGTAGTGCTTGATTCAAAGGGTAGAGAAAGTACAAGAACAACAAAACATCATTTGTCTAAAATCTAGTATTAGATAAAGGTATTGCCAGTTCTAATATTGTTGATTTTGTTCTCAGGTTAAACCTGTATAACATTCAATGGCATGCTGTTTTCTCAGTTCCCTTCACAAGGATATTTCTTTCATGAGTTAGCAACAAGAGTGTGGGAAATTAATATTTTACTTTTATAACTTTTTCAGGTTTGTTTTTTTTTTCCTTAATGGTAATACTGCAAAAGAACTTTCCAGTTTTCCTGAGTCATAAGTATAGAGAACTCTTGTTAGCAATGTCAATGTCAAACACAAAAGAAAACCTCATAAATTACATATATGCATTGAATTACTCATGAATGTAAGCTATAAAACTTAATTATGTTTTTTTTATAATGGACCAGGGAGAGCAATCTATGGAGGAAATATAAAAATATGTTTAAAATGACAAAAATACATTACTGGGTTATTTTTTTGCATTATATAATCTGTTATTAAAAAAACCACAACAACGACCCAAAAATATCACCAAGCAACCTAAAAAGCTGCAAGAACACCAGCTCAGGCTATCAAACCTGAAGCTATATACCAAAATAAATTAAAGGAAATAAAAAATCTTTAAATCATGCACCAATAATCTCCTTATATTTTATTAAAAAAGTTGTAGTAGTCTGTCAAACTTCCATATTTTAAATTAAAATTGAAATTAATGGCATTTTTCACTTTACATAAATGGAAATAAAAAAGAAACACAAGCATGAAAGAATGGCATTTGCCTATTATATCTCATTGCTTTGTTTAGTTCTTCAGAATAGCATCTTTGCTCTGGTGACTACTTATTTTGAATACAATAAAATAATTATAAAGTGTTAGAACGTGTTCCATATCAAATTCCAAGACTGAGCTGCCTCACAATTTAGTTTCATTGGGATGCACTTGCACTTTTGATCTAGTGCAAGATTAGGCCATGATAATATATTTTGCCATGAAGAATGATCCAATACCTTTTAAACAATAAAATCTAAAGAATTACAGTTGTATTGGGAAACTTTCTAAAGGTTTCTTGTTGCTCTCTAATCTTGGCTCAATGTTAAGCTGGAGCTATGTGATATGAACTCGCAAATGATAAGCATTTTCACTTCACTACTGTAGTTAAGGAAACAAAAACTTTCAGCAAAAGTGAATGGGATAGTTAACACTGAATATGTCAGGCCAGGTAGGAGAATGATTTTGCAGCCTGGTGGGCACTAAGCTGCGAGATTTGAGTTCCAGTTCTACCTGTCATGGCATTTGCAATTCGAAATGAGATAGTTTCAATACGAAAAATTGGAAGGAAAGCCCTCAAAATGCAGAGGAGACACTATTATAACCAGAAGAAAAAGTTATGTGAGGTATCAGGATTCAAAACCCTGCTCCAGGACAAAGGGAGGTGGGATTGATTCTGAATTGTCTTCTTTGGAAGTGTCTGTTCAACCAGTCAGGATATGGTCATATAATATTGAATCTAAGTGATAAATTCAGGAGATCTGAGAAAGTTCTCACTTACCTCACTTCTCTCAAGCTCAGAATAAACAGACATTTGGTATCTTCATTTTTCTTTCCGATATCAAACTTAATTTATTCACAAATGAGGGGGAAAAAAACCAACCAAAAAACTAACAAGCGAATGAAAGCCCTCAGGACACCAGAACCCTTTCATGCAAATTCAGCTAGACAGGTTGAAATCTTCCTCCAGCCATTCTGGTCTTGACCAATGCAACAGCAATTTACAGATGTACCAAACCATCCAGGAACTGTTTCTGGAGGTCAGACTGAAAGGGAATGAAATTCTACATTGATATTATTTTTGACCATTCAGAGGAAGGTCTTTTATAATTCCATAATGCGTATTCAAATGGGAAAAAAAAAAACAAAGGAAAGAAAGTGTATGCACATGCATTTCATTACTTCTAGTCACAGAATATAACAGCCCAACACTAGCTTTCTGAAGAATTTTGTTTCATGTACTTGCTATACATTACTAGACTATAATGGGAATTGAACGCTTACAGGCCATTCAGTAGAAATGTGAAAAAGACTTTGACAAAGCAGCACAATGCTTGCTTTAAGCCAGAAGTTGTCGTCTGAGAGGAAAAAGGGTCAGTCAATTAGTGAAATAAGATCAGAAGTGTGAATTGCAGGTTTTCGAGCTCTGCAGAAGACAGATTTACTCACTAGATCAACAGGGCAGTGAACTGTGCCTACTAACAGATAACTCGTAAAGAAAATATTTGAGATAATTCATTCTTTTTCAACAAGAATGACAAATAGCAGCCATTAAACCCATTTTCTTTCATCAACTGGGCATATACCTAATACAAAGTGATCCTTTTTTTAGCAAAATAACATTTCCTTTAGATGTAAAGCCCTGAAAATATTTTTCTCATCAATACTATCAACACCAAAAGAAAGGAGTAATGCATTTTTAAAAAAGTAAATGAAAAGAAGATGTTATTGGATGGAAGCCATTATGGTGCTATTTAGATCTGATGCTTCATGTACTTCTTGTCATTAAGCAGTACTAATGGAATTAAGGCCACACGAAACTGGCACCAAAGCACATAATTGCCTAAATAATCAGATACCGGGTACCTACTAGCTTTTTCTATTCCTCAAAGACTGTAGGCAGCTTGGTAAAGCCTAGAAAATTAAATATGCACCTCTAACTGCCTGAACAGATTTGAAAACCTGGTCTAGATGTAATCTTGAGATCTTTTTAAACATGTAACTATAGTCCCATAGGTTGCTGAAATATACATAGGTCTATGAAGCATAGTTTAGTTTAAAAGGAAAAAAAAAAACCCTTATAATGTCAGCAATCCCTTATGTACATTGTACTGAGCTAGGAACAGATTTAGACCTTGGCCCACTGGAGAATGAGCCTTTCCCAAATCTGCAAAACAGGCTTTGAGACACCAGCTCTTGTTACTGAGTAGCAAAGCTGCCAGTATAAGCTGTTAGATGCAAGACAACTAGAAAACCTGGCCCATAATATTTATTAATGGATCATTAAATATCTCTTCTGAAATGTGTCCTCTGGTTTATGACCGTGGTTCTGCAAAAGCACAGCTTTACTAACTCCCTTTTGCTTCACTGGGATCAAGAACAAAGCCAGCAGTCCTTTGAAATGGCAGGCTGAAATGGTGGAGGGGGAGAAGTTGCATGATGCAGAAGGGGAAGTTGAACACCCAAGGAGGCAGGGGGGAATCCATTTGCTGGCTTCAACAACCTTGTGTGTAGCTACAGGGAAGACAGAGAGAGACACTTTGTGGAGGTTCACAAGCAAAAGTACAGAAGGCAATGGACACAAGCTGCAATAAGGTGAACTGGGATTAGAAATAAGAAAAAAATCTTCATAGTGAGGTTGGTCAGACCTTACAGCAGATTTCTGGATGGGTTGTGGGATCTCGATCCTTGAAAACTTCCAAAACTTGGCTGGACAATGCCCTGAGCAACCTCGTCTGCCTGTTATCTCTTGAGTAGCAGGTTGACAAGGATAATATTCAAAGCAACCTAAATTATTTTATAATTGTATTACTATCTGCACGGATATAACACATTTAAGTCCTCAGTATGAAAACAGAACTTCAGTTTTTAAGTTTAACTAAGCAATTCTTTGTTTATTCTTACACTTCCATGGCCCTACAACACCTCTGGTAAATGAAGAAAATTTTAAGCTAAATAATGGTGTTCAAAGTTACTAACTTTTAAGCATGCACCCTTCTACTTCAGATATATTTTTCCTTACCCCTAGTAAGGATTTAGTCTGCTAAATGAGTTTTGCAAAGCCCTCGAGTTTTTCAAAGGCATATTTCTGCAGCTAGAGGAAAAGAGGTGATGATGGCATTTAACCAGGACATGAATACTTCCAGTTGAGTATCTGTATAAAATGAGTGAACATGGAGTGAGGCATGCAATGTTTTATGGCTTAAAAAATCCTTCTCACAAAATATGAAGTTGCACATACCATTTGGAACTTAATGAAGTACATTTTGCAGCAATTTTCCCCGAACGCCTTTTGTCAAGAACAATAGGTTTACTGCTGTGCACTTTTTACACTTCTTGCATTGCAGTCCATGTCTTATTTCAGACCCGTAGTCTCAGTAGATCTGCTGTCTGATTGTGATGTACACAATCATAGTACCCATTATAATTATAACCTGCATACACACAAAAGGAAGAAAGGAAGTAGATTAATATCATCTTTTTTTACCGTTCTTGAGAAAAAGGGGAATTACATTTATTCCCTCTTCTGTAAAGAAACTTTTAAAAAGATAGTATTTTTCTGTAGTTTTGGAATCAAATCTTGTAATATAATAAAAAAGGCCCAGGTTCAAATGCTCAGAAAATTGTATTCTGACATAAGTGTTATTGAAAATATCAATTGGCTGAGGTAGTTTAGTGGATGGCCTAGTGAAACCAGAGGCCTAACAGCAGCATTTTGGCGGCCTCAGTTGAAGAAAAACAAAGGTTGAACCCATTAGATTTATTCTATCACAGTACAAGAAACCTTGTGCATAGAGAAAAAGCATGTTCAGAGAACATGTTTTCAGTGTCATACTGAAGGGCATACCAACCTGGTTTCTTTAGGACTTGTCCTGGTCCAGCTCTACTTAATAAATTTATTAATATCTGGCAGATACAGAATGTTATTATTAAATCTGGAGATCATACCAAGGTTGGGAGGACTGCCAGGATTATGTGCACAGAGTTTAACATGCTCTTGGCAAATTAGTGTGAAAAAGATATAATTCAATACAGAGAACACTGTGTTCTGCACTCAGGCATGCATAATCAGTTACATGGGGAAAAAAAGTCAGGTCTAGAAATAAAACTATACTGATGCCAGTCCTTTAGAAAAAGACCTACAGGTTACAGTGGATCATAAGAACAACGTGAGTCATCAATGTCATGCTGCTGCGAAAAGTGCAGATATTATACAGATGAATGATCTTTCTGCTCCGCTCTGCACTGACAAGACCTTAGCTGAGTATTTCTCTGGGTTTTGGCAGCCCTTCAAGAACCTTCTGAAACTACTGGAGCGATTCCAGAGAGGTCTAGAAAACCTGACCTACAGGAAAGATTGAATGAAACAGGAAGGAAAGTTTAAATTAAAGATGAAAAGACCAACGTGTGATGTGACAGCAGTGTTCAGGTCCAAGACATGCTCAACAATTGAGCAGTTGCTCTCTATAGCAGTGTCGATAGGACAAAAAGCAATGAGCTAAATTATAGAAAATTTAACCAAAGATGCCTATTAGAAAAAACACCTAACAGCTAGTGAAATATTAGAATAGATTACCTGCGGCACATTGTGGAACCTCTTTGCTGAGGGGTTTTTAAGAAAGGTTAGGCACCCGTATTTCCTGCCTGATGGGGCAAAGCAAAAGAGTTGAAAATTTGGGTTTGGCCTCTTCAGTCTCAGGAAGGTGAAAATCAGCCAGTCTTTCACTAGGGGTAGTGGTTTATGGAGAAAAGGTGAAGGACCTTCCAGAGGATGGGAGCCCTCAAAACAGCAATAAAACCAAAAAAAGGCCTGAAAAAAAGGATACACCTTTTTTTTATAAGTTTTATAATTCATACTTATTCTCATCCCTAGCTCTTTTCATTACTACTGTGGGGAACAGTTTTGTTTACCTCTAAAGTGAGTACATTAACAGCTCTAATTTTTCACTCTTTTCTAACGTCAACTTGCCTACATTTTTTTATGGAGGTTAAATGTTATGTTACCTAAGATTAGAGAAGTTCTTAGTGGAAAGGGAGTGGCAGAAAACTCCTCTGCCCTCCTCTCCATTTAATCATGGGTGTAGCAGAGTCTAAAACAAGAGATTTAGGTTAACTCAACTAAAAAACCTCAATGCTCGGAATAAAACACTGAACTGGCAAAGGAGCTGATTTGTTCACACTTTTTCATAGCCATGGGGAATGTCAGAAATGTAATGAATAATATTCTGTCCCACACCAGAGGGATGTTAACTGTCCCCAAAGAAGAGCTATATTGTCTTGGGACAGGACAAAAAAGTTAGATGTGGTACTGCCTGTTATTACAAATAATCCTCTTGATCATCATTTTTAGACAATTGTGTTAAAACCCATGAAGAGATACATCTTCAATAAATACAGGACGCAGCAGGCACCATAGATATATTTTTTATAAAAGATCACCATTGACTGAAGATTATTGTTTGATTAAATTGACTGCCTGATGGTGAGGCTTCCAACAGATAAACGTAGCCAAGAATTTAATCAACAAACTGCATCATATTTGCATCTATTCCACGTTCTGTCTACTTAGAGAAGGAACAGATGCAGACTCAGTAGGAGTCAGAAGGAAAGGAATCAATAGGGAAATACTCTATTAAGAAGAAGTTTCTGAATTTGTAATCCAACCTTGACCTAAATATGTTTAGATTCTCAGTCTGATAGTTCTCTTGAACTGATGGTCTCTGAAATCCATATTCTCTCTATTTAATAACGTCCCTTTGCTGGCATTATTACACTAAACAAAATGCTGAAATAAATTCTTTTTTTTAAGCCCTTCTGACATATGCTAGTGCAGATGTTACTCTAAACAACTACCTCTGCCTGCGGTTTATCTTACTGTTTAGCCTCCAGCTGCTTTATAAGGATTTGTTCCCCAAAATAAATAAATAAACAGCTCTGTTTCAATCCAGCTAGGGCACAAAATTATGACTGCCAGACTCCTTTGTGAGGGAGTCGCCAGCTGCAAGGTCTTCAAACATGTGTAGGGAACATCATTATGCTTTATTTTGTCACTCAAAAGTGTGTATTGACTTGGACTGGAGATGCTCGGTCCACGTTCGCAGAAGCAACTGTGCAAGGCACAGCTGATTCACAAACAGGTTGCATCAAAATGCCTCTGGCTGCCTCCACCGTCTTTTGCCACTGCCCGCTTTCCTGGAAGCTGCATCACAAATACATGGCATAGCAAAACCCGCCTCCTCTCTTTACCAACGTAGACAGGCTCCATCCTTGTCCTCCCTCTTCCGCTCCCCTTTCACACAGCCCAAAGTGTCTGGATTAAGTTTGGTAACTTATTCATGAGTAGTTGCAAGTTAAAGTTATGGGACTGAATAAAGGTTGGTGGTCACAGGATGGTCCTCACGCTCAGTTCCCATCAGTAAAATGAGCATCACCAGACGATGTGCACCTGGGAATTAGCAAAACATTTTTTCAGTGGTGTGTTTAGTTAAATAACAGAACAAGTTTGGAAATGCAAGTCAGGTGAAGTTTTAAGGAAAAAGGAAAACTACCTTTAAGAGTTGTTTGAAAAATTTTCTCTGAAGAATAGTCGTAAAATTGCCAACAACAATCAAAGAAAAAAATAGCATTTTATGTATCACTTTCTTCTTTAACAATTTTTTAACATTGTTATTGCATGAAAGCAAGAGTAATTCAGGAAGAAGGGCTTTACAGGCAACTGCAAGGAAAAGGAAGATACTTCTTACCTAAAAATTTAGACAGAATAGGAAAAAAACATCTTTGGGTCCAAGTTATTTTTTACCTGGGGAAAAGAATTATCTACACAGAGTATTTAGTCACTTGCTCGTGTCCAATGCACAGGGATTTATGTAGGAAAAAGACACATAAAAATATTCATCTGTAAAATGCACCACATCATAAATATGTATGTGTGTATGTATCTATAAAAGTGTGTTTTGTAGGTATGTATATATATATGTAACTATATATGGATATGTAAGTGAATGCACTTTAATTCGTAAAATACTTGTGTCTATATACACAGATTGCTTCATTTTGAGACTTGGACATGTAATGCCTTTCCGTAATAATTAAACATGTAGTTGCAGACTTCATAAATTAAAGCATAAAGGATAATGAAGCCATAGCAGCCTAAGTATATTTTATGTCAGGTGGTTTTGACCCTGACTAACACAGTAGGACCTTGCTGAATATCTTGCATTACTCCTGGAATTTGTTTTCTGGGGCTGTGGGATTTATACCCTCAACAGCTGATCACATGGCGAACAGATTTCTTGACCTTTTCCCATGGCAGGACAGGGAAAATTTAAACCCTTGCAGTCTGTTTGTAGAGAGCCTAGGTTGTTGATGAGCTGGATTGGAAGTTAATTTAGGGGAATGCTTTTCATAAGGAAGGTTCAGGTTCCTTAAGCAAAGTTCAGCTACTATAGTGGCATTTTATTCCCATGTGATTTGTATATGTTAGAAGTAAGAACCTGCAATAGGTAACAGAGAGACACCCAGGCATCTTCTCAGGTGGGGTCAGCTGGAGCCAACCCATCTTAAAATATGTGAGAAGAACTATCCTCAGAAGGTGCCTCTCTCCTTGCATGGTCTCTAAGCAGAACAAACTGATAATGGATGTGTAGACTAGACATATCTGCCCTTTAGATGTTTAAAGCTGCATGAGGTGAATTCTTGCTTCAGTTGCCTATACTGCCCTATATCCCTGGTGTTGGAGTTTTCAGGTAAGGGGAAATCCACCCAGTTCTCATACTTGTGTGAAGGTGAGCTACAGTACATGGGGATGCTTGTCTGCACTCCTCACACAGAGAAGAAAAAATAACCTACAGTGTAGAGTTATTGTTCCTGAGTGAGACAAGTAGTCTGTATATTTATTTAATTTATTTAATTTCATCCACTGTTTTGTACTTTTTCCTTTATATTCAGCACAAAAATGGGGAACTTTGTTACAAGTGAAAATTGTTTCTTGTAAAGGTAGTTTTATAATATTTTATACATATATGTAAACATTTCTTCCTCTAATGATTATTGCCCAGTTTAATTTGAATTAGATTAACTATTGAATTTTCATAGTACATAAACTGTAAAATAGTTCTTGGTGGTAGTTAGAAACAATTCAACATGTACACATAACTTAAGCAAAATAACTCCTTATATTTTACTATTCTTTTTAATGAAATCATAAGTAGAATTTTTTGTTTGTTTCATGTTTTTGATGACCGCTGTGTTTCCCGCTGGGTGACTCCATCAAGAATGTAAAGATTTGGAAATATTGGTTTTCTTAACTTCCCTAAAGACTCGATTCCAGTTGCTTCTGGCAATTTGGTGTAATACAGATAAGGGATTTTACGATTGGTAGGGAAATAAAGGAAATAGGTTATTTTTTGGTTGCTTATGAGGAACTATATGGCATAAAAGTTGCAGGAGTCTGTTATCAATAATGCAGAATGCAAAAGTAAAGTAAAACTAAATCACACATATTAAAACATTTTATCCAACCAAATAGCTGAAAATCCTATTAATAATGTCATCAACAAGGAATACAAGTCCAGCATTATGATCATGACATGCATGATGAACTATATGGCATTTTCCTAAGTGAACTCACTAGGTACATTATTCCAATGTTTAGAAAAACATTGGCTGTAGAAAAGTTTTTCTTCTTTCAGAATAAAATACTCCAAGTGTATTATTTAGATAGCTGTTTCAGGGAGTTGAGAGTCTAATTTTTTTTTATTTTTTTTTTAATTTAAGCTTCTCTTGACAGAAATGACAGAAGGTTTAGATAAATCTCACTTTAATTTGCTTTCTTTCTTTTTTTTAACCTCTCCCATTCCACAGGTCATTCTGACACTAGAGATTTTTAATGGATGAATGAGTTTAGAGTCTTACTTTTGTTTAATGTTCTTTCAGAAATAATTAATATAAGACCTGAAATACCTACCTCCGCCTGATACATCACACAGGACTTGGACCAAAAAAGAGGAGAGATGGTGTAACTGAACCTCAGTTTATTATTCTGTACTTACACTAATCTTCCTTTCTCTTTAAAAGTCATCCCAGGAGAAAATAATTTAAGGTACTCAGGGGTGTATTAAATTGCTGACTCAAGATTCCAATACTATTTGGTTGCACTCATAAGCTACTTGACCTATTGATGCACCAAAGTACATGTTCAGATTAAAATGAATGCCTGAATCTAATCAATAGTTAGAATTTTTCTGCTACATCAGGTTTGATGATGACTTTTCAGGCTGTACTATATCCTTTTGACAGATTAAATAAGTATATTCATAGATCTTGTGGCTTTGACAAACTAATCACTGGAAGGTGAGATATACATCTTCTGCACCCAGAAGATCTTTGACACATTGATTAGTTACCTCCAGGCACTGCAGTAAGGGAGCTTCACATTTAACGCCTGACTACTTCTGTCATAGGTGCCAAAAATATTGTGATTAAATGGTTTAGTGGGTAATGCTCAAACTAACAATAAATAATTCTGATCACTGGTGCCAAAAAGGAAATGGTTTGAGAATCTTGGTTATTTTTACTAGCGCTTTTTTATTTAACTAGTATTACATTCAGCTGATGTATTGTTTACAGAAGTATGTAAGCAAAAGAAAGAGCTGGGCCATGACTTCCAACATCTACTCAATGTCAAAACAGCTGTTGGTGGTGTACTGGACTGTTGAACTCATGTAGTGTGTTGCTGCCTCAGTAAAGCTGTGGAGGAACATCTGAAGTTGACAAAAGACAGGAAGCACAGAAGATGGTAAGAGAAAGTGTACAGGTGATATATTTGCTAAATGTTGCAAAGTGAGTTGCAATCCTCCAAGTGAAAGGTTACACCACCTATTCTATTTATTTATTTATTTTATTTGGGCACAAAGATCATTTCACAAATCTAAACAAATTGAAAATCCTTAATAAATATTAAAGTCCTAATGATAGTTTACAGTACTAAATGGCTGAATGGCAATTGGTTTCCTGTGGTAATTAAAATCTCTGAGATTCTCCTTGTCTGTTGGTAATATAGAAATAAGATTTTCAAGTCATTACAAGGAGTTTAGGCATACAAAGGTTTTCACTGCTTACTGAGTCCAAAAGAAGTTTTGAGAGAGCTACCCAGCCTTAAGCGATGCAGTTAAACTTTCACAATGATAAGTTTATTGGGACTTGATGGCCTCATGGGAAGAATTGTACTGTTTGCTTTCTACAAATAAGGATTTGTGATAGATTCAAAAGACTTTCGTCTCTGTCATTCCCTGTTTTGAACAGGAACCAAATACAGAGCCACCCAAGACAGTAGTGCTGGCAATGTTATTAGTGACAGCGTCAGTATTAGACAACACAACTCATGGTGTTAAACTCTGGACTTTTCTCTACAGGAATGTTTTAGTCTTTCCACATTGCACACTGCCTCTAACATCGCCAAACGGAGTACAAAGGAACACTTGTATGCCAATAACTGTGCACTGATAACAACTTGTTAGAAAGACTTTCAGCTCTTAGTAGATCAATTTTCTGCTTCTACAACCATTTGTGGATTAATATAATCTTGAAGAAAATTAACAGTATGTGTCAAGCAAACCCCACAAAAGGACAGGTTGAATTTATGACAATTTCAGGGTTCACCTTCCTTGGATTTGTGATTTTGACAATACCAATAAAAAAGTAATTCGTTGTATTCCAAATGGCTTTACCAGGATTATAAAGGGAGACTAGAGCCTGGATAGGCTCAGACTCTCCACCAGCTTAGATATACCTATAGTTCTTGTGCTTGCTGTTTTGCTGTGGGAGCTAAGGATTGGATGCTGTAGAGAATACATAAACTGTGGTCCAGCAAGAGGCACCACTACATTCTTGTTTGAGTGAAACAGCTCAGTGAAATGAAGAATGAAGGTCTTTTGTAATGCCCTGTCTGCTTGTTCAGACACTGTCATCAGTGAGGGTCCATTCAGAATGTGTGAAATGTGCATGTCATGGACAGTGCATGAACACCCAGGCTGTTTTATATCATCTCCTGGAAGATGGAAAGAAAAGATGTTATTACCCTAAGGAATGCTTCAAGGTCACACTTGACAGAGTACAGTTTATCTGCCAATTTAACAGCTGAAATAGATGTTTCTTGGAAAGAAATTGTGTACTCTTGGGCAGGAAATATGGCTGAATCTCTACGGTGGAGGATGCAGGTGCAACATTAGAGCAGATCATACAGTGACAAATACCATCTGCTGTACCACAAACTGAGTGAAAGTTATAGTAGTGCATATCATCTGTCTACTCCGTAAGTGTAACTCGCTCGCACTTTGACACTATCTTAGCTACCAAGAGCTCAGGACAATGAGTATGTTACAGCTATTGTAATCTAAGGAACATGAAAGTTATGGAATAAATTCTGGGCTTATCACATGTACTAGGAATCCTCTTTCTGCATGTTAATAGGGCATTGGGGGATGTGAATATTTTATATTTTTGACAAACTATTATGCATTTTAGCTGAAATTCAGATTTAAGCATAGAGAACCTAGTTCATTGATACCACGGAGGCTGCTTGTTTAGGAGAGAATGACAGTAGAAGTAGATAATTTTGTGGATGGTCTTGGTAACTGAATATCATAACTATTTTGTCCTGGAAATATAAAATAATTTAACCCTGATCTTTTCTTCAAATCTTTCGAATTTACATTAAGTTTGCTAAATCAATAGTGGGAACAGAAATTTCCTAACCATCTTTTAAGATTGTTCTTCCTTATCTGCAAGCCTTTTTAGGCATATGTAATATTTTTTTAGGTTTTTTCATTGTTGTTGTTCGAGAGAAAAGCACAAATGAACTGTCTCATGCATGCACAATAAGCAATTTCTAATCCGTTTCAAGCATATGTTCCAATATATTAGCTCTGTGGCCTGTTGAGGTGCATAAGTCTAGTCACAAAGTAGTCCTTCCATGAAAATCTGAGTCTGGAGGCAAGATAGATTAGGTAGCTATCTGACAAAAGGAATTAATTATTCTCTGTCTATCTGCCACAACACAAAAAAATACAACAGGGCAGGGTCTGGATTACATCTTCAACTATTGAGTCAGTGCTTTGCTAATTCCAGATCAATTCCACATAGTCATCTCACCGTGCATTTGAACCTCCACCTGAGGAACTCAAAGCAGAAACAGATTGTGAAGAATAAGGCCATAATGACATGAATCTCTTCATGGCACAGAATGATTGTCTCTGAAACAAATCTTACACCTCTTTCTCTTCCCCTTAGAAGAAACCAGCAACACAGGTATAATCAGGCTGACTTATTGTATAGCACTTCCTCTGCTTCTATGTCTTTTCATAGGTGGAGATAAGGAGGTAGAGTACTATAAAATGTACTATCAGAAAGTATAGAATTTCCATTTTATGCACTGTAGTAGAGTAAGAGCAAGTGAGAAGACAGCTGAATAGTGAATGTTAGCAGGGCTGGTCAGAGCTAATCTACAAAAGCAGAAAGCTACCTCCTCCTAGCCTTCCAAATGCGTGGCTTACAGGTAAAAATAACAAAAGTATAGTATTATGACTTAGTAATTTTCTAGACATGACAAGAACAATCAAAATAATAACATATTTAAAATAAATAAAAAGAGGAAACAATAAGAGGAAACTAAACCTTGATATACACGGGTAAGAAAAGACATACTTGCATCCTTGAACATGATCTAATAATAATATTTTATTATCTATTTTATTTTCGGTAATTTTTCATGTGGTTTTGCTTTCTTGTTTATACTGACTTTATTAAAGTAGACAGAATATGAGGTCTTAACTGTATCTTTCCAATTGATAATAGCATTTCTTTCGAGAAAGATGTCTGTCACATTACTGTGTGCGACTGCATCCAGAAGTAGAGCACTTCATTTTGATAAAGATGATAAAATGCGGATGTCAAAAAAGGTAAGAGAAGTGTTTAAAACTTGATTCCAAAAGGCAAGTTATATTTTGACCTATATTTTTTTTTTCCTTTCTTTCTTATGTGTAACAGCAAAGACTCATACTATCTGTTGGGGTTGACCAATAATGCAGATCAGACCCGCAAATCATGACACTATGTCAAGGGATAACTGGAGTTTGCCTTTTTCATGGAATAAATCTCTGACATAATAGAAGTATGAAGTGTTTGAAATATAATGCTTTGACAAACCAACTCTTCAAGGATAAGCCTTTGATTTTCCTCTTCTGTACTTCCAGGAGATTATGTTGTCCAAAATTACCACCATAAAGAAATTTGCTTTTAGCAAATAAGGCTACTAGACTGGGCAAACCCATTCTTGGAGCCTTGAAGTCCGGAAACTCAGATCAAATTATGAAAATGGAAAGTGAAAAGCAAACCTGCCAGATTATATCAAGAATGCACTGCTGAGAGGTTAATTCCTAGCTAGTGAGCTTAGTGAAAATACTTTAGTATGTATAGTTTTCCACCTTTATTAAATAAAGGGGTTTTTAACTTTACGCTATGTGTTGGGCTGTAGTTTTGTTTTCAATTAAGTGGTAATTTGCTTTAGATGGTCTTCCTGGGGGGTCTTGGAAGACCAGTTGTTTTATTAATTAGGAACACTCTGAAAAGACCAGGCTTGAAAAAAATTTAAAAATAGAAATTTAAAAAGGCGGTCTACGATTTTAGAAGTTCCTCATTTTTATAGAGAAAATTACATCCCTTTGCAAGTGATTTAATTGAAGTGGTCCATGAATGTAAGGATGCATTGTCACTGTATATTGCTGGCATATAGGAGTTCATTCCTGCCACTTGCTTTCCTCATTCCTTAAGATGAAAAAGAATCACGTAGCACTGTACTGAAAATGAGCTGATTAATTCAACTGGAATTCAGATTTATTAGTGGGAGCCCAGTGCAAGCTCCATATATTTTTTGGCTCAGAACGGAGGCAGAAGGCTTCTTGATTTACCCATAATTTAGAGCGTAAATGTATTCCACTCGTGTGAGAGCAGGATTCATAAAGGGCTCATAAAATGAGATGTCTGTCGGACATTATTTGAGACCCATAGAAAGATTCCCTGTTACCCTCTTCTGAGAGCACAAGTGTCTCCTGGCTGAGAGCTGGTTATCAGCTTGTACATGCAGCATTTGCAGAACGTAGCTGCTGCTGCATAGGGTTGACTCTGCCATACCTGGGTTTCATGAAAGGGTACAGTTGATTCATTGCAAATCCGGGCTGAAGTGCAATGACATGTATTTGGCATGGACGACTTGGAGAGCCCAGCTTATGACCAACCAGGAAGCAAACTGAGTCACTGGTAAGGACATGAAAAATTAATTTCTCCATGATTTGGAATCATTAATGTTAGCTGTTGTCACCTGAAAGCCACCAAATTTACACTGTGGATCATGCCATAGGCAAAGATGAAGCTTACCACTTAAATCCTTACTGCAGTTATCATTATTGTCAGTATGGTTTGGAGGACTTCTTTTCTTCCATTTTCTATTGAAAAGAGCACACAAATTGCAATGTTTGTAGTTCCTTCCGTACAAGGTAAAATATGTAGGAGATCAAAATAACCTGCATCTATTTTCCATAGTAGAATTGAAGAAAAAGGAAGAATATCTTCTGTTCAAACATCTTCTAGTACTCTGTTTTAATTCCCTGCATGGCTTTGGAGAAGCCAGTTGGTTGTTCTTTGCATCATTTTCCTTTCTGGAAAGTGAAGATAAGGAGGTTTTCCTTTTTTTTTTTTTTATTACACTCTGATGTACTAAAATTTTAAAATATTAACTTAAAATAGAACTATTAAAAGTAAATGTGCCACGCTATGTTTAGATACACAGCCACTTATCTTTGTGTTTTACAGAAAAAAGACAAACATTCTTCAAAGTTTTTATAAGAAATGACTACTGCTGTAGTTACTTTTCTAACTACAAAATTATGCATAAAACAAAACTTGCTTTTACTACACATTCTTGCAGTGTCTAGGTATTTTATTTAATTTTCTCATTCTTTTGAAGATGATAGTAGTTATAGTCACAGATAAAAGACACTGCAATTGTATTTAAATGTGGTCTTGAGTAGGTAGCCAAAGCAATATGTCATTTGTGTTCCCAGGAGAATTTGAAAGAAAGTAGAATTCTTTTTTCCTGGTGGTATATGTTTGTACTATTGCCTTTACTATATCAATCACTTACTTCTAACTTTGCAAATAATCTGCCTCGTTTAGGAATCTTTTTCTAATTTTAATATCTATCTTAGCAATATCTCATTTATTTATTTTAGCCTTCTCCGAAACACCAGAAACTGTCTGCAGTTAGAGATATCTTTGCTTTTCTTAAGTGGTAGCATTGGAGCCTGGATTTTTTCTCCTTTTTTTCCTGAAGTGTAGTCCATGTCTTCAGATCATCCAGAATTTTCATTTAAATGCCCCGTTATTGTTGTAGGAAAAATCTTTGGTGTTGCCTTTCCTCTTCATCTGACATACTGCAATAAATATTTAAGTTTGCGGGTGAGGCCTGTAATCAGCAGTACATAGGGCAGCAGCGGCGTGCAGCCCAGAGACTCTGAGGACCTTTACAGCTTAAATGCTTCACCCCATGATGACAGAGGATGAGACTCAGTTGCTGAGGTATTTGTTCCGATCTTGTGTTTTTAGACTATATGATGTTGTCAACATTAGGGACTGAGAAATTATTTCTCGCCCTATCAGCATCTTTGTGTACCTCTTACTTTTTCTGTCCCCATAATAATTATTAGAATAATAAACATATAAAATACAAAAGCAAAACCAGCAACAAATACAGAATGAAAAAAAATCAGATCAATAACTCTTCAACAGTCTGTGGTCTGAAAACGACAGCACCCTGGCTTGGCCATCACGCTTCCTTTGTGGCTGGAAAGATGGCAGTGAACAATATTTTTTAGTTCTTTTTTTTTAATATTCACTAGACTAGAGAGGACATATTTCCATTAATATTTCAGTATTGACAGTGCAGCACAAATATGTAGCTTATTTAAAGTCACAATTTAAGTGATAATGGAAAATGTAACATGATTAATCAACCACTGATTTAGGTTAACCACTTATTAAAACACTCTTTTCCATTGTCTTTCTCATTGCCATTCTCCAACGTGCTTCATTTTAAGCTGTTAAAAGCAACTTGGCATCTAGTTCTACGTAAAAATGAGATTTTAAAAAAACAAGAATGTCAGGGTGCTGCGAGGGCTGGTTGCCCTGAGGGATGGAGCTGGGAGCCAAGTGCAGCCATAGGTCCGGCAGGACCATGGCCTCCCCAAGCAAGACTTGTCATGCAGGACCCAGCAAAGGATCAGGGCTGCAATGGGCACAGTGCCCTGAGCCAGCCTAGAGCCCCGTGAATCCATGGCAAAGCTACAGTGGTGGGGAGGACCAAGGTCTGGCCAGGATACAGCCCACAGGATGGGGTGAGGATGAGGGCTGGTGAGGTGGGTGGCCAAGGATTGACACACCTGCAACGGTTTCCAACCTGGAGCCACAGGCAGGTAATCTTTCAGTGCAAGGGTCTGCCCAAAGCCCTGGAACCTAGTTATTATGACATATTTTAACATAGCACTACCTGAAAATCCTGGCCTCCTGTGTCTTATAGACCTCCTGGCCTCAAGTGTCTTATAGACTGTAAAAAAAGCATGGCAGCAGAAAGACTCACAGACACACTGAAGAGAACAGCAGCTTCATCAGCATGACCCAGCAATGCAAAGGCAAAATGCAAAGGCAAAATGAAGAATAGAGTTTGGACCTCCTAAATACCTGCATCTCTTCCTTACCCTTGCAGAAAACCAAGGTGTTTTCCAGATCAAGCTTGTTGAATTGTCAAGTTAATAGGTCACTCTCTTTCAGCTTTCTGAACTGCAATATTTAGCCTCAATACTGGTTGATTTTTTGCAATCTCTTTTTGGAGAATAACCACCTCTCATTGGGTGTTTTAAACACTGAGGAAGATTTCAGATTGGTTTTGAAGATTTATGAATGTCTGAATGTTCTCTATTAATTCTCAAAATACATTTCAGTGTAGGAAAAAAAATACTCTAGACATTTTGCTTTTGAAAAAGCTGGCTGAAATTATTTCAATAGAATAGATAATACCATGTACATAAAAGTCATATTTCATTCGAAAGGATCTTAAAGAAAATCTGATATTTCGGTAAAAAGCTCTTGATATCTTTGTGGGTTTTTTTCTTTTTTTTTTTTACACAAGGACAAGTGTTCAATGGTATTAATATCTACATTGTAGTGAGGATGTAGTGAGGGTAATTTACAGGAGGTTAAAGATACACAGAAAGTTTACAGTCAGTACTACTATAAAAAATAATAGGTGATGATAACAATAATAATGATGTTTATTATGATCTTATCTTGATGTTTATAGTATGGAAAAAAGAAAAAAAATAACATTTAAAAATAAAAATAAATATTGTAGAGCTCTATAGGACATATTTAAAGGCATATTGTCTTCCTCATGCTCCATACCTAGATATACTGTCCTAGGAAAGAGAAGAAAACAGCAATTTCTTTCATTTACATATTTTCCTTACAAAAATCCTCTTCCCAGGGCTTTCACATGAAACAGCAAATGGGAATTGGATACTATTCAAAGCAATAATCTATCAGTGATCCTTATGAATCCCTTCCAACTTGAAATATTCTATGATTCTATGATTCCGTGAATTAAAATGATCCAAAAACCAAATTAAAAAAAAATCAAAAAATATCAAATCAAAAAAATGTACAATGAAAGAAGGGCAGAAGAAAAGAGTCTCTAATTTTTGCAGTCTCAGATGATAATTGAAGTTTAAAACACAAAACTGAGAGCCACCTGAAATCTCACCTTCAGAAAGTACCTTGAGTATAGAATTGCTGAAAAAAATAACAAAAAAAAGAATTTTAAACCATATCCTAGTGAACTGTGGGAAGAATAGCAAAAGAATTATGAAATATGATAAGGAGCATGTAATTCCTATGAAACTGAGGTTGCACAAAAAGTAGCCAAAATATAATTTATGCAATATTCATTTGTGTGGATAAAAACTATCAAGCCGGTATAGAAATGGATGATACCTTTGCAAGACCAACACTTTTTATTGGTGCAGCAATACACTAGTAACATCAATAATGAGGAAAATGTGGGATGACGAAGTATACCTCCAAAATTAGAGACCATTTTGATGTTAAATGTGATACTGGAGCTTAGTAAAGAATTCTCCACTTCTATATCTTTTCATATTTCCACCTGCTTAGCAAAGGCATCAGGAACTATGACATTAATTTAATGACAGGACTAAGAAGTTTAAAGTGTCTGTCTACTGCACTGTCTACCGCTTTTAACACTCCTCAGGCCATATTTTAGCCCTCCATGGCACAAGTCTATCTCCCATTGAGACTGGTGTAGGGCCCGGGCTGCAGCATATGTAACAAACTCACTGGCTTTAATTTGGCTTGTTAAATAACAGTGAAAGTTGAAACGATGGCTAGCTGAGCACATATATTCTCAAGAGTCATAACCAGGCTTGTGCAGGCTAACACTCATGTTTCCCTGATTGAAGAATTGTGGTAGAGGGTTGTGTACACTTCTGGCTAGAAAAAACCTATGGAGCTCTATATCCACTTCTACCTTCATCTGCCATGTAATTGCTGAGGGACTGACCTGTTTTAAAATCTGATCTAGTTCAGTTATATAAATGTGGTAAGAGTCATCTCCCAATTAAGCCAGATGAAATTTGGGTACACAAAACATACGTCTCTACTACATGTGAAACAGCTGTTGAAGCTTCCACTGCAGGGACTGTGAAGTCAGGTTGTGGTTCAGTTGCCCTCATGTGGGTGTCATCTGTTGTAGCCGTTGCCTACATATCTGGGACAAATGAATAGGGATAGAGAATACATTGTAAGTGAAAATGTGCTGAACGTGATTGTCCAGATTATACCTGGGAGTCCTGGTAGACCACAAGTTGACCATGAGCCAACAATTTGCCCTTGTGGCCAAGAAGGCCAACGGTATCCTGGGGTGCGTTTAAAAAAGTGAGGCCAGCAGGTCAAGGGAAGTCATCCTCCCCCTCTACTTTGCCCTGGTGAGGCCACGTCTAGAGTACTGTGTCCAGTTCTGGGCTCCCCAGTTCAAGAAAGACAAGGAACTACTGGAGAGAGTCCAGCAGAGGGATACAAAGATGATCAAAGGACTGGAGCACCTCTCTTATGAGGAAAGTCTGAGAGACCTGGGTCTGTTTAGCCTGGAGAAGAGAAGATTGAGAAGGGATCTCATCAATGCTTATAAATATCTAAAGGGTGAGTGTCAAGAGGATGTGGCCAGACTCTTCTCAGTGGTGCCTGGTGACAGGACAAGGGGCAATGGGCACAAAGTGGAATGCAGAAAATTCCGTCTGAACATGAAGAGGAACTTCTTTACTTTGAGGGTGGCAGGGCACTGGAACAGGCTGCCCAGAGAGGTGGTGGAGTCTCTTTCACTGGAGATACTCAAAATCCACCTGGACACATTCCTGTCCAACCTGCTCTAGGTGAAGCTGGTTTGGCAGGGGTGTTTGACTAGATGATCTCTGAAGGTCCATTCCAACCTCTACCATTCTGTGATCCCGTGATTACATTTAACTATGTAATGAGCTTAGGGTGACTCTACTTAGGTGTGTTTGATAGGTGCTTAATGGTAGCTAAGATCCCACTGTCTGTATCATAAATTATGTTAATTTTGGATCATACTGCACAAGAGAAAAGACTTAGGTGAGGTCTTACTGCCAATTAGGCAAATTCGGGATTTGACTGCCTTGATTTAAGTAAAAAACACTGCATCATATGATGGAATAACTTCCAGCTATTTCTGTAACATAGAAGCTTTCTCTATTTCATGTTTTCTTTGTAATTAACAAAGATAAAGTTATGTGTTTGCTTATATAAGTCTGCTAACTGGACTCAAAGAGCTTCAGAATCCAAGTCAAAGACATTTTTTGCTTCAAAAACTAAAACCCAGGTACTTTCTAGAACTTTGGACGATTTCTGTGACTCTGTAGTTTCAGAACATGCCCTGCATCAAACTGAAGTCAATCTTCAAGATTCTTCAAGATTCTTCAAGAAAGGGATCAGGATTCTTAACATTCTCACCGACAGGACAGGTGGAGGTGACTTAGCTGTCTTGCACAGCATGGAACATGCTAAAGTGTGAATGCTCCCTGGATCTGTAATGAGCTACTCAGAAGTCTGCTGTGGCTCAGTGCAATGAGGAAAGGATTACATGTCTGAGTGATATGCAGCCCACCTAAGGCCTGACCTTACTTTCCTGAAGTTAGGGAGGCTTTTTGTTATTAGCTTAAATGAGGGGAGGAGTACTATGATGAACTAGGCACTGGGCTCAGGGTTAACCTCAGTTAAAATATAGCTGTGTGGGCAAAGATCCCAAATGAGCATTTTTTTTTAAAAAAAAAAAAAAGCAGTCTAACCTCCCACAAAATATTTCATTTCTGTGAGATTAGGAGATGTGCTGTTCATAAACAATGCCTCTACCATAAAAGGAAATAAGCAAAAAATACCTTCATCGTCAAAGGCTCATCAGTTGGTGGTTTAACAGTATATAGCATCAAAAAGTACTTTTGCCGCCTACTGACTTTTAACTATTGGTACCCATTATATTTACAATATAATAACATCACATGAACTGCATATTCAAGTAGGAAGAAGTTTGTCCTCTGAACAATGAAGTAGAACTCCTGCATCTATTCCCCCCAAAAGCATGGATTTTTCTCAATTTATTAATCTGCAAGGGAGTTGCTTAACCATTCTTTCAAAACATAAGTCAATACTCAGTACTCAAAACATACACATCTCATTTTGTCTTTAAATTATTGACACACAGAATAACAAAAAAGCAGGTTGTTACAGTTTTTCAGGGAAAGGATCTGACCTTTCTTGTATGTTTGTTTATGTAACATCTGACACTGAGAATTTTGATCTTTACTGGGAATTTTAAACCTTAAAAAAATTATACAAAGCATTTATCTTATAAACATTTGTACACAAATGATTTACAACACAGAAGATTTAACTGTGAAACAAAACTTCTGCAAGAATCGTTCACCTTTTTATATTTACTATGTAAAGTTAGCAAGAAAATGTGATTTTTTCATTTCTATCAGAATGTTACAGTGTCCCAGATTCATCCACACCACAAAGCAAAGGAGTCTTCTGGGGTTGGCTCTATTTTCTGGGAGGACGTGCAATGCTGTCTTTTTTTTCTTCTTTTTTTCTAAGAACAAAATGAGAAGTGGAATATGAGTCAAAACAACAACAACAAAAAAAAGAGTAAAGTTTGCAAATAAAGATTTATTGCTGCAATATTATCCTCAGCTTTGTTGCAAATCTTATGATCTTCATAGTTTTTGATTTTTTCACAGACAGATTCTCTAGCATTGGCACCCTGACATCTGTGTTTAATATGAGCACTGTTTCCAGACATCTTCTGGAGAAAACACTAAAAATAAATAAAGACAGAAGATGCACGTTTAAAAAAACGACTGTTGAATATGTGCTAGTAGGATTTCACAATGGTCACTTCAAAAAAGGAAGAAATGTGTTTGTTTGAATTCCATGGAGTGTTTTCCCTTCCCTCCCCTTAAGATTCAGCTTATTACGTGAGTTTGAACTGAAACAAGTTTTATGGTGGGATGGAATTGAGAAATGCTGGCATCAAAACTTTAATAAACACAGAGTTGAATCAGTGAGAATAAAACTGTTGATCAGGGTTTAGCAAGCATGGCACATTTTGTAAAGAAAGGTGTCAGAGTAACAAATGGTTAAAACCTATTTTTTCTTGGAAAACAGGATTTTATTTAGTGTTTCTTTTTTCCTACTCACTGCTATCTTTATTTGCTTCCTATGCTGGATGATGGTCCTGAAGTGCATAGTTTGCCACAAATCTAGAGTATTGTATATGACTGATTAGAAATGAAGTCTGAACTGCTGTATGACATTTCACAGTGGTTTCTTTTCTCCTTTGCAATCTGGTAATACCAGCCTGGCAAAGCCTTGTCATTATTGGTCTGGGTTCACTGTTCCCTATGAAAAGAAAAATTTTCAAGGAGTCAGAAAACCTGTCTCAGATTTGGAATTCTTATTTTGAGAGTCACTTTGACATTGTTTGGGTAAGTTTCATAACATTTTTGGCATTTAGTTTCCTATTTCTGAAAAAAAGTTTGGAAAAGACTTTCCTTCATCATTAGCAGAGGGAAGAGGTGAAGGGGTAAAAATAAGTGTTTTGTTATTTTGAAAGAATTTTTAATTTTTCTATCAATACCATGTAAGAAAAATGTGCCAATGAGAAAAATGCATGTTAGTTATTTGTTCTTAACAAATAATAAGGTATTGCATACAGAAGATACTGCAGTATATATTATGAAATCCAAATTACGAGAATAATACCTCTCTTCTCTCAGGAATAATTTGAGGTTTCTATGCTGAAATCCCAAATAATGCAATGCACAAAAAGCAGTAGAAAATATTATTTTATTACTCACCAGAAGAGACTTCATGGTACGTTAAATGGGAAAAGAGAAAAGAAAAAAGAAAATGATAACCAACTAGCTGCAAAACTAGCAATAGGAAAACAAGCAAAAAAAGTATTTCCTCTCTTCAGTTTTCACTGTAGCCTCCTGAGTCTCTCATAAGGACGTGGCTACTTCACACCTGGGTTCCTGTCCTTGTGGTGAAGACAATCGACAACTCTTCTGCTGCTTTCCAGTCTTCTCGTTCAAAAGGCAGCTGTCTGCCCTTCCAAACAAAAATCAATTTCACATATCATCACACACTGTCAAAGCATAGCTAAAAGTCCATAGATCCAAAAACAGTTTAACTCTTAATGTTTATAAAACAGTAAATACAGTAGGCAAGAATGGAGTAGATTTTTTTTTTTAAGTCAGACCACCCCAAATCATTAACTATTAGAGGCTCTGAATGCCATAATTTTGGAAGTCATAAGTAATTTAAGCTGTTCTTAAATGGTAGTATTGGAAAGCTCTACCCACACATGGGGTAAGTGGACTTTCCTTGTAGGAATAATAAGAACTTAGAAAATCAGATTTAGCATTCTAAGACGAACGATTAATGTAATCACACCTTAGAAATGAGCACTTTTATAAATGGAAGGCAACTGGATAATATCTAGTGGCTAGTCATGATTATGAGAAGATCTGGGTAAATGGGGTAAGCATTAACTAAACTGAATAGCAGCATATAAATATAGCAGTGTCTGGCACCCACAGTGCAAGAATTAAATAGTCCTCAGGAAAGATACATCAAATCATTCTGTACATTGATTATACATATCACTCTTTAATTGCCTTAGTCAACCTAAACCCAGTCTTAGTCAACCTGCATTACTTTTAATGGGTTAAGCCTGTTTAAGGGGTTATTTTGAAAGTTAGTTCCTACTGTCTTTCATGTGCTGGTGTTGTAGGTCTGCTACCTTGTGGTTATGAACTTGACCATTTCAGGCTGTATGTGGCTGTACCACTGTAGAGCATGCTTACCTAAATAGTACATCACTTTAGGATTTTATTGTAAAACAGTTGTCCTAGCGTGTCAATGTAATGAAATAGGGTTTGAAAATTATCCAAGCTTTTGGGAAACTGAGCTCAGCTAAAAGGAATAAGAGGCTGGCTCTTTCTTTTTTCTACTATGGAAAGATTCCTAGCATTTTTGGAAGCGTCTATGTGGTCTTCACACCATCCCTGCCACCGTGAAGGAATAATTGCGAATATCAGTTACCAAAATTGCCTCTAAACAATATAAAGGGAGAGGAAAGAGGGCAGCAATACTCAATTAGCAGCAGTACTGCTGGCAGCTGGTGCTTTCACTGCTGTAGCCCCATCTCCTCTCACCAACCCGAGTGCTGTTCCACTACTCTTCCAGGTAAGAGGCACTCAGATAGGATCCCAGGACTAGGACCTATCAGAGAAATTAATCATCAGCAACTAAATATTACAGTTTTACAGCTAATTTGAAAAACAAACAAACAAAAACCAAAAACAACCAAAAAAAACCAAACCACAAACAAACCAAAACCCATATAACTACAGTGTTATAACTAGTTTGTTATGCACTGAAAGTAAGCCACAGATTTTTGTCATTTTATGACATACAGGTCAGATACCCATCCTTTCTGTTTCTTAGTACTGATAAAATCTTCCCTACTTCTCTAGTAACATTCTCCCAATCATGCCTTGAGACAGGTAAAAAGAGGAAATGACTGTGTCTTTAACACTTATATCCTTCAAATGCCTTTTATAACATGTAGTTCTTATTTTTGTCCCTTCTTTAACTGCAAGGTAGTTTTGGGAGTTTCTTTTCATTGCTGTTAGGAAATTAGTGTGATTTAAATTTGAAAAACAGCTGTAAAATCAGCATTTATTATGTATTATTTGACCTATTTTTGCACTCTGATAAAATTATGTAGAAACATAGACATTATGTAGAAAACTGCTAAGAAATGTTAGGGGTGGTTTACACAAATAAAAAAGGAGAGGTTAGTTTCAGTCTTTTCCTAAGCATTTCTGTTTTATTGCCTTGTATGATACAAGCGTCATGTTCCACAGTTTCATTTGCTTTTCTGCACAGTGACTTATTGATGGGCAAGTGTAAGGGGGGAGTAACATGTATGTCCTCTAAGGGGTTAGTTCTTTAACTAAATTTCTGTACGCAAGGGATTTGAGAGAAAGATTATATTTTTAATTGGAAATATCTCTCTTTTGGAATCTGATACTAAAGCAAGGAGTGGCAAGGGACCTTGATCCTTCCTTTTCTTTAGGCAGCCTGCCTAAAAATATGAGAAAAGTTTTGTATTCCTGCACTTCTTACTGCACTGGCCTCCTATATATTCCTGATGAGGGTACTACTTAAGCAGAAAAGCCTCTTCCAACTCATACAAACAAACAACAGCTTAGGTTGATGTGGGGGTTTTGTTTTTGCTTTTTCCTGAAAAAGAAGGAGGAGAAGGAAAAAGAAATCTTCTTATGGGGCCAGATTTTGATCTATTGTTGGTTTCACAGCTTCAGATTTTCACCGCAAAATGGGTTGTTTTGATCTGTGTATTTTATGCACATGCTGAAATCAGCAGAAAACAAGGTAAAGCTAAATCCAGATTTACCAGGAGGAATTTGCTCAGTCTCAAAGATTTGATCACTTGTCTCACCAGTGATTTGGTGTACAGAATAAGTTGCTTCCAGTCTTTATACCTGCTTTCATTTCAGTGGAAACCAGGAAAGAGGGGGAGAGCATAACAGAATTTGTTAGACTTGGGTCTTGCCACACTGAAATTCGGAGACAATCAGGGCACTCTATGAAGGTGGGAACCTTCATAGCACACAAAGTGTTTTTGTATGCTATGATACCACACAAAGCACACAAGTGCTTTTCCATTCCTAATCTGCATCTAACCTGAAAGTCTCATTCTTTTTCCCATTGATGTCAACAGCAAAACAGAGTGTGACTTCATCTTTGTCAAGTGTGACTGCACCATCCTCTATTGGAACCTCTAAAACCATGGAGATAAATGACAACCTTTGAGAATTTGAAAAAAAAAAGTTACTGAGAAAATTAAACACAGGTTTGTTGTTTTTTTTCCTATGACAGGCAAGCTATCTTTCCTCCTTCACATCTTTATCTCATCCTTCAAAAGAAACAAATAAAAAATATTAAAACAACAACCAGGCAGCCCACATTCTCACAGCAATTTTCCAGGTGCAAAACTTATCTTTCAAGTACACTTTAGCATCTTTTCTCTTTTAACCTTGTGGGCCTTGCATTTGTTTTTTGCATGAATGTGTTCTTAGCAGAAGAAAGAGGGACTTTTATGAATTTAAAACGAATATTTAAAAATATACATGTAACACTGTTTCATTTTTTTCAGGACTCCCTTTTTTAAAAAAATAAAATAAAATCTTATTCCTGCAAAAATTTTATGTTCCGAGGGGTTCCAACTGCAGGTTTTAATCTTGTTTTTGAATCTGCAAATCTTAAACTTTTCAAAGCAATCAAGTTGCAATTATTCCAGGCACAGATTGCCTGGGATGCGAGAGGACTTCTTTCAAGTCTTTGCTCTGGCATTGACTTCTGCTGTGACTATGACTGAACCATTTACCCTTCTTTGCTCCTCTTCCTTCTGTGTAAAACAGAGTTAATAGTAATTCTGTATTTTGTACAGGCATTTTGCTACAGCTGCATTAAAGACTAAAGGTTGTTTAAATATTGGAGTAATGGAGTATAAAAGAGTTAAGAAGCATGTTGGTTACTTGGATTCTCAGTTCATTTCTGGCACTGTAGTTTTCATACGTTCACCTCTGCTTCAATGTCATCTTAGATTTTTAATTGAGTATAAGGTTATTCTAAGCCCAAAGCAAAAAAAAAAAACAACAAAAAAAAAACACCAAAAAAACCCCCACACAAAACAAAAAACAAAGTCAAAAATCACAGCAGACAGGACATGCAATGTAATGATATCAAAAAAAGCTCTCTTGAGACTTAACATCTAAACACAATTCAGTTATTCCAGGGCTGAAGCAGCCCCTTAGAGAAGGTTAGTGCTAAATCAATGAGGCCACATAGCAGGATTCTGCAATGATTTATAAACTCAAAGAGTATTATTCAGGTATATATTTCCATCCACCCTTCCTTCAGTTTAAAAACAGAACATCATAGAGATTGTCCTGAAAAGAATCAAAAGTATAACCTGAAGAAAAAACAGCCTTTATGTTATTCCCTTTCCTGTCTTGTTAGAAGGAAAGAGGTGTTTTTACATCATGATCTGAATGCCAGTAAGCCAGATAACAGCTTCTGAAAGGCAGCTGCCTTAAGAGAGCTGGGTGCTAATCTCACGTAACACCCCTTGCCTAACAAAAAGAGGAGGTCGTTCAAGTGCATAGGACCAGGGGTATACAGTTTTGGCTCCTGATTTTTCTGAGGAGGCAGGGAGAAATCAATGTCTCAGTCTCATTACAAAAACGCAGTATGTGGCTGGTACCATTGATGGGTGAGATGTAGTTTACAGTGGTAGAAAAGGACTCACAAAGTGATGCAACCTCTCCTATAGAGTGCGACACTGAGCACACAAGGCACTGCAGGCAGCTAGTGGTCTGTAGCCAGCTGCTTCTTCCTCTCCCCAGCTCAGCAAATCCTGCCCTAGTTTTCCATCGAGCACATGGCTTGTATAACAGGCTGATGCGTTCTCACTCGTCAGCAGGTTCTGAAATTGTTTAGTATGGGACTTACTGCAAAGTGGTCTCTAGTAATTTTGATTTGAAATGGTAAATATACAAGTGATGACAGTAAGCCCAGGCAATAAAGTTGCAGTGAGTAGACATAACAGAATTGAAATGATCCTTGCACAACAGCATTGCTATATGCAGAAATTGAAGTTAATGAAACAACATTCTGAGATTCTGAACTCTACCAATTTACAGGCAAATGACTGTAGTAAAAGGAGTAAACGCGGTCCTTATTACAGTTTCAGGTTGCTTCCCTTCATCTGTTACAACCACCAGCCTCCACAGCAGAAAGTATTTGCTTTCCTTTATGTTATCTCCAAGAAATCAAAATGAAAACAGCAGAGAATAGTCCCAACCATTCACAATGAGGTCTCCCAAACAGGAAATAGCATTATCATACTGATTGCACTGAAGGCAATGGTAGACCAGCATGGACATTTTGTCTAAGAATAGGTGTGTTTTTTACAGATGTCATATGTAAGTTACATCCAGCCTGGAACGAACTAAAGACATCTGAAATAATAGTGTTCTCTAAAATATTTTTTGTAACTTTAAACAAACATAACAGATTAGCTGATGAATTATAGAACCATCTGTATGTGAATTTTCTTTATATTAGATGGTATACAGTCCCATAAACTGGAGCTTCTAATCCTGGAGTAGTGATTGATGACTATTATCATCCTTGAAGTCAACTCTCCCCACAGACTCTTACTAGCTAACAGAAATGGATGCCCAAAGCATATGACGTAACCTAATATAGTCTCAAATTCTCCCACCAAAGCTGGTCTAAACTGCAACAAAGACTTAAAGCTTGATTTCTGCAGATACTGCAGTATGTTCACAGTACAGCTGAGCATCCAATTTACTCTGTCTTTCAAGAAACTTCTAGAACGAACTAGAGAAGGTAGCTTTCCATTTCATTGCTCTTGCTCTCTTTCTAATCACCTCTTTCTCTTCTTTTTTAACCTCAGTTTACTGTCCTAATTTCTTTAACACTTCCCCTGGCTTCTATTAAGTTCTCCAAAAGGTTTATGTGCTTTCTTGCCAGGCAATTTCTTCCAAGCTCCCATGGCTCTGCTTTTAATAACACTGATACATTTCTCAGCGTATTTCTTGCTCTACATTTCTTCTGAGTCCTTGATTTTTCACAGCAAATGGTGACTTTTATGAAGCCTTGTTATCACTGCCACAAATTCACTGCAGGAAGCAATCGGCCCTGCTGCAGAATGTGAACCTAGAGTGTTACAAGGTCTCCAGTGCCTTTGTGAATATTAGTGTGTATAATTAAGTCATTTGGTACAATCTTATGATACCTGCTGAAGGTGCAAAGGGCATTAACCATCAAATCCTTTTTCTAGTATCACATAATCTGATTTTGTTCTGCAGACTTAAAGTAAGATTTACCCTAGTGCTTTTGCCATTAGTTTGCTATGTAGGGTTGTCTTACGCCTATTCTTTTCTTCACGTCTCAGTTTAACTGGTGATAAAAAGGGTAAATAAAATATGGGCTATGCTTAATTAAAATGTCATGTTAGTGCTCTCATGACATAATCTTCTAAAAGTATGTCATGAAAATGTGTTTTTTAAGAATGACATAACCAATCCATTTGGAACAGAAGAATAAACCGAACAAGACAGGAAAGACCGATATGGTGGATTGTATTGATCCAGCAGTGCAGTGTACCACAATTCTGACAGAACTGGAAATATTCATATTCAGTCGCTCCCATTAGATACCATAACCACTGCCAAATTCTTTTTGTAAAGGAAAATTTAAAAAAAACCAACAAACCCACAGACAGCTCACAGGACAAAATGACTGAATAATTTGTTCATTTTGACCCAATGGCAGACAGTAGGCCACTTGCGCAGTAATACCATTTGCTTTAGAAATAGCACCAGGACAGCATGCTGGATCACATAACGGAAAGATGGTCCCTGTCCAATAGAGTATCCATCCTAGCACAAACAGTGTGAGGATTGTTATAGGAAATAAGGATTAAATTCAGATTAGCAATCAGTGACTATAGCAACCTCTATAACCACCACGGACTCATCACTGAGTGTTTTGCACTGATCATAATGTAGCTGTATTTCGAAAAGAGATTGCAAGAAGATTAATAGTGCGGCCTTTTAATTTTCTTACAGGGAGTACTTTCTGTGCATAAAGACTGTGCTGGAAGAAAGTATCATGGTGTTTACGAGAAAATTTGACAAATGGGCAATCTAGGTGAGCATAGTTGGCAAGGTGGCATTTGATAAGATTTAAATCTGTTGCGCTAAGGAAGCATCTGCTGTGGAATGGCTCCCACACAATGAGCTCTATTAATAACTTAGATTTGCCAGCGGCATGTGGTGTTACAAAAATATATATGAATGTTCACTTAGTTGCATGCCAGACTGCCACAGAAATTCGAGTTGATTAATGTTGCCAGTGGGACTGCTATAGATTTTCAAGCTGCCTCTAGTTATTCATCGCGTGCCCCACTTCAGACTGTGACTTCTGTGAAAGCAAGGCACTATAACATGCTCACAGTCTTAGCAACCATGCCAGTGGTTCTATAGCTTAATAGGGTTTTTTTGTGGGATAGAGTATTCCAAAGGTCACAGGAAACTCCAATTGTCAGAAGTAAATACAAACACTGCAAATCCAAATGTTGTCCTGCTCAGGTTTGGACTGTTAATATCACAATGAATGATTCAAGTATTGAAAAACTATCAGAATCATTTGCCTGCCTCACTATCAGATCACTGAGGAGACCAGATCACTAAGGAGATACTGCTTATCCACTAGAGACTCAATCTCAATACTGACCAGCTCTACGTATCAGATTTTGAAATGCAGTATGATTCAGAGGATAATGTTTCAGGATTCCTGTCCATCACAGCAGAGCACATTACTGAAAGCAGCTTGCAGAACGCAGAGAGCTTAAGAGATACTGAAATACATATTCACATGCAAACTCTGCTGAGCTACTCTGCAGCCCCATCCATGTATGCTCAATTTCACTGATTAGGGACGCACTTTTTTAAGGCTGCTTCTACCAAAGTCTTAAATTATCTCAAATACAACACTGGAAGGGCAACCTTACTTGTTTCAGGAAACCCTCATTATTACTAAAACAAAAGCTGAACATTTATGCAAGCTTACACTGGTGGACATAGAATAAAACTGTTGTGGAAACTGTTGAATTGGGGTGGATGAAACATGATTCTCCACTCTATATCCTGAACAACTTTCCATGATTGAAGATGGTCATGGCAATCCCATACTAGAATTCTGTGTCATGTGAACTTTTTATGACTTTTAGACAAAGGTTTACAAATAATTCTGTGACTTGATGGAGTTTTAATGGCATCAGAAAGAACGTCCCTAACTATAATTAAGATGTAATTACTGTTTATGAAAATAAATTGTCAAAACTAAATCTTTAGGGTGAGGTTACATATATGTTGCAGTCCACAACTCAGAGACGTTCTTTTATTTTTTTTTTTTTTTTTACTTGCTTCAAAAAGAAGCCTTTTTAAGAGTAGTTTAATTTCAGTTGATTGAAATACTGTTGTGGACAGAGTATTATGCAATATCAAACAGTATTGAATGTAGGCTACTTTACAAACTTAATTGAACAATTCAGGGCTTACCTAAAGCCAGAAGGGAATGGTTTATGACTGCTTGAGTTCCCTAAAATCAGCTTTTGGCAGTGAAATTCCCATACTGATCCTTCACAGCTCACTGGGAATAATTACTCCACCTGGGGTTTGCTGGCATTGAGATATAACTCCATGAAAGCTGACTTCACACAGGGTATCTTGTTTTTCTGAGAATTGACCACCCTGGTTTTAAAATTTTCAGCCATATTCAAACTGCCTTCTGGCATCGTGTATGTTTAACGGTAAAACACAGAAGTAGTAAAGTAATATTTAGAGTTAAATTTTGGTTTTGTTTTTTTTTTCTTTAATGTATGAGCTCTTAAAAGTAACAACAGCTTCTAGGTTTCTGCTAACATTAGCAATTTATTCAGAAAATAAAAAATACCCCTACATGTCTTTTAAACAAATACTTCTTAAAAAAAAATTTTTTTTTGTAATTATTTACAATAAAGAAGATAAACTGGAGTACGCAACAGTTGCAATACCGCAAGACGCTGAATGGAAAAGATCTCTGCCACTTCCTTGGGTAGTTTGGATGTGGCTGACCGTAATTCAGGACAATTAGGTAGGGTGAGTACTGGTACTGTTCCTGTGAAATCAACTGTATCATCCATATTCAGAATACTACACCGTAATATTTCATGGTATTAAGCCACAGGGTAAGACTGGACAGCATGCGTGGATATGCATAAACAGAGATCCTGTGCTCAAGGTGACCAGATCATGATTCTTCATACCCGTATGCAACACTTCTCTCAACTACAATTCTTTAGATGTGTTCCAAGCACCAGGGAAGGAGGCTCACAAAGGCAACAGTCTTCCAAAGACTATCTCTATTGTGGAATTAGCTCTCCAGTTACGCTGATACAGCTGAAGTATGTAAATTCTTTTCATAGCTCTACTTGAAACTAGCATTGTCCAGCATTTAATGATGTTGTCTCCTTTCCTGCACCACATAGCAAATCATCTGGTGTTATGGAAGAAATGTGAATGTGACTGATGATACCCCCTGGATCTGGACTCTGAGAGTATTTCTGTCTTGTTTCTGTCCTGTCTGCAAAGTAACTTCTTTATAAAATTCTGGTTGCATGTCTGTTCTGCCAAGCCCATGATTTTTAGACATTGCTGATTTTATATCAAATGCTACCTGACACTAGATTAGCATAATCCTTTCTCCCCTACCCCCTTTTCATTCCTGGAAAGGTCAGTAAGAGTCACATCCAGTGGAATTTTACAGACCATCAGGTAAGGATGGGGGATGAAGCCTTTAAATAACCTGAAGATATCCCTGTGTCACAGAATCACAGAATAGTTGAGGCTGGAAAGCACCCCTGAAGATTGCCTAGTCCAACCTTTCTGCTCAAGCAGGGTTAGGTAGAGCAGGTTGCCCAGGTCTGTGTCCAGTCAAGTTTTGAATTATCTCCAAGCATGGAGACTCCACAGATTATCAGGGCAGCCTGTTCCAGTGTTTGATCACCAATACGGTAAAATACCTTTATCTTTCATTCTGGTATTTCTACATGTGCCTATTACCTGTCACGGGACAACACAGAAGAGACTGACTTCAACCTCTTTACTCCTCCCATTAGGTATTTATACACATGGATAAGATCCTCCTGAGCCTTCTCTTCTCCAGGCTGAATGATCCCAGCTCTCTCAGACTCTTCTCATATGTCAGATGGTCCCTTAATCCTCTTTGGGTCCCTGCAATGGACTTACTGTATTAAGTCCACATCTTTCTTGTGCTGTGGAGCACAGAGATGTGTTTCACCAGGGTTGAGCACAGAGGAAAGATCAACACCCTCAACCTGCTGTCAGCACTCTTCCTAATGCAGCCCAGGATGATGCTGGCCACTTTTGCAGCAAGGGAACATTGCTGGTTTATGTTGAACTTGGTGTCCATCAGGACCCTGAGGTTCTTTACTGACAAACTGTTTTCCAGCCCGTTGGACCCCAGCCTGCACAGGTGCATGGGATTATTTCTCTTCAGGCGGAAAACCTGGCATTTCCCCTGTTGAAAAGATTTACATTTTATGTATTATCAGTTGTCCTTGGAGGGTTTCAAGCCCCGACTGGACCAAGACTTGAGCAGCCTCCTCAGAACCAAGAGATGGCCTTTCTTTAAGCAGGGGGTTGGACTAGAAACCTTCTGAGGTCCCTTCCTGTTTGAATTCTCCTGTGATTCAATGAATGAGAGCTGTTTTCTAATTCTAGGGGTTACAGTAAGTGTTGCAATTCGTGAAAAAGCATAGTTTTCTGAGCACAAGTGTTGACTTGAAAAAAGCGGCTATGTATGAGGGACATCTATGGAAAAAGAACAAATTGTTCCAGTAGTATGTACTCTCCATTTGCTATAGACTTCACCCGCAACTTAGCAACGCTAAAGCCAATAATAATTTCAAAGAAGTGGACTTACAGTGTGTCTACTCTCTTGTTCACTCTGTTATGTTTCTTAATTTAATCTCTGTTGCAAAGATTCTTTCCTATAGCTTAAAGAATGGCATTAATAAGGATACCTAAAACTATGTTTCACCAGTTTCATACCTTATGCCTTACTACAGTAGATTAAGAACTCTCCATAACTCTTCATAAAATATGGTATTTGTATTGAAATACATTATTTCTGGCCTTGGGGACTTTTCCCCCCACCCTGTTTGTACCATCTCTCTAGAGAGGTATTCCTTACAAACTGAGAAGTGCTGATGTAAACCACTATTTTTCACCCCAAAAATAGATGGTACAGAGGTTCCTGTGCTACTATAAGACCTGCAAGACATTAACGCACTTCACTGCTACATGTATAACTTGAATAAGTGACTTGTCTCTGTACCTTGGTTTCCATTTGTAATACTGATATAGTAACAGTTTCTTATGTTTCAGGACTGTCAGGAAGAGAAAGATGTTATGACATTTCTGTGACTCAGATGACAGTAAAGAAAAAATGCAAAAAATTTGAAATTTTGTACTGTCATCAATAACTGAAATTTGGTGTCAACTGAAATTCCAACAGCAAATAATATGACTGGGTTTATAACATTTGCAGATGGTGTATATGTAGTTAAGTGAGTTTTTCACGGTACCTGTAATTTATTATGCTAAGTAATTAGGATGATAAGTTATAAAATATTAATACCAGCTCTTTCATGAGGTCACATGAAAGACTACTGTAGGAAACACTGACTCTTTTCCAAACATGTGGAAGGCAGAGTTCATAAAATAAAACCAATGTTGTTCCAAAGGCAACTTATCAGCAAAGACTTTTTTTTTCTTCCCAAAAAACTTGGTCATGTCATGTTATGAATCATTATTTCAGAACTGCATGTCTCCAGTTTAAAAAGCTCAATAGTCTGGTTTGCTTGATATAAGGAGTAACTCTAAACATGAATTCCCTTTTCTGGTTGATTAAAAAGGCTGAAGAAATGCAACTAAATCTATTCAGCTGAGACCAGTGTAACATCTGCTTTGTCTGCAAATTGCTTCCTTTAACAGTTTGTTTTAACGAGTTGGAGCTGCTCACTTCAACTACTGGGATTTTATTGTTATTTTAGCTGGGAGGGGTGTTGGGGGGTGATACTTTATCACCCGATGATATCTTTCAGTTATTTTTTTTCTTTAACACAAATCTAAGTGGTCACATCTGTGTTATGAAAATTAACTTATGTATGTATAAGCGGTACTTATATAGGTATTTATGCTCCTACATAGTTACTAAACCAAGCAAGTCTAAAAACAGTAGAAATGATATCTAAATATGTTTAGTAAGAGTTTTTACCCATCATAATGTGTGAATAACAACCCCTCTAGATCCTTACATGTAGCTATGGAACAACTAACAACCAAGCAGAATGAACTTTTTTTCACTTTTTTCCTTCTTTGATATATTTTGTTTTCATATTGAGTGAAAAACTACATAGACAGGGAACAAATAAGTGTTTCTCTCACCCTAAACTGCTTGTAAGTAGCTACAGTAATGTAACCAAAAAGCAGGGAAAGTGCAAATTCTGGATACTTTTCAGTTAAGACCTGCTGCAGGTCACCAAAAAGTAAATGTCTAGAGAACACCCACGGGAAGAAAAATGAATCATAGCTGTCTTCAGTACAAAGTCAAGGGAAACCATTACTGCATAGGGTGCACACACTGAGGTCGTGGAGAGGGATTTACTTTGGACTAGTTCTAAATCTGGTCCCAAGGTCTCGGTGACCATTAGCAGTTGGATTGCATTAAGAAGGAGCCTTCTGGTCTAGTTTCTGAAAGCGAACTTGTTCATATGCTCTGAAATGACTCATGATGTCAAGGCAAACAGCAGTAATCAAAGACCAACTGGAAGATTCACTTGAAATTGACACTCCTGACCCTAACCTGAAATGCTGAAGTAGACAGACCCATAGTCATTCTGTTTTTTCATCCCAGAATGATGCTTGAAAGGATTACTTTTATTAAAGTAATCTTCCATTCTAGAAGTGTCTTTCTCTCCAGGAACATTTTGTCATCAGTCTGCCTTCTTGGTAGAGAAGTATCCAATAAACACATGGCTATGTGTTTCTTTGAATTTTGAGAATGTTGTCCTTTGATGCAGCTTAATAGGCTATATAATCTTTCAAATACCATAGGCCAAGACCAACATTTTCAAAAAAGAATCTTTCAGAGATGGGCTTAAAGGTGCCCAAATAAGTATGCTGTCTATTGAAGGCACTGACTCGTAAAGAATTCCAGTTAAAATACATAGTAGTTGTATTTTTCCCCTTAATTTACTAAAAGAATTTGCATTGTGACTCTGTCGGAATAAGAACAGTACAAATCTATTTTATACTCCAGTGCAGCTTCCTTTTTTATTCCTATAAACTTGCTAAAACTTGTTTAAAGTTCTGCCAAAGATGAAACTGGAATTAACTCCAGATCAAATTTTACCTTCTGCAATGGCATCATATTTAGAAATCAGGTATCAGTTTCAGTTTAAAGGAACAAATTGGATTACAAATTTTCCTATGATGTTGTTTAGTCAACTGAAAAATTTGATTTTTTATATGCATTATAACATATGGTTGGAAGTGTCACATATGGTTGGAAGTGTCAGCCAAAAGTCAAATGGCCGCACTTTTCTCTCCTCAGATCCCAGCTGTCCTGATATATTAATCATTTTCTAGACTCCCATTTGTGCTGTTGGAATATTTCTATTTGTATTTTCATGTACATGTATACATACATGTGTGCAAAGTATAATTTAATAAACTGTTAACATACAGATTCAGAAACTGGTTTTAAAGTAAGGAACAAACCTGCAGATGTGTATTTTTCGTATATGCATCAGAAGTTTTAAGTACTTACTTAATAAACTGCAACTTACAAATATTTTAAAACATTGAACAGCCTTAAAAGTAGTTATATGGAATGATTAAAAATAATCCTTATATTGTCTGAATATACTGTCCTGAATATAATTAGAGATTCAGATCCTGCAGGTATTTTATTCAATATGCCTGTGTTATTCAGCCTGAGGTGTTATGTATCATCTGTGAAGTACGCTACTTAGGGAAAGAGAGATGATCAGTCAATACTGTTAGTACCTAAAGCAGATATTTTCAAAATTTCTTAGGAAGGTCTGTTGTCTAATTCTTATTAGAACGTTTGGTAATTGTGTACGTGACATCTTTGAAATTTTCATCCATAACTCCTTTGCAGCTAGTCAGGCTGCACTTTGTATATTGAATAAAAGAGGAATTTGCCACAATATTTTCAGAACTCCTCATCAGTCTGGATCGACTTTTTGGCTGCACGCAAATTAAGATTCTCTCACCAAAGAGCTCTTTAAATGAGCTGTTACTTTTGGCTGTTAAAATTGCTGTGAAAGGCTTCTTTCAAACTTAGTAGGTTGTTTATGAACATGACAAGCAATGGAGTCTTTTATTCATAACTTTCTTCTTCCGTTCTCTCAGGGAAGATTGTCAGGTGATTAATAAAGCAAAGAAAATAGAATGCATGCTTAGTGAAAGCAGGAGTGACAAGGGCTTATGAAAAGTGAAAACACAACCAAATATAGCATATGATATTTTCCTGTCTTGTCTATGAAAAAATTACCATCTTTCATTTCTCTACGACAGCATGTTTAGAAAAGTGTTAACTTCATTTTCAAGTTGTCCCATTCTGTCTTGTGCACAAGTTCACACAAGGCAATAAGTGATTTATTTTGGTCCTGCTTGTTCTTTTGAACTGTATATGTAGGAATGTCATGGCATTTTCTTCATAGAGAATTCATTATTACTAGGCTAAGGACAGGAACTATAGGTAAGAAGATATTCAGTCATCATTCTTATTGAATTCTAATAGATTCTTTATATTGGCTTTGTCTTGGGATCATGTTTTACATAATTTGATAGTAGATCTTTAAATTCTCAAAATTTTATAGAAAATATCTAAGCTTGCTCAGATTTGGATGACACTAGATTTGGACTTTTTATGAAAAATATTCACTATGAAATTTGCTACAATAACATTTTGATATGAGTGGCTTGTTTTTTGGATACTCTAAGAGCAGGCCAAGTGAAAGACAAAATTCAGTGTTAAATATTAAAAGATTTAAATATTTAATTATTTTTTTTTTTAAATTTCCTTTGTACTCCTGTTATATCATCAGGTTTCTAACCCATAAGGGAAGAAGAGCCCATTACTGGTGTAATGGGGGCTGAGACTGGTGATTCTGCTCTCTCCAGCTCTTCCTCCCTCTCTGGAGAGCTAGGTTTCCCCAGTGGGAAAAATGGTGTGGATATTGCTCTTTCAGCTAAGTCTGAGTATCAGCTCAGCCTCATCCTGTTACACAGCAGGCCCAAATGCAGTTTCTTTAAAATTTTCTTTCTATCCAGTGTATTCAGTCCCTCTGAAATAGACAGCAACTGTATTTTTGTCAGCATAACCTCCACGTGGCATGATCTGAATGTCATGACCATCACTCCCTATCTTCCCTCGCTTGCAAGCAAAGACTACTCAGACCTCTCACTTGTCAGGTAGGAACAACTTTCATATTTTCTTATGTACAGCATAGACCATCTGAAGAGTATTCTTTTTTAAGTAATAATCAGGTGATGAGCTGTGGTTTTAGATTATTAACCCTTTTGCCAACAGCTCAAGGTGTCTCTGAAAAATATTCCAGCTACAGGCAGCTGTGGGAAGAAAGAAATGATGGAGATGATTTCTGGGGAAGGGAGAGTGGTGGTCTATCAGCCTCATCAGCAGATGAGTTACTAGGACATAGTTCAAAGACAGAATTATTTCCTGTTGCTGACAGAGGTATGTAGTCTGTGTGGATACAGAACCAAAAGAGGCTCTCCCAGAGAAACCTACAGGTTATATGCTTGTAAATGCAATCTATTGACGATGGGATTCAGACGTCAGATTCAGACATCAGGGGGTGTAGTGATAGGACAAGGGCTAATGGTTTTAAGCTGACAGAGGGTAGATTTACATCAGATTTAAGGACTAAATTCTTTACCATGAGGGTGGTAAGGTGCTGGAACAGCATCTTTAAGGTCCCTTCCAACCCAAACCATTCTGTCATTCTGTGATTCTATGATCAGACATGAGGTGCCTGACAGGTAGGTGTTTACTTCTGAGCTCCCCAAAGAGGAACGGCAGACCTGAACCATGCAAACAGCACACCCAGAATCCTGCCCGGCTGCTCCTGCAGAGTCCAGGCACAGGCCATTCGGGAGGCCCTGTGGTATCCTGCATGTTCCCCAGTTGCTGCTCCAGGTCTTGCAGAGCATGTCTTATTCTTGCCAGCCTTGGGTGGCTGCCTTGGGTCTCACAGGAAATAGAATTATTTTTAAATACCTAATTCATTCCCTTAAATAAGCAGGATCCCACTCTTCGATTTTTTGGCACAATCAGTTAATTATTTGGATGACATCGTTCAGCTGAAATATTTCAGACATATTCTACTACTCCTCAGGAGATTTCCTTTTGGCAGGAGATAATTTTACCAATTTATTAGTTAGACACAGAATTATGACTGTTTTTTATAATGAGTCCCAGCTCCCAAAAAGTTTGGGAAGCAGTCTACTGCTTTTTTTCTAAGTAATCTGTATTTTTTAGATGATGTGTTTTTGATTGTCTTTAATCCAATCTGATCTCTACATGCATGTTTATAAGACCATCAAACTATTATAAATAAGTAATTTACCTGGAATTTCTGAACAGGTTTTATGTGCATAAAATTTTTTATTGTTTCCCTAATGAGATAGCAAGTTCATGTGAAATGCCCAATCATAAGGAATTCTCCTACAAGGCATTCGGACTTGATAGGGCCAAGAAGTTGATTTTATCTTGGGCAACGCAGAATGACGTTACTTAAACCTGTCTTCTAGGTATAGCACTTGGATTCTCTGTGGGCTTTCATTATACCTATGCAAGCATTTTCATTGGTACAAAATCAATATGGAGTGGTTAGGTTTTTTTTTCTTGGACTATTTACAAATTCTTTTTTCTTGTTTTGCAGACCTAGTGTAAAGGGCTATAACAGAGAAAGGCCAGACTGGAGGTTATTTCATTAAGAAACCTGGAGATGGTACTAAGGAAGGGTTTTTTTTCCTGTCACCTTGCATGGGACGTATGCATACATTACAGGTAATGGTAAGATCATTCTGACTTTCACAACATAAAGAAAGCCAAGAGGTGACACTAGCACAGCACAGAGACTCAGTTGATGGACTTGGCTTCCCCAGAGGCTTTGACCGTTTTCTGTTTTACAGCATCTTTTCAACTAAAAGAACAGGCAAAATATCAGATAGAAGTGCATGCAGTAAACAATATACAAAACCTTAATTTAAATGGCCTGCATCGTGTCCAGTTTGATTACTACAGACTCAAGGTATCCATGTGTTCATTACAGTGGACTTTTCCATATAAGACAAATTAAGAAAAGAGACCATTGCCTCATTGCCAATGAAACTTTCTTGATCGCCACTAAAAAAAATCTGACTTCAGGATAATAAATGTGCTACTAAGTGTGCTTCAGAACAACTGAAGCAAAATACGAAAATGCATAAACCTTATAAATCGAAAAAAGATATCGAAGCCACCCTCTTCATTTTACATAGAGCCACAGACACCCTCTCCGCTGAGGGCAGTACTTGCTGAAGGGGACATCGTGTCTGTCACCACTGCAGCCTTTGCGGGCACTGCAGTTGCCCACTCCGCGCCTGGCTCTCTTGCCTGCCTGTACCTGCAGCCGCCACGTCTGTCCCACCTTGTACCTCTTTGGCAGCTCCAGGGGCAACAGCAGCCTTCCCCCAGCATAAGCAGGCAGAAGTCTAGGCCAAAAAACACAATATTGAAACCAGTTATACAGACTGACATTAAGATTAACTGGGTGAAAAAAGTGTTGTATTAAATGGTGGCCAAATATTTCTTCTCATTAATACTTTTCTCTTTTCTCTTAAACACACACAACTGCATGTAGATGCCAACGGGATATCCAGTAATGCAAAAGGTCTACAGTAAACACAGAGTTCATGTGGCCTTACTGAATTTTGACTGAAGTCGTGTCTGTATCTAGGTAGCTGGCTTTTGTCCTGTGACGAATTACACTGTTTTGTTGTGCCAAGTCTGTTTTATGTTGTCAATAAACCAGATCATAGTTTCAAATAATTTTTTTTTGTGAAATTCTGGCGTTTCTCTCCTGCAACATGCTTTGTTATTTATTCTTACATATTGTTAAAAAAAATAAATAAGATAAACCTTGGTAAAAGGTTTAAAATATCTCATTCGTCTTGAGACTTTTGCAAGTCATTTTCCTTTTCTATTGGAAAGAAGACAATGTATGGTTGCTTTTCTGCAAGGGTAAATTCTCAATTTTCATTTTTTCATTAGGTCTATTTTGTTTTTACAATGTCTTTTTTATTGTGATAAAGCAGGCTTTGATTGTAAAGAACGCCCCAAAACAACAAAAAATCCCACTCCTTCTTGCTTTTACCAGCCATAAAGTTACTTCACAGTACACAAGGGAAAAGAAATATGGAAGAACTTCATAGATGAAATAATGTACTGTTTGTACACTTCACCTTTCTTACAACAGGAAGAATTCCAAAGGAAATACATTGAGTTTCTGTTTTATTGCTCCCTGTTTGGTTTTTTCTCTAAGTTCTTAAGAATTAATCCTACCTCAATGCTTTCATGTAGGGAATTCTTCAGAAATTCTCCTGCAACTGAAATCTTGCATTGAAAACCTATATAGCTCCTTTAAATAAACAGGGATGTCAATAAAACATTACTGAAAAAAAAAAGATTAACAATTACAGATCCAATTCAGCAAAACCTCTAATTAAACACTCACTTTAAGCGTGTGTTTAATCCATAGACCCCAGTGGGATTTCAGCATTGGTTTTGAAGTTAAAAAATCGTGGGCCTAAACAAAGAAAGGCATAATTGCTACAAAATGGTAAAATAATAACATACTTTCAAGGAAGTTAAAACAGAAAACAAAGGAAACAAAACAAAGCAAATACTTCCTAATTTTTTCTGCCTTGCTCAAGATGCAAATAAAAAAGCTTAAACAGATAAGGTTACATGGGTATGTTTTGTAGGCCTTTTTTTCCACTTTCACTACAGTAGATTATAGGAATAAGATACAGGAGCTGAAAAAAAGTAGGAAAATATCTGGATTCCACTCCAAGTTGACTTAACTTTTAGCATAAGATCCACTTCCAATTTAGAGTTGCAGTACAAACTCAGATACCTCTAAAGGCAAAATTCTGAATCAGGTCAGGATCAATTTTTTGTTGTATTTTTTTTGACTACCTGTAAAATATGCCGATTTTTAACAAAAGTGATCTGTTTGTGGAACATCAGCTGGTCCAAAATTAAACTTCAGCAGATCTTTTGGTGAACAAATCTTTCCATGGACAGACAAGGTATAGCTATAATATCACATACTGTTTTCTTCCAAAAAACCCACAAATAATATTTTCAGTTACACACCAGCTCTGAAACTTCACAGGAAAATACAGACAGTAGTAGCACTAAAATATTGCAGTGCCTGGAAGGTCACAACATTATTACTGGATTAACTTGCTAAGGTTAAAGACCAGTAAAATGGCACCATAAACCTGTACGTAGCCAGATTTTCCCTGCTTTTCAAACTTGGTTTAGGGGACTAAAATATTCACACTATTCCTGACACCAGCCCTACTCTGTATTAACCATTTTATTTACTTATTTGGTGAGATGTGAAGTGACATAGCTGCAAATGCACACCCATGTTTGAAGACTTGGCTCACAGGTAGGAGAGATCAGGACATGGAGAAAAATGCAAATCTAAGGACAAGCTTACAGATTTCTTGTCTGTGCATAAATGTTAATTATTCAAGCAGAGCTCATAGAAATTCTAACAACCTGTATCACAGGGTGTCTGGGCACCTAATTGATGCTCCTTTCATTTCAGATATTTGATGTCTCTCATTATGTAATCCATACCTGCTGCAACAGCAAATTTGTCCATATGTCGTGTTTTATAACCTGTTTTAGCATCCCCTGGGACTATTAAGCAAACACAGAAAACAGGGAAAACTTTCTGGCTGGTACATGCAAAGTCTACAGACACTTCAGAGGCTCCTCCACAGCCCATCTCACTTTACAACAGCTATGGATGGAAAACAGCAACCCCGCTATAAACTAAACTGTAAGTAATGACCTCCATATGCTTGAATAGCTTGAGGAGTATTAGCTCATTAGTGAAGATGCTTAAATAGTGTGGTATGTGTAATACTTGCATTTAATTGAATTCTTACTGGAAAGCTATGCCATGTTTCAAGTAACACAATTATGTTCTATACCATTAATAGAACAAAGAGTTCAAAGAATAAACTATGATGTACATTCAAGCTTTCACTTGATTAGTTAAGGGAAATATTTGCTCCTGGCCCATTGTGAGCTGTGTGTTTGGGTATCAATGATGATAAGAAACTTTCACTGAAGTAAAGCTTTTGCCCACTTAAAGATGACTTCATTCTGAGATACAATAAGTGCCTGTAGCTACTGTTATAAACAGCACAAGTTTTCTGTTTTCAGCAAGCGTTATTGTTAATTCTAGCCACCAGCAGAAATGCAAAGTTACAATTTATAAAAAGTTAACATATAAAGATATGAATCCTGGGTGCACAGGGATTTAATGTAGTTGTTCTTTGCTTGGTTTGTTCAGGTGATCAAGGAAACAAGAAGAGTTTACAGAGACTGTACTATTTAATCTTGAAAATGGAAGAGCTTGAGCTAGTCCAGAACTGTCATTCTGACGTTCAATACAAATCTGGAAACTGAGCCTATTTTTGCAGGTTTGGTTCTGTAGTACAGATCCAGCAGAGAGGTGTCGTCTTGTCACTTGGTTTAGTTTTAATTCTTTAACTAACTGGAATCAGATGGAGTATATTGTGGAAATATGCAGATGACGCAGTCTCAGATGATGTTATAAGATTACCATGGTGCAGGATGGACACCCCAGGAGAAATGTGTTCAATGATGTTGAGCATAATTTTCAGGAATGGCTTAAAAAGAAAAAGTCTTTTGCATTTAAAATTGTTTTTATCTAATCTGGAAGCACATTTGTGAGCATCTTGCTTTTTTCACCCTGACTTGCCCTATGTGCCTGTCACAGACACTTTTCATACATTCACCAACTTCTAACATAGAAGCACTGTGAACGTAATTTCAGTATCAAATACAGAATACCTGGTTTAAAACCTCAATGATAGATTTACGTAATATATGAATAGGCAGACAACTATCAAGTTATAATCCGGATTACATTTTTTCTTTAATTTCATTCCCTCCCAATTTCCTTCCCCTCCTCTTTTAATCATGTTATTTGGTTGTCATCTAAGAAATTTCTGTTTCTTCATGTCTTCTGATAATCAGAGAAGTTTAATTGAAGACCATGGTTGGCAGAACATTACAATTTAAGCCTCCCTCCCCCCACATCTGGATTCTTTCTTTGCTTGTATTTGAGCTAGTTCTCAATCATCTCAATATAATTATTCATTAAATATATCCTTAACAAGATATTTGATCCTAAAAAGATCACTAGTATTATTCACTATGTTCAAAATCACGTTTTGGGCTCTGTTTTCCAAAATAATATCAAGGAAATGTAAAATAGGTCAATATCAAAAAACAAACAAACAAAAAAAGCCCACACATTGCAAAACAGGCTGTGTCACGCACCCATCTCTCTGACTTTCCTGAGATTTTTATCCCAAGTGATGTCTCTAATTATAATTTCTTATATTTTCCACTTTTAAAAATAACTTTTCCCGTTCTTAGTATTTGATGAAGTTAAATGTATGCTTCTCTAATCAGAGTAAGAGATAGGAACAGAGAAATAATTACATGACAGAAAGTAATAGTCCAGAACTGGCAGAGGGTTACTTTATGTAGTAGTAGACTGATGAAAACTTTCTAATAAGATATGATATATCACAATTAAACAATTAGATATAGCTTCACAGGCAGTTAGAAAGATATAATGGAAGTGACTGTACACTGAAAAAATAGCATTAAAATCAGTCCTGAATTTCTCTGGGGAGAAAGTGGAAAAGGTTTCTCAGGTTAAGATATGGAAGGAGTAGGCCCACAGAGATTCTTATATGGTTATTATTTGCAAACCTTTGTCATGTGTTTTTCTAAACAGGCAATCAGTGAAGTCAGCATCAAGCCGGAAAGCATTACAAATACCTTTAAGAGGATGCTAGCCAGTTAGCGCAGTCATATGAGCTCCTAAATAACAGTTCTGTCACTGCCTTCATGTAAGATGTGTGGTGTGCTATCTGCTATATAAACCACCGACACTATGTTTCTCATGTAGGTTTCTTTATGCAGAGAAAGTCTAATAAAACCAATGATTATCCGTACCTTCTGTTATTACCCCAGGGAGATTTTCACCAGCCAGGCTGGTGATGCTGAACAGTAAGTCAATTGTGCTTTTTAAAAAGCAGATATCTAACTTAACTGCAAACTCTAATCTGAGTAGCGTCCTTGCAAGGGAGCAAAAAGTCCTGAAGGACAAAAAACCAAGATAATAGAAAACTTTGCAGTTATACTGCATATGAATATGTAGTGTTAGAACTGGAATTTCTACCATTTAACAATTACTGGATATATTAGTCCATCACAGATTCAAATGGCTTTCCTCCCTAGAAACTGGAATAATCACAAATCAAATGTTGTATTCCGTTTCTTCTGTAGGGCTCCTCTTTCAGGGGAGACCGTGTATATTAGAGAGGATGTTCAGCCTTTCAGATTGAGACAAAAGGCAGAATAATCGGTCTTGAAATTAATCAAGAAGTCTAAATTTCCTTCTTGGACAAAGGGGAAGCACTTTTAGATATCAGGGTGCGTTTCTATCAATATATACTAACATAAGACACACAGAAGGCATGGATGTGAATGATCAGTAATCTCAAATTCATTCTTTTTGTGTTATCCTAGTAGAACATGTTGAAAAGAAACATCCTCCGTGAGATTACTTTGCCTTTCTCCACATCTCCATTGGAGAATGAATCAAGCAAGTTAAGTGTTTCAGAGGCCTTATGTTTAACAGAACTGAATTTTCTCAGCAGAATATATGCAAGTTTGATTACAAGTTAATGTTAAACTGATACTCACGTCTCCCAGAAGAAATGGTGTCCTCACAATGAGATAGTCTCCTCTTAGAATATAACCTTTTGTAAAAATAGTAGAGGATGTTAAGTTCTAGGTATTTTTGGAACACTTATTTGATTTTAACCTCTGACATTTTAGTCTTGCACCTTGAGTAGTTCTCAGTGCTGGAACTACAATATAAACATCTAAGTATATGGTCTTCACCCTTCAGAACAAATTTTGATTTTTACTGATATGTGATAGTTCATTGTTTTTATCAAATTCTTCACTATTTATATGGACCTTTATTGCAACCCATTTTACTTTGACTAGGCTTTATATAGTATATTTAAACAGATATCAGCGCAAAGGATGGAAACAAGTCAGACCTAAACCGTTACCTTCCAACATCTCAGCTGGAATTCCATAATCAGCAAACTGCTATTTACAGTCTGTTCTTGCTGCACTGCTCCATTATAATGTTTTGTCAGTCACATAGTTTGCTTACCATAATCTTCTATACAAGTTCAAATTCCGTTCACATCTAACTGAAATAACATACATAACATTTCTGGGGAATGATATACTTCAAGCTGTCTGATATGTCATTACTGGCAACAAACTCTTTTTTTTTTTTTTTTTTTTTAAATAGAAAATCAGCTCTAGGCCCTTCTCATTCAAAACAATTTCAAAAGCTCCTGAATCCCAACATAAAATCTTTACATAAAAATGCTTAAAATTACTGGAGATGTAACGCTGACATTGACAAAGAAACTAAGCCAATGTCATCACAAGCTGTCTTCTAAAGGTTGAAGCTTGTTATTAAATATGTATCTGAAGAAAGACAAAGTGGTTATGGTTTTAGGGTATGCCAAAAATCCGCAGAAACTTTGAAAAATGAGAAGTGTTTTTTACAAACTTTAAATGAGGAAATAAAATAATACTGATGAACTGGAAAGGCAGAAAGAAGCCGTGCACCAGTGTAGGAATTTCTATGTTTCTAGGCAAGCATATCCATGTAAGAAGCCCTTTTGCACAAAGCTGTTGCCGGACACTTCTGAACTGGTGCAACGTACATTTGGAGTTGTGGGAAGCTGGCAGCTGAGCTGACTGGATTAGGTATGCAACTTTGTAGCTTTTTTCCTCTAATCTTTCACCCTTTCTGCCCTTCTCAGGCTCTCCTTTGGCTGAGCCTCTTGTTACTGCCCTTGTTGCTCAATTTGATTCGGTTAAGACCAGAAGAGACTGCTAGTCTGACCTCCGGCTCAGTAGAGGACATCAGGCATCTTTGAATCATCCCTGTTTGGAGCCAAATGGTCTGTACTTGACAAAACAATCTTGGATAAATTTCTATCTATCTATCATCTTGTGCATTTTCATGACAATCTACATGAATTTGAAAGAATGCTCCACCGCACTCTTCAGTTCAGCACAGCACCTGCTGATCTGCTGTCTCTGTACCAGAAACATGGTGGGTCTGTTTCTCCTCTCACCACCAGTTCAGCCATGATGAAAATTGTTGATACAGGCGAGTCTGTGCACCAAGAGCAGAATACCATTTCCTATGTTTATGGTACACTTCACGGCATGAAAGTCGTCTTAGAGAGGTGTCATTCTCTTCCATTTTTATTTTTATTGTTGTTATTTTTAATCTGTGACTTTAACCAATCCTTTTGCATTTAAAATCAAAGTCCATTATTGAAGGACTTCATGTAGGTTTGTGACAATTTAATGAACAGGCATTCCATGAAGTAAAAAAAAAGAATGGACTAGACTTCTATATGTCTCTTTTTGTACTTGTTTGAAAGCTTTGTTAGATATCTTGTCGGTTGTCATGATTTAACTTCAGCCAGCAACTAGAACCACGCAGCTGCTCTCTCACCCCCATCCTCTTTCTTTCCCCCTAGAAGGGTGGGGAAAAGAGGGGAAAAAAAGGAAGGGAAAGGGAGAAAAAAAACCCTCATAGGGTGAGATAAAGACAGTTTAATAGAAATAATAACAGGAAAGGGAAAATAATAATAATAACAACAATAATAATAATACTCACTGCCCAGTGAATTGGCACCGTCCTGAGCAGTGATCATGGATTCCTGCCCCACTGGTTAACGCCCATTTATATACTGAGCATGATGTCTATGGTATGGAGTATTTCATTAGCCATTCCATCGGTCTCTCTATGCTTCTATGGGAAGATGAAAAAAGCCCTTGAATAGTGTAAACATCACTTAGCAACAACTAAAACCAATAGGTATTATTGACATTCCTTTCACAGCGATCACTAGAAAGAAAATTAACTCTTTCCCAGCTAAAACCAGGACACTGGTTTACATTTTAAAAGAAAGGGAGGGGGAAGGATTCAGTTAACATCAATTAAAGTAACTTAATAGACATTCTTGCAAACAATAAAATGGAGTATCATCATCCTGCATGAGATGAATCTTACCCATTATACTTTCCTTTTTTGTCGTTTGCTTGTTTAGGTTTTTTTGTTGTTTCGGTTTGGGGTTTGTTTTGTTTTTTTTCTAACTGATTACACACCGTGTCATAGCAAAAAAGTTAGCTTATTTATTTCCCTTGAGAATCATGAAAAACTTAAGTAGAAAGATGTATAGAAAATCTGAAAACTTATGAAAATGACCTCCTGCCAAGACACTGAAACATGCAATGCCAGTGATGACCTTTAAAAATGATAGTAATCATTCAAATTTCAGCTGGTATATTTCCCTTTAAATCTATGAATCTATAGTGATCTCCTAATTTCTGAGGTATCAAAATGCCTAATAGTTGCTAAACCAAATAATTTTTAAATCCCATGAAACTTCTGATATCATGCATGGGTGAATAGAAAATACACCTTTCGTCTATCCTTACTGACATAGGGGCAAATGGGAGGCTAACTGTAACCTAAGAATCGTTGTTAGGTTTGTGTGTTGGATTACCTATCAATTTTGACATGGCTATTTGTATTTTCTGGAAAGTATCAGGTATTATCTGTGGAAATCATCTTCATGAATATAGATTATGATCTTCTTTACATATATTTATATGCATGCATGAAAGTCAGTCTGAAAGCTGACGGTGGAAACTGCAAACCCTGATTTCTCACTCTGTAATGCATTGCAGATTCTAAATGGTGCATTTTTTTCAGGCCTGGAGAATAGATAGCAAGCAAATGAAATAAATACGTTAAAGTTCTGGTTTCGCTTTGCTTTCAAGATGTTAAATATTCCCTATTTCTACTGATAAAAATGGAAACCAAGTTTCGCAGTATGGTGCAGCATTATTCATTCAGGTATACATTTTCCCTTTTAATAAATAATTAAAATACTTCCACCCTTACATAATTTAACAGAGCCAGGAAAATGTGACTCTATTACTTGTCAAACAATTTCAGCAAGCACTATGCATAATCATAGTGTGGAGATGCAAAAAGTGGAATAATATAGTAATTTCCTTACAAAGATAATTTCCAGTGTATCTTTTTTTTTTTTTTTTTCACTCTAGAAATAATAGGGACAATTTAGATCAAGCTTTGATGTTCAGAAGTGTCAGTATCTTCGCTGTTCAGACAGCTGATAGCTTAATGCCTTTGGCTTATTATCTTTAATTTCACCAATACTCGTCTTCTCACTGTATAATGAGATTTTCCTCTCCACTTAAAATAAACCAAACTACCACTCTATTAGTCTAAAGATAAAACTTCAGGTGACTAAGAATGATATAGGAAGTTCTATAATGTGATGGGTATCAAAAATCATTCCAGAAAAAAAAACAGACAGAAATATAGAGCTCAGGAACCACTCTATAACATGAACACTGCTATTTAAAATGTTGCATCTTTGTGCCCCTCCCATCATAAACTCAAAGTTGCTTAATACTGTGAAAAGCATTATGGCATTTAATCAAAATAGAACTAATACTATGTCAGATAATTGTCATCAAGTAGGGATTGTAAGTACTTCCACCTGCAAGAGAGATGGGAATACTGGTGGGGGTGAGGAGGGGAGTAGAGGAGGAGGTGGGATTTTTTTTATTCCAGTCTAACCACTTCATTCTCCCTTAAAAAAAAAAAAACAATCAGAAGTAATAATATGTTGTCTTTTATTCTTAAGTGTGTTCTTAAAATGAAATATATCTATTTTATATGGGTATAAAAGATGTAAATTATGTTTACTTAATGTACCCTTTTTGCATCTGTTGGACTGTCAGAACATATATTTTTTATTTTGTATTGCCTTAAGTACCTGACACATCACGTCAATTAACTAGTAAATTTTGTAGATGTCCTATTAATGAAGAAGTTTCTAAAAGACAAAAGTAGCTGAGAAATAGTATCTAAGAGAGGATGGCTAGCTCAATTTGGGAGTGGAAGAGTTAATGTTGACATTGAAAAACAAGATGCTTAACAAGATCAGAGTAGCCATTTGCTTTCTTTTGTTTTCACTTTTGCCTGTAGTCATCACTGCGTGGGATAAGACCAATAAGGCATTTCATACAAAACTAGAAAAACTGAAAAACTTAGAGTAAGCAATGATAGAAAATGTTTACCGACAAGGCAAGTGACTTTGTGACCACAAATAAGTTTTTATTCATTTAACTGTTTTATACTTTAGTTATGGTCTTAGACTCACTGCTACCTTGAATTAGTAACCTTTTTATGTTACATAGGTATTGAGAGAATTTTTTTTTCTAAAAAAGTTAAATTTAACTAAATTACTTTGGCAATTTTTCTATAATGCAAAAAAACATGAATCTGAGTTTACGATTTGCCTTTTGGATTCATGACCCTTTTACAGCAGTCCTTGGTATTTGGATTACTACAATACTGATATTTTACATCTGGACAACTTGGGGAGTCTTCATATCTATTATTATAAAAAAATACTTAACAGGAATATAATAGTTCTATCCAATGATATCATTGAATAATGATATTCTGTTCTTATGCATACAGAAATGCATAAGATGTGTTTAATGTTTATTTTTTTGTTCTATTTATAGTCCACAGGCACAGATAATTCCTTTTTTAAAAGAACCAAATGTTCTAACCATATGGGACAATTCAGCAAATTAACCCAAGTCTGTAAAAAACCTACACTAAGTCTAATCCAGTTAAAGGCCTCTGTGAGAAGTGAAGAATGGTTGCCTAGAAAAGAATATAAGTATTAAGGCTGAATCATTTCCCAAATAACCAACTGTTCTACTTTTTGAAAAGTGCCTGAGGGCTTCTCACCAAAATTTTCTAAAGATAAAAAAAGTTAGGTCCACATAGACATAGTTAGACAACTAAATAAGTGTTCTGATTTTCACTTTTTCTATCCATGAAATGCTGAGTAGATAACAGCTTCCATTGGAATAAAATGGGATTGAGTGGCTCTCGTGGCTGGTGAGAAAGGAATAATTTCTGCAATTTCACAAAGGATTAGTAGTTTCGCCACCCTTTTTCTCTGCATGTCTCATTATAATAACTTGTCATTTATGTTCCCTACAGTGGTTAAGTGATGCACTAAATATGAAAGCTCCATAACAGATCACTTAGTTAAGAGGGTGGAAACCAGTACATCCATCATTTCTGACCAAAATGTCCAAAACTGAAAAGGAAAAGGGGTTTTTGAAACATTGTTCAGGGCTTAGTTTTGTTCCTTTACAGTTCTTCCTGAATCTTCATAATATGATGTGTTAATGAATTGTTAATTTTATATATTTAAATGTGGCCTATTATAAAGCGCAAGGAATGATCCTGGAACTAGTAAAGGCTTCCTCATCCCTTGGAAAGCACAGGCAGTTTATATACACACAAAGGTGAAAAATTTCTACATCTTTGAACTTTCAAGGCAGGAAAAAAACGTATCTTAATGATGACTGCTGAAATTAAAGGAAATTAATACATCTTTTTAGCATAGTACTTCTAAGTTGTAATGTAAATGTCACTGCTGCAAAAGAAATTGCTAGTGTGTTAAATTAGAAGATAAGGGGGCTCTGAGTCTTTGTTAAGTAACTCTTACTTCTGAGGGATTGTCCTTATAACAAGCTTTTATAACTCTTCATATTTTTCCCCTAGCATCCAAGAAGTATCTCCAGCTTTCTATTTCTAACCATGTTACTCAATATCATTCATCCTTTAAAAAAAAAACACACAATAATATCAGATTTAGAGTATTCCTAACAATTACTGTGCACTAGTCTACAAATAGTCCAAAGAATATTGATGTATAATGGTCCTGTACAAGATTTTTTTTTCTTTTTCTCTCTCTCTTTTTTTTTTTTTAATTTTTTTTTATAGATGGGCATTAAACTTTGATTTATATGTGGTTTTATTCACTATTTAGGACACAGAAACCAGATGAACCACTTGGTCTGTGTGGTTTTTATTGTAGGGATGGATACGACACACTCCTTATGTTCTGCTATAACAATTGGGTGAGAAATGACATAATTCTTTTACCACACATTTCATGTAATAAACCTTAACTTCAAGCGAATGCAAGCTATAAAATTCTATTGATGGGTTTCTCAGATGCTGTACTGTTTTAATAGATACCTTTCTTCTTTCAATACGCTTTCTTTTTACTCTTTGACATACATCTTAAACAGAAATGCCTGTCAAGTGTCCAGCAGGGTGCACGTGATAAACCCTCATGTATCCTTTTACTACACCTTAGATGCCATAAACTATACACAGAGATATATACAGCACTTACTATATATAACGGTGTAGCGGGGTACTGCTGATAGGCTTTTATAAATAAAGAGCACTAGATATTTTCTCAGTCCAAAGGTCATCAGATTAATGTACTGTAGGTTTGTATTCTGTAGCTGGCATTTGTTAGCAGCTTGGCTATTACTCTTCTTTAAAGCTGCCAAATGATACCAAAAGGTTCACAATAAAATATGATAATATGAGAAACTGAGTCTGCTGGGGAAAGGGGCTGTCATTTTGACTAATTTTTTTTTGTTGTTTTAATAGAAAGAACAAAATTAATAAAAAAAAACCCAAAGCACAACTGAGACAATTCGTATCATGTGGTGACCTCACACACACAAATTTGGAAGTCTTTCAAATTACTTTCTTTACGTTGCCTAACCTGCCCATCAAGTGATAACAAAGGCAATGGAAACCTTACACATCATTGTTTTATTTCCTTCATAGTAAGGCAGAAATCTTTGGGTATGTTTGATGAAGCAAAGCATTTAGAAAGTGGCATAAATGGAGAATGCCACCTCTGCATGCATGGTTTCACTTAGAAATGGGAGCTGTAAGTTAAAAATGACCTTTTTTTTTCTTCTTAACAAAACATGTTCTATGATTCTATGTTCAGGTGAGTTTCCCACGCAAAGAATACAGCTAAGCCTAGTCTTAAACTGAGTCAACATCTTCATAAATGCTGTTCAATATCTTCATAAATGGGATTGATAGGATTGAAAGCACCCTCACCGAGTTTGCTGATGACACTACACTGAGTCATGAGGTGAGCATGTCAGAAGGGAGAGCCATCTAGCAGAAAGACCTGGTCAAACTGGAAGAGTGGGCAAGCAAGAACTGTACGAAGTTTAACAAAGATTCCCAGAAGAACTGCTAACAAGACTTTCTTAGGAGACCTGATTCAAATCCAATACCGGTGTAAATTCACAATACTCACATTCTAAGATGTCAGTGATTTGTAGCTCCTGATAACTAATTACAGCTACAACACTATGGTTATAGCTATGTTATACCTACAACACAACACTATCTTCTGCCTCCCTTTTTGAACATTTCTTTTAGGTTATACTTGTGCCTTAATTTAAGTCTTTGGAGTACCTACATTTTTCTAATCTTTTTCCCATAAAACTCTTTTTAAAATCTCCTGGTTTGTTCTGTCCTCATGCAGTTATCTATACTGAAATAATCATCTTCAGATCTCAGAGTCTTGAGATCTCACAAATTGAATTTGTGTGAGAAAGACATGGAGAAAAACATTCATCACCGTCAATCAGATAGCAAGTACCTAGAAGTGGTAGCTTTAAAAAAAAAAAAAAGTTAAGCTGATCTAAACATTATAAATAAACAAGACCAAAAAAACTTATATCGCAAAACAACTGTCTGGAAAAATGCTCACTTCAGAACTGAATAAATGACCGTAACTTTAAAAGAAGCATCTTTCCAGATCCCATCAAAATTCACGATATATGGCTCGTTACCAATATAATTTGGCAGTGAAAATCACAAATGAGATCTTTATGTTGGGCACCAATACAAGTTATCCAATTTTTCAAAGTTATTTAGCTTCTGCCTTTCCTACTAGCATTTGTTAGGACAGTGAGTGCTGTGTCACTGACTTTCATATAAGGTAAATGAAAATGCTACGGTTTGAGCAGCAAATCTGTCTTTCCTTTTTTTTTTTAATTCTGTTTAGAAAAAAAAAATGCTATAAATGTATAGACACATCACACCAATTAAAGTGTTTTCCCTCTTCTATTATCCATGTATATGCTATGCATACCCTTACATACACAGAAACTACAGACAAACCTTACTGTCTGATTAATAATTTTTAAAGGTTTAAAAAAAAATTATTACCATTGCACAGCTTATAGTAGTATTTGTAGTGTAACAACTTACATTTACATGTATACTTTTTACACATGAAGGCATGTTTCACGTTATATAATGAAAGATGTTTACCATCGTGGTGATCCAAATTGTTTGTGTACATTTATATGATACATTATCTACTGCAAGATATTACCTAACTAGAAATCATTGAGATAACACTGAAAATCACTGACTAAGTAGTCTAACAACAATGATACTGCATGTTTGTTTAACTCCTGGGTCTCACAGTGTACGCATTACTGTGGCGAAAGATCCTAAAACCTCTATTTAGAAAGAAAAACAAGGCTTATGCCAGACTTTATTTTAAAAGATCTTTTTGGTAATTCAAAGTAATTTACTTCCTCAGAATCCTAGAGGAAATATTTTATAAAGCAAAAACTAAATCTAGATTTCTTAAGCCCTAGTGTCTTGACTTAGACCCAAGATCTGCTATATTTAAATCATTAACTGTCCGTGAATTATTTCTTTTGGTGTTGTAGCAGTATATTACTTTTAAATTGGACATTTAGACTCTTACCAAGCATCCCGGAGGTGTTGCTAATACATCTGACTTCTGCTCTTATTACTATCATTTCAGCACTGGTGCTTTCTGTCTTTAAAGATTTCACTGTACCTTGCACCAGTGCCAATTTAGTGTACTTGTACTCCATCACATTTATCTATACACATATATGTTATAGCTTGTCTGCAGCTGTGTAATAACTTATACGGTTTACTTACAACACATTGTGACCATTGTGGCTGTTTAGATTAATTTGATTTTCTACAACAGTTTAAATTTTAGCGGAAGTTTAGAGTGTCAAATCTCTAAAAAAAAATAAGTTTTAAATAAGAGAAATCAAAACTGCATGGATTTTGCAGTTTTTATATCAGACTTTTAAGTGATTCATTCCATGCTGCATGGATAATGGTTCTTTCTTCACAAATACTCTTTTCTACTTTGTGGTGTTACAGAGGTATTGAAATAAACGTAGTTATATTAGTAAGAAACTGGATTAATGATTGAGTGAATAAAAACCAAACATATTTAAGATGGTAAGCCTCTTAATGAAAGAATTTATATCTGATAGGCCAAAGAGCCACCACCTAGACACAGGTAGGATAAAAAAGGCGACTTTCTTGCCAGTGTTGAAAACAATCTACAAGTTTGAAACCACAATGGTAGTCCTTTTACTCAGTTTGCTGTGATTCAGGGAAGAAAGCTCCTTCTCTCCCTTCCCCGCCCCCCAGCAGTAGCTGTGGAAGTTCATTGCTACATTAGGCACAGCCTTTGTCGTAATCTTTAAGGGACAGGCTAGCAAACTGCTGTAGCGAATGAAACTGAAGATGAATTCATTCCCATATATTACCACATTAAATGGCAGGAATTGGAAGTGACAAAAGAAGATTTTAACAGTATCTAGACAATTAATCAAGGTGACCACTTGTACACATCACAATTCTAAACTTGGCCCAATTAAAAGCAAATAGCAAATACATCTTCTACTGTAGTCTATAGCATTAATTAAGCACATGGCTCGCTCTGGGCCATTGTCATTCCTCAAAGTCCCTGAGCACTCTCTCAGTCCTTGAGAAAGCTAGATGAAAGTTTTCCTTACTGAGATTACAGCTGACCCATGGTTTCTTCCATGGAATAAGGCCAATGCAGGCTATCCCTGTGAAACTGCTCTCAGTTTCTCTTGACCTTCCACTGAAGGCTGGAAATTTCATCCTGTAATTATTCCTATGAACATTTTCAAATGTAAGAGACCAGAAGATATCTAGGACGTGCTTCACTGAACATATGGGTCATCTAACATTACCACTGAGGATTTCAGAAGAAGCATAAGTAAGAATTTTAGGCACAGAGCACTTCAAGGAGAACTGAATCTGTGGATTTACAGACAAAGAAAGGACACTGGCAATAACCAAAAGGACATTCAGATTTCAGTTCCTTTGATTTCAGTGTGATTTAGGATTGTAAAAGCCATTGTATATCTGAGTCAAAATTCTCCTTAGCCCATCTAATGGAGAACATAGATCTTTTCAATTGCGCTGAATCAGATAAAGATTCCTTTGTCCTTTCAAAAAGTACTGATGTATTTTGCCTGAAATGTAGATGTACCCAGCTTGATAGTTAGTTTTATCTCTTGCTGATGCAGTGGACTTCGTCACACATAGAGTATGTTTTTGGCACAAGGAGGAATCAAACTGTTTAAGCAGCCCATATTGAATCCACAGGACACGTTTTAATTACACAGTCAGAAGTCATTGCTTCATTTAAGATTCATAATCATGAACATATTTATATAACAATTGTAATCTAAAATACAGCTCCATAGTACTGATCTGTATTCAGTAAACATTTTTAAACAACCATATACGCATACAGAGCAATATCTCTATCTTTGTAGGCATTATGGCTTAGTAGCCTAGGACAGAGACCTGTGGTTATTCACAGCACTTCCAACAACCTTTTTTATTCTTCTCTTTTTACACTTTCACCTCTTCACAGCACATTCTAGCTTTAAATGGTGTTTACTCAGTGCCCAGGACTGGGAGTTCAAATGTCTAGCAAAGTCTTGGGATGACAATCTGGTACCTACAATTATAACATGCATTGGTTTTCAAGTGCTGCATATCCTTCACACGGTACTAATAGGTCTTATTCTCTGAACTGCTATTTCATATGTAGTTGTAAATAAAAATAGAGCAGCCAAAAAAACAGACTTAGTGTCTGTTTCAAAGCCTGTCCCATTATGTACAGGGTTTTTTGGACCATGGTAACCTGACAGATAACAATCTCACACTAGAATTTTAAGAGCCTCATATTTATCCTCCACTGTTTCACTTTTAATAAGTGAGAAAATGGCAAGTTTCTGCAAATCTGTGTGAAGCACATCGTGGACATGACTGTAGAGGCGTACTGGTTTTGGCTGTGATAGATAATTTTCTTCATAGTAGCTGGCATGGTGCTGTCTTGGATAATACGTGGGTGGTTTAGTTATTGCTGAGCATTGCTTACACAGCCTCAAGGCCTTTTCTGTTTCTCATGTTGTCTCACCGAGTAGGCTGGGGGTGTACAAGAAGTTGAGAGGGGACACGGCTGTGACAGCTGATCCTAACTGACCAAGGGGATATTCCACACCATATGACGTCATGCTCAGCATATAAAGCTGAGGGAAGAAGGAGGAAGATGGGACTTTGCAGTCATGGCATTTGTCTTCCCAAGTAACCGTTACAGCCTACTGATGGGAATTAGAGAGTGAATTTCTGATTCTGCTTTGCTTGCACACGCAGCTTTTGCTTTACCTATTAAATCGTCTTTATCTCAACTCACGTCTTTTCTCACTTTTACCCTTCTGATTCTCCCTCACATCCCACTACAGGGGAGGGAGAGAGTAGCTGTGTGGGGCTATGCTGCCCACTGGGGTTAAAACACAACAAGAGGCTGACAGCCTTATTTCAAACAAAATAAAATGGAAGTAAATTTTAATTTGAAAGAAGTTAAAAAAAATATCCCCCCAAGAAAGTGTGATTTTCTAAATCCTGTATGCCTCCACAGGCTTTACTGTTTTTCATGCTTCCATTCTTCCAGCGCCATGAAGATTTGCTCCATGAAAGTCTGCATTTTATATGAACCATAGAATACAGCCTTTGAACTAAGCTTATTATTAAATTTACAGAAATACTATTTATTCAAATGATTTTACAAGAATAAATGCCTTCAAGTATTTGATTCTACCCTTTCTACGCACGTGGACATTTGAGAACTCATTTCTTAAAGCTTCATGTACAAAGACATCCAACACAGCCAACATTATTTGCTCTCACCCCAAGAGCGATGTAATGACATTTTCGCCTCTAAGTAGGTCTCGCAAGCAACAATGCAATCAAAACATTTGATTTAAACAGCAAACATTATATGTCTTTGATTAATAAGCACAGAATTGCAGTGACAAGGTCAAAGCAAAATAAAACTGACATAATTTGTTAAAACTATTACTGGCAGATACTACAGCCTGAAATTTCATGAGATGGTCTCATAAGAAGTTTCAGGTTCATTGCTCAAATGGACCTGTTCCAAGTCAGTGAGGGAAAGTTAATCTCCCCTAACCATAGGCATCTTGCATGTAGGTCTTAAATCTAACTGAGCTATTCTCCTTAGACTCCCAGTTTATTCACTAGAAAGATACAGGCACCATAGTCTCTGATTCACCTATGTTCGATGTCTTTTTCAGAATGAGATTCAGTCCTTGAGTCTTTTTCTAATTCATAAAGCGAGATTCATAGTACATAAAGGGAATATAGACAGCTAGCAAAGATATTTGTTTAAGCAGCAGTCATCAACATTTATTCAGATAAATCCTATCCTGTTTTTTTCATTGCATATTTATACCAAGTTAGTATATTTATATATCTATCCGATAGATATGAAATATAGTAGGAATTCTTCAGAAATTCTACAACAATGTAGCAACAAATGCAGACCAGCATCTTCCTTGTTTACTAGTCTTCCAAATGTCTGGTCTAGAATAGATTGGGTGTATCAAGGCAAAACGGTCCTTATTTGGATAACTTATTTCGTTATACAGGAAACTTTCATGTACTAATCATATCATTTTTTTCTGCTATAATTAAAGGATTAGCTACTGCATTATAAGGTAACACCTTACTTCAATGTAGACAAATCCTCCTTACATAAGCTCACTTATTGAGTTCCTTCTTTCATTGATTTCCCTTCCCCATTTTTTTTTCTGTGCGTGTTTCAGAGTAAAAAATGCATCTAAAGTAACTGGAAGGCAGAGAACTCTTCTGAGAATTTGGCTTTTGCTGTCTGCAGTTATCCTAAAAGCACACAATATATGTGTCTATACGTAACATACATACATTCAGGGAAAGGAAGGAAAGAAAGATGGGATGTTAAAGAGGGAATGAGAGGCCATGGCATGCCTTGCTCTCATTTTCTACCACCAAAGAGAAGTAACATCTCAGAGGTGTGCTGGTGAGAGTACAAAGGACTCTTGGTAAGCACGCTGAGACACTCCATTGAGAACTGCTCTCTCTTGTGTCAGGCCTGTGAAGACCACCCATTCTGCTCAGTGTATGTCTACGACCTGGAAAGTAAGTAATGTGTCAGCCTGTATAAGGAATAGTATGGACAATAGCATAGGGAACGTTTATAAAGAGTAAATTATACACTGTAGCCACTTGAGGATATTCTACATTATATTTTCTGGTCATTCCACCTCAGAAATTACTTCAACAATTAGATAGAGAAAACTCCCATCTGAAGAAACTGAAATTTTTCATTTTGGCCTTAAAAGGAAATGCTTACACAAAGATACATTGTATCTTGAATTTTATAAGTTATATATTGAATTATATATATTGAATTATATAAAATGATGAAAGGTACATACAGAAAGTTTGTCAGGAGTTTTCTGTGTCATAAGAGAAGACCATTCACTGAAATTAAACGATTTGACTATGTTAAAGGAAGAAACGCTTAGAAGTCCACTACTACATGATTTTAGGAAGCAGAAACTTCATAGAAAGTTAAGGATTAAGGAGGAAATGGAGAAAAAATGCTAAATATGAAACCTTTATTTTAAAGTAGTTTAAGACTTTCTTTTTAAGCATTTTGAACTTCCAAGAAGATTTGCTCAGTCTGTATATTACTGGCTTAATTTGGATCCTATTTACCTCAACTTTTACATACATTCCTAGTTAGCATTTCATTTTATGTAACTTGAAGGCTGAAAATATTAGTGTTTTAATAAATAACTTAGTGCTTTGGCTTTGTTCTTATCCTGCAAAATCTAGCAAATTCAGTTAGAATAAATGCTCTTGCGTGAAACAGTAAGTGTATTCACACTGCATACAGTTTTAACTTTGGTACTATCAGACTCCCTTTCAGTTGCCTTTTGGACATGACCATAACTGATATGATTATATAGAATCATAGAATAGAATCACAGAATGTGTTGGGTTGGAAGGGACCTTTAAAGGTCATCTAGTCCAACCCCCCCACAGTAAGCAGGTACATCTTTAATCATGTCATCATTATATGGATAGGGACATCATTATATGACATAAGTACCATGTAGTAAAGCAGTTCTTTAAAGAATGGCGCATAAAGGAAACGGAAACAGTTTAAGGGAATCAGCCGTAACATATCCCTTTTGGTGGGGGACTGTGGGGACAGGAGGAGACGTGTCAATGTCAGGGTAATGAACAATAGGGGAGAAAATTGTTAAATGGATAAAAGGAGAACCAAGAAAAGAGATGTCTTTACGGACCTCACTGCATAAGAAGGGGCAAGGCTTTCCTATTTCCCAGTTAATTTCCCCGGTTTTTCATATGATACCTAGCAAATGGAGTAATAATTTTGTCATGAATTCTTAGGAGTTGGTAGAGTACGAATAAGCCCAGAAATGTTCTCTCACTTTCTCTCATTACAGTGTGACACTAATTACTGAAAAAGTTATAGAGAATAAGTGCACCATTCAGTTAAGGAGAAAATATTTTTTTTTCTTTTTTTTCTCCTTTTTTTTCTCAAAAAAAAAAGACATTTTCTTCCTTTCTAAGAAAGATTCACTTGATTCATGAGTATAAATGAACAGGATAGTGCCAGACATGTTCTGTGTCACTGCAGAGCTGTTCCAGAGACTCTAAAAATGCAAGGTTCAAGAGAGCCACTAATCTATGTCCTCTACACAAAAGAGAGGGTGGCCTTATGAATAGTAAATTGAAAGTCTTTTATCTCTAATGTCAACTTAATGACTTAAATGTTTCATCTTATTGCAAGAAATCCAAGTCAGTGTAATCCTATGACATGCTATGAAACAAAACCTAATCTTTTTTAAAGATGTAAGCATTTTCAGTGAGAACCAGGGACTTGAAGAGGGTAAATATGAACAATGACCTGACATCAGCAAGTGCTTTTATTCATTTGAAACTAATGTTAAGCTTCACTTAACCATCATATTAAAAGAGTTCTTGTCGTAGTAGGAGACTTTTACTCCTCATGAACATAATGAAGTGCTCTTATCTTTGAAACATCAAAGCTTTTCTGAATGAGAATAAAAGTCTTTGCAGTGCTTTTCTCTACTACCGTGACACAGAAATTTAAGGCAGAATGTAACATTGTCCTGTGTGGATGTTCAGACCGAATGGACAGATTGATAAACGGTGAAGATGGAACAAACCTTCATGTTCACAATCCTGCATTAATAAGCAAAAATGTTTGATGTATCATCTGGTTACATTATAAGCTAAAGAATGGTTTCGATTTAAGTGGCTCCCCTGAATGCTCAGTCAGTTTGCACTTAAAAAATGTGAGGGAATTTTCTCAGAACTGATGAATGTGAAAAATTCATAGCGGGGCAAAAGCAAAACCATAATAGCCTTTGCCCTCATTTGAATCGGTTTCTGCTTCTTTGCTCAGTGACATCTGTAATCATGAAATGAACCTTTTTTTTTTCTTTCCTGGGTCCAGTTCCTGAGAAGAGGGCTCCAGCCCCAATACCAGTATAATTTTCATTAAATTAGTTGTCACCTTTTGGACAGGGTGACCCTGATGGCACCACTGAGTCTTCTGATCAGCCTCTCCAGCAACCTTCACCCCGGTCCATGGACCCAGAGTCCTCACCAGCATGACCCATCCCACCTCTGTCACTGTTGCAGATAGGAGGACATCACCATGCAATAGTTCCTGTTGGGCCAACCCTGGCATCTAGGCATCCCCCAACACATCTATCTGCCCCTTCCCTGTCATCCTGGGCTGCCCTGGCTTGGAAAGCACAGCCAGGAGACAGGAAGTCTCCTCCTTCACTGACAAGTGGGATCCCTGTGCCTCCCTGTGGGAAGGGGGTACCCAGAGCCTGAGGGCAACAGATAACCCCAGGATCCTCTTGGGGCTGTTTTCCCCACCACAGTCCTCAACTGCCCCAGGTCCCGCTGCCACCTTGTATGAGCAGTGTCCTGGCTGTGCCACCACCCTGACTATGCGTGCTCCCAAGAGACCTACTGAGTGTGGCAGCCCTCCTTTTGCAACCCAGGAAAGTAATTACACAATAGCCAAACCAAAACTGACATCCTCTGGTCACACCATGTCCTCAACCTAGCACAACCTCAGCCCTGAGGTCCTTCAGCTCTGCTCATCCCCACAGGCTGCAGTCCTGGCCTGCCCAGGCCCCACAGCCATGCCCCTGCCCCAGCCACACAAACCTTGCCCGAGCCTATATGAGTACAGCAACTTTGCTGACGTATTTAAGAAAGGGGAAGAAACCCGGCTGCCCATTGCCCTGATCCCAGGTGAGAGGATACGCTTCGGGCATATCTGTGCCTTGTCACATCCTAAATTAGCAGCCTTTGAGAAGTACCTCAAGAACAGTCTGGCACTGAGGCTGATCTGCCCCTTCACCTCTCCCTCTAAGCCCCCGTATCTTTTATCAAAAACAAATATTGGCATCTTTGCCTGGGAGAAGATTACAGACATGCCAATGAAGAACCAGCATCCCTTGCCTCTCCCCCAGAGCTCTTTGAATGTCTTCAGAGGCCTGACAATTCATCAAGCTGGACCTGTGAAGAGATTACAATTTGCTCCAAATCTGGCAAGGGAATGAGTGAAAAACTGCTTTCTGCACCAGGCAGGGACACAATAGGTATCTTGTGGTGCCACTTGGTCTGCTCAGAGCTCCAGCCACCTTCCAGCACTTTCTGATTTCACAGCAGAGCGGCCACCCTTGTGGGAGAATACGATGTCTTGGTGACTGTAGACCTGTTTACCAAGAAAGCTCACTTCATCCCTCTCAGGAAGCACTGATCGCTCCACAGCCTGCTTAACTTGCCCTACAGCGTTATTCTTGATGCTATGGCCTCCCAGACTGCATCACCTTTTTCACAGCCAGATACTGGACAGAGGTCATGGGAAGTATCTTCCAAACCCAGCCCCTGTAAGTTGTGAGGACACACCTTGCTGGCAGGAGAGTTTGTTATCAGGGCCTTAAGATCACCACCAGGACTGACTGTCCCTGCCAAGCCTCCCAGGGCTCCCCCCGACCCCTGCCCACAGCCCTGGACCCCATTTCAGCACAACCCAGGGCTGTTCATACATGGACTGAGGGACTAAAAAATTTTCAACAGGATAACACATATGTAACAGTCGGGTTTGCATTTTCCGTAGTTGCTTTACAGTGATGGCCAAATTTTTCAAGTCTCTCTTCCTTTTTCTTAAAGTAGGAGATATTGGTAATGGAAACAAGGGGAGACTGTCTCTTCTTTACCTGTTTTACAAAGGATCATTCTCAGAGAATATTATTATTCTGTTTTAACAGTTTCAGTAAGCTGCTATTGACAGTGGACAGAACAAGCACATAGGATGGGTAAAAATGCCTGGATTTTTAATGTTAATTTCCAGGATTTCATTTAATACATCTTTTCTTTGAAGATCTTTTTATGCTAGGAAATTCACTGCAATAATACTATGCCATAAACAGTAATATTAAAGCTTTTGTAAACAAGTGTTGCTTGCAATAAAGTCAATACTAGATAATAGCTAACTAAAAAAATGATAGTTCTCAATTTGCCAAAACAAAAAAATACTGGCAATGAAGCAAAAACCACAGAGAATGTCACTCTTATATTAAATTACCCCTTAAGTACAAATTTTAAGCTGTTTTTGCGAGATTGAATAACTTTATGTCCTCCCTCTATAGCATTTCTAATTGTTTGCAGTTGAGACTGACATATCAGAATGGGTAGTAATAAAGTGCCTACTTCATCATTACTAAACTCAGTCCACAAGCTGCTCTCAATTTTGTGAGATCCTTTTAATTCCTGCTGTGTTTGGGGTGGAGGAAGGAGGGAGAGGAGGCTAGAGGGAAATTCAACAGAGGCCTTTGCTGGTTGCCAAAGAAATGCATAATGAGCTAGACTGTGCCTTCTCAGTATTTTCGTCCTGAGACAAACAGTGCACTGCTTCCCTGCAGAGCAAGATCCAGGGAGAGATTGCAGAAATTGCCTGCAGGCACTTGCAGGAGTTGCAGTCTGTTGCACAAGGTAGACCTGTCTTGTGTTGCTAAACGAGAAGTAGGGTGAATCCTGTCCTTACCCGTTCAGGTGGATTACACCCTTGATAGTGCCCTATCTACAGGGTATAGCATAATTATAGTTCCTGATAGAAAAATAGTGCTGTGCAAATCATGACCATGGGACAGCAATAAAAATTGAAAAGGGGGCTGTCCCAGTTCAGACAAGTCATCCTTAAACCATCTGAAGGAAAGCAGCGTGACACAGAGTCACACTGAGCTGTAAACTCACTTTCTACTGTGCAGAAGGCGTGCACTAGTTCAGATATGGGAGAAAGGGAAAGAGTAAGTAGGAGGGAAACTGACTTAGTGGTTTCAGCAAATTGCACCTAATTCTCAGGAGATTTCAGATGATTTTGTCTAATACCTAGATACCTCTTCTGTGTGGTATTGTAGATCAAGCACATGCTTTCCTAATGGGACCGAGCAACCCAGAAGGAAGATACGCTGCAGTGAAGAGAACCATGAAGGAAGGTGAATGCTACCTGAGACACCTATCTTTTGTGAGACATCATAAATGAAGAAAGAGGCAGTATTTAAAAAAAGATCACTCTTCATTATTCCTGTTGTCTGACACAGCTGTCTTAACCAGCGGCTGGTCAACCCTTTTAAGGTACCTACTATGAGGTACCCAGTCTTAGTCTTCAGGTTTCCATAAATCATACCAACTTCCTGCCTTTTCCATTAGCTATTTTGTGAACTAGTATGATATTATTACAAGCTGAAAGTCTTTGTATTGTAGCAAAACTTCCTATAAAAATGATCTCATATTCTGAATAACAACTTTACTGTAACAAGCTTTCATTGTCTGCCCGGGGGAAAAAAAATACAGTAACTAGCCATATGCCAACACTCAGGGGAAACAGAAGCTTGGGCACAGAATATGCAGGGGTTTTTAGCATTCAAAGGCAGGGAAATATTCCACTTTCTTTTTTATACAGGGATTTATAGTTAAGTGAGCTACCTCAAAGACCTCCAAAACCAAAGAATCCGGGGATTCGCACTCTCTGCATCTGCTTTGGTGAAAATACATGTAGTGTTTTGCTGCCATGGTGATAAACACATCCATCCTGATTTCACTCTTGAGAGCATGGAGGATGAAAAAGCATTAAGTTACTATAGTTATAGGATGGCAAGTGTCACAGAGAGGGTGAAAAATTTATCCATTGTTTGGAATTATAGGTCTATTCTCAAGAAAAATGTACATTTATTTTATAAATTGTTTGCAGGCAGTTGCAGTTAGTGCCTTAAGAGAATATCAAATTCCAAACAACCCGAGGAAAAAATTAGAACTAAATATCTTCTCAATAGTTGGTTTTGATATATTTTTACTCACCAAAGAGTGATTCGGGGGATTTTGATGGGAACAAATGAGAGACTGGCAAAGTTCCTTTTCACTTTTCATAGAAAAGCAGAATTCATCTGGAAACCATTAACACAAATTGGAAACAATAGCTTAAGGTGTTCCATTTGTAGATTAACATATATGTGCTTCATGGTTCAGATCAGCTGCTAATTCTGCAGATGGAAATCAAAGCATAGGAGAAAATAAAAAATGGAGGTGAGATAGACTGATATGCTTTCATTTAAAAGTAATACTTTTTGTCTTTGTCTTGAAAGATGAGATATATAAAAAGATATCTTTTAAGATCTTGATTATTATTTTATATGTTTTCTTTCTGAAAATCAAATTTCTGATAATTAAAATGCTGAATATGTAAGTAGTATTGGGGGAAGGGATTTCTGTGTGGGGTGCAATTTCATTTTTCCAACCAACTTTTAAAATGCTACTTTTTGCAAAAGATGTAGAAACCCCACAAGGGGATGTTGGCTCAGTTGTAATTTAGAAGGAAAGTGCAGCCTACTTGATAATCACCTGAGGTCTTTGAAACACCTTGATGGCACATCAAGAATTCCCATCTAATACAGCTGAGCATTTTATTGGCCTAGATAGGCATTACTTAGCCTGAGAAATCCACTGGGAGCCAAACACAATTTAATATCATTACAGTGGTGTATTATTCATATATATTATGTTAGGACTTACATATTAAAGAAGTAAAATATTTCCCAAACACAATTGCTTACTGGCAATACTGCCAGGCACTTCAGTCACTGTGAAGCAGGGTAGTGCTGGTGTTTTATATGTAAACACAGACTCAAGTTTATAACTCATAATTTTTTTTTCTGTTGTGCACTGTTAGTTGATCCTTTCTCACTGTTGTATTTCTTGTATGCTTGGCAAAGCAGAGATTCTTAGCTGAGATTTTATGATATGTAGTGTCAGAGAGTGACACATGACTTGATTTGTCTTTACAAAACTTCCTCTTCAGTGCTTATGCTTGAAGAATAAAATTTTGATTCTCTGCAAAGAAATAGGATTTCACTGGAAAGCTTGGCAGCAACTAACAGTCCATTGTAAACCAAGAGCATCTGCAGAGGCAGATTATGTTGGGTTTTTGCCCTCTCGAGGCATTTGTTCTCTGTTCATGGCTACTCCAGGTGCCCCTCTAGATTAGTGTCGTGGCTTGATACCAGTCCAGTCCCCATCCAGCCACTTTCTCACTCTCCTGCAGTGGAATGGTGGACAGAATCTGAAGGGCAAAAATGAAAAAGAAAACCTTCACGGATCAAAATAAAGGTAGTTTAATAAGAAAAAGAAATAAGAAAATGGAAAAAAAAAGATAAAAAAGAAAAGCAAAAGGAAAGAAAAAGAAAAAGAAAAAGAAAAAGAAAAAGAAAAAGAAAAAAAAAGAAAAAAGGAAAAGAAAAAAGGAAAAAAGAAGAAGAGAAAAGAAAAAAAGGAAGATAAACAAATAATGCAAAAGCAATCACTCGCCACCAGCAGACTGATGCCCAGCTGGTCTCCAAGCAACATCTACTTTGGAGAAACTTATCCCCTCACAATCATTGTTATTTCTGAGCATGACATTAGGTGCTGTGGAATATCTTTTTCTTCTGTTTCAGTTTGCTGTTTTCCCTCCCAACCGTTTGTGCATGCTGAGACTACACCTTGGGGTGGCAGTGTGAGAAACAGAGAAGGCCTGTATGCTGTGCAGTCACTGGTCAACTACAGATAAACCATTGCTGCGATAAAACACTGTTTTGGCTCAAATGTAGACCTCTTTGCCATATAGGCTGCTATGAAGAAAGTTAACTCCATCCCAAACAGACCCAGTATAGTTAGTATTCAATGATTCACTCCTTAGAGCTTTAGGGATAAAGTTAAGCCTGGGTGGATTCCCCGTGACTGTAGAAAATGGAAGCATTGTCTTAGAAGCAAGGAACAATGTAAGTGGGAATGGAGATCAGAAGGACATCTGGCCTGAGATGCTGTGGCAGCCAGGGCTTCTCTCTTCTGAGGTTTGTTCTCCAGTGCCTGTTTATAATCTCATCCTCTTTAGCTATTAACAAATAATTGCAAAGCATAAAAAATGTCCATATGGTTCCCAGAAGAGACTCTGGATGCTAATATTGCATGGATACAATGTGAATTGATTTTTTGGTGTTCCCAGTGTAAAGGTAAAATTACAAATGAGCCAGGAAACCCACGGTCAAAACTATAATTTTCTTTCAAGATTTCACACTTGTGCATGGACATACCCAGTGCCATAAATAACTTCAGAATGTGAATGCTTGTCATTAAGCGATGCTGAGACAGAAGATTTGTGATGAGATGTCTTCTATCCAAAAGATGGAATGCGATTGCTTTGATAATCCTCGAACTGTTCAAAATAATTTATCTTTGAGAGAACGGGTTGATAATCTCAAAACAGGTTTATTATATAGCAAAAGTTTAATGTAGGGTGAAAGAAAGTAGAAAATTATTACAAGCTACTTAATAAATGAAAAATTGTGAACAGAAAAGAATATATTAGAATAGCTCTGTTCTTGTTTGGACTTAGAGAAATTGGAGTTTACACAAAGATGAATGTGAACAGGATTTGACCTTGCGTCTCTGTAATGTTTCACGGATGAGAATCTTCTGTTCCATATGTAAAATGCATAACAGCATTTTATTAAATAAGCTAAGCATTTTTAACATAGGGAAAACTCAATAATGTATTATGTCAGTGAAGCCTTACACAAACTATTATTCCAGATAATGTCCATTTGATTTTAATGTGTTTCTCCCAAACATTACATACCAAAATGCAATTACAGTAACTTCAAAAAGACATAAAAAATAATACGTTTAAACAAATTACAAAAAAGAAGTTTTTGTACTGGGAGGGCATGGGTTTGAACAGTAGTTCACTTCTTACTAACCTGATGTCACACCGAGAAAATAATAAATGACAAACATGCATATTCTCTAATGGGGATCTGATTTGTCAAACGGTGCTGAAGAACTGGGGCAACTCCTCTTGATGCCACTACATTTCTCTGACAGCTGAACAGCTAAGAAATGATGAAGGTATTTGGTGCATGCCTGTGTAAGGAATCCCAGAAACTGGTGCTTCTTTCAGCATCTATGTAATCATGTTGTTAAAATAAGGAAAATAGTATTGTGCCTCAGAATTTCGTGCTGGTGTTTTGCTAAGGTTCCCTTCTCCTTGTTGCCTTAAAGGAATTGAATCCCTGTTCTCATCATAAGTGACAGTTAATGCAAATTCTCATGATATTGGTCTGAGAGTGGAATGAGGCAGAAATAGCCAGAATTTTCATTTCTACTTCTGATGGCCCGGTTTTCTTTCATATATCCTTTTTCTTTTTAGTACCACATGTTTTTCGTTTTCTAGTTGTTGTATAACTTCACAGGTCAAAATATACCATACGTCGGTTTGCCCCTTGATTGAAACTGGTAGACAAGGCTCTTAATTTTTGTTTTCTGCATTTTAACTTCAACCTGAGTTCCCCTAAGGTGACAGGTCTTTGGTCAGCTACAAACCATCAAAAAAGTATTAATATGCATACTGAACAAACAAAAAACATCTTCCTTTACCATCATGTATTCTGAAGTCTCCAGTATGTTCCTTGTCCAATGAACCAATGGGTTACAGCTTTTCTAGAGTGGAAAAAAAGATCCGCAATCTATCAGAAAAAGGAATCTCCAGAACAAAATTGTCTCTTAATTTATGCATGACTAGAAAAGCTAGTATCGTTCTTACTGTTGCTCAACATGACACTGCATAAGATCATATCTAGTCATAATCATAATTCCCTACCATTTCACCGGTAACAAAATGACCACAAGAGCTTTTTCATTTCGTATTATAGTGACAGTAATACCAGTACATTTGAGGTATTTAAGTTTACCTGGGCCTTCACACAGCCATCAGGTACTGATGACTTTATGTCATAGCAAGAGTCCAGAAATTACTTTAAGCTGAAAAGACCCTGAACCATCTAATACCTCTTATATTTGGAACATTTAAATATGGGCACATGGGGAATCATTTCTAGATCAACAGTACTGCTTAACGTGTTTATTGTTTCACCCATTCAGGAATAGTTTAGTAAGCACCCAGGTTAAAAATGTCAAACCTGACACTGTTTGTATGGGAGAATGAATTATCCATATTACCTTCCAACACTCAGGAGTGTATGCCTTTGTAGTCCTGGTGGAGTAACATGTTTTTGTCTCCCTAAAAAGAGTTTTTTATATATTTAATAATAACAGGAACCTAGAGAGAACTTGGGAATTTCTAAATTTCAATCATGCTTCAAATTATATTACTTATTTCAGTATTTTTCTGAATGATGGGAGATTTGTTCCAAAAGTCTAACTAACACAAAGTCCGAAAACTTTTCATCCTTTCATATGTAGAGTTCCAAGACATAATTGTAGTAGATTCTGATTGGATTTTGATGGGTTCCTGCAACAGCTTCAGTATTTTAAAACTCCAAAGTTAGTACTCTTTGTGCAAGAATTACTTAATATGATTTAGTTTCTAGAATTTCACTATCTGTGTAAGCATTTTTTTTTCCTCCATGGCAGATAACACAGTGGGTTACAGTACAGGCGTTGGGTTTTTTTTCTGGATTTCAATGTTCTCACTTTTCAAGAAAACAAAAGATGTTTTCAATCTTGGCAAAACAAGAATTAATTTTTCAACAAATTGGGCAGACGTTAATATATGGGACAAAAGAAAGGCAGCGACATTCTCCTCAAAACTGTCATACAACACTCATGTGTCCAGTAGGAATGCAATAAAATACTGTAAAGCATTTATTAGCACTGCAAAAGCTGTTCTTGAGCGGATAGAGAAATCTTGTCGCAGATGCTAGCCTGATGCTAGTGAATCTGTTTGCAAATATGAAGTCCAAATTAATGCGGAAATTAAACTAGAAGATGCAGGCCTCTTACCTTTACAACAACAGTTATGTGCAGCAAAGATGAGAAAGTGCTGCAGCTGAAGATAATAGAATACTTGACCCATATGTGCTTGAAACTCCTTTGAGCTTTCAAAGGACTCAGGAATAAAGACTCCCTACTGGAAGCTTCAGTGCAACACACACAACTGATAATTGATAATCATAAAAGAAAGAAGCATTACATATCTAGAATAGATCCTCAGTGTCTATGTTGACATATAGTCATCTAGTACAAGCCTGCTTCATCACTTACTGGAGAATGCTAAATTCTGAATGCACCTATGAAATTAAAATTATCTTGCCTATGACACAGTATTTCACATCTCTAACACTGAGTTCTTCCAATTTCTTTTGAAACATCAATAATTCTGTGGTGGAGGGGTTTAGATTAGTTATACATTAATTTTGGAGGGATGGATATGTCTTAAATTCTTTAATGGAACTACAAGGTTTATGAGTATTTCAAATAAGAACGACAATTAAATTTCAGCCTAAACAATACATTTAACACACCATCTCTGCTTTACCATTTCACTGCTTTACCAAGCATTATTTATGTAGAGTTACTATACTTGCCCTCCTTAGATAATCATGATACCTACACGCAAAGGACGGAAGTGCAAGGAGTAGATATATAGGAGAATGATATTTTTTTTAAAAAGAGACAAGAGATTGGGGGGAAAAGGTATGAAGTAGAAATAGCAAAAGGAAGCAGAAGAAAGGAGGAAGAGAAAGAATACGAAGAGCAGAAAAGAAGACAGACGTATTTTTTTTCTCTTCTGTGCTTCAAGAAAACTGACAGAAAAGAAACACATGAGAGATAATAAGTTATGGATGCAATGAGTGGAAATTATTCATTTAAGAGAACACTTAAAACAACTATGTAAAAAAAAAAATCTGCATAAAAATTTAGCTTTTGCTATTAGAATATATCAGAAGTATGACCTTGTGACAAGCTGAAGTTGGATTCATCTGGCTATAAATGAAACAAGGTCCCACTGGGACCTTTTTGTATCCAGAGAGGATATAATACATTTTGGTTTATGTTAGTATGCTCTGCTGATGCTGGCTGTGCATTTCAAAATTAGATTTGCTGAAAGAAAACCTGATAGGCATTTCAAGAAAGAAAACTACATTGAAGGACATGAGAACAATAGCTAAATTTATTTTTATTTTTATTTTGTTTACTTGAAATATCTTTGAGTCTCTTAAGTGTCATCTTGCACATAGTATTGAAAACTTTTCTTATTACTTTTCTGCATCATATAATTACCTCTAACTTTTTCTGTTGACTCTACAGAGATGTAGGTGAACACCCCTTCTGACTGGTACCAAATCATGGACAGAGGTCTGGCAGATTCCAAAAGTAGGTAACTAAAATAATTTAGCTGGTCAAAATAATGCAGGACAGTGCCTGTTTCGGTACTGAAGGGGATAAATGAGGTTGGGAGGAACCTTAGGAGGCCTTTAGTCCAACCCGCTGCCCAAAGCAGTGGCAGCTCTGGGGTCAGACCAGGCTGCTCATTGGTCTATTTGGGCCTTTCTGCTCAACCCCAGTGGAGCTTCTACTCTTCTGACACCGCCCCTATATGCCTGGACAATTACAGATTCCTCCTGTGCAGGCTGCCCCTGCCTCCTACCCACATGCTGCCTTTCTGTAGCAAAGCCAATCTCCTGATACGGGTTGAGGAGAAGTAATGATTAAGACTAATTTCCTTACAGTATTTATAAGGAATAAAAACCTAAACCAACCAAACAAAAAAACCCCAGCAGAACAAATGTCCTTACTGACTGGAATGATGTTGTTTTCTGTTCAATGCCATTACATACTATTTTTTTGGCCACAGGATTCCTTGCTTTCATTGGATTTAAATCTGATAAAATAGTCTACTCTCTCTGCATGGCTTAATTCCGTGAGATCCCTAGTAAAGCATCACCTGTGTCCACATTTCTATGCATAAAATTAGGCCCACCTTGCCCCAAATTAATATATTTGAAGCACAAATGAGGATGTTCTGTCAATGAAGAGTACAAAGGAGGAGAGATATCTAGGGCAAGCTATAAATACCACACTTGTCTTCCCAAGTACCAGGACAGACCATTCTTGGGACAAAGCTGTCCTTAAAGGTCTTCCAGGTTTCCCAAGCTCCTTAGCCTCTCAGATGCCACCTACCAGTTTTATGAATAAGCCGAAATCTGTTTGCCTGAAATGCAGAGTCTGCACTCTATTACTTGTCTTCCGCACTCACCTCAGGATCATCTGCTACCGCATTTAATGTCACTACAGCCTGATCTCCAATCAGTATGTGCTTGCCAGTGAATAGCAAATCCAGCTGGGCATCCCTGATTGGTCCACCCAGTACAAAGTACAAAGAAATTATCCCAATGCCCTCCAGAAGCCTCCTGGATTGCTAGTGTCGCAGCATGTTGCCTTCTAGCAGATGACTGGACAGTGAAAATCCCCCATGAGAACAAGGGTCTGTGATTCAGAAACTTTCTCAAGTTTTTTAAAGAATTCTTCATCCTTTTCCTTATCTTGACAGTGTTAGCTGCAAGAAAATCCCAGCAGGATGTGGCTATTACTGGCCATTCCTCTGACCAAAGGAGGATTAGGGAAAATCTCCCTCCCTTATTGGATGCAGAGGGAAACATAATCCCAAAGGATGAGGAAAAGGCTGAGGTGCTCAATGCCTACTTTGCCTCAGCCTTTAGCAGTGGCACTAGCTGTTCCCTGGGCACCCAGCCTCGTAAGCTAGGAGACAGGGAGGGGAAGCTGGACAAGGTCATCACAATTAAAGAGGAAGTGATCAGTGACCTGCTACACCGCTTGGATGCGCACAAGTCTATGGGACTGGATGGGTTACATCCAAGAGTGCTGAAAAAGTTGGCAGACTTGCTCGCCAAGCCACTTTCCATTATTTACCTGAAGTCATGGCTAACTGGGGAGGTCCCAATGGACTGGAGGGTAGCAAATGTAGCGCCCATCTACAAGAAAGGCAGAAAGGAGGATCCGGGAAACTATAGACCTGTCAGTCTGACCTCGGTACCAGGGAAGGTCATGGAGCAGATCATCTTGAGTGCCATTACAAGTCATACAATGGACAAGCAGGGGATCAGGCCTAGTCAGCATGGTTTTATGAAAGGCAGGTCCTGCCTGATGAACCTGATCTGAATGTGTTTAAGAGTTGTTTAGACGTGGTGTTAGGGGATATGGTGTAGGGGAGAACTTTGTAGAGTGAGGTTGATGGTTGGGCTCGATGATCCCAAGGGTCTTTTCCAACCTAAATGATTCTATGATTCTGTGATTCTATTCTATGACCCTGACTCACAAACTGAACCACACGGTTATAGTAACCCAGCGTAAAACCTACCTGAGGAAATAACTGACAAAGGACACAGGAGATATAACAGACGATGAAGGACTCCTTCTACAAGATAACTAGGATGGGACTAATTTCATTTGAGTCCCTACACAGTACACTTTTACCACTGACTTAGTCCCCTATTTTATATTTTTAGTCAATGACAGAAAAATAGGTCATTTGAGAGCACCATTCATTACTCCTGACAGATACCTGAAATAGACCAGATGAGTCGCTCGCTAGAATCCTTTTTCTTTCTATTTACTTTAGAGTCTTGATAAGTAGCTCAGATGTGGTTTTCTGCACTGTAAATATCTAAAATATGATAAGATGAACCTCTTTCTCAGTGACCAACTACGTTCACAGAGCTGACAGTCCTGAAAATTAATTTGCTGTGTTTTTCAGCCAGGATGAGTTAACCATTACACAGCCTGAAACAGGTTATTTTCCAACACTCACTGTAAATAAAGTAATAAAATATTCTGCAGTTCAGAGAAAGAGTGATCAAGGGAAAACTTGAACTTCAGACAGCTGATTGTGTCTATATGCCCTTCAGGCTGCTCAAAAATCATTAAATCAAACAGTAATTTAGATCTTAGACTTTTAGTATAGATAATTTAGATGACCACTGGAGGTTATTTGGTCAAATCTCTAGCTCAAAGTGCAGTCAACTTAAAGTTACATTAGATTGACCAGGAAATTGTCCAGTTAGGTGTTGAGTATCTCCAAGGTTGGAGACTCTGCAACCTCTCTGAGCATACTGTTCCAGTGTTTGACCACCCTCACGGTGAACACTTTTTTTCCATATGGTCAACTGGAATTTTATTTGCTAAAACATTTGTTTATTGTCTTTTGCTGTGCCCATCCACAAAGGGTTTGACTCCATCTTTGGCCAAAATACCCGTTAGGCTGTTAAAGGCAGGAATGAGGTTCCCCACTGAGACTTCTCTTGTCCAGGCTGAACAATACCAGGGCTTTCAAACACTCCTCCTATGACAGGACAAAAACTGGAAACTACAAACTAAGGTACACTTTGCATTTAAATGTCCAACTGCATATTGTGACATGTAAGGACGGACTTCTTGTCATTCTATAGTTATATCTATAGTTGTAATTAACTCAGTTTTGGTCATCTGTTGAAAAGTTAAACATGTTTTAAGTTATATGTCATGACTCTATGACTTTTACCTTCCTTTTCTTCACTGCCTTCCTGTTGAAGTGAACTGCAATTTGCTACAGCTGACTTTACTGCACATTGAGCATTAAGAATTCTTCAATTTAACGATTCATACTAGTGAATTAGGTATTACAGTGAATATAGAATATCCAATATTTTTAGCTGTAATTTCTTAAGTTTAAGATATTTTAACCATACTGTCTTTATTTTCAGCTAGTGGCAATTAGCACTTAAACCATAACATATTTTCTTTTGTCCAACATGTAAAATTTTTAGCATCTTTCTTTAGCATCAATTTTTATTTACTTTCTGTTATATTAAATTAAAGATATTTCACACTGTATTACAAAATATTGTTATTAACTATACTCACAAATATGTTGACATGACCAAGCATTACTTCTCCTACCTCTGGAAGACTCTCACCTGTTTGTACCTAAAATATTCAGGAAAGGTATTCATGCCTGACACTTTTGGGGAGGTCTGGGTGATAAATAAATATATCTATATTTAACTCAATAAGTTACTTTTTTAAAAACTTCCTAAGGTTTCTTGGTTGGCACTGTATTTCCCTTCTTCTGTTTTGTTTCCAGTCTACTTGAACTTATGGTGAGATATTAATCTGACCACCCAGATGCAGACAGCTTCTGTATAAGAAGAAAGATTGTCCAGAAAGAATAACTAGCAAAGCTTCCTGAGACACATTGCTTGTTCTTGCAGACAGAGAGGAAAGTTTTTCAACAAAATGTATAAAGATTACTACCAAGAGAAAATTAGAAAGGGAAACCTAAACCCCTTAAATTCTGTTTATTTTAGAAAAAAAAGATACGAATTTGTCCAGCTGGCAAGAAACTACTACTATACAGAAAAATGATATACTTATTTTACTTCTTTTTTTCCTGTTTTTAATTGTTTCTGCTTGCTCTATAATGTTCAAAGCCAACAGGTCAGAATGTTCATAAGGATTCAATCTAGTTTTCTTTGCACCAGGGAATTTACTTGCATGTTCTTTGAACTGAGATTAATAGCTTAGCTAACCCTTTCTGATCCTGCCATTTTGAAATGCTTTCAGGAATATCCAGTTGAAACCATTTCCCTGTAGAGGCCTCCTCCACCTTCTACTTCTTGATGACTTTCACTGTTATTTTTTTATGAGTGAAAGGGTATGGATCCTACTGGGTTCAGATTTCACTGCAGCTAACCTCCGTCAATAATAGATGGAGAAAGTGTGTGATTCTTTTTTGCTGATGATACTGAATTGTTCCCTGGGTGAACGAGTCTTTCTTGTGGGAAAAAAAAGTCTAAAGTATATTGGCATACTTGTAGGTGAATTGTCTTGTGTTGACAGTAGGTTTCTTGCATAATACAACCCCTCTAGAAGAAAATACCCTCTGGTAGAACTCACCCCTGTAATGCCAGTCCAAGCACCTGAATAGTGAGTGGACCCATGTGTCTACGTGTATGGTATGGGGGTGAGATGGGAGAAGCCAGACACTTGCAGAAGTGCTGTAATTCTCTGCTCGACCTAAGAAGACTTCACACTAGTTTTGGGACCTAGGCCTTTTGCTTCTAGATCAAGAAATATGTAGTTATGATATCCTGTAGGACTGCTTAGAATAAATCTCCTCTGCTCTCAAACAAGGAGATAAATTCATCTTGATTTCTCTGGCGCATGAGCACATGAGGAGAAATCTCTGAAATTCTCAGCCTGCACTTAACTCGGTCTCAGTGGAAGACAAAGAGAATTTTACAGTTGATCTCAGTAGTAAGAGAAAGCAGGAAATGTCAAATGCATTTTAAAAACACCACTCCCTCATTTTATATGGGTGGATCAAAATAAGCAGAACTGGGTCCTGCACTTGGATCACAAGAACCCCATGCAGTGCTACAGGCTTGGGGAAGAGTGGCTGCAAAACTATCCAGTGGAAAAGGACCTGGGGTTGTTGCTTAACACATGGCTGAATATGAGTTAGCAGTGTTCCCAGGTGTCCAAGAAGGCCACAGCATCCTGGCCTGTATCAGAAATAGTGTGGCCAGCAGGACTAGGGAAGTGATTGTCCCCCTGTACTTGGCACTGGTGAGGCCACACCTCGAGTACTGTGTTCAGTTTTGGGCCCCTCACAACAAGAAAGACATTGAGGTGCTGGAGGATGTCCAAAGAATGGCAACAAATCTGGTGAGGGGTCTAGAGCACAAGTCTTATCAGGAGAGGCTGAGGGAACTGGGGTTGCTTAGCCTGAAGAAAAGGAGGCTGAAGGGAGACCTTGTTGTAGCGAGGTGGGGGTTTGTCTCTTTTCCCAAGTAACAAGCAATAGGACAAGAGGAAATGGCCTCAAGTTGTGCCAGGGGAGGTTTAGATTGGATATTCGGAAAACTTTCTTCACTGAAAACCCTATAAAACATCAGAACAGGCTGCCCAGGGAAGTGGCTGAGTCACCACCCCTGGAGGTATTCAAAAGACGGGTAGACATGGTGCTGAGGGACATGGTTTAGTGGTGATTTTGGCAGTGTCAGGTTAATCGTTGGGCTCAATGATCTTAAAGGTCCCTTCCAACCTAGGCAATTCTGACTCTATGATTCTGAAATTTATACAGATACATACTGAATTATAGAAATTTAATTTGATTCTGCTGCAAATCCAATTGCACAGCATCACATTTCCCCAAACAACGTTTCCCAAATTAACAAGTTTGTCACATCTCTAAATGTGATCCATAGGCCCCACATGTCAACTACTATGCATATTGTTTTACAATATACTATTGAATATTTTAAGCTAAAATACAAATCTTGGACTTTTGGGTGCATAGTACTATAACAAACAGCTACATTTTGATAGCACATCTTCAATCAGATGTCACTGAAGAGAGATAAAACAATGTCTTCAGTGGGCGGGGGTGGAGGGGGGCGGGGGCGGGCAGGACTTGCCAGCAAGGATGTCAGTTGTAGTCCAAGAACAACATATGCTGTGAGGCACAGCATGGGATAGCAGTGGAAATAGCAGTGCATTATTCAATATATTCCCATAATACACTTCACGACAGGAGAGCTTCCTAGGCTTAGTCCTTGATAATGAAAAAAAAAAAAAATTTATGTAGGCTTCTTATATTTGCTGTCAAATATAAAAAATGGAGATAAGATTTCTCACACTGCCTATGTTGGTCTCCTTGTTGTCCTTACTGAAGAGAGTATTAACATTCACTACAATGGCAAAAGAGTGAAGGTAATGATGAACATCTTGTGGATTTTTTAACAAGGCCATGTCATTTTGCATTTCACCTTTTGCCATAGTCACAATCCATCCATATTACAGGAATAAGCAACAGACTTTTTTTAAAAAGACTTGTCACCTCTGACAGTCTTTTTCTCAGTACCACAGAGTATCAGGGTTCTGCTGCACTACCATAACCCGATACATAATGTTTTCATCCTACACTTCATAATAATAGCTTCCAGACTGAAGGTTGATTCTTCAGCTGAACAAAACCAGCATTAAATCCTGATTACAATAGAGATACGGGAATTTACACAAGAGGAGGTTATACTCCCCAAATTCATTCTCAAATGTGTAGCAAATATACAGTTTATCAGATAATTACAGATTTGCTTCTGAAAATGTTAGAGCCCTCCCAGAACCTGGGGGACAAACAGAGTTAGACAAGAGTGGTCATGGTTATGGAGAAAGGCTAGTGTGAGCCTGCTCGACGAAAAGGCATCCAGGGAAATCAGCTCAGTCAGGATGGTGCAAAACACCACCTTGAAGGAACGTACAGTGTAAGACTAGTTACCTTTATTGTTTGCACACTGGGTCTTTGGAGCCGCTTTTCCTTCTCTGCTGGGATGTAAATGCCTTTTGGGTAGAAGGTTTTACAGGTTGAATTTAAGTAATGTCACATTTTAATGCTTAGAAAATTCTATCTTCAGGAAATGGCTTGGGGATAGAGGGTTAGAGATTCTCAGAGAGCGTGCAGCAACTCTACTGAAAGCTAAAGATACAAAACATGAGCAAACCTATATCCAAATGTGGAGAACAAGACAGACATAAGTCACTAAATAGCACAAAGAAAGCATGAACTTTCAAGAAAAAAATAATTTCATTAAATTCAGAGCATTGTTATAAAGCTGGGGAGACAAAATAAATGCAGGATGAAACTATGTTAGTCAGACTATACATTGGAAACTTGCTAATCTACAGAAAAATATCACCTCCCCTTCCCTAACTCCCACCCCACCATCCTCAAGAACAAAAAGTACCTGATTCCTGTTCCAATTATATTAGATAAGTTCAGACATCACTGACTGACTGCAAAGCCCCGGGGAAAAAAAGTAGTCTCCTGCCTTCCCGATACCTGGAAATCCATGCAATACAGAGAGGAGGAAAGCGCCTCTGCGACACAAGGCCTGCGGCACAATGCATGTATTCTCTCTCCCAAGGATACAGCTTGCCAGTATCCTGAGTACAGTATCCTGAGATACCAGGGGTGGACAGAAGTCAGTTATTCAGCAAGGTAGTGTTTGAACCTAATTCCTGCCAAAGACGATACTGCTCCCTGTAATGTCCAGATCACTACTGCCAGTGGAATAACATATTGCTGCAGTTGAGCAGGAATGTTTTGCAACAGAGCTTGAGAACTTATACGCAAAAAGTCCATCTGGTACCCTTGAGAGAGAGAGAGAGAAATCCTTCAAGCACAATGTGACCATAGGCCACAAGAGAGAGGTTTTTGAGAGCCACTGCTAGCTGCCCCCAAATGACTTCAGCATATGCTTTGAAACTCCACTGCCAGCAATTGGATGTACGTCAGAAAAATGAAACTAAGATGCACATCAGTGTCTTTTTACTCAGAGTTGCCTTAGAGCATGGAAATATGACATCTGAATGAGAGCTGGATAGACAGAAAGCACAGAAAGACATAGGAAACATAAACCAAAGCAGTTATACGTGGCTGCAGGCTTCCATTTGGACACTTTAAAACTGTGCTGCTACACCATCACACAGTCAGCAAACAAACCAAATTCCACAGTATGCTGTTCACTAATCGCTCTTCTATCCTGCTTGGAAAATATTAATAACTTTTTTGCAGGAGTAGAAGGCATTTCTGCCACTTCTGATTGATAATGCAGCACAGCTGAACACTTCAGCATGCTGAGGAAAGTTCTATTGATTAAAAATGATATCGTGTCTTTTTACATGGTCTACCATTGCCAAGTCGATGAGAATTTTTTCTGACTGTGATGGGAAATTTCAATATATGCAGTACAAATATATGGGGCATTTAAGACAATGACAAAGACATGGTCTATGTGACAAAATCATGTAATAGAAACAAGCAATTTATGCTGTTTCATACGTATGGTAGTTACAAGTTGACTTGTTTTCTCTTCACTTTCTCTTAGTGGATATTTATTCCTATCTAAATTCTAACATACCTCTTTTGAACATTTAAATAGGAGAAGTATTATGCTGAAATAATTATGTTCATTCCATCCTCTCCTCCCTGCCTCTAAAAATTGGACTGAAACAGCCTGCACTTCCAAGTGAATTTTGGGCTGGGACAAAAAATTCTTGAACCTTTAAACTCAGGCATAGAATTCCTTCTTTCAGACTGAGACATGATCGTCCAGACACTTTCATGTGCTGTACCTGTTGAATGTTGCCCTTGTGAGAAAACACAACCTTAAGCCTAGCACACCTGTCCCCTCAGGAAGCTAATATCAACACAGGGGAATATTTCATCCAAAAGATGAATGTCTGGTGCATGACTGAGAAAAAGATACAAAGACTTGTTCAGTGGATTGCTGTCTGCCCTGGCAGTGAATCAGGCATCTACCTGCTGAGGACGTTGAGAACGTCTATCAAGTGGACGAATGCACCTAATCTGACTGAAAGTCACTTTTTCACTGTTGGTATAAATGATTTATATTCAATATTCCTTACAGCTGAGGAACAAGCTAATATTGCATGAAGGTTTCTTCAAAATCCTTTCAGCAGAATGAAACGATGTCAAGAGTTGCCACAGGGCACTTCATAATAAACGAAACATAAATGCGTTTTGTAATGTGCTTCATCACCCGCATTTTCAGAAGGCACGGCATCTGTGCAGCCTCCAGAGAACAAGGGCTCTGTATTACAGCTAAAGGAGTTGGCTTGACAACCCCAGTAGGTAACCCAAGGGCTGAGACCTTCCTGGCTCTTGAGCTCTGCAGGCTGTTGAATCTCCTTTCTGGGAGGTTTTCAAAGGCATGCCTAGGCAAAAACCCATCTGCCCGGATAAAATTGTCCTAATTTCCACCAGAGGCTGGAGTAGAAGAACCCCTAGAGGTCCCTTCCCCTCAACTTTTCTATAATTAATTTTGTGATACAGATTGCTGTCTCTGGATATATGGTGAGGAAGAGAGAAAGTACCAAGGAGCAGAACATCTGTGTATACTAAAGGGCAACACTAGCCCAGAAGCAAATTTTTCTGACTTGCTATAAATACATTTAGGCTGAATGTTAGAACAAAGGTTTTAAACATGAAATGGTGGGACCCTTTTACAGTCTTTCAGTTGAATAAAATGACAGCAAAAAAGTAACTATCATTAAAATGGGATTTAAGAAATTGATGGAGCTTGTCTCATATGGTGTCTTTGATGGTAAATGACTGAATTTGGTGGTATTTCATATAGATTGCACGAATACTGCTGGGGAAGTTATGTGGTGCCCTTTTGGCAAAATAGTCTGTTGTAGGAGTGGACTGGAAGTTAGAATAAACTATACTCGAGTGGAAGACACCAGGCTGCCTAAGAGGGATTTTGCCTAGGCAGATAACGCTGAGCAGGAGGATGACCAAAAGTCAGATTAAACTGCAGCTGAGGATTACATAGACCTTTGGAAGGAGGCAAGGAGATGTAAGAGGCATTATCTTGAAAAGAAGTGTAAAAAAAGCAAGAGAATTTGTGAAAACTGGAGAGAGGGAAATGGGAAACCAGGTCTGACACTATGATAAGCCGCCCCTGGCATTGCACTTTCCTTCAGATTGGATAAAGCACCACCCTATGAGGTGCCGTCACCCAGCCAGGGGCTCTTGACGTGGGGTGTCACACGGGGACACTCTGGGTGTGTTTCCCTCCCATGTGGGTCAGTGGGTGGTCAGCAGTGGCAGGGGCTCACTTGACCCTTGGAGCAGCCACATCTCCCACAGGGAAAATGAGAGAAGCCCCATGGAGGGTGATGGTGACCCACACAGTCTTGGGGCATGCAAACCTACCTCTGCTGGTGCCTGGGCATTAGTTGCAGAAGAGTGTTTAGAAATTTGTGTTTGTTTACTAACCTTTGGTAAGACCCCAGTATTGTGATTTATCTGTTCTATTCCTGATATTGATCCTGAATGTATAGTTTGCTCTTTGCTGGTTCGTTACATGTCATTAATAATTCAATAAAGCACTTCGATACTGATTTGATTTAAACCGTGTGAGCTGAGCAGTTTTCTCCCACAACAGTGGTCACCTGTCAATTTTCCTTACATAAAATTCTCAAAATTATAGCTCCAAGATCTGATTTCAATCAAAAGACTCTTATTGCTTCTGACAGGCTTTACATCAGTTTCAAAATCATTAGTAGTGAAGGAAAATATATTAATTTAACAGTGAGCATGTGTCAGGGGGATGCAATGCTATTAAAATGAGAGACTATAGAGAGTTAAGGCCCTGGGGCTCAGCAACAAGTTAATACAATGACGCAGCTTTTATATTTATGTTAGTTCATGTTTGTCCACATCATAAAGTACAGCTACGTATTAGGGGTTTTCTCAATATCACTTGAATTTTAACTTCGGATTTTCATAAAAGCTCTTGGAAACAGTTCAATGAAAAACTGAAGAAAACACTTTAAAAAAAAATCAAAATATGAAAACATGCTAAACTAGTAACAGATTTTTTTTAATTCCCATTTTTAAATACATATTATATAGATATCGATTTTTAACTTTTCTTTGCTTCTTGAGAGAAGCCAAACCTCTGACATAGCATACTCAAGCTAGAAAGCAATTGCTAATTTAAATCATGATTTTACACTGCAGTGATGCCTCTTTGTTGGCATGAGTCTTTCTCTAACAGTTTTGAAGTTTCCACTTGCTTAGTACATTTCAATTGAGGAAAAAGGAGTGGCTCGTTGTCAGTTTTCTGTTTTTTACATGCTTACTGAACTATGAATTCGCCTGTTCTTGCCCTAGTCAGTCACTGACTTCCCAGCATTTGTCCAATACCACTTCTTAGGAAGTTTGCCTTGCTTTTATGTGGTGGGGGAAACAGCATTCAGCCACATTCACCGCGCTCTGCCAAATGTCTCAGAAGAAACAATGGTGCTTTTCATTCTCAGAGACTACGCCTATACTAGCAGGGACAGAGGTGCTGCTAAATTCCTGGCTCTGGGCTGGAATATACCCCAATTACCTCCTGTTTCCATACAGGCCACGACCTGGGCATGCACCAACCTCCCCTCTTCATGTCAAGCTTTACACTGAAAAGAAATGTGGCTTCTGCAGCCAAAGGGAAACCAAACAAGTCGTCGTCTGTTAGATCAGGTTCCCAGACTACTTACAGAAGGATGCAGGCAAAATGCAAAATGTCTGTAGACACAACTTTTCCCTCTCTTTGGTAATCTGAGTGCTTAAACCCTCATGTTCCCCATGAATTCAATGCTAAATGGCAGTTCTTTCATATCTAAGGTTAAAATGAATATTTTGAAGTAAAACACACAAGTGCTTTTACCTGTGAGGTATTAATTACCACTCTAAGGACAGACTCATGTGGTCTAAAGAAACCAAGTCACTGAAATGTGACGACTGCTTGTCAACTGAGCCATTGTATCAGACAACGTGTGGGCATTTAGTTTTTCTTGTCAATTGTGAAGTGAAACACTTTAATTGAAGCTACAAAATCCAATGAGAGATATAGTTATTACAGCCACTGGGAAAATATGTGTGCACTGCAAATCACCCCACAACTTCTTCATTGAAATGTCAGGATTTAAGAACTTTACAAGAATTGGACCAGCCATAGGTCTTCTCCAGGGTGGCCTTCTCCAGTTCTCTTTCCCTTTTGTTTAACAGAGAGCTGGAAACCAACTATTTCAAATGTAAGCCATTAAAAGCCGTATCCCCATGCTTTCATTTGCTCTTGGATGACTGCCATAATTACATTGTTCCTATTCAGCAAGGACGGATCCCCCACACCTATCAACTGAGTGCTTAGCTGTATGCTGACACACAGAATGCTCTCAGAACATTTCAACCTATTACTGCTATCTAATACTTCCTTTGCACATTACATTAGAGCAAATAACCATGCTATTTCCAAAACAGCATAACAAAATTAAAAGCTCCAGCACAATAAACGGCTTATAAACTTTTCGTGCCTCTGATTAACTCTTTGGCCAGAGTCTTCTCTTTTCTGCCTATGACCCTTTTTTGCTTCTCTCAGTTTCTTACCATATGCACTCTCTGAAGATGTCTGGTTAGTTAGGAGTCCCGAGGGGCTTGAGCTGCAGCTCCACTAAGGCAGATCATCCACCAAATTCATCTCTCCTCTCTAGCAGTCCTAACTCAAAGTGTAATCCCAACACTTGTAGATATTTTTTTTAAATTTTTTTTTTCTATGTGAATTTGACAGGAAAAGCAAAGCTCTAACAGAAAGCCTCAGAGGTACTGACAGGAGCTTGATTCAGCAGCTCTCAGCAATTTCCTTATTTAATGTGGGAGAGATCTTAAAACAGGAATTGCTCCTTATCCTCTCAGGTTACGTGTTTTTTTTTCTGATGACTTTTGCTAAAGGTTAATTGTAAGTATTCATATGTTTTTAAAACAAAACTGAATTGTGCCATTCTTTTTTTTTCTGATTGTTTATTTTTAATATCATTTATTTACCTTTTACAGGGGTCCTGAAACAGTGTGGTTTATTCATTTATTCTTCTCTTTAGTAATATCAAGTCTGAGAAGCTTTATCTTTCTGATTTTGATCAACAACCATTAAGAAGAGGTCTGAGGTTACTCCTTGTGATATTCGCTGTGATGCTGGAATCACTGTCTTGAAGATTTTCTTTTAAACTCTTTGTTAACTAAGTCCCAGAGTCACAGAAGTGGATAAAAAGTAACTTAAAACAATTGCAATATAAGAATTGCTGACATTCAGCCTAAGTGCATTTTCAATCAATTGACGTGAAGAAATTCTGGCACTTTCAGCTTTACTGATCTGAAAAACAGCATTTATCTTTTTAAATGCTGGGGACATTTCCAGAATTTTTGATAACCTTTAGAATTAGGAGAAACTCTTTGGGTCTGGTCACTTAATCTGCTTTCCCTTGTGTCTTGTGATAACCAAAACTTATGTTTGCTTTCCATGAATCACCATGCTTTACAGGTTAGGTTTGTCCCAGGACACAACTTCAGTAAACGGTATGATGGAACAGAAACCCCCTGTGGTGAGGGAGGTGTGAAATAAGATTTCAGGCTTGTCAAGGGATTTTTTCCTCTTTGCAGGTCCTGTTTGAGTGGTCGTTTTTCTCACCTCTCACAATAGCACAGCTGGACAGTCATATCCTTATAGCAGATGGCTGTGGAAGTGAGGCATTCTGGGGTTTCTCTGCATATACTTTTTGTTTTCTTCTCCAAAACTTCCCATAATAGAAAGCCAATTTGTAGCTCAAGTCACCCCATTTTCTATACAAGGTTTTGCCAGCCTCACATTTATTTTTTCCTGGTTTAATTTGCTGATCTTTATTTCCTGACTTTTGTGATAAACTTCAGCATTAAATTGAGAGTTATGGTTAATTAGGAAAAAAAAACAATAAATGAATCCTATCATTAGGTATTTAAAGCTACACTTGCCTAGAGTTTCATCCTGCTTTTCATAAATCCAGAATATCTGTGTGTCCACTCAGATTATGTTGAGGAAGGAGGAGGATGACAAAGGAAAACAATAGGACAAAATCTTAAAAGAGAGTCCAAGTAACGTGTTTGTAACTTTTCTAAGGAGTTACTGATTTTTCTGTTCTTCACCTTAGTGACCTCACCTTTGAAAGATAAGAAAAGGAAGCCTCAGAGGAACACATCAGTTCTCCTTCTATTTCCCAAAATCATGAATGTAGAGGGCCAAAGGTTCACCTGGATGTATCATCACTTTAGCAGAAGTGAATCAGTAACTCAGACCAAAGGGTCATTACCAGGTTGTGAGTGGAGGGCGGGATTTGTATTTTATTAAGGTCTAGCTTACTTCTGGGTAAGTAATAAGGTGTTGCCACATTAGGAGTAATTTCACAGGCTGCTGCTGTTTCAAAACAGTTATACATGAGAGAAATACTTTATGTTGTTCCAAATGGGTTTGGAATTGATTCAAATCTTTTAAACTTTTTCGGAAATAAAGTATTTATTCACTTTAAAGTGTTAACCTGCACCTGAAATCACATCCTTACTCTTTTCCACATGTTGTAAACACCTAAGACTAGGCTGCCATGTGGAGCCTGACGGTTCATCAAGGCCCACAGTCAACGCCCTGCCACACTTTCCTTCGAATCCCGCTAATTCCAGTTGTTTATCAAGATCAATCTTTGAACAATCTTTGATGAACCACAGGCAGCACACTGGAAATTTTTGTTTTCTTTATGTAGTGTTGCTAAATATCAATGACTTTCTGATTATTTAGTCTCCTCTTCTGTATCATTAGGAATACTGTGGATATCCCACATTTCAGAGATCCAGTGCCACAACTTCTCAGTCCATTGAAATACTGTAAGTCTAGTAAATCAGTTCAGTTATAAAATGGGAGAGGGTTTTGAGTTTGGGTTGGGTTTTTTTTTTCAGAATGGCAGTTACATTTTTGATGAAATAATAGTTAGTGACAGGTATCTCAAAGTAATTCCTAAATTAAGGATTTTTTCCTATAGTGCTCCTGCATTACATAGATGAATAGATATATGCCAAGATCAATTTAAAGCCATATATGCTTACGGCAACTTGAAAAATTTTACATATATAAAATGCTTTTAAAAGTGACGTGATTAAATCCAGTCTTTTATCCCACTGTCAGTCAAAATTACAGCTCACAGCTATACCCTTGTGGGACTAATTTCTTTTCAATTAATTTTTAAACTGAGCGTGACCTGAGATCGTTTTGAATAACTGATGGACTGAGGGATGTGTGGAACATGGGCATTTCATTAAGAAGCAAAGCAGACTTTGTATTCTAACATCCATAACAAACAAACTTTAAAAGAGTGAATACTTATGTTCTCGAGAATTATTGTTTTCTCCCTTATAATGAGCGCAACAGCTATTCAGGAGGAAAGAGACAAAATCTCTCTTGCTATGTGAAGACCAGGTGAAGCACGTTAATGGGCAAATAGAGCTTCTCCCTTTACTTTATACAGGAGGAATCATGCAACAAACAAAGAAACACCAACTCTAAACAGGGTATACATATAGTTTTTATTTGCCATTTCTAAATTACAAGATTTAGCAATTGTCATGTATTCAATAACACAGGAAAACTGGGATATCATAGGGGCTGTACCACTGATTTATCCAGTGAGTTCTTACCTCTGACTGCCAAAAGAAGTCTCAGGCTCCTAAGGGCTCTAGGTGACACCACTGCCACCAGAGGAGATGAGTTGTTGGAGGAAAACTCATTTCCAAGAGGAGCCATATGTGAAAGACACTTTTTCTCAGAAAAGAAAAGTGGCCAGCCATGTTGGACCAGCAAAAGTTGCAAGGTTTTCATTTGAACACTCAGAGCTGCTTCTTTCCCTCTCTCTGTGTTGTTGGTTCCCCCACCCCTGCTAAGAGGGTAACATTCAACTCACCTTTGTGATTTGAGGGAGCAAAAGTTAATTGTGGCAACTGAATGTGGATGAATATCTGAATCTATTATGTTAACATGATTTTATGCTCAGCTGCTTTTTTTTTTTCTTTTTACAGTTCAGAAAATAAAATAAAAAAATCACTTTTACGTTTCCTAGCTTCACTGTTTCTTCCATTTTTTCTCTGGGGGTTAGTGGGTTTTCATTTAAAAAAAAAAAAAAAACCCAAAACAAAACAAAACAAAACAACCAAAAACAGACTAGCTGGGGATAGGAAGAATGATACACTGTAGCACTGAAAGTTTAAAAGAAAAAGATATTTTTTTAATTTACCAGGAAAATGTCCTTTAAGAACTTTTCTTTAATTACATACAGTAGATCAAGACCAGGGTCAGTGTCTGTCTTCATTTATTGGATCACTCAGTGTGCCAAAGCAGTAGGATATGAGTTTGGAGTTATTCCTTCACAAATAACAGTTATTTGGCAAATAACATGTCCAGACATTTTCCCACTTCACTGGTGCCATAGACACTTAGCAGCATGTTCTGCTCTCCAGAACATTAAGTTTTGCTATCTCTCCTGAATATCAGTTTTCATTTGGGGAATGCAGGTCCCAAGTATGTGCCTTTTCATCCAAAGTGAAATTATTTCCTTGTTATGTTCCTTTTTGTTGAGAACACAGACATTGACAGTTACTTTTTGTCCCACTACATATAATCCTTATACTGGAATAGTAAAAAAGAATGTAGAAAAAGTATGCAAAAGCACACACTTTATTTTTGTATTTTTATGTTGCATTTCTCCTGAAAGGTTTCCTAGCTTTATAGTTATATATAGAAACGTATATTTGTAAAGTGATAACTTGAAGATGCTTCCTACTTATGAGCCAAAAATTATTCCGAAGAATAATAAACTCACATGCCAAAAGCCCATTTTTATGAGTCCAATAAATGGCTGTTGATTCCTAATAGCCATTTCTATTGAGTTATTATCCTAAGATATGGTGTAAGTAGTAGAGTGATATGAACTAAAAATAATATTCACTTTTTTAGTGTTAGGTTAGGTTGGGCAGATTGAAATGAATAATTGAATTGAAGTGGCATAGCCATGCTTGTGGTTTAGACAAAAATGATTGTTGCTTTCTGAGTTACAGAAGGGTCTCTCTATCTCCCAGTCCCACCGGAATCATGCTGTCTCCTGCTGTGGGATACATGGTGTTTTCCAAAGTCCCAGTTCCCAGATGCTCACTCTGGCCCCACATAGATGCACATCGAGCCAAGGCCCGAGTCCTACCCCCTAACTGTGCAGGTGCTCTTTCAGGTGAAGACCTGGGTACACGTGGAGGGACTTAGAGCTCCCTGGATGGGGTATATTTGGGGAATAAGAGCACAATGTGCTCTCATCCAGCAGCCCTCAAATCCAAACCATGAGATAGACTGGAGCAGAAGTTTGAGTTGGTCCCAGAACAGCACTCCTGAGCCTGCCTTCATAAAATTACAGCATAAGGGCCAGAAGGTTGTTCTTGCCCCATGACAATGCAAAGTCGCACAACTTTATTTTTTCTTTCTTGTAATTTTCTCCTTCTTTGTTTGCTGGTCTTGCACAGAGTGCAGTTACTGTAAATGACAGTTCTGTTTCAACCTCTGGTATTTAATTTACAGATAACACACAGTCTAATAATGTTATTTAATCTGAGAAGAAAAAAGCCCTGGATGGTATTGATGAAAAGAGAAGTTTCAAATTAATGTTACAAAAATCAATAAAAATAAATGAGAATCAGTATATGGCTAGTGTCACGGATGTGAGAAACTAGAGACCTGCAGTCTGACCCCAGTTAGTGATAACTTCTTGCAAATTAATTTATTTGGGAGGGATGTCTATAATTCTTCATGCTTCATTATACTGGCAAGCACATGACCTGGCACTATAATTTGCAAGTGAGCATGATGTCATTTTAATGAAACATCAAGCAGGGTAATTCAAAAGGAAATGCCTACTATAAAAGAGCTATTAAATAATACTTAGCAATTATGGAGTGATTTTCTACTTCAAAGCCCTTCACAAACAGTCACTAATGAATTTGCATAACCTCTCTGTGAGGAGGAGGAGTATCATTGTTCCCTTATGCAGTCACAGAGCACAGAAGCAACTTGCCCAAGACTGCAGAGGCCACAAGGATCAAAGCCCAGATCAGAACTCGGGACTCGATGACAGCCAGACATATGGCCAGATCATTACATCGGGCTCCCAGCCTAGCAGGGGCCTTTATAAAGTCCTTAATTCCTTTAAATAAAGGTTAGTATCGATAGCTCAGCCTCAGTTGCAAAGCCGGTGCTTACTCCAGGTTGTTTTGTTGTCTTGGCACAGGGCTGTTCAGCCTAGGATCTAAAACACAGTGTTACCCCATGACCTGCAAACCTGCGACATCAGGTCTCCTTACCCGGGGAAAATGGTAAATGCCACAGCCTCATCCTGATAGACTGCCAGGATGCAAATGTACATGCACATTCAGACCCAGGAATCTGGAAACACTTCTATTTTACCCTAGTTTAGATATCCTCTTCATTAACTCCCTCCACCCTGCCCCCATGGTGGCTGCGGCACACTAATGAACGAACGTTGTAGCCACTTGAATCTCTTGGGGTCTCAGGACATTTACAGTTAGTAGTTAACAACAGTGCAATCCGCTATCTCTTCACAAGTTTCCCTTTTTATTTTAATACCAAAGCACTCATGTTTGGAAATCCTTACTGACACGTGAGACCAGATGCCATTTGTCATGCATATAGTGATTATTTGAATTTATCTACCCTAATGATAACAGTTCATCATAAAACTTCAACCCATCACTACTTGCATTTATTGTACTATTTTTCTTTGCTCATGATAGAAGGAATCATATTCATTTTGAAAAAGAAAAAACTTTCTCACTGCATTAAATATTAGTAACTGTACTTTTTTTTTTCCCCCCAACCTTACAGTAGCAATACCTATAGGTATAGATAGACATTCTGAATCAGATTAATCAATCTACGAATCTCACAATCTTGGCAATACAAGACAATGTGTCATCCTTGTCAATAATTTTAATAGTTCATACCCCTACATTTGGGAATATATTTTACAAAAAGCTTTCGAATGCAGGTGTTGCATTAAACAAATAGCAAAGGTTTTCTGAGTAAGCCTCTGAAGTATTTTGGAATAGCCAGATACTCAACTTTGCAATTCCTTTTAAAAACCTTGAGATCTGCCTCTTTCTGAGGAAACTCTTCATTTGGACAGAATTTCACCACGGAAAAATAACCAAAAGCAACATTATTGACTGCAATTCAGTCTAGACATTTTTGAGGAAACATAAGTTTGGGTACCACTGAAATCCTGCAGATCCTTCTATACATTAGTCATCGGCTTGGTTTTGTGCATTTTCCTTGCACAATGGTGAAAGAGATAATGTTCAGGAGATAACTACCAGTAGCAGCGACCATTGCTCCAGATGGTCACCCGGAACAGCAACTGGGACAGGTATTGTAGAAATACTTAATAAAGACATTTTCTGAGAGGGAGAGATATAGATATGTAGAGAGATACATATATCAATCAAAAATAACAAATTAAGTTTTGGGTCCTTTCATTTTTCCACCAGGTCCATCTTTACCTGTACTAATAGTTCAGATTCACTTGAAAACATTGTTTTATCACAAGTTTGAGAACTAGGTAAAATTTTAGACAGAATTTATTTGCACTTCAGAAATTTTAATCTTACTACAATATGGTCATCATCAAGCAATTGCAGGAGGAATGTCTCAGATAAGGTGTGCTTATTTATCCGAAGGAAATGCTACACTGATTTAGTGCCTAGTTCTCACCAGGGAAGAAGAGTCATGCTTTGGATTGTACGTAATAAAGGTATGGACAGTTATTAATGTTGGTGCTGTAACATACATTCTCGTCTTACTGTGTGGCCTATTTTCACCATATATGTACCAGAGAAGTATTTCATAACTCACCCATTAGCTGTCTCCTTACAAGAGTAATGTAATTTAAATGCACAAGAATAATGTAATTTAAATGCTTTTGGAACCATGCTCTGTGTGAACGCATGCCTAAGTATTATTATCCTTCCCTAAAACTTGCCTTCGTTCTAGCAAAATCCAAACTGGAAAGTCCTGGAGCAGCTCAGTGTCTCATCTGCCTCTCCAGGCATATCCTTCCAAGCTGCTGGAATTCATCTCCCCCGCCGGAGTCCTGAATAAACAAGCCTGAGAGGGATCACAGCATGGCTCCACAATGAAATGTTCGAGTAGGGTTAGGACATCTGGGAACAGTTTGGGGACAGCTTCAGGTCTGGAACTATCTATTTGAACCAGAATAATTTTGTTTGGCAGTTTTGGTCTTGATTTGAACTTTGCTTTCTGCCAGCTGGGTAAATCTACTCATGGCTGGGTGAACTGCGGCGTCTGTGGTTTGCAGATGTATGTTCTTCTCGATCCTTCTTCGTTGACACTCCCTGTATTGTCTTCTTCACTTGGAAGACATCTGCGTAGCTAAGCTTTTTGCTAAGCTTGAGAGCATTTTGAAATATAACCTTTATTTTCATAATGTAACTTAACATTTACATGCAGAGGTTAGTATATATTGTTATTTTTTCTAAAGTATTTCTGGTTCTGGACTATCCATGCCACTGCTAGATTTTATTAATTTCCTAATTTTATTAGATATTCTAAAAGTTCATAAAACTGAGAGACAACTTTTCTGATCCTCTTGATTAACTGTTTCCATTTTCTCAAAATTATAAATATGTTTTTCGTTCATACTCCATTTTAGGTGTATCTATCTTTAATGTAGTTGTAAAAATCAAAGCAGAGACAGACAAGTTTGGAGGGAACCTAGGAAAGACAATGTGCATCCCATTTGCCTTTCACTTAATCAGGTTTTAGAACACTAAAATAGAACTCCCTTTGGTTTTCATGAGTCTGAGGAGAAATTTACTTATCTGTACAATTAAAAAATGCACATACCAACTTATCTATTAATTGACTAGTGAATTTGGTGGTTGAAGGAAACTACGGGCGAACCTGAATATACCCACCAAATTTCAGACCCTCAAAGGCAACGAGAACAACAGGAATTAGACCCTAAAACATTTGAAGACCTGAGGAAAAATGGTATACAAAATATAACTTTAAATTAGACTGATATATGGCTGACAAAAATTCATATTTCCTTATGTAGTAAATGCATAAGTTCATACTAATAGATTGCAGAAAGCAGAATATTTGAGAAATCATAGACTCCAGAGACACAATGCCTGATTTAAACGGAAATGTCTTGGAATAGTTTTCATTTTCTAAATAAAATACTGCATTAAATATAAGGTATTTATCTTAACAGGCAATTTGACCTGAAAGAAATTTATTATGCACCTCAGAACTACAACAGACCTTATTTGTCATTTTGCTGTGCATATTTTATAGTAGTTTTCCTCTATTGACTTTTGCAAGATTACTTACACTTTACACTAGTAAGAATAAGAAGACAATCTTGTCTTTTCATCAGAATGATGTCCCCATCATTTTGATGAAAAAGTTGTTTTCTGTCTAGGCATAGCTTATGCAGACCCACATCAAACTAATTTTTATTGCATATGTTATTTTCCATTGTTTCGCAGAAAACAAACACAGACATTTGTAGTGGACATTTGCCCTTGATGCAAATGTACTGAAGTCAGTAGCAACGAAATTCATCTTTCTTAAGTAAACATTTATCACTGAACCAATTTATATTAGACATCCTTTATAGTCAGCAGAATGAAAGAAGCCTTTGTAGGGTGGGATTTACCTCATCCTAAAGACTCATATGAATCTCATTGCAGATATATGAAATTAGATTAGATGTATCTCACACTTGGAGTCATAGAGTATGGTCTGCTTTGGATTGGGATCATCTGCAGAAGGGCAAGTGGGAAACTCTCTTATGACTGTAGAACTGTGTGAGACTTCACAACTGTGAACATTTCAGAACAGCGGCAGGGAAGGAGAGCAGAGTGTTGCAGACAACTCATGTACACCACTGGCAATTTGTTTCATTAGACAACTACATCAGTCATGGATGCCCAATGCAGCCTTGCTTATTGGAATACCTCAGGTGCTAAGTTAAAAATCCGGTGAGGCATACACTAACCATGCCCTGCATTTGATATCTATTAGGACATAATTTGAATATATCTCCCTGAAAGCACTTTCCTTGCTCTCGCGTAATTCCAAGTTACAAGAACACTTCCATAATTTATCAAGCACATTTTTTTGCACTCTGTTCAGCTGAATTGTCTTTACTCAAAATTTCAGCTAGGACTTTCTGTTTACCAGAGCTCATTTCTGGAAAATTTCAGATCCAAAAATAATAGTTTCGGATTTATAAAGCAGCATGGTGGTAAGAATTACTATTCTGTCTTATGTGTACAGGACATGGGGAATGGAAGCCAGTACACCGAGTGCCTACTTGAGAGAGGACTTAGAAGCTTAAAAACATCTTGAAATTTATACAGTGTTCCAGCATGTCTATTTTCCCACAGTAGCTATATAGGTAAGTCTTCATACAATGTTTAAAGTCTGATTAATACTTCTGTGTTGTGACCCTACTCAAAGAATGGTACTAGTGGTTTTTCAGTAAGAGTCCAATGACCAGAATACCCACTCAGGAGGTGGACGATGCACAACTCCAGGCTTCAGTCCCACTCAGGAGGATTACACTTCCAACTCCCCATAACTACAAAACTGCATGTTCTCCCAACCAAGAGCATTTTTTTCATCTTTCCCCTCCAATGGAGAGGTGTTCAGCCAGTGCTAGAGTGCGTGCCAGACAGAAAGCAAACAGAAGAAAACTGATTTGGGCAGACCAGGCAAGGTAAGGAACTCAGGTAGGAGCTCTAGAAATGTCCTTCCAAACTCTTTCCTGTGCAAAGTTCCCCCAGAAAAGGAATATCTTTCATTGTCCTTATTGTTCTCAATGACTCTGTATAGCTTCACATGCATACATCCTTTCAGGAAGACAGAAATAGCCCATAACAAAAGCTGTACTGTTACTGAAGACATCTCCAAAACCTATTTATTACCCTTACTGTCACAAAATTAAAGTAATTCAAAAACTTTGACAAAATTTCAGTTTAGTACATGGGGACTTACTGCTTATGGAGCAGTCTATGAATATCTTTTGTGATACCAAAAGTAAGTTAAAAGCACATTTTTTTTTATTTTTCTTCTAAGGGAGCAAAAAAGCCAGGAACAAAAGAATCTGTGTTTTAAACTCAGATCCTTATATCGAAGGCTGCATGGTCCTTGGAAAATGAAAATACACTAAAGAATTTTTTGTTCTACTTTGGGAAAAAAGTATAAATACTATCACTCAATATTAATTAAAAATTTAATTAAAATGTTCTTTTAAGCCATTTTATAGTTTTATTCTTAAATACATCCCCACAGATCAATATAGCTGCATGTAAGAACCAGTCACTCAAGTGTGCGTGTTTTTCCCAGACTAATTATACTGGCATTCGATACATACATGGATCCTTCTCTCATTAGAGATTCTAAGGAATTTCTGAGGACACTGCGAAATATATCTACAAGGAACTCCAAGGCCTAACTACCCAGTACATTTCTGATTCTTGGGAACGTGAAAAAATAACTTTACTTTAATGGATGTTAGTTTATTCAAGGAAGACAAAAGATTCAATCGTATACATACACACTTTAATTTTCAGATTTACAACTGATGTTTTAATCATCTCCAGTTTGCAATGGACTTAATAGGAGTAACTTGATCCAAAATTTCAGTCTGAGAAAGCCAAAAATTAGGGGAAAGTGTAGACTTTAGTCCAGAAATTTCTTATTTATTTAGAAGAATTAATGTTTGGATTATGGTCAGGTTTCTCTGGCAATTTTAATTTTTTTGCCTTTGTGAGAGAGATCAGGTGGAATGCGTCCATTTCCTGAATTCTCTGTTCATCTGGTAGTTTGGATTTAGAGCTGTAGGACTGAACACTGTTGAGCAAAATGCCCCTCATAACTTCAAGAGGAATTGGTTACAAGATAATTTATTGACCACCAAGGATGATATTAAAGTGTTTGCTTGATTTGCATTCAAAGCTAATCCCTTTGATTTGGCTGTATTAGGCTCCAAAATGAGGGAATATGATTTTTTCCACTTTTTCTCCCTATATTTAAAAATTAATTATCATCTAAAGAATTAGAATGTTAAGAGAAAAGGCCACACATTTCCAACTTTTTTTCAATGTAGAACACAATTAAGCTTGGAGCTATTCCAAAAAAAGACAAATGAACCCCAAGTCAATATACTGATAAATAAGACATTGAATTCCAGTGTGTTGTATCAATTTGTGAGGGATGTTTTTATTTTTCCATAGCTTATCAGAAAATAAGACAAAACAAAACAATACAGAAAAAAAACTTCTTTCAAATTCCAGGTTCAGTTAATATACAACAATATTATCATCATGTCTCTCTGGCTATTTGATTCCCTGCAAGGTTCTTTAAGAATCAGTTCATTATTATGATTGCTTACGTAGCATAGAAAATGTGATCAAAGTGTAGCAGCTGAAGTGGTATATCCACGAATTTACAAAATATGAGTATCCTATTACTTTCGATAGGAGTCGTCTTTATACTTATGTATGCAGGGTCTCATGTTGTGACAGTTGATTGACGCAGAGGCATCAAATGTAAAGGCCTCACAAGACAATTTCAGAAAAGAAACTTCAGTTTGCATGTGGTTAGTATATAAACTTTACCCTCCTCCTGCCACATACTAACCTGCTACGTTGGTTGATACATTTTATTTTATCAGTTGTTGCTATTTCTCAAGGCTGAATTCCTGAAAAAATATTTTTTCCAAGTGAGCATATACAAGAGCTCTACATCTAAACTATGACTTCATATGAAATCCAAAGACAGCATCTGCAATAACTATTCCCTTACTGTTACCGAGATATAAATAGATCCCAGTAGATCCCGGGGTTACAGTTCTGTTTTCAAAAAGGTGTAATGATTTTCTGTGAATCTTCAGTGAGTTTAACACAAGGAATGAAAGAAAAAATTAAACACAAAATGGCAGAAAGAAATAGTGTCATAGTGTAACATGTAAGAAGAAATAATTTACTTAGATATAAACCTTTTTTTTTTTCCCAACAAATTATCAATTCTAACTTGGTGTTCCAAATGCTGTGAAGCTTTCCTTTTTTAATGGCAAAATCCATTTTAAAATATAGTAGTTTACCCAAATACTTTTTTGGAAATTATTTATATTAAAACAACTTTTCTGTTTTACAGGCCAACTTTGTGTTTAGTCTTCAAGCTAAAAGCAAATGGATACATCCATTATCCTGATTTGTAACCTTCTTTTGTTTCCCCAAAAATACATTCTTATCATACAGGCAAGATGACAGTTAAGATGGTTACCAACATTTTTTACCTTTCTTAACTTTCCTGTTACCTTTTTTTTTTAACTTTATTACATCAGTAGGAAAATCTTAAAAAACTTCCTGTACTTAAGTATAACATATATTTCTGATTTATAGAATATCCTTATCAGACAAATATCCTCAGTGCACTCCCAAGGAATGTGTTACAAATGATGCTTGGAATTGTCAAGGGACCAAGCTTTTATTCTAAGAAGATGCGGTACTACTGAAACTTTTCTCATTTTCCCATTTGCCTTTTTCTCCCTTTTTTTTTTTTTTTTTTGGTGCACCAGCAGACAAGGAGCAGAAAAGCATATTTTTCATTTTAAGCTTCAATTAGACTTCTAAGAATTGCTGTCTCTGAAGCACCCCCCACACATACTCCCCCAAGTGGGTCTAAAACCCACAATGAAAAAACTTTCCTTGCATGTTGTTGGACCACTTTCTTCTAGGACTTTCATAATATTCCTGTCAACAAATTACATAAACTATCAGACAAATCCCTTGTAGGTGGTTTCCATGAACCCATGACACTAATTTTCTCAGCATCATAAAACTTATCTACAAAGCTCTGAATACCAGTTACTACTTCACAAAATGGTAACAACAAGAGACTGCTACTTTTTTCCAGCTACTTTTTAATACTGGTATTTTTTTCCCCTCTATTGACACCAAAATAGTTAAAACTAATAGAGATTCCTCTGCCCTGAAACATTTGTTCCTGACTTTCTGATTGATTTAGTCAACTATTTTGGTTCTACAATTTTGGTAAGTAGCCATTAATCTGGTTTCAATTGGGTGTCCCAAAGTGACGTCAGTTGGGAAATCAGCCATTTTTGTGAGGTGTGTGTGCCCCATGTGTGAGTCATGACCTTACTGTATCTACTTGCATGGGTCTCTTTCATACCTTATGGCAGCTAGCATCACTCAGATATCCTGAGTGGTGTACCTAACCCCTGAGGCCAAAGTAGGAAGGTGAAAAGATTGCACAGTTTTTTTAGGGTTCTTTTTTCGTGCAACATGGGTTTATGAGAAAAAAGACCATCTTCCATACCAAACACAGTGTTGGTTTGATTTTGTGATTTATCCTTTTGTCTAATGTATTCTATTATGTTTCTTTTTAGCTATTACAACAAACACTTAAGTTTAAGGAGATGATAATCACCTTTCAGTAAAGCAAGATTTCCATCATAGTTTTTACATAATAGTTGGCCATCATTTTAAAAAATCTATTTTGAATGAGAAAACGCCAACCTTTTGAATTTTTTAGGGGCAACAAAGAACAGATGTTTCCTGAGACCATTAACTTCCCTTCCTCCCATTCAGCCCTGAAGTTTTTTTAAAAGCATAATAAACCTATTTTGAAATATGCACAAAATCAGCCAGTGATCCTATTGAAGATGTTGCCATTGTACATGCTGATGACAAGCTTCACCACTATTTCAAATATTGTGAAGAACAAACCAGTTTTGGGGAAAATACTTTGATGTCTAGTCTTACAGATCTCGGGTTTTGGGTGGCTTTCTTTAGCCACACAGCATTGAAGTGAGCTAACGATGAGATATCATCACATAAGGAAGTTGCCCCAGACATTTGAAATTACAGAAATATTGTTACAATATTGGAGAAGCAGGATGCACAGACATTTTGCATTTTCCTTTCTGGTGATGTTCAGCATAGTGGTAGGAAGCCACACCATCAGCCAGAAGGAAAATAACTTCTAGCTGAAGGCTAACACTGTTTTTAACATTTATAAACAAGCCAAAGTCACATCAACAACAAACAAAAAACAGTCTTTTGAGGGTGTAACAGTAGAAACTAATGAATAAGATTTCATGGAAAACTGATTTGGAAAAATCCTGTCTCAGACTAAAAAAACACAACCATGCTATTTAACAGATGTGTTGTCATATTAGCTTAAATTGGAATGGTAAATTTTATTGTCTTTCTTACATATGCAAGTCTTTTTATATTCATTTTTACTATGACTTTTCACAATTGAAGGTAACTTGTTGGAAAATCTTGATCTATAAAGGCATATCAACTTTTGAGACTTTTTTCAGAGGTATTGCATCACCACAGAATCACAGAATCACACAATCTTCATGGTTGGAGAGGACCTTTGAGATCATCGAGTCCAACCAAACAACCTATAATCTCTGCCACTACAGCATGCCCTGAAGTGCCACATCTAGATGTTTCTTAAACATCTCTAGGGATGGTGACTCAACCACCTCCCTGGGCAGGCTCTTCTAGTGCCTGACCACTCTTTCAGTAAAGTAATTCTTCCTAATATCTAATCTAAACCTCCCCTGCCGCAGCTTCAGACCATTTCCTCTGGTCCTGTCATTATTCACCTGGGAGAAGAGGCCAACACCCACCTGTCTACAGCCTCCTTTCAGGTAGTTGTAGAGGGCAATGAGGTCTAGATATATATTTATATATCTTTATAACCACATTTATATATTTATATCTATATTTGTCTTCACTAAGTCAGTTGTCCAGGTGGAACTACACAACTAAATCTGGTTTTGCAATTTATCTCAGTAACCTCTCCATGATCCCAGCAGTCACTTAACACTTTAATCTGCTAGTTGTCCAGGTTTAAATGTGCAAAATCCCCAGGTGCATAAATGGTTTACTTCATGCGTGCACACAAGCTCCCTTGACTACTTCAGCTAAAAAAAATTTGTAAACTCTGCCCAAATCCTATTGATATTTTTCTCTGTCATCATTTTAACTCTGCCTAAGTGTCTATAACGCTTGCTCAAGCCTTGGGGTTAATGGATGGTGCAAACAAAGAGACAAGAGAGATGGGAATAAGGCAAGTCTACTTTTTTTGAATGAAAATTACATAAATTAGATTAAAGCATATGTGAAGCTAGACAGGGATGAATAGGTAGGTGCTGTTCTCAGTGGACATTAAATTGAAGAAAGAGGCTAAACAGGGAACGGTCAAGACAGGTTGCTAAAAACAAGGTACGCATCCTGGTTCCATAAGGCCAAGTTATTAGCAAAGGGGAAGTGAGGGCCTGGGGAAGCACATGGAGAAAGTCAGGAGGGAGGTTTAGCTATCAAGCTTTCTTACTTACACTCACTAGCCCTTGACAAATATCAGGCCAAAAGGCTGTAAGGTATGAAATCTTTCCTTGCATTCACCACACAGAGTTATTTGCAATCTTCTTTGGAAAAGGCTGATCCCAAAGGATATTCCCAGCATAGCTAGCTTCCCTGGGGCATCTGTGAATGTTGTCCTCACCAATATGGCCTCCACTTGCACCAGCCTTTTTCTACCTGCATTTATCATCACATTTAGTTATTTAATAAGCTTCAAATTCCAAATAAATGCATAAATGCTTTTGGAGAATATAGAAAATTGTTTACAAGCTTCCTCATGAACCTGGAAATCTGTATGATTTTCCCTTCGTAAGAAGGACTTTGTGCTACATGTTGTTTATCGTACCTAAAGGTAAACGTACATCTGGCACTCACCGCAGGCTACTAGGAATTTCTAAGTGCTGTCTGTCCTCAGTGTTTCCCAGAACAATGTCTCATGGGCATCGTGTTACAAAGAAGTTGATGAAAGCAGAGAGCAGCTCTGCACTCAGAGCCCTTCTGCAAGATGGAGATGCGAGGGTTTCAATGTGCACAATATTTTGTTCAGGAGCAAGAGAAAAAAGTGTTCATGGGAGAATGCGGAGGAGACTTGCAGTCAGCAAGCATTAGTGAGCATTTTGCATGCCTAAGGCTGCCCAGCCATTCATGGCAAGCCAAACAAATAGTGTGCGTACAGGGCAGGCGGCCATCTGGCCTGGGAATATTATTCTCCAATTAAGAAGAACTGGGTGAAAAAAGGGAGTTAACTAAATGAACTTTAGCTGTATAATTTATAAAACTCACAATGAAGACATTTTTGAGCCCTCATATATCCAAATTTTAGCTTTTCTCAAGTAATCTGCCTAATATACAAGACAAACGCTAGGTGTGTTAATCCTTCTTCTTTTTTTCTACAGAGGAACCCATAGAGTCTTCTTATTCACCTAGCCCCCCAAGTGAGCGATGCCTTTTATTTCCTACTGTGAGAGTCCCCTTCCCTTCTAGAAGTTAGGTCTGTTAATCTGTAGGCTTGCCAAAGAATTAAAGCTGGCCAGTGCACCAACAATAACACTAAAGCAAGGCACCGTGTTGATTTCTGCCATCAGTACAAGAGCTTGAGAGATTCTTCTCTCTTCCTTCTTTAGCTGCCTGGTGAATTTAAGATTAACAGCCCCTTCTGCTAAACACTAGGTAGGAGGAAACAGAGCTTGATAGTAGGGACGCGCGTCCCATCCACTCATATGACAAGCATAAATACAACACCATGAAGAAGGAAGCTGATGAGCCACACCAACCTTGTCACAAGTGGCATAATCACAGCCAAGACTGTCTGACTAGAGCAGCCAGTCAATTCATTAACCCTGATGACCGTAAAAGCAGAATCCTATAACAGCTCAAGCTCTGGTTCCGCTGCTGTACAGGACATGGATCTTAATATGTTCCATTTCTTGCATTTCATGTATTTAAAGCATCACACTGCATGTATTAAATAGTCCCTGATGGAACTAAGTTGCATAAGATTTAAATGTTGGGAGTGAGGAAAGATTTCAGTTATTCCCCTCAAGCCTGCTTACCTAAAGATTGTGGATTTGCCTTTGCTTTTAAAGAGCCATCAAATTTTTTATACCAAGCAATCAGTCATATTCTTTTTCCTTGGACTTCCTTTCAACTGGCATGAAATGCTACTGTAAATGATTCTGCTGTGTATGCTTATTATATTTCTAGACTTGTTTCAAGGTGTTCAGATGAAAAGCTCCGTACAACAGACTAGATGCTGAAAAAATATAGGGAGTTAAACTTGAAAAATCAGATTCAATCAACATCCAGATTTTGCTTCAAAATAATTGCTGAATCCATCAGGCAAACAGCAAATATTTCAGTTGAAAAAGGTGTGTTTAAACAAAATATTCATCCTGAAATTTGGAAAGAAAACATCTTGTCCTTTCATTTCAAGATGATACTGTGACAATGAATCTACTTAAACTGGCTATAACATTATCCCTTTTTCAGTCCAACTTTGATAGTCTTTTGTACCCACGGACAGATTTCAATCAAATTTAACATTGGGTTGATGTCTCAAGCATAATAAGGTTTCTACAGATTAAGAAAAAGAACAGCTTGATAAAGGAGAAAAAGCAAAACTGACCAGCAGCGTTGAGACTGAAGCAGAAGCGCGAGAGAAGTGGACTGAGCTCCGCTTACATCAGATGAGCAGTCAGCACTGATTAACTTAGCAATCAGCATATGCAGAGCTCCGCACTCATCAGAGGACTGCTGACTCTTGCTCATGGAGGTGTTATGGGGACTTGGGAAGGGGCAGGATCTGTTGCAGAACAGAAGACGGGGGCGGTGGGCCCAACCACGCAGCAAATCCAGCTCCCTTAGTGTTCTGCTCATAAGAAAAGTTTTGTTTTCTCAAGGAGCAAAGTAAAGCACAGAGAACAGAAATGAAAACAACAGCAGAAAAAGAATCCAAGAAAATAACTGGATGCTAATTTGATATAAACCAAAATATTTGCAGTGGTTTGGTTCATCAATAAAAAGGAGGTTCATCTTTTTTCAGTGGCCAGTCGGGCTCAAACCACAACAGACCCAAAACAAGCCTATTTTCCCGTTTTTCGCTTTGTCTACAGAATCAGTTATTCACACAGAGCTAAGTACATTATGTAGCTGTCAACTATGCATAAATAACCTTGACAGAAACTCTGCCATAGAGTCCCACACTGCAGTGCAAGCAGAATGCTTGCAAGAGGCACTGCACCTGCCAATGGGACAGTGCTCCAGCCACACAGAACTGGCTCCTGTGACGCTGTACCTGATAGTCGTCAAATCTATTTTGAAATTAAAGAGATGCGATATCAATAACAACAGCAAGTGTGAAGCAACTTCAGGAATCCTTATATGTGTAGTTCACAGGACAACGATTTTTCAAATCTGCTTCCTGGGCTTTTCTCTTCCTTCCCACTTGTAAGTTTGATGTGTGGCACATACAATGACACATTTACAGAAAATTCAGTAACTATGACAATGTCAAGGGGACAGAAATAGAAGTTAGAATAACAATTTCTTTTTTACCAAAATCAGCTAATATTCGCATTTTTATTTACTGTGGATATAAAATCAGCTCTGCTATTTTGCAATTTTGGACACAATCCTGGATGTAGTGCAGAAATGACATTAAGTTAATCTTCTGTCTTCAAAGATACTTTTTGAAATTTATTGATAATTTCACAATCACACTAAAATATTGTTGCAACTGGATGTAAAAATTGCACAGGCTACCGGAAATTACAGATGAAAAAGACAATTCAGTTGTGCTAGATATTGTGGCATGTGTGTACACCCATGATAGTTAAATTTTTTAACTTGCAGTTGTGTGCTGTGATGCCGAGTATGGAAATGCTATTTGGTTTTGGGGCACTTTGGTACCTCAAGTGACCCTTACAAAAAAAAAAAAAGATAAATTTTTCTACCAGATATAAAATATATAGCTTTCTAAGAAGGAATGCATTTATTCAGTTGTACTTGAAACACATTGCAGAAGGGAAAATATCATTTTAAGTGTAGTGAAATAAAATCTCCTGATACGTGATAGTTGTATGTACTGTGTAACTTCATATTGAAACACTAGTAGCTTCCTTTACAGCAGTGTTATTAACCATCAGTAAAATTCTACTTGACTTTTGCAAGAAAGCTTGCTGCCATTGAAGCTTCTGCCCCACATTGTATAGAAGTAGCTACCAAATATTATATCAAGATGCTATCAACTTCAAAGCTTTTATCATAAATTTTAGTTTAAAAATCAATGAATTAGCCTAACAAGCTGTGTTCCATTTTATGATCTTCTCTTTGGCTATGTAAAATAAATCAAACTAAAGACTGAGATATAAAAACAATGCCAAACTTAGCCATGCTGATTTCTTCAGAAATCCGCGTCTGTATGTTTGCCTAGCTAGCAAGCTATCTTTGTCATTTTGTTCATATGTTGAGAGGAGTCAAAAAGATTTTTAAAAGTTTTAAAAGATTGAAGCACTATTTTTGAACACCAGTAATCTCCAAGCAATTCTCTCTAAACGGAAGGGTTTTGTACAAGAAATAGCTGCTGTAAAGTGCCCTGACACAGCAGGAGATTAACTTGCTGCTTAAATTCTGGACTTTACTAGAAATGAATAACATTCAAGTCACAATATTCAGATAAGCCAAAACCGTAAACCCCAGAATATACATCCACTTTTTGTGAGTATAAACTTTAGCTTTGCAATAAGTGTGAACTTGGGCAAAATTATAGTTTTACACTCATTTAAATGTGCTAAAATCAACTTTGTCCTATAGAAGATTGTGAAATTAATTCTAAATAAAAGTGGCACCTATGAGGTTGAAAGTATCAAAAGCTACATGCAAATGAAGGTATCATGTCCTTACTGGAAGCCATGTGAAATAACTGAACATTTTTAGAAAAAGCCATCATGGTATTTCCTTTAATATAATTTTAATAGTAAAATTTTATAAAAATAATCTTCCCTCACCAGTCAGGATTTGATCTTAAATTGAAATTATTAACCTTAATGTGTAACTTTATATTGTTGTCACAGGTCTGACAATTATACATTATGACTTCATGGCACAACAAAACACATAGAATGCCAAGATAATCCTTTTAATTAGAGTAAATGAGGTGAAATGGGAATGGTAACACATGTTGGAATAGTAATTGCTGTTATTTATGTATTTATCCATTGTCCTAATTATCCAACTGTTCTTATCTAGATCGCTGGGCTGTATTAATCTAGAGAGAATGGTTCAGTCTTTAGCTAAAACATCTTTTATATTTTACATTGTTGTTCTTCAGAGTTGTTCTCTTAAGAAAAAGGACATGTAGGATTTTGTATCAATTTTTCGACCTATCACACTTCTAAGAACTGCATTTGGACAAAACAATGCTGTTTGGTTCCCGTTCAAACATGAGAATATCCTTTCTATGAAAACAGGGATGGCCTTGAAAGGCATTACTGATGATAACATATCACCTTTCCATGTTTTTCACTGTAGGAAAGAATTATACATCAGGCCAATGCCTAAGGAACTGCAAAAGAAGTTTCCATATGGTTTTAACTGTAAATTGTTCTTCAAATACGATAATATATTTTCTTGAATATAAGCCATTTAAATGGATTCTATTTAGAATGCCTTATTAATTTTTCATTCTGGTTATAGTCTCAATGGTCTTGTTTTAAGAAGTTTTCTCCAAAATAATAAAAATCCCAGCCTGCTCTTAATTTGCTGCCTTTTCTTCTTTCTTTTTTTTTCTTTTACCTCACGCAGGACAAAGCCTCAAAATTCCATTAAAAGTTGATTTGACAGGAAAATGAATAGTGGTTTTTATCTCCATCTTTAGAAATTCAGTGATAAATTTATGGTGTATGTCAGGCTGTTCTGAAATGCAACCATGGGGTATGAAGATAAAAATCTGCTTACTCAGGAAAAATTATTAACAGACCATGAGAGAACTGCGTATAACAAAAGAGATTAAAAAGACAATCTGGATTTCATTTCATATCTCCACATCACAAATCAATTTTAAGCATATTCTATAGGTTCTTGTACATAACTATGAAAAAAAACCCCAAACTTTCTAATTCTTAACTCATAGCAGGCAGTGGCTAAGGCATAATCTTCATGCTTTATATGCAATATACATTGTATATATAAAACAGGGATAAAACTGTATCTTATATGTGTAGGCATGTATACATTTTTGTGTATATATGTATATATAATTAAACTATTTAGTTTAGTATTTCTTATTAAAATTGTGCTCTTGACCTGATCTATTACAAGTTTGCTTCTGTCTGATAACAGTTCAATTTAAAGTAACTAACTGGAAACACATCAGTCTATGTATTGAAAGAAAATCCTCTCAAATATTATGTAGTTATTTGGCAATATTAAATGACAACTGATAAAAAAGTACTTGTTAAAATGTGAAACAATAAAATATAGTTTTGTTTAAATTGTTTAATTGAAATTTGGAAAGCACAATAAAATTTAACACAGTATATTCAAAAAATCACAGAATCATAGAATACCAGGTTGGAAGGGACCTCTGGATCATCTGGTCCAACCTCTCTTGGCAAAAGCACAGTCTAGACAACATGGCCCAGCACCCTGTCCAGCTGAACCTTAAAAGTGTCCGATGATGGGAAATCTGCTGCTTCCCTTGGGAGATTATTCCAATGGCTGATTGCTCTCGTTATGAAAAATTTTCCTCTTGAGTCCCATTGGAATCTCCTCAGAATTAACTTGCACCCGTCACCCCTTGTCTTTTCCATGTCACTCCTTGTAAAACGGAAGTCTCCATCTTCTTTGTAGCCACCCTTTAAGTACTGGAACATGGTGATAAGGTCTCCCCTAAGCCTTCTTTTCTCAAGGCTGGACAAGCCTGGTTCTCTCAGCCTTTCCTCATATGACAGGCTTCCCAGTCCTTTGATCATCTTGGTGGCCCTTCTCTGGACCCTCTCCAGCCTGCCCATATCTTTTGTGTATAGTGGGGATCAAAACTGAACGCAGCATTCCAGGTGTGGCCTGACAAGCATTGAGTAGAGTGGAATAATGACTTCTTTGTCTCTGCTGGTGATGCCCTTGTTGATGCAACCCGGCATCCTGTTGGGCTGTCTTTGCCGCAGCAGCACACTGTTGGCTCATATTGAGCTTGTTGTCTACCAGGACCCCCAGGTCCCTTTCCACAGAGCTGCTCCCCAGCTGGGTAGATCCCAGCCTGTGCTGCACTCCTGGATTACATTTTCCCAGGGGCAAGACCTTACACTTGTCCTTGTTGGACTTCATAAGGTTCTTGTTAGCCCACTCTTCCAGCTTATCCAGCTCTTCCTGCAGGGTGGGTCTCCCTTCCAAAGTGTCCACTTCCCCACTCAATTTGGTGTCATCTGCAAACTTCATCAGGGTACACTTGATCCCATCATCCTGATCACTTATGAAGATATTAAACAGTGTTGGGCCCAGGATCGATCCCTTATGGACCTCACTTGTGACAGGTTGCCAGTTTGAAAAGGAGCTATTTACCACCACCCTTTGGGTGGGGCCTGTCAGCCAGTTCCCCACCCACCGCACCGACCACTTGTCTAGACCGTAACGCATCAGTTTCTCTAGGAGGAAGCTGTGGGGAACCCTGTTGAAAGCCTTGGAGATATCCAGGTAGACAATGTCCAACCGCTTGCCCCACATCAACCGAGCAGGTTACTTTGTCGTAGAAAGCGACCAGGTTTGTCAAGCACAGTTTGCCCTTAATGAATCCGTGCTGGCTTTTCCCAATCACATGCTTCATATGGCTTGTGATAACTCCCTGGCGGATTTGTTCCGTAACTTTCCCAGGGACTGAAGTAAGACTGATATTAATTGTTTAAATAGCTACCTAGATAATATAATCACAGCCTGCAAACCAGAAGGAAATGAATACTTGAGCAGAAAAATATTGTCCCATATTCATTCAACTAATTCAAAAGCAAATATTAGGTCTTAGTCCCAAATACGCACTCTGGTCACACCTCTCATGACTAAGCTTACCAAAAGACTACTTAAACAGTTTTTGTTGGAGTTAATTCTCTTTCACATAAAGACTTGCTTCAGTTTCGTACTTTCCAACTCTCTCATTTTCTCACTTTCATACCTGAATCCTGGTATGATTTGATGAATAGCTAGAAGATAAAAAGCACTTTATTAAAAAATTAATTAAATTTATTAAAGATTTTTAAAACTTTCAGAATTAACATATTGCTACTCACGTTTTGATGTTAGTTGGAGCTAAACTGGAAAGAAAAGAAAAAAGAGAAACAAAAGCCAAAAGATCCCAAACCACAGGCAAAAGCTGATAGGAAAGCTTAAAGGTAATTGCACACTACAAATGCAGAGTCTAACCAAAGGAGATGAACAAGATTGAATTTTCAGAGTGGGACAGTACATGAGCATTGTGGCTGTCTTCTGCAGCTGTGGTCCCACATTGATAGTTTGGCTGAATTCTTCCTGGGGCAGTTTAGATACATAATCTGAGTCCTGAGTTATCTCATAGCATGCTGTAATTCTGGGAGAGGTCTGAGATCAAAGCGTTTAAATAATGACAGCAAAAAAAATCACTTTCATTGTTAAATTCAATAGGAATATTATATTCAAAACTGTTTAATTATTATGTAATACATAGCTTCACTTACTGATATAAATGCTATAAAATCAAAGGTCTTTTGCCAATAAAATAAAAGCTCAGTTACTAACAGGATTTTCATCGATAATTAACAAAAGTGGGTTTCAAGGGATTTTATTACAATACTCCTAAAAGGGTTACCATTATCCCCTTTGGACTTAGACACTCTGCCAATTCCAGTTTTGTTAATGGTTGCCTGCATGGAGGAGAGACTGATATTTGTAGCAGAAAACAGAGTGCTATAAATTACATCACCTTGACAGCATTCCTCATTGCTTTCTCTCCACAAGTGTCAGTTTCCAGAGCTATTGGTGAGCAAAAGTCTAAACAGGATATTTTCTGTATCATATATGGAAACTAGAGAATTCTGCAGGCCAGAGCTGAGCTGGGTCTGTCATGAATATGTGTTAAAAAGAGATAAAAAGTTTCCCATTTTGTGGACCTACACCAGCAGCCTCTGTAACATTTGCCACAAGAAACACAATGATAATATCTTTTAGCACCAGCAAAGGAATAATAAGAATAAAGAAGAAAGTCATAGCCTAAAGGATGGTATGAAGCTTGCAACTTGGAGCCATGTCAAGAACACTCTTCATGACTTGCAGGACATATTCTTACTTTTCTGTCTCAGGTTGTGATTCATAGCAGATAACTTTATCCTTAAGAAATATTTTCTCATACTAAGTATAACCAATAAACTGCAAGAATGACTTGCTCTGTTGTTTTCAAAGTCCAGGATTCATGGATGGCTTTAATCCATGCTACAGCTGGGCTGCTTGCAGCTGGTGGAGAGGAACAGATACATCTCTGTTGTGACTTATTCCATCAATTTTAGACATACATTCTAGAATAAGAAGCAAAGCAGCCTCAGGTGGTAAAGTCCAGGGAAAAACCCAGGCAGGCATGGCAAAAGACAGAGGCCTCTTGGTCTGTGGTTGGAGGGACAGGGTAAATCCCATATTATTTGCCTAGTTCACAGGGTAAATAATACGGGATTCACCCTGTCTAATTCAGGGTGAAAATGCAGGAGGAGAAAATCAGAAGCCTATTTATGTACCTTTGCCTGGTCTACTGGCATAATGTCACTTGCATTTCTTTTCTACTATTAAGTTAAATATTAAATGCATATGTTCAGAACTAGCTAAATCTATGTCAAAGGAAAGTTGGGTGGAGGGTTTGGGTGTTTTTTTGTTTTTTTTTTTTTTTTTCTGGAAAGCTGTCTTCTAACATTTATTTATAATCCTTATGAATGCTTTGTTATTTATCAACCAACCTGACAATCAGTAAATTTATCTGTTGTTCTTCCTTGTGCTCCTAGAATTACAGAATATTATTGCTGAAAAAAGAGAAAAATTGTGAAATTCACTTTACTAGACAATTTTATGAACAAAATGAATAACTGAAAAGAATTTATAAAGCATGCCAGTATTAGTACTACTGTGTTTGCCCTGTAAACTTCACCTCATTGTTACCCTTGTGTGGGTAGATCAGCATCAGAATATTTTCCTAAATTAAATGAATCTACCCTGAGGTTATATATTCTCCTTCCTTTCCCTTGGAACATATCTGCACACCAGATTACCTTTCCTTCTTTGATGATTCTCTCCTAGTCAAATTGATTAGGCAATTTGATTGCTAATCTTTGGAGGCACCAGATGCTGATAATTCTCTCAACAGTGTACTAGCAAGTACTGCAATTGGCAATTTGCTGTTGACAATGCATACAGCTCTCTTGGGATGATAGGTTTGTAGTAACCTCAGAAAATTGCATCTTCTCCAGTTTTATAGTATAGTTAAGCATAAAAAATACTTCAGCCAAATATTTCAGGCTTGTCTCTAAAGTCAGTGTCTTAAATCCACAAGTTAGCAAAAATCTGCTGAATACACATAGCTCATAATGACTTCAATAATATTTTGGATTTCCGGCACTTCTTAAGATTTATTTGAGATTCAAAACTTAATTTCAGGCAACTACATATTTTTTAAAAAGTCTGTTTTCATAGAGCAGAGTCTGCCAGACTGGCTTGTGACTAAGATATTTCCCAAAAGACTGCTTAGCATTTTTGCACTAGAAAAAGCTACAAATCATCTATGAAAACATTAATCACCACGTTTTGGCTCTCCATTATATTAAATCCTATTTCAAGGTTACTGTAAGTCAACCATTTTCCCCCTCATTCTTGACATCTTCCCCTTTCTACCCAATAATATCTTTCCTCTTTGTATTCTTGGTTTTTTACCTTCTGTTCGTATATAGTTCTTCCTGGTTTTGAGACTATCTACTTTTCATTCGGTTTCCTGTTCTCCATGTGGTCATCTAAGATGGCGAGTGCGTGTAGAAACAACTAAAGCAGAACCTTTCTATGGCAAGAAAAAAAATAATACTTAATATCACCTGAGTGATGCAGCTATCAAAGGTGTATGGAAGGTGGCCAATAGGTTTTAACCAGGTTTTTGTTCAGTTCGATGAACACTGAAGTAACAGTCATCTATTTGCTCACACTTGTCACAACCTCAAATAAGAAACAAATATTTTATTAGTATGTTACATAAGATACTCCAAACTACTTCAGCTTTATTTCAAAATAGTTTCCACCCATAGAGTGTTGCTTGCTCAATAAATCATCATTCCTATTCCTTATTAAATTCCTTAGGTAGCTAGGTCATGAGGCTCATATTTATAATATGTAAGGTCAAAAACTGGAGCCTGACTCACTGGGACGCTCCAGGATGTCTAGTCCTTTATAGTACTAGAAAATTAATGCAGGCTTGATACACTTTCATAGCAAAGGAAAATAGAAGTATTTAGAGTCATTTAGTCATCAAATACAGCTAAAAGGGGCTATAAAGAAAAAATCAACATAGAATCTCTAAAGAATCTCTACCCTCAAATTCCAGTGATCAAGTTCTGTTCTCATTTACAGTTCTGTCATTTTCATATTGCTTAAGTGTTATCATATTGTTTGACTTATAATGCTATAAATAAAATTAAAATAAAACTGATATTTAATACAAACCTTTAAATAGAAATTTGAAAATAAAGTGAGGCATGTTATGTGCATAGATTTTGCCATTGACATAATATTAGAAGTTAAGAGCATACTGATTTTGTAATATTTATGCAATCATTGTAGGAATTTCCCACACCAGCCATTTTCTTTCAGAATCATTTTACACTTTCCGTGGCAATATCATGGTGTAGTTAGTATGTTGCTGGCATTCTTTCTCAGGACAATATATTTCTTCTTCATATGAACTTCCCAGAGAACATTATTTTCCTTATAAATTTGGCTTGTCCATATGGAATCACATGCAAATCTATGAGAGCATTTTCATCTTCCAACACTCATGTTCCATGGTCTTACTGCAAACACGTTGGCTGAATAATGTAGGGAACCATACTTACTCTTACCTATGCTTCTGTTGCTTATTCTCTGGGCTCTTTAAAATATATTTTATTTAGCTTAAGCAGACTTTTAAGGTGTTTGGTAATAACTGTGATGCAACAAATGGAAAATTAAGATACATATGTAAACACACAGTGGGTGAATACTTCCATTAACATGAGTGTGTAACTGAAAAACAAATGGACTGATGCCCATATTTCACCTTTTCACATGTGCACTACCCATTAATTCTTTTCTTTAAAGGTGAAAGCTAAACTCTGATGGTCTATTAAGGGTTGTCACCTTCATATAAACAAAAACCTCAGCTTTAAACAAGACACTCCCTTTTACTTGCAAAGAAATAGAAATCTGAAGATCTATAAAGGGAAAGGGATATTATTTTTCCAGCAAAAAGCGATATGTTCTTACGCCTAACTCCTTTCTTGACATTCTTGGGCATGTTAACTTTTTAGTATGCAAGTTTAGTATGTGAATTGCATAAACAAGGACAAAAAAATGTTCTTTCCTCCAGGTACTTTTTATGTTTCTAATGGCACTACTCAGTATGACCTTCAGTCATCTTTAACTTCTTTGAGTATTCAGTTTTGACTTTTCATCACTGCCAGCTCCATTACTGTCAGTAGACCCTTCGACATTGTTTTGGCTCAGGCAAACCACTGACTACTTCTGTTTTTGTTTTAAAAATATATTTTATTCCCTTAAACTAACTCAATTTCAAATCAGCACTACAAACCATTAGAACTGTACTCAGATCAAATGATAATTACATTAAAAGCATCTTTTTAAAAATTTATTCTTCAGACCAAAATGGTATTCTCCTAAACCTGAAAAGCTTCAAGCCCAAGATCAGTCAGAGTCAGCTTGAGGTCCTGAATTAATAATATCCAAGCCCAAGGCCTCAAATTTGTTTCTTTCTCATTGCTTACATTAATACTTATTTGGAGGATGCATCAAATGACAAGCCAAACCCTATTCCAGCCCAAGGGTTATCTCCTGGTGCACCAGCTAATCTCACCAGCCTTACTGAGAGCTGAGAAAAAAAGCACAGTGTTGGGCATTTATTTTCTCATCAAAACAGCCACAACATCTTACACGAAACATGTGTTTTCTCAGCATTTATTTTCTCAGCAAAACAACAACAATATTCTACACGAAACATGTTTCATGTAGAAAAAAAGATCTTGGGTAAACTGACACGGAAGTGTTTAAGTAGAAAAGTAGAAGAATGTTGCCATTAGAGGATGAAGAACAAAGCCCAGCATGGTACCTGACTACTGAGCTCTCTCTTGAGAACATTTTAAAGGAATTGTAATTTTCCTAAATCATAATAATTAGTAAAAAATTGCTAGTTTACTGACCAAAGGGAAATAAAATCGAAGTGGACATTCTATAATTAATTTGCTTTAGTGCTTGCTTTTAAAAAAATATACTGAATACTGAATTTTATAAAATAATGTCTTAAGCATTCATTTAGTACTTGAATGGTAGGTTTACTATAGCAGATCCTTTGTTCAAAGTTCTTTATTCAGATATTTAAGTTTTTTTAATTTGAAATGGTATAAGCAAATATATCTTAAAATGTAAAATAATTACTTTTAATTTCTTCAAGAAAATAGTGAGGTCAAAAAATTCTCAGTGCCGGAGTGAAAACCAGTACAGAAGGCAATTACAGTTTTCACATTGGATATAAAGTCATTTTGGGCTGTTATTCATGTGATAACTAGTAACAAACACACTGTGCTCTTGCATAAGATAGATGAGTTCACATAATCCTGATTGACTGGTGACAAGTGCAAGCGTTATCTCAATAATATGGTGGGACCAAAGTGGCCCTGACAGATTGACTTGAAAGTAGATAATTTCTTCTCCATCAGGAATTACACATTGCTATCAGATTTTTACTTGCTATAGGGATGGTGTCATGACTGACAGATGAATCAGTTTCTACCAGGAAAAGTAACCGTTGCCCTATCCATGTTCATATATACATTAATAAGAACAACACATATGTACATGCAGAAACACAAGAACAGTGAAAATTTCAAGAGTGGGATTAATCTGAGAATAGAGTCACCAAGGAGTTAGTGATCCACAGATGTATTACTCACCTTTGACAGTTTGAGTTGTTTTAGTCAAGATAAAGAAAGGGTAAAAGTCATCTTATTGTAAGATGCCTAGAATAAGTCAGATTAGTTGTACTCTAAAAGTCTCTGCAGCTCAGGTGCATTCAATGCATGTATCTAAAAAAGGTGAAACACCAAAATCTGTAATTGTGAAAAAGTTTAACTACTGCATTTCCAACCATGCTTATCACACAGGTATATTTAAAAAAAAAAAAAAAAAAGAAAAGAAAATAAAAAAGAATTGAAAATTTAAGCCATACAATAGTTCATTCTTTCTTCTTGGACTACAGATACACACTCTGAGCTTGTCATGTACTGTAGGCTGTGTACCAAAACCCTATTATCATTTCTATTAGAAATGATAGTTTTTATCACATGCCCTTTAATTGACTTAAATAAACCTTCTTGACACAACCGCATATTATTTCAGCATTCACATCTATTAGTGGTCAAGAAAATTCAGGAAAGTAGTGTGGTTGCCATACAGAGAAGCTATGATAATGGCTTTCCATTTAAAGGAAAGGCAGAGGTTATGCATGTTTACCATTTAAATTTTCACATCTTTCTAGTTTCAAGGCAAATGAAATCGTTTCTGTTGTTTACAAGTCTACAAGAACATTTTCTAGATGCAAGTATGCTAGCATAACTGTTCTTATGAGAGAATCACAAAAAAATAAATTTATCACATAGGATACTTATTCACGCACTAAATTCCACGTGGATGTAAAGTTTTAGTATCCCGATATGTGAAGGGAACTTTTGCCTATGTCTGGAAGTTTCACTCCTCCTTATGAACACTAAATGATGAAAGGCATATAATGCAGGCAGCCTCAGGCAGATATTGCTCTGAATGGTTTACAGTATATATAAAACTCTTATGAAATGCACAAAATTTTGCCACCAGGAAAAAAATAGAGACTTTTAAAATATTCCCATTCTACTTTGAGAAAAGCAGTATGATTTAGAAGGGTGACGTATTATTTTTCTTTACAGAAATCAAAATTTATAGCATACCTGAAAATCAGATTCAGTTCTCCAAAACCATGGGTAATGTTTCTCTGTTCTAAGCAATTTCCCTTGCCTTGCCTTACCATCCCTTTTGTGGTTTTTTTTTTAATAAGAAATTCAATTTTATACCTTTGAATTTCACTTTCATTCCCATGTATTTTTTACTTTTGAAAAATAGACATATTCTAAGGACGAAACCTTTTGCCTAGAACTTCCTCATAGTTCTATTATCTGTAATAAATTATTTGCAATTGGTAGTTTTGTAAGTAAATTTGGAGAACATAATATTACATGAGTGCATTTTTAAAAGTTTAGAGAAAATGGTTTCTTGTTATAAAGGCTAGAAATGTTTTGAAAGTATTGCCAGTGGCAACGGTAATTATAAGATAGGCTAGAAGATTAGAAATTCAGTCCACTGGGTATTTGTACCTATCTCTCCTATCTTTCAACAACTGTAAATGTAATGATGCAGTTTATTTTTACATGTTTGTATCATATAGTGCACTGCACATGGATAATGGATGATATTGCTGGCAAAAAAAAAAAAAAACCACTCTCTTTTATATAATTCTCCTCCTATTGTAGATATGTGCATAGGTACAGTGGAGAAACAGTATTTCTAAGAATAACCATAGCAGGGACTAACATAAGCTGGACCAGATGGAATGGTTGATCTTCAAGAAATTCTATTCTCGCATTGAGTTCTGTAGACACTATTAGAAATGGGAAATAGCAAAAACTTAAGTTGGACAAACTTCAAAGGACTCAAAAATTTGGTTTTGATTAATAATTCATATTTTTTTTTAATTTAAACTTCTTCTGATCAATCATGAAGAGTAGAAACCTTATGAAAACAGTGCCTGGAGACAGTTTTTCAGTACTCTGTAATGTCTTAATTGTTCTAAAATAATTTACTTTTTTTCTGTTTTGATCACCGTATAATTTTGAGTCAGTACCAAGTACTTTCTGTCATCTCAGATATATTTACGAATTCATAGAGTATTCTCAGCAAAGTTCAAAATAAAGAATAAAGCTACTGTTGAGGGGGAATGACAAAAAGAATCAATATAGCAGCTGTTCAAGATCTCTAATAATTATTAATTAATTATTAATGAAACAATGGCATTTTCAGCTTTTAACTTCTAAAGTTGTTATAAGGACCACTTTAACTACTGCCTGCATAAAACTGTTCTCTTTTTAGTAGCTTTCTTTAGATAAAGGAAGTTTGGAGCTAACAAGGCTAAGACCCAATCACAAGAATATTCTATCTCAAATAAGGGGAGAATATTTTTCCTTTGTCATAAAGAGTATTTAGGTTTTGTTAATGTAGCAGTATGATAATAAAACTTGGAATATGTTAGCTTAAAAACTTTAAGGCACTTAACGGAAAATACATGTAATGTTTATGTCTTAAAAGTAAATAAACTATTGAATCAATAGAATATGGTTCCACAGTTTATTGTGGGATCATGCATAACATATACAGTTAATGAATTAAATAATAAATTTTCTAATTTAAATATGAAAATATTATTGAAGAGTCCTTTTTCAGAGCACTCTTCCAAGATGAATCACAGAATCTTCATGGTTGCAAAGGACCCTTAAGATCATCGAGTCCAACCAAACAATCTACAATCTCTGCCACCACAGCATGCCCTGAAGTGCCACATCTAGACGTTTCTTAAACACCTCTAGGGAAGGTGACTCAACCATCTCTCTGGGCAGGCTGTTCCAGTGCCTGACAACTCTTTCAGGAAAGTAATTCTTCCTAATATCTAATCTAAACCTCCCCTGCCACAACTTCAGACCATTTCCTCTGGTCCTGTCGTTATTCACTTGGGAGAAGAGGCCAAAAAAGAGACCAAAATATTTGTGTTTCACCCTGTAGGACATGGTTTCTTTTTCATTGAATTAGCTTTTGCTGATCAGAGTAATTAGCTTGTACTTTGTCGTTAGTATTCTGTGAAAACATAAATCCCAGACAGAACGTTGTCTGTGACTGTTTACAGGGGAAAAGTACTAATTCTTACATGCTCACCATTTGACAAATAAATTAGAATTTTAGCAAGTCATAAATCAAGGCTAAATTGTCGTGGGCTGGATCTTGCATATGTGATCTGGGTGTGTCATTAACAGGATAAATAAACCATGTTTTCAGCAAATTAGCAAATTCCTACCCATCCTCTTTGAAGAAGATTTTTCAGAAGGATCCCAGCTGTCACTGATAAGAGATTTGCCATGCAGTGTAGATATTATCAAACAACCTGGAGATTCGAACTCCCTTCTTACATGTTCATTTTGTTGGAGATCTGACTCTACTTTACCTCATGTTACATTTTGACTGTTTATCAAAAATGTTGACTATTTAATTTTTCATTTTCTTCAAAGGCTGGACTTACTTTGGCTTCAGCTGGACTGGAGTCTTACTGCTTGTGGTGCAAGTGGCTTTGGGTGCTCTTCTAAGCTCCAAAGACTCAGGCCCAGCAGGGTATTTAGGATGAGTTCTACCTCATTGCAATTATACAGCTTTTCAATAAATATTGCATTTCAGTATTCTATACTCTGTATTCTATATTCCATATAAATCATAATAAAAGCACAGCAATTGTTCCCTTGAACAAGAAATAACATTTCATGTTATAATAAGGTATTTTTATTTTTATTTGGGTTTTTTATAATTCTTTATGCTGGTAAATTTTTTCACTCCTATTTTAACCATAAATCTTTCCTTAATTGACTTTGAAGGACATATGACATTTTTATTCCTATTATATTACATTATATTATATTACATTACATTATATTATATATAAACACTTTCTTAATAAATATCTAATGTACCAGTTATCAGTCTATAAAGCATTGTGTATGACTCTGCCTCTTCACTAATTACCTGAATACCACAGTTGTATAATCTAACACTTCTACTTTACTATAGCAACAAAAAAGTAGCTAAATGAAGAAGTAGACATTAACAGTAGTTTTAGCAATGAAGGAATAAAGAGGAAAAATCTGAGAATCTGAGACCACTGCATAGAGAAAGATCAGTACAGGACAGAAAGTAAAACTGTCCTAATGGTGAGCGCAATTTTTACTGAACAAACCAATATATCCCCAAATAAGGAGATTTTTTTCCACAAAGGCTTTTGCTGTTTCTGAAACATCCTGTTAGCAACATTAGGAATCAAATATAATATGTCAGCTTAAATTTATTTTCCCTTAAATTTATTTTCCAGTCCACTGAATACAATTAAAAAAACGTTTTGGTTCACACCCCTGGAAGTGCATGTACCTCATAGAATGAAATGCGTTACCCACTTTTCATACAACGTAATTTGCTTTCCTATACAATTTAATGTAGAGAATGAGGGAAGAATGCAGGCAGGAAGGGATCACGTTGATGTGTTAGTTTTACACACAGAGTGATGACAAAGAGCTAGATACAGTGTGGATTACCCACAATATACCAATACCCTACTCTATTTTTGCTGTTAGGTGATAGTAAGAAATGGATGGAATTGAAGAATCACAAGAGATGAAGTATAAGAAAAAAAGAAAAGGGGAAATAAATTTAGGTTTAAGAATACAGGTAGAGAAAAGAAAGAGAAAATGCTCTAGAACTAGGCAAAATGGAGTTATGGTGGCATCTTTGAAAGATTTCTTGGTGCGATCAACAGGTATAGAAAAAGAGGCATAACTATGGAAGTACCTTCCCTCTTTGAGAATCATGATAAAATTTCGGCTTCAGTTAATAACCATTTAATACAATTGCTATATGTAATTAATATATAAATATATATTAATGTATATATTTAATGGCTATTAATTGTATGATAACCAGCTAATTTTGCTCCTCACCACTTACCAGTCAAATATTTGCAAAATTAAAAGAAATGCATTCATCTAATATTTTACTTATCTTTAAGGATTAGATGCTTTCAAAGGAACTGAACCTTTTTGAACTTCTTCAACAGCAATGTTAATAAAATCATGGATTGGAAAGATGGAATGGATGATTGTGATAATCCTTATTTGACCTCCTATAATATAGATCAATGTTTAATGTTCTGATATTTAAATGAAGTCTTTCATAGACTTGCATTAATCAAAGAATGGAAATAGATATAAGGTATAATTTGTGTGTATACCTCTTGGTCTGCCATTTGTCTTCAGTGTAAAATTTTTTCTTGACTTCTGCTCATTTGTATTTGGCTTCTTTTATTAGTTAATCCAAAGATTAATGGATGAGTTTGAGCACAGGTATATAGCTCTGCAAGCGTGAACATCCTTCTAACTCCTCACTAACACAGCATAATTCAATGATGCTAGAATAAATAATAGTTGGTATATTTGTTCACCTCTGCAAGTAAACATCCTGTCACTGCAGTTTATGAATTAAATTCTTGCTCTTCCTTTTCGCACTTGTAAAGATCTGTAGGATACTGGTTGAACTTCTTATCTCGTTATGAATATTTTCCACCTGCAGATGTAATACGATCCTCCAGCAAGTATTAGCAACATTGCTGATCTTTCTTTAGTATGTTGGGTATTTTCTTATCATGGTACAACCATTACACAGCTAGAGATATCTCACAGTCTCTTTCTGTCACCATTTCTCACATCTGATGCTTCACCCGTGAAATCTCATCCCACATCTTTGGCAAATGAGTCACTTATCTTGCATGATGAGCGACTGCCGTCCCCAACTCTTGGGTAGCTTTGAATCAGTGATGAGTGTAAATCCATTATGTACACCAATATAAATACCAGTGGCCATAAACAGTTTATCTTGTCAGGATAAAATATGTCCCAGCAAAGTTACAGAATATCTCAAGTCAGAGCATGATTAGATTTCCATTTTTTATGTTACCATCTGCAAGCACTACAGAGTTCTGAAGTGGGAAAAAAAAGCACATTTATTTCCTTCCTGAAAGTGACAGCTTTTTCAAATGCTACAAAACCTGTATATAACTTAAGCGTGTTGCAGGATCCCCACATTTAGGTATTTCATCTTCTAAAACCTTATTTACCTCTTTGCCCCTTGATTCAGAGAATCCCCATGACTTAAAAAGAGCTGGAACTAAGCACATACCATTACTTTGTCTATGATAAAAAAACCATTTATATTTCTCTGTTTTACCGCCAGAAATGAACTTTTTAATGCAGTGAAAAATCCAAACATTGTAAAAGGAGGTATTAGTGCTGTATGGATTGAGTTGAAATATGTGGGTTTCTCACGCATAATTATAAGGCGGCATCTTGCCCAGACATATCCAAATACTGTAGCTCTTTCACACAAGATCAGACAAGGCTGTTGAATCACAGTTTATTTTTCTGTGAACCTATATCATCCCTTGGGCTGTTGAGGCTACAGTTAGTTTATTTTCACCTTTGAAGACTAAACCCTTCTGTTTCTAGAACATATTAAAATGGTTAAGGAAACTGAAGATATTCTGCCATTTTGCTGGAAAAATGCTGTTGAACTTTAAATGTCTCTCAGTAATAAATATACAATATCTCTTCATGTGGTTACCTACACAGAATACAGGACACCAGATTTATCTCATGTTGTAATTGGAAAATGGAATTGGAAGCCAAAATTTCTTGAATTTTATGTATTGCTCAGATAAAGTTTACTCCATTTTCACCCCTGAGAAAGTCACTTAATTGTTGGGCATTTTCTTAATGTACTCCCCCTTTTACCTTGTGGGCAAGGCTAATTATTTTCCTTGCAGAGCATCATGACAAAGAGTTACTGTGTGCTTGTTAATTTGTGTACTTACCTCTTTGTTTTTGCAACAGACCTGTCTATAAATCTACGATTATTTTAAGTAAATGTGCTGTCAGTCAGCTAAAATTATTCTAGTTGTGCCTTGCTGATAGAACTGATAGCGTGAATGGGTTGCTCTGGCTAAAGAGATGCTGTGGGAAAAAATCCTGCAGGGAATTAACACAACAACCCTGAATAAGGACGCTGCAATTCATATTTGAATAAAGATGGGGCAAGTAGCAAACTTTAGGTTTCCTCTCTTGATAATCTGCAAATGGCACTTTTTTTCTTGTTTCTGTATACTCATTCCATCTTCTGCATCTTGGCTATTCGAAGAAGAGACTGTCTTTGTTCCACGTTTCCTACAAGCTTGAAATATTTGTGCAGCAGCTCTGCCATAGGGAGGACAATTTAAATATCACAATTAACTACAAATCTTATGTACAGGGTGGATCATGGCACCACAAAGATTTGTTCATGCCCCTTCCTCACCTATTAATTTGTCTGTATCTTCAATTCACACATCAGGATGTTTTCATAACAAAAATAGGCCAAGATGCCTCAATTTCTTCTGTACTGGTCTACAAAGAGTCAATACAGCTCCTGTGGGTTTTATTGTTCTTATCTACTTACTTTCACCATTGCTCCCTTCATTTTTATTAAACTTTTATTTTCAACTCTTCTTACCCTCATCTTCTTTTCTCTTTTTTTTTTTAACATGGTTTCTTCTTTAACACTCCCAGCTGTAGCAACAGAAGCGATGAATCAGAATGGTGAATTTTACATTCATTTTGAGGCTGGGGAGTCTTCAAATACCCTGTTATTTTTCCTCTTGTAATGCTTCAGAGCCTAGGATTTGTTCGCCTGGCTCCTGTGGAACACAATTTTCAGAGGACCTGGTTGTATTGTGAAACTTAGTGAATCTCCAGCATGAGCAGAGCCACTCTGCGGAAAGTCTAAGGATTAATGGAAGGGTCTGAGCACAAGTACCACACTACATGGAAAACAAAACTATTGCTGGTTTCTGTACGTAGTGAAACATTTGCAAGGATTGTGTGCTCAGGCACAAGCTATAAGGAATTACACAAGTCCAGATGGGAATTTGAATGACTGGATCACCACAGTCAAAATATGATCTGGTTTATGGGGTTTGGCTCTTCAATTAATCTCATTCTCTAGACAAGAAATTCTGGGGAAGTAAAAAGTTCAAAGGACTACTCAGACTGTGCATAGACCTGACAATAAAGGTACATATTTCTTTGATGAGGCGATGTGATGGTATTTGCCGAGCCCTTTATGTAACCTCTACCCATTCTCTAAGAATACTCTAAAAGGGCTAGATTTTTTAAAAATCAATTTCTCACTAATATCAATGTTTTAAAGGGAAGAGTTGCTATGAAAAATATTCATGATATAAAATATTGCTACTTCTTTTGTCAGGAGAAAGTTATTCTTCTGCATCTCCATTGGTGTCTGTATTGTGGACTATGAACAATCTGGACATTTAGACATCCAATGGACCTGGACTTTGTTAGCACCAGGAGGTAATTTGAAAGTAGTTTCTTGTAAACTAGCCAGACTGTGGTGTGTTTTCAGACTGCCAAAAGATTTTATGCATCAGTTGAGTATGAATAATTTCTGTTCTAAACCATGTCCACGTCAACTCAGCTAATTATATCGAATAATCTATAAAGAACACAACTAAATGTGTAAGTACATACATACTTTAACTAATGATACATATCACCAATCTTTTGACTGACGTTTTACTGCAGGATCCTCTCCGTTCCTGACAGGACATATTTGTTGCTTCAGGAATTGACACAGAGCAAGAAAACAGTTTTATACACCCCATTGATATTCTGCAGGCCTTGAAACATATAGCTCTGTAGAAATCATGTAAACTCCACTTGTTTATTTTACAAACAAGAGGGGAAAAAAAACTAGTTACAGATATAAAAATCAGTTCATCTATTATGTCTGGGGTTCTTCAAAGCTGAGTTATAAAGTGAGTCTGCTGTCCCACCACAAATCCTAAATGTCTGTTATATGAATAAAAACCAGTTATTAAACAAAATTAATAAACCACAGTGCAAAAATGAAGCCGTATGAAGTTCATCTAAACTCAACATAAGAGCTCAACAGGAGCACTACCAAAGTCAGGTTCACAGTCCATCATAATGTGAACGAGGCCACCCTCCATTAACATACGGTTTTGTATAGACAACTAAGCTTCTAGGACTAGTTGATATAAAGCTGCCTAAAATATACAGAAACAGCACAAAGTTTAAAGGCATCTCTCAGGGGATGCAATGGACAGACAATGTCAAGTCCTGAATAGCAGGATGCTCAAATAACATGATTTAACCTACATTTCAATTCAATTCTAACACAGGCAGTGTATGTTCATAGATATTTAATGGGTCAGGGTAAATGCATTCAGAAGCACCTTCACACAGATGATCTACTGCAGGAACCTCTCTTCCTGAAGCGTGTTCCCTCCTAAAGCACTTGTGTGCACAGGGGAGGCATTAGCTGACATTCACGGATGGTCTCGTTGCTAAGGTTTCCAGATGAACTCGTGTAGATGGCTGAAAGAAATTCTGTCTTTTGCACCACAAATGAAGGAGAATCAATGCCCTGAGACAATTGCAGTCTCTTGGAGGTGGGACTACAGTCAAATGCCACAGTAAGGAAAAGGCCATGGTCTGTAGTTTCAAAGGACATCCATACAAAGCAGTTATAAATACTGGACCACTGCATCAGTACTCAGTGACATCAGTGAGACAAAGTCAATAATAGCAAATAAACACAATGTAATTTGCAACCAAATCATTACAACCTAGTTGCCATTAATGAAACTTGGTGGGATGAATCCCATGACTGGAGTGCAGCTATTGATGGCTACAGGCTGTTCAGAACGGACAGGTGAGGAAGGAGGAAGAGGCACTGCCATCAACATCAAGAAATAAGTAGAGTGTGAAGAGCTGTCTCTGAAGAATAGCCACGAGCAGGTTGAAAGCCTATGGGTAAGAATTAGAGACTGAGGTAACAAAGGAAACCTTGTGGTTGGTGTCTACTACAGGCCACTCAATTGAAGGAAGCCTATTAATGAAGCCTTCTTACTCCAGCTACAGGAGGCACCACGCTCACAGGCTCTCATCCTGCTGGGGGAATTCAACTACCCCAACACCTGCTGGAAAAGTAGCACAGCAAGCTGTAGGAAATCCAAGAGACTCCTGGAGCGCATCAAAGATAACTTCTTAAGTCAGGTAATAGACAGCCCTACCAGAGCAGACGCGATCCTCGACCTGTTGGTCACCAACACAAGTGAGCTAATTGTGACATCAAGATTGGAGGCAGCCTGGGCTGCAGTGATCATGCACTGGTGGAGTTTGCAGTCCTGAGGCATATGAGGCAGGGCAAGGGTAAAGTTGGGACCCTGAATTTTAGGAAAGCAAACTTCCAGCTCTTCAAGGAGTTAGTCAATAGGAACCCATGGGAAACTGCCCTCAGGGACAAAGGAGCGGAACAGACCTGGCAGATCTTTAAGGATGCTTTCCATGCAGCACAAGAGCTCTTGATCCCCAGGTGTAAGAAATCAGGAATGGAAGGCAAGAGACCAGCATGGCTGAGCTGAGACCTCCTGGTCAAACTAAAGCACAAGAAGGAAATGCACAGGCAGTGGAAGCAGGGACAGATATCCTGGGAAGAGTATACGGACACTGCCTGGTTGTGTAGGGATGGGATAATTGTGCAGGGAAGGTCAGGGCACAGCTGGAGCTGAACTTGGCAAGGGACGCAAAGAGTAATAAGAAGGGTTTCTACAGTTATATCAGCCAAAAAAGAAAGGTCAAAGAAAGCATACTGCCCCTGATGAGCAAGACTGGCAAACTGGTGACAATGGATGAGGAGAAAGCTGAGGTACTCAACAATGTTTTTGCCTCAGTCTTCACTGGCAACCTCTCTCCCCACACCTCTTGAGTGGAGGGACTGCAAGGAAGGGAATAGGGGAGAGAAGTCCCTCCCACCGTAAGAGAAGATCAGGTTCATGACCACCTGAGGAACATGAACATATAGAATTCTATGGGACCTGAGAAGATGCCTCCAGAGTCCTGAGGGAACTAGCTGATGTAGTTGCTAAGCCACTCTCCATGATATTTGAAAAGTCATGGCAGTCAGATGAAGTCCCTGGTGACTGGAAAAAGGGCAACATTGCACCCATTTTTAAAAAAGGTAGAAATGAAGACCCTGGAAAGTACCGACCTCTCAGCCTCACCTCTGTGCCTGGGAAGATCATGGAACAGATTTTAGAAGGTACGTTAAAGGCACATGGAGGACAGGGAGGTGATTCGAGACAGCCAGCATGGTTTTACCAAGGGCAAGTCCTGCCTGACTAAAGTCTTGGCCTTCTATGATGAAGTGATGACATCATTGGACAAAGGAAGAGCTATGGATGTCATCTATCTGGACTTGTATAAGGCCTTTGACACCATCCCCCACAACGCCCTTCTCTCTAAATTGGACAGAAATGGATTTGATGGGTGGACTGTTTGGTGGATGAGGAATCATTCAGATGGTCACATCCAGATGGTAGTGGTGAACAGCTCAATGCTCAGATGGAGATTGGTGACAAGTGATGTCCCTCAGGAGTCCATACTGGGACAAGTACTGCTCAATGTCTCCATCAATGACATAGACAATAGGATCAAGTACACCCTCAGCAAATTTTCGGACAACACCAAGCTGAGTAGTGCGGGTGACATGCCTGAGGGATGGGATGCCATCCAGAGGGACCTGGACAGGCTAGAGAAGTGGACCCATGTGAACCTGAAGATCAAGTGCAGGGTTCTGCACTTCAGTCAGGGCAACCCTTGGTATCAATACAGGCTGGTGGATGAAGGGATTGAGAGCAGCCCTGAGGAGAAGGACTTGGGGTAGTGGTGGATAAAAAGCTGAACACAGGCTGAGAAGAAAGCCAACTGTATCCTGGGCTGCATCAAAAACGTGGCCAGCAGGTCGAGGGAGATGATTCTCATGCTCTACAGGGGAGGGGGAGTACTATGCTGGAGTACTGTGTCCAAGACTGGAGCCCTCAGCACAGGAAAAACGTTGACCTGTTGGAGCAGGTCCAGAGGAGGGCCACAAAAATGATCAGAGGGATGGAACACATCTCCTGTGTGGACAGGCTGAGATAGTTGGGTTTGTTCAGCCTGGAGAAGAAAAGACTCTGGGGAGACCTTATTGCGGCCTTTCAGTACTTAAATGGGACTTATAAGAAAGGTGGGGACAAACCTTTTAGCAAGGCCTGTTGTGCTAGGACAAGGGCTAATGGTTTTAAGCTAAAAGAGTGTAGATTTAAACTAGACATAATGAAGAATTTTTTTACAATGGGGGTGGTGAGACACTGGAACAGGTTGCCCAGAGAGGTGATTGATGCCCTATCCCTGGGAGCATTCAAGGTCAGGTTGATCTAGTTGAAGATGTTTGTGCTCTTTGCAGGGGGGCTGGACTAGGTGACCTTTAAAGGTCCCTTCCAACACAAACTATTATATGATTCTATGATTGTAAGTTTAAAGTTTTCAGGAAAACTTTTACTCTATGACCATGGAAATATTTCTGGGAGTTCTCAAGATTATGCATGAGGGCTGCAGATCAGCAGAGCAGGTAGGTAGCTGCTAAAATGGAAGAGACCCCTTAAGAGTAGATGCAGGTTCTTCAGTCTTCCTCCTTTGTGAGGACTCTGCATGTTCCCCCTGAGTGTAACGCAGTGATTGTCCTTCATTTAGGTGGTGGACGTGTCTGTTGTGTACCTGTTCAGTGGTTTGATGAGCAGGGATGAAAAGGCATGTTTACATAAAGACACTGTAAATGGTAAATGCACTGCTGTTATTACTGTTCCTGGAGAATGAGGGTTCAGACTTAGGCTGGTGAAAAATCCAGTTTCACAACATGGAGGGATGCTCATTTATACAGGCCAGGCTCTGCCTCTGTATGGAGAATTGCCGGACTTGAGAACTGATAATCTTGAATCTGGCACCACAAACAACCCATTTTGCTTGTTGTCAGTAGAACTTTCACTGGGCAGTTGTAGGGTTCGACCAAGCATCATGACAAACTTCTAGCATGAACAAAAGAAAAAATACTTGTTAATTTCTTTCAATTAATTGGCATTTTTAATCTTTTTTATCTTCTTAAAAAGAATGATGTTGTAATCATATCATCGTTATTTTGAATAAATAGATCCTTTCTAATATATATAAAGTGAAGTGTAATCTTATGACACCACATTTAACCTAAATTTTATTAATAACTATAGTGATTTTAAGTAGCTTGTGGCTAACATTTCTGAAACTAATTAAAAAAACAAGAATATTCCCTTTTTGTGGTTTAATGAGTACTGGGAAAGACTGAAAGTCATTTCTAGATGAGTACTTCTATTAACCGTATCACTTCCAAGAATGTATAAAGTACAATAATATTTAGCTAACATTGCATTAATTAATGTGTACAAAATTATAAAATTGTGGAAATAGAATACTGCAGTGAATGACAATGAGGTATCTGCAAGGAATTACAAGTAGAGACAACAGAAAATGCTGAGGATTATTTTTCTCTCTCAAATCTGCTGTGTGGGAGGAGGAAAGCGGAGAGGGACTTTCCAAACTGTGGAATTTGTATGGGGGAGTTTGTTTTGGTTTTATGTTCTATTTAATCTCAGTTTTTTACAGATGATACTTTTGAAAGCCATTCAGAAACACATATTTTTAATGAGCTATAGCCAGCATTAATGAACATGGCTTTACAGAAAAAAAAAAAGAAAATCAAGAAAAAATTCTAAATCCCACAAGCTGTGTGACGAGCACCCAGTAGCTTTCAGCTCAGAACAAGGCAAACAGCATTTTTATTATAACTTACAATATAACCATAAATATCTGAAATGTCTCAAAGCTTGAAAAATATTGTAGAAAATTTCTTTATCTGCATGCAAATGATCAGCAGAATTGTTCCCTTAATTACGGTTCAAGCATCTGGTTGCAATATGCATGCTGAAAAAGTAGAAAGGTAAGCAGTGATCAATGTGATTTTTAAATATACTGATAAAGAAATGATTAAGATTCATCTTTAAAGAGAGTTAACTGAAAAGACTAAGCAACTTACATCTGTGAAATTAATCCTATCAGAAGGAATAAATGTCTGTGGAATCAGAATAATACAAAACTTAATGGTAGCAGTAGTATAACAGTAAAAGAAGATAGGACTTACATATCATAATAGAATGGGCAGAGATAAAAGAAAAAATCTCCAGTTCTGAAACAGCCTGGCCTGCATCTTCTGCGTGCATTATTACACATACTGTAATTTTCTGACAGTGTTTGTTTTCACTCTCTCCATGGGCAGGAAGCATACGAGTACGGAACCAAATTTCATCTCTTCTCCTTCAGTTACTGACCCACAGATGATGTTTTAATTTTAAATAATTTTTACACGCGTGCTCCTTTTTTTTTTCATATTGGTAAATTTATTTTGCATTATGCTGAAACATATCCTCTGCTCAGAATACAGGAGGACCAGTTGACAAGTCAATGGGCTGAGGCAACCACTGATGTTCAAGTTGTGCTCTTTGAGGTCCTGGTGGTCTACTGTAAATGGATGCTTTCTCTAGTAATCACTTTGCTATGTGCTACTTCAAGTAGTAATAAACCAAGATATAACAGAAGAAAAATAATCCACACAACAGTGTGAACTGATGCTACAGAAGGAAAGCTTCTGATACGCTTCTGGTATCTTCTGGTGTGGTAAGATTCATTCAGTCTTGTTTTAGGCATCTGCAATATAGTTGCCCAGGCCCAAGCTTGAAATCTGTCTGACTTGGAAAACCAGCTGAGAGGAACTCTTATTTTTAAGGCATGATTTGTCTCACTTATTTTAGCTCTGTATGTTAGGATGATTTGAATTATATATTCCAAGAGGTTTTCCTCCGTTGATATAACAGGTCTAGAGAACCATTTCATATTTGATTTGGTGAAATGAATCCCACTCACTGCCTCACTTAACAAATTGTCTTGTTGGGTATGTATGCACCACTAAGCAAAAGAGAGCCCAGGAGCAACCTTTTCACTTTATTTAACATATTGTCTCTTTTTGGAATTGCTCCTACAAGTTTTTCTTTTTTCAGCAGCCGTGCTTTAGATTCAGTTCTCCTGCCCTCCAAAGTCCCTACAACACTATCCCAGAAAGGCTTTGTCTTTCAAACAGCATTTTGCTGCACCCCAGTTTTGTGACACGTGCTATGCTTCACAACGCAAACAAATGCTACTCTGATAAACAGCTATATAACCCCCTCATTATTTCAGATATTACAAATGCAGAAAGCACACAGAACATAAAAGCACTTCAGGGACACACAACATCATACAGGGACCAAAAAAACCCAGGGGCCTAACCTGCTTTGGAGGGGAAGAACTAAACAGAGTGAGGTAAAAGGACCAGTGCTATCTGACTTCATGCCAAGGATCAGTCCCTGGCATTTTTTATGTAACACCAAATATATTGTCGTAGTCAGTTACTGTCCTTAGTTCGGTTGCCCATTAAATGACATCAATTTAATGTACAACTAAAATACCTATCCCTACTCCAATATTGATTCTTTTCCCTATTTTCTTTGTGCCAAAAAAAGTAGGAATGGTCAAAAAAGGCTCTGAATTCAATTCTTTTTCTAAGTTTCTAAATTTTTGGAGCTGTTGGCGTTAGTATGATTATTTTACATTTTACTCAATAGATGAGTTGCCTCAAAAATGTTGAGTGCAAGACAGCCTTCAGCATTGCTTTAGCAAAGGATTTTGATAAAAAGCATTTTTCATCAATCCTCAGTGCATGTGAAATCTTCACTCTAAAACAGTCTAAATAGTCCTGTATTCCAAAATAAAGTTAAAAATTCTTCCTGACCACCCCTCTCAGAATGTAATTCTGTTTCATCCATTCCTACCATAGTATATCCATCTTTCCATCATACTTCCTGAGCCAGTGCTTCCTCATCCGTCATACCTCACATCACCTTCCCACAGCTCACAAGGTCTGTGTCACGCATGTGGCAGATGTCCCTGCCGTGGTCCCAGCAGCCCAGGCTGGGTTCACAGGCACTTGTCTGACAAAGGCAGGACATGTGCATGATCTTGGTGCACGTTCTCCTTCACCCTAAACAAAAACCCAATCATATGGACAGTACGGAGATAACGCAGCATGTCAGAGGCTCAAGAGCACACTAGGCAACACCAGTCCCCCTGGCAACACGCGAGGTTATCCATTATCAAGTCAAAACCTAGGGAGACTTACACAAACCCCAGCAGGACTAAAGAAACTCTAGAATAGAATAATGACTGAATCAGCTGCAGAGTTGGCACGGAAGCTTATGACACAGGCAGTTCATTAAAAAATATCATCGTGCCATGACATAGAATGAGCTCCTGCCTCAGGGCCAGTTACTTTCTGAAGGGCTGCAATGAATAACATAGCACCCAAGGTTTGAAAAAGATTCATGTAGTGACTTAAGTATCTTGCAACAGAAAAATAGACTTTCCAAGTATAATAACATCTCTATCATAAAAACTACTTTTCTAAATAATTTGGTATACCTTCTGCTTCCCTGTGAATATATCAGAAACAATGGTGGTAGAGAGTAACATCCTCAAGTAGATAGGAAAAATTTTAATTCCATTTTTTTATGTTGTGATTTTTGTAACAAGTTTCTCACAAGGCAACAAATGTCATTTCCCATTTACACTGTGATATCAAATCAAAACATTACTATATTATTGTTCTTTGCTGCTTCAGATTACACATATATGATCTAACAAATTAGGTTTTCATTGCTAAGAAAACCAGCCCTTATTTAATGAAGTTCAAGACCCCAGTTTAATTTTCTGTATGGGTCTCCAGGAATACTGTGGCTTGGTGTGATGAAAGATAAGTATGGAATTAAAATCTTAAAAGCTGCTTTTGGTGGAAGAACAATATTTAACCTACATGCCATAAAATCAAGTTCTACTTTATTCAAAGCTAGAATATGTTTGCATACTTGATCAGCTTCATCTCACTTGGTCTAGTTTTCCATACACTAGGAAAAACTCACATATTTACATTTCAAATTTCTTCTATTTTAAGAAAATGGGAAACAACAAAGTACCAGAAAATAAAATTAAGGTCCTTATTCAAGAAATACAGACATTATCGGCTAAACTACATTATTAATGGAATAGAAGACACAGAAAACAGGAATGCACCATGTAAGAATCCAAATAACTAACAAATTGCTTTAACTTCCTTAGTATAACTTTCTCAGGCTTTATGGTATGTATATAAGTTCCCCAAATCTGTTCCCTCCAAACTCTTAAATAAATGCATGTGAAGTGAATAACCTTAAACAACTGCAGATGCCATCTGGCTTTGTATTTCAGATCTGGTTGTGACAGCAATAGCTATTTTCTTCATGATTTTGATCTTCATGTGCTAAAGTTAACAATTGTTGGGGTACAGATCTTCAGCTGTAAATTATCATATTTTCATTTAAGCCAGTAGAGCTAGGACAATTTAATTTGTCTGAGGATTCCCAAAAGTCCGTATGGAGCTACTACAGCAAATCTGGAGACTGAATTAAGTCCCTAAAGTGTGTAATGAATAGATTTAATCAACTCAAAATATAAATCTCAAGGCAAATTAGTTATAAACAGTTTCATATTGATAAAGAAGAAATGAATAGTCAAACACTGCAGGAACAAAATGAACACAATGTACTCCAATACACAGTAAAACATAGAATTACTCACTGTTTTCCTGTCAAATATCCAACTGGCTTTGTCAAATGTCCAACTGGCAATGGCTCTGGAGGGGACAGAATTTTTTCTTTGGTTTTCAGTACCAAATGTCAGCTCCTTCAGTCTAAATTTTCCCATTTTGTTTTTAAAAGTGTAAAATGTCTACTATCAGAATTAGCATATAGGTCACAGCGATGAAGCAGTTCAATCACTCTGCTGGGAATATATCAATCAGATGGGGCACTTAGAAAAACATTAAACTTTTAGTTTTTATATTCTCTCTAGGATATATTTTACAAGAAATTCTGTGTGTTGATAAAACCACTCCATCCAAGGAAAAAATTGAAGCCATATTTCCCTCGGAGTGTAGTTTTGATCTCTGGAAATGGAGTTTTGTAAATAAAGCATAATTGAGACCATGTCATTCTTCAACAATACAAGGAAAGGAAAACAATCAAGTTTTCCCTCACAGTGAAACCAAATGTTAAAGTTGCCTGAGCCTAGGACAGCATCATTCAGTACCTACTTAAAAAAAAAAGGTATTTCTTATTTTCTAATTATGTCACCTGAAAAAAGTGTCATTAGTTTGGCAGTAAGACGAGAAGTGTCACTGCTCTCTTCTAGGTGAGGTTTCAGGAGCCTAGAGATTTTATTTATCCATCAATGAAAACTGATTAGGCTCTATATTAAAAAATGAGAAGCGTACATCTGCTTATCCTGCAACGTAAATCACCTACCACATCACCTCATCAGCAATGGCAATTATTTGTCCTTCTATTGAGAAACCTTTCCCTATAACAGGAAGGGAAGTGAATGACAGCAAAATAGGGGGCAGTGCTGAGAGAAACCAAGCTCCAGAGGTCAGGATCGCATACTTATCTGCTCAGACACAAAGTTCCCTTTTCAAGTGATTTGAATGTTCAGGTAGCTTTTTTTGTACCTTTGTTTTTTTAAGTAGAATGCAGACAGTTTGAAATTCTATTGACAGATAGACAGTAGATGTTTGGACACTTTTAGGAATTAACACTGTCTTATGAAGCTGGGTGCTTCATCCCAGAACCACTAAATTACAAATCAAAATACATGCCTCAGTTGAAGCAGAAGTTTAATTGCCAGCATTAAGTCCTCAGAATTCATACTTGTATGCTTAAACTTAAGCAATTCCTTAAAATCAGAATTAAGAATTTTGGTAACAGTTCTTCCTTTTAACCAAGTAACATATTAATTGCAGGTACACATCAATACTTGTACCACTGAAAAGAACACTAGACACTCCAAGCAAAAAACCCACTTTTTTTTCACAAAGTTCTCTGCTCGTATCGTTTGACTATCTGTATCCCTCAGAAAAATTTGAGCAATGCTAGAAATATTTATCCAAATCTAGGAGGCAAGTATTTTCCATTAATTCTTTCAAAGTGCCAGGAAAATGAAATTCCCTTTGTTAATTACATATTTAATTGGTGAATTTAACACAAGTTCTGCTTTTTAGTGCAAGACTGAATCCACTGGGAGGGCATTGTGAAAGAGACACTCTAAAGTGACAGACTGTGTTGTGGGGAGCTCTAATGTTAAGACAAATCACCACTGCAGCCCCATTGATGGGGCTTCTTCAGCAAATAGTTTCTTCAGCAAATGGCCATTAGTCTCAAAAAGTGCCATGTTACTAAATGAGAAAGATGACCAAAAAAAAAAACCAAAACAAAACCAACTTGGAAGCCTTGCGTCTCCTCTATTTTAGGCATAATCCTCACCTACAAACAAATTTCTTAAGTCTGATAGTACAGCCACGTTTTCCTGCTGCTAGTGCTACACAGCCCACAGAACATATGTAATACATTTTTCCTCTTCTTTGCATGTTCCGCTTACTTTAGATTGAATACGAATAAGTTGGGAGCAATCCCATATTTTCTGTTTGTTTGTTGGCTTGTTGTTTTGTTCTGTTCTTGAAGTACGCCCAGGATCCTAACAATCCCATTTTGGACAGGAGCTATATTGCCCTCAGCTGAGCGTGCTGTTTTCACTTCATGAGATTGGACTTACAGTACTTCAGCTGTGCCTATCTCACTGACTCTTCAAACTGACTCATTGGTCAACCATCTAGAATTATTTTGGTAAACAAATTGTCACTACAAAACACAGATCATGAAACTTAGTTGTTTCAAAAGACAAGCTCTGACCCTCGGTTCTGGATTTCTGAGCACTTGCTGAGGAAGTTTTAAGCCACCCCTCTACAGAGGAGTATATTTGAAGTTCACTTCTGAAGGAAAAGATTCTATCTTTCTGTTCTTTGTGGCTTCCATTTTAGTCTGACTACAGAAGGTATTAAAAAATCAGATTATGCATTTCTTCCTGAATGGGAAGAACCATGGCCCTGTATCAGCCATGAGAGATGTTTGTTCTTTCTTGTTCCATTATTTATTGCAGCCATGGAAAAGATGTATGCCAATTTTAGTTATATAGCCACTTTGCTGTTCACAGAATAGTTCTGATTATTTTGTGTTGTGGTACTGAACAGAAAATTGGTTCTGTTTTACCTCAAACCAAGACATTTTGTTACAGTTTTCCAGAGCAGCCAGTCTGGTTGCAGACCCGGTGTGTGTTAGGACTGACTTAGAAGCAATAACAATCAGGAGCAATCATGTAATAGTATTATGTTTATCAGATTAAACACTATATTTGAATTTCTATGCATTCCAAAGAACACCATGAGATGTGACTTGACATTCTGGAGATGAATTAGGGAGGATACCTTTTCTTCTGAACAGGAATAACTTCCAAGTTCCAGTCAGGAAAAAAAACCCAGGGAATATACCTTTCCCAATTTACATTGCGGTACTCCACTGTTTAAGACAAATGGGCTAAAGGAAAATTAACTAGTTGGATTAACTAAATCTCAATAAACAAGAAACTCAGAGAAAATTTGTTATTTTGGCAACATAAGACATCACGTACATGCATTGACATTTTGGTACACAAAGGATGTCAACGTCTTCTGTGACTTGGAAGTTAAAAAAACACCAACAAGTGGAAACAGTGTGGTGACGTATAATGGATTTCTCAACCATAAAACCTGAGTCTGACAATGTTACAAACTAAGATATTAATCCACAGCAGTCAGTTATCAGTCACAAATCCACTGTAATTGTTCAGACAATACAAAAAGGATTTGTATGTCAGTAGATTGTACTAGATTGTACTAAATTGCGACAGTTCATTAAAGAAGACTTTCATATTCCTATCAATCTATCATTTGTTTCAGGTTATTGCAGTAAGAAGAGGTTAACCCAAATAAATCAAAGCTCATGTAAGAAGATTTTTCTATTTCTAGAGTTCATTAACCTGACAAGTTTGTGCTTCAGAAATAAAAGGTATTAAGATGGGGCATTAAGAGAGGGAGTATAAAAACCATTTGTGCAATAAGACCTAATCTGACCCCATCTTTACAGCCATAGAGACACTGCTGGTTTTGGTAAAACTTCCAACCAAATTTAGGATGATGATCGTTCTGTCATCATCTGGTGCCTACTGCACCATTCTGCTGCCTGTCTGGTGCCTGTTGCACTATTCTGCCGAGGCTCGCTCCTCAAACTGCCTGAAGAAGCCAAGTATTACCTTCTATTTAATACTAAGTTCCCAGCAATGATGTCACTGATTCCTCATGGCTCTAACTTCAAAGCAAACAATTAAAAGTTTTTGTTTTCTTTAAGAAAAGTAAGATCTGCCATTTCATGGAAACTTAGTAAAAGCTTCTGAAGAGGAATTCTTTGCCCAGCAACACATTTTAGCCTTTTTGAAATAGCATCTCTTTATACAACCCAATGTTCTTTTTTCGTATTACAGGAAACCAAAAGCTGCAACTACTAAGCTGTGGCCTAATAACAACATCTCACCTATTATTTTCAAAAATGTATGTTAAAGGACAAGTAATAAATAGAAATAATTGAGAAACATTGAATGTTCTGAGCTTTGAAAGGATTCAGTGAATTTTTCTCTAGCAATAGTACAGGATATGTGTTTTTTCTTGGAGTCTTTGAAACTTTGAGGTTTTAAACAGGTTAAGATTAAGTCAGAAGACAACCTGAACCCTCTCTAAAACACTTTAATCCTTCATCCACATTCTAACAGCCAGAATAACATCATTAGCTTGAAAAGATTCTTAGTCACAGTTAGTAAAGAAAAGCAAAAGTCTATTTCACTTACCAAAGACAGTATGACTTTTCTTAGATTTATTTTTCCCTCTTCCTAATGTTTTAATATATGTCGAAATGAATAAATGTTTTATATACCTGCAAATACATGCACAAATATAACTTTTATACCACCTCCCTTGCCAAGTAGAGAGTCAAGTATTTTGAAGGAGATTTTAAATCTACTTTCAGATTTTGAGGATTTCACTGGAAATCTCTGATGTGCATGATCTTCAGAATATGCTAAAGCTATCTTGTCAGCTATTCACTCTCACAGAAATTTTTCAGGTGAGAAGGAAAGGAGAAAATAACAGGCATATGACAATCCCTGGAAATCAGATATCATTTGCAACAGTAGTCTGGGGCAAGGAACTGCGAAGCAGGAAAACTTGGTATGTTTCAGTGGTGGAAGCAATTTATGTGATCTAAGCAGTAAGAAAAAGGACGAAACAAAGAAGAGGGTCAGAAAACCAACTGAAAAGGAATAATTATAGCCCATGCTCAAACCCATAAGGAGTTAAGAAGAAGGTTTTCTCAGGAAGATATCAACAACAGCCTGTTGAAGAAGCCCAAGGACACCTTCTAGCCTTCCTTCTGACCTTCCTCCCATGATAGCTCATTGTGTGGGCTGCAGTGGGAAAATAACATGTTCCTTTAGTACAGGTGTTATCACCTATTCTTCCTGGCAATAGAAGCAAACATGCTGTTTGACTTTAATTATCACTGTCATATGAAACTTGGTTCTGGCTAAATGATGCAATGCACTGCGCTTTGCTTAGTAGCGTTGCAGAAGGCAAAAATGAACTGAAAGAAAGAAGTGGGGAGAGCAAAAGGAGGAAAAGGATAATGAAAACATGTAGAAAGGAGAAAACTGTAGTTCTGCTACCTAGAGAGATGAAACTGGAGAAAAGTATTAGAAGAGAGGAAAAGACTTTCCTAAAATGTGCAGTGCACATCTCCATATCATGAGCATACTCACTTGTTTAGGACACCACAGCTTCCTAGTGAAAAGTGGTTCAAAAAGCATAAATTCTTATACAGTTTGTTACCTCACCAAAGATACCAGTGAGCAATAATCATTGCTCAAAAAGACCACTTGTCTTTTTTTAAATTGTCATCTCCAGGTTATTTTTCAGTTACAGTTTTGATTCCTAAGTTATTGGCCTGAGTTGCAGAGTAAATCAGTGCAAGGAAAGTTGTCACTAGATGTCTGGTATGAACTATTCTCATCTTATCTCGGACTTTCGGAGCAGGTCTGGGCCAGACAGTGCTACACCTAGAAAGCAGGATCTCATATTTCATTATGCTATGGGATATAGAAATGGATACCAGCAGCACCAGTCTTGGGAAATAGAGCTGTCACAGGAAAAGTGTTTGGGGGACCACTTTTTTCTAGGATTTTCTTGCAGAGTCATGGGTTTCCTCTGGGTATGCCTCCGAACCTGTGGCCCTGACACTTGCAGTTTCCCATCCTTGGGTACGAAGAAGGACACCCCACCCAGTTGTGGGGTATGCATTTTCAGGCTTGGATCCTATAGGTACAGGGCACAAATAAAAATAAAGGCATCATCCTACCTGTGATGTCTTTCTGTTTCCCTCCCATTTTCAGCCTGAGGCAGCTGAGAAACTGTCATTACCTATGACATGCCTGCCCTAACTTTAATATAGGAGTGATGGATGCTGCAAGTAATATAGTTAAGAGAGCACAGAGCTCACTGTGCTGCCAAACCTGCCAGAAAAACTAGATAAGGGCTCTGACAGCAAGTTTGCACTGAGCCTCAAGCTATCCCAGCACGCTTTGGGGACTGTGACATGGCTCCACTTTACCTATCACAGCCTCAGGGCTGTATGATATTTCCCAACCCTGTTCATGATCTCAACTACCCTACGTGCTGTAAGCTGCCGCTGCCCCACTGAATTCCTGCCTCACCTGAGTACTTCTCTTGCTCCAGCCAAGCACATGATAGTTACAGATTGTGGGAAATTCATGGCTCAGAAGTGGAAAATTTAAGTGCCTCTCAAGCACACTCAGATATCAAGACCAGACATTGGAGTACATGATCAGAACAATGAGTAAATTTGCACTGGGTCATGGAAAATTATAATCACATTTAATACTTGTCTTTTATGTTGTGACAGAGTATGAACTATGTTGACATCTCTTTTTTCTTTTCCTAAGCCAGATGTTAGAAAGAGACAAAGCAAAAGAAACAGAGACTAGGGCAGAAACACAAAAAGCAGTCTGTAAGTCTAAAATACAGCCAGTTCTGAGTCAAAACACTGGTTTTGTGTACTTTGCATTCATCAACTTTCCTTACCTTTGCAGTATTCTTCTGAAAGCATAATTTCCTAAAGAATTTGTTCCCTTTTAAAGGTCAGACAGGTGGGTGGCCATCAGGCAAAGAACATGTGCAGAATAAGTTCCCATATGTATACACACACTCAAATAATATATAAATTTGTAGTCCATTCTTTCTCACAAGCAAGGTCAAAGTAAAGCAAGCCTTCATGAAATGGGAGAAAGATTTTATATAATTTATATATAAATACAGTCATTAAAAGCAGAAATTAAGAAGAGGATAAAGTTTTTTTGAATGACCACTACCAAATCTGCCAGTAAATTTAGAAACTGTAAGAAAGAGGGCGAGGAGACTACGTATCCTGTGATCGATTTGACACAAGAGTAGGAGAGATGCGCATTAGAGGGGACAGAGCTGACAGCAAACTGACCTACAGAAGGAGGAGAAGTGGCAGTTACCTATAAGTGGAGTTAACAAGTTATAAAGCAGGAACGAGCTAGCCAGCTGGAACACGGCTGGGAGAATTGAGAGAATACTTTTGACTAAAGCGAACTACGGAGAAAGAAAGATGATGTATGTCGGTGAAGTGTAAAGGTTTATATTTGAACATATTAGCTGTTCATGCACACTTTTGTTTAGTAATTTTCCGCCTTCATCAAAACAGTCTCCAAAAGACTGGATGAAGAGATGATTTATTTTTCGTTGTAGAAATATATCTGTCCATTTAAAAACAGCAGTAGCAACAAGAATAATAAAACTTCCACTGTCTCTTGGAAATACATGCATAGGGATTTCTCTTGTACCTCTGCAATAAACTCATCTAGAAAAACAAAGCAGTAAGCTTTTTACACAAAGATTATTATTAGCTTTGAAAACAAACAGAAATAAAGCTGATAGCAAACTATTATACATTCATAGGAAGATGCACAATAAAAAGGAGAAAAAACTGAAAAAAAGCATGAAAAAAATGTGAGGCTTTTTCCTGCTTCAGGGAAAAATTTTCCTACTTCACAATAACAACCTCATTCACGGAGAGAACATTGCATCCAATATGCTTTATTTGAGCATATTCTCATTTCATGCTAAATGAATAATGCAAAATAAAAATAGGAGTATTCTCATTGGCTGTTGAAGCAGATTATTTTTTTTTTTACCTTTTCTAAATGTTGAGCCTGTTAGTCTGCACAACTGCATCTCCTCTCAAACTTGAGGGGGGGTCTCATACCCATAGTGCTGAGTTCTGTGTAAATTAAACCCTTTCTGGCACCATCAAAAACATTTTATGCTTTGTACATTTCCAGTCCTGCTGAAAAACAGTAGGTCCTGACTTAAAGCCAAATCTGAACTTTTTTTTTTTTTTTTTTTACAGCTGGATACCCTTGTGACTAACCACTCAGGAGTGATACTATTGTGTTCAGTGCCAAACTCCTACAACATGCAGATAGACATGTTTTTTATTTCCTTCGGTTTCTGCTAAACTGACATGCATTCCACTCTCCTGACGGAGGCCTTTTCAAGTGGTAATTTCTTTAAAGGCAAAGAAAAATCAATTCAAATTAAGATAGGAGTGTGAGATCAAACTTTCTCAGAATTTCTTGCAAGCAGTAAGTCATTAAAAAGTTAATAACCCTAAATGGCATGGTATTTTGGTGATCACCACAGTGGCATTAAATTTAAAAATATGATTATATAATCTGTGCTCATAGGTTAAACATTCATGTTTCAGTGTTTTTAACACACTCTGCCTCCTCCTGTTTAGCCTAACCCTGAAACCAGCTGAGATGAATCCAATCAATCACCAGCTGCCTGCCTGCCTTCCTGGGCATTGGACAGACCTCACTGGTGGGGTGGGCGTAATCCTCTGCTCCCGAAAATCCTCAGATCTCTTTTACGCTTAGATCACAGGTAGTATAGATACAGGACATGCAGTCTGTCACATAAGCCAAATGACTTTTTTCCTGCTATTTCATGAGTGCTTCAACTATGCTACAACAGATAAAATGTGGAGAGAAATACACACCAAGCAGTAACGTCAAATGAATCACAGTGCTGAATATAAGTTTTAAATGAATCCCCACAGAAATTAAAGGACATGAACTCCACAGATTTTAAATAACCTTTCAGTGATATCCAAGTAAGTGTTGGGTTCTCTGGAACACAGATCAGGAAAGGTCTTCAAGAGCAGCTATCAAGCATAAACATTACGTGCCTCCTAACACACAGAGAACATAGCAAAAGGCTAGCGAGCATGGGCCTCTCATCCTTCTGGGAGAAAGTTCCCAGTGTCTTTTTGAGGTGGGAGAATTGACATCAGCCAAGGTGAAAAAGACAAGCCGTACAGTATAAAGGCAGTTTCAACCCTGGGATGTCTCTGTTACAAAGTCTTGTGTGACCTGCGCCCGGTGATTTCTTTGAAACAAATCAAGCATTATGTTTATGTAGACTTCTTTTCCATATGGTCAAAAAAAAATCTTTAAGTTTGGAAGTGAAAGAAAAAATGCTGGAGAAAGAATTAGTGTACAGTAAAGAAAATAAAGAAAGACTTCTCCGCTTCCCAAAGGTGTAAATATGACTATTAAGAGAAAGCTTAGCTCTGTGTATAAGGGACTAACTATTATGTGCACTCCTCACTTGATTTCATTTATATAGACATCAATAAGAAACAAGTCATACCCACAAAAATTGGCTTGTATGATCAATAAATAAAACAAAAGATAATATAGTTGTTATTAAGAATGATGTAGATTTTTTTATTAATGGCTAGATGGGGCACATGAAAATGATTCCACTGTTAGAGGTCTTCAGCTCATGCCTTCATGGGCCTTGCTCCAGTGTTTAAAATATAGAACCTCTCTAACTATACAACACTGTTCTAAATTATAAGACCAAGTATGATGTCATTTGTATGTATTGCAAATACTAAAAAATGACTAAAGCCTTCTAATGTCCAACGTAAAAAGCATACGTCGATGGAAACCATCTTATGTTACATGTCTGCTTGAACATGAAGCTTACAATTGTATTCCCCCCGAGGTAGCTTTCTGTGACCTGCTCTGTCTACTCATCACCACACCGGTGAAGAGAAGACATTAGTTGGGGGTTTTGGGATCTGTTCTTATGGACAACCATAGCTACTTTTAGGAACAATGAGTGGCACCCTATATTTCCATGGATGTGATTACCATTTGGGCAGAGGGAGATGGCCCTGTTTTCCATAAATACTCATACAAGGGATGCAGAAAAATTAACCTTATATCATCCGGGTAAGGCACATATTTTTCCTTTCCTTCCCTCTGTCCTCACAGAGCCACAACAGCGGAGCACTCTTAGCACCACACAGGATGTGTATTGCATGTTTGCTGCCATTCCCCTGGCAGAGCCTGCTTTGATGTCTCATCAATAACTAAGCAAACAGCAGCCGTCAAAGATCCCTCATCTTTGACACTGTCCACGCTGACTAAATACTTAAGTTCTTTATAAATCATTTTACTTCTTCCACGTGCTGCAGTTTTTCTCTAAAGAAGTTTTAACACTCTGAAAATCAATCTTCCCATTTCATGCTGCGGTCAACCTCAGAAAGAGTAGTTATTCTAAGTGTTTGATTCACAAATATTGTCTGTAACCAACAATAACAATATCTGACTGAGGTTTGGAGTCTGCATGTAACTGTGTGCACTCACACACATTTGTAGCCATACACACCTCATTTCCAGAGGTGATAGCCACATGATATAGTTCCAAAGCCAAATATTCCTGATAACCCTCTGTCTATAGCATAACTCCATGCCATGAGCTTTAACCTGAATTTAATATTAGAAGCCATTAATATTTTAAAAATAATTTTTGTATGTCAACCTAAAATCACTACAGATGAACAGAACGATGCAAGCACCTATTTTCTGTAAAATGGTTAAAGGTTTCATTTTCAGAACTGCAGAATTGCTATTAATCTGTATTGTTACCAAGAATTATTTGTACGTCATCAAACTTACTGACGTGCTGTTTTATACTTTTGAAGGGAAAAAAAGAAGGATTTTCATGGAAATTGGATGGGGAAATGGATCCACTAAACATCTCATAATAGGCAACCTTCAAGCACATGGATTTGGTGGGACACAGGCAGAGTTCGTTGGCAGGTCTGAAGGAAAATTATTCATGGAAGTACAGCTTTCCAGGTAATTCAGAAGCGTTCAAGGCCATATTTGTCACTGTCCATGAATTTAAAATCTCTGGAGCTGTAAGATCAGATTTATTCTGTTGAGAAAGATAATATATTTCATAGTCTTTTCAAAATGACTGTAACTATTTGGAGTCACTTAGAATTTTGTATATTAGAATAATCTCTTTGGGGAAAGATTAGTGAATGACATGCAAGACAAATACTCAAGGCATGCATGGGCTCCAGATCAAGTAGTTCTACTGATTATCACCTGGATGTAAAAATTAGGTATAAATAATGGGGTATCAGACATGCAACTATGTATTAATTGGAAGATATTCAAGAAACTGGAAAGGTTGGTTTACTTTGCTATAGAAACATATCATAAAGAGTCATATGGTTCAAACACTGCACCTTTGACTTCCTTTAATCTGTATGAGTTTGCAGCAGCTGAAGATCTGATTCATCAAATTTGATTTCCTGTGGATTCTGGGTCTTAGTTTTAATTTAATTGTTCAACCATAGTATTACAATAAAATCGCTGATTTATAGTAAGCTCATTACTTTTAGACTGTGTAGTTTAAATTTTATTTCCTCTAAATAGAGGAAGCCTTCTCATATAATGGATTCTTGCTTGCCTCCGATAACAACTAAAATCTATTAACTTCATTGAAACTCGTCATGTGCAGAACATTAAGCATGTGTATATGATTTTTGCAGAATGGATCTAATTTTATTCTCATTAAACTATAGGAGTGGTTTTTTGAGAAAAGAAAGGGAAATTGGGATAAGTTCTTAATACTTATTTATTTTGTTTTATCCTAGTAAGCCAGAACAAGCAAGACCAAGGAATGATATGAGTTTTCCTTTCAAGATTATTCAACTGTGTGTTTAGAAATAGAAAATAAAAACAGTAATAAATGATAAAATGTGTTCTGTTATTTAATATATTATATTAAATGTAGGCTTTAAAAAATATTCCAGGAATTAGATTGATCAAAGATGTTATACAATACATATATACTTTGCAGTACAGAAACTTCCACCATGTTTGGGGTGTGTATTTTCTTGCTTTTTATGCTGAAATTGTAAGATGTATTTTTCAATTGCCTGACAGCTTTAAAATGTGAAAATAGTTAAAAGGAAAAAAATATTGGTTTTCTTTAGGGTTTTTGTGTTGTTCTTTTCATGCCACTGAGTTCAGACCTAACTCCAGATCACAAACCTTGAAGTGCTAGAGGGATGCTTGTAAACAAAGTTTTTGGCTGGGCAGAAGCAGTGTGTGAAACCAAGTATTTTGTTATTGAATATATTGGAGCTGGCTTCCATTATCTGTGCTTGAGAGATTTTATTTTCCATATTATTTCACTTATTTGTTTTCCCTATCTCCAAAAACCTAGCAGGGTGTAAGTAGGCTAGTTCATTTAACAGCGTTCATTAAACATTGTTGAGAATTTGAGCAATATTGGACATGAATGTGCTGTTGCACATGAAACTATTCAAAATGTGGCAGCCAAGAAGTGCTCTCTGTGGAGTCATAAGCTAGGTGATGAAGGGAAGATATGAGATTCAGCTAGCCTGGAAAGACCCTCGGCTGGGAAGCAGTGAAAGGTTTTTAACTTCAGAGGCACTGGGGTAAAAAAAAAAAAAAAAATCATTGCAATTTTCAAGATAGTAGAAGAATTGACAAGTAATTACAAAAGCCTTCAAGTGTATCAACACTGAAGAAGTAAACAGCTTTTGCTGCTCGGAGTGCTCGGAGTGAAAGAGGCCGGGCTGAGAACTCGCTGATCAGTGTGGTGCACGCGGATCCCTGAGGAAGGACCAGGCTCCCTCCCACTCTGCTTCCTGCTGCAGAGCAGCTGGGAATTACCTTCATTACCTTGGCATGCACATCCTGGTAATCACTTCAGCAAGGTAGCTCTACACTGTTTAATTCCTAGTGACCAGGAATCTCACTTCCAAAATACACCTAGAGTTGCAGATAAAGGTCCTTCCTACCACTCATGGGACGTTGCAGAGGTGCACTAAATTCTCTGCTTATGTTAATTCGAACTCTTACCTCTCCTGATGCTGGGAGAAAAGCATCTTAGGAAAGTTCTCGAGTCTGTAATATTGCACAGAAACAAACGAAAGATGCATTCAGTGGATAGAAAAGAAAGTAGAAGCATGTGTAGCCTAATGCACTTAGCTACGCAACTAATAAAGCAGTTGTACTTTTTAGTTTCAAAATATTTGAGCTGTCCTGGGAGCCAGGATTAGGACTCAGGGCTATCCTAACTAAATTGCATTAACCACTGCACTGTGAAGTCTGTTATGTTGTGCAAGACCAAAGAACCTGCACTATTTTAACATTCAGTATGTTGACAAGGTGCTGTCTTGCACTCAGTAACCAGGAGAGCTTGCATTCCAGAGATGCCCGTGAGTGCCTCAGCCAGAAGTCCTCTGGAAATAACAAAAACAGAAACCGTAGAATCCATCTAAATTAGATGTGAGTTCTGAGATGTGCTGCGGAGCTTTAGCAGGATTCTTGGTGTGGGCAAAGAGGGGAAAAAAAAAGAAGAAAGAATATTCTGTGACTTGGTCCAGATATGTTTCCAATGTTTTTGGCTGGGAATATTGCATAGCAAAGTCCTTTAATCTCTCTGGGAAATTACAAAATTGTTAAATATTTTTCTGACTCTTCATCCATTAAAACATGTGTTTTATCAGCGGATCAAAAATCCAAAGCTTTTCTCTAGCTTCAAAGATTCAGACAGAAGTTGGAAGAGGCATTTTTGCTGTACAATGATAATGAAACAAAATGTATTCCAGAACACAGCTTTAAATTACAGAAATACCACATTTGCTGGAATAAAAATATATAGTGGCCCAGGAAGGAGAAGAGTGAGCAATTTTTCCAGTTACTGATTTGTGCATCACATAAAAGTATGAATATATTTAAATTCTGTGTAAAATACCTGTAAAATGCATTGTATTTTACAGTTCAAATTTGCTCTTAAATGGAGGGATTTAAAATGTCCTTTTATCTGAAGTGATATCAGGCTGTGTATGAAAATCCAGCCTAAAGGTCAGATAATGCTAAATGATGATCAGTCTTCCCCTGCAACCTCAGTACAGGAAGGTAGCTAGCTTTGATCTTTCATTATTTACTCGAACTGACAAGACTTTTTTAGCTCCTTGAAGACAGAGCAGATTTCAGTTAAATTCATGTCAGGGGCCAAGGCTGAGCCTTAACCCCAGCTGGGGATTGAACTCCCAACCTTCCAGTGCAAGGATATGTTTGATGCCAGGTCACTTGCTCAAGCGCTGTGTCGTGTACAGAGTTGCATGCTGTTACTCCGCCAGACTAGATTTATTTACTCGTCCAGTTTAACTGTGCTCCTGAGTCAAGCCCATAGAAGCTATAATGTCCAAGTTGTCTTCACTTTTACAAGACACTTTCTTCCTTGGCAGGTATATTGACCAATATTTTTTTAAAAAGCTGTTTTTTGTAAAAGTTGTCTATTTTATTTGACAGCACCTATCCTCAGCTGCTCTTCATAAGAGTGTCATACCCCATTTGGTTTTAATTATTTCAAAAACAGGGTCCTCCATCACTCTGAACTTATTTCCCGCATAGTCCACCTTAAAAATTAGTTATACCAATTCCCACCTTGCTCATTTCTTGATCCTCCTTTTACAATCCATGGTCCAATTACCATTTCTAATGCCAGGTCTGTCTGCATCCCAACTATCTTGTACTATTCTGGTTTTGCCTTGCCCTTCCCCTAACAGCATAGCTGCTGGGCTATGCAGGCTTCCAATTGTGCCTGGGCACAGAGAGCTAAACTCTGGACATTGAGAGGGCAGAACACAGGTTTGAGCACTTATAACTGCTTACACCCTGGTTAGTACCTCTTGAATTCACAGACAACATTCAGCATCACAGAATCACAGAATCGCAGAATGGTAGGGGTTGGAAGGGACCTCCGGAGATCATCTAGTGCAACCCTGCTGCCAGAGCAGGGTCACCTAGGGCAGGTTGCACAGGAACGCACCTGCTCTGGCAGGATCAGGTATGTTCTGATCCTGCTCTGGGCATTTTTTGACCTAGTGTCAGTTCTTCATATTTGTTTCACCCTTTCTTTTTTTTTTTCTTACTATTTGTGTCTAGAGCAGGGCAGGTGAGATTGTTTGCTTAGGACATCCTCTTCTGAAAGACCAGAGAGTACTCCACTTCATTATGCTGCAGGGCCTGTTAAGATACACACAGTTTCAGCTTCTGCATTATGCCCCTAAAGCCTGTAACATAGAATCATGGAGTTATAGAACATCTCAAGTTGGAAGGCACCCACAAGGGTCCCTCCCCGCTTTAATATCAACAGAATTTAAATGCAAATCCAACCATAATTTGCAGAGCTGATAAAAATTATCCTCATGATTCTCAGTCTAAGTCACATTCAGAAGAAATAGTTCCAGGAAGGCACTCTTTCCTGCTTTATCCCTTGCTCCACTTACCTCCATTTCTTCCTTTACTAAAATTAGAGCCATGTTAGCCTCCTTCCTCAAAATTCATGCTTCATAGAAACTTCTCCATGAAATCCTGCTGTGTCATTAAACAATGCCAGTGTCAGTGAATGAAATCTCACATTTACCGCTGGAATCCAGAAGAGGAAAGTTTGGTCCCTCAGAACATTGTAACAAGATCAGTGGGAGTTCACCCTACCTCAGGAAGCGATGTGGTACTGAGTCCGTCAGCTGTGTGCACAGCTGAAATGTGTAATGCACTGCCACAGTCAGCAATGAGGTGAACTTTGCTCAGTTCTGCACAAGAGCAGATGGAATTAAGGTTGGGGGGTGAGAAATAGAGAGTGGGGATACTTTAAAATTGTGATTTGAGTTGATAAATTGTATCTGTAAGTTCGCATTTCGTGTGGCTACTTAGACAAAATGGTTATCACTTAGTCATTCAAATTTTTCCATAAAAACTGAAGAGTATTTATTTGGATGTTTATAATCTATGGGCTACATTCTGCTATCTAGCTGCTTGTTTCATTCCTGCAATGTGAATTAAATTTTTACATGATGACAGGACAGTATATAGCCTTAACTTTCCCATCAACAAGTTGTTTTTGTAGGGAAGAAGAAATAGGATAAATCCTTTCATCAGTGAGAGGAGTTCTTATGCTAGGAAACAGCATTAAGTTACAGTGCGAGCTCTTGCTTTCATGTGGGAGATACGAATATGAAGAAAAAAAATGCACTGATCTTTTTCATTAAAGGGAACTATTCATCCAAGCAGTGTTGCACACAGTCTGAGCGCTGCAAAGAGTAACATTCTTCCCTGTCCAACTGTAAGTCATAAGCAATGAGAAAAACCTCCAAGGATACACAAAAGATGTTGGTCAGACTGAGTAGGATCATTATACCAACTCTTACTTGGTTTGACTGGCAAAACAGAATACCGGCCAAGTCCCACAGATGCCAAGAGCTGAGAAAGAAGGCTTTTGATGCACGGTCTACTCTTATGATTTTAATTTGTATTTATTTAGGAAATGTATTACAGACAGCTATGGAGAACACTTTCACAATACTGTATTTCATTAGAGCTATGTTCTGAAGCTGATGCAATCTGGGCATGAGCTAAAAAGACCATGAAAAAAAATAATTCAATCAGTAGAGCAAAAGGCAAAATGTGCTTATTCAGTGGTTTCTTAAAAGGACAAACAAACCATATTTTGGTTGGAAGTAGTGTGCAAATTTAACTTCTTATTAAAAGAATTTTTTTGGTCTCTTTAATCTTTAAAAAAAGTGGAAATGTTTATAGTTCCATCCACATGGAAAAATACAAATTCATGTTTACAGCAGGTGATTCTCAGCATGTCGCAGGAAATGCTCTGCGCATTTCCACACACTTAGAATACATATTTGAAAGTTTCAATATCAAAATGCATGAGCAGTTTTCAAGATATTTAAATGTAGCTGGCAGCTACCAAAAAGAAGACAGCAAGATTCTGTTTGTACATACATTAGGAATGACACAAAGCACACGATGTAAAATTACTCTGCATTTGAAATTAGACTCCAAATGGCAGCTGTAGGTAACTTTGTAGTAATAGTATCACTCTGCATCATTCTGCAGTACTCTGGGACATCCTACGGTGCTTTGTGACATTAAGAAGCCCATCACAAAGAGGCAGAAATGAACACTTTGGAGTTTCAGACAAAAATAAATGGTATCTGATAAACACCCCTATGGAAATTTCTGTAAATGTGTTGGTTTCCTCTGAAAGGACAGCGCTGATGATGCTCATCTACTCATCTGAGCTCGTCCCTTCAGGACTTCTTCACAACTGTGAAGAGTTGTGGAGAGATGGAGATGAGATGGAGAGAAAAAAAAGTTTCAGGACACAATTCATTTAAATCATGCCCTCTAGAATAACAAAAAAACCCCACCCTTCCAGAAAACACAAGTCAAATAAGTTATCTTCAGAGAGCTTCCATCTGTTGAAAGTTTATTTGATGACTGATACAAATTTAGAGTCAGGTTTAGGTGAGATAAATACCACCTTATGTGACCAAAAACGTCAGGTGCAAGCTCATTGATCAAGAATTATGATTGTCAAATATGCCTATTCCTCTGCAAGAGTTTTCTGAGTAGGATCAAATAAACTTTCACAAAATCAGAACGGATCACAGAGATGTAAATCATCTAGGTCTTTAGTTGCTACAAAAAACTGGCTTTACAATACCATTCCACCCTCTGTGTTTCTGATAGCCTAAAGCAAGTTTTTTTCTTTGAAGTCAATCTTTATTCCAGTGATTCTCTGTATGGGAGATTTTCAGATAGATTTAAACTTTCTCAGTCATCCAAATCTCTCACTGGACAGTGCTAAAAGCAGTGCTGTAAACAGAGAGCCTGTAGCTGATGTTATAGGAGACAACTAATTTTTATTTGTTGCATCAGTTGTAAGAAGAGCACATACAGAGGCATCTGTATTACGCTTAGATGATTCACTAATTATGTCTTCCTGCTGGTCATGTTAGCAGAATGAAAAACAGCGGTGGCTAGCGGAAATGTTTCTTGGTGATCTCTCCTAAAGTGAGCAATTTAGTTATTTGTATTGCCCATGAGAGTTTCACCCCTTTTCCTAAAAAGATAAATTAAGCAATGGTTACTTTGTAATGCTGGCTATGCAAAACCTTAAGGGAGCATTTTGTCCGTCTTGGGAGGCTGGAAAGATGCAGGCGTTAGTGGTTATGACTACCTCGTTAAATTTCACAGACAGGGGCATATTAAAATGTCTACGTAGCAATAGGCCTAGTTCTACAGAAGAACCTGAAGACCAAAGTCTTGGTCAGAGTCCAAGTTCACTTAAAATGCTGTCCCTAAACAAGGATAAAAGTCAAAAGGCCAGTCAGGACAGATTTCTTAAGGGAAGTTGTTTACCATAATAACTTGATAGCAGTGTCACATCAGAAATATTTGGAAAATGTAATTTTAAACAATAATGTTATTGTGAGATGTCACAGATTGTTTTGCCTAAGGATGATTCAAACATTACAGTTAGAACAACAAGAAAAGGAAAACAAAAAGTTAGCAAGAATGAAAATATCTTTTTCCCCCCATTGGTCTCAGCATAAAATGGAATAAGAAATAAATCTACAATTTATCCTAAGATTTACCCAAAGCCTATTGAAATCAGAGGCAATTTTGCTGTTATTTTCATGGCTGTGTCCCTGAGGATTAGGGATCAGGACCTGTGGACCTGTGCTTGTGTCTGGTAAAAGTTCCCACCCCTCAGTACCGGTGTACCAGCCCTTGAAGAATAAAGGGAACAGAAAAATGTTAAGAGCTGGCTGTCATGGCACACTACAAGGATTCACAGTGATTTGGTATTTTTCCTAGTGGCAGCTAACATATCTCAAATACTGGAGGAATTAAATTACTCTGCTCTGTGTTTTCTTTCCCTGATAACCACTCCAGCAGTGACTAGATGGACAACTCAAATAATAACAAATGCAGCTCTGCTTGGGCTGTGAAGCCAAGCCAGCTAGCACTAACTGGGACCCTGCGTGCACTACATTACTTACAGTATTTATATTGCATATTTTTCCCTGACTGCAAAACTTATAAGGCACCATTAATATTTAACAGATAACCAGGGAAAAGTAATGCATCTTGAGAGAAAAAAAATAACCCCATGAAGTTCTGACTCTCACTTCAGTGGCCTATAGCTGGGGCAGAGTCTTGTATCATTCAAGTCAAAAGCTACTAAAATGTTGAAAATTGTATCTAAGAGGTGAATGAAAAACAAATGTTAGATATTTCAGTCTGGCTAGGTAATTCACACAAAACCTGAAACACACTAAAAGGTTACATACCTTTTTCTATATACACACATTACAGACACACGCACACCCCCTAAATATTTATGTCCTTACGATCTAGTATTAAGGTGAAAAACCTCTGGACCTTTTAAAATTGCTTCTTACTAAATATACAAATAAAGTTTTTTCGTTTTTAACCAATCCTTCCATTATAACAGACCACCGTGTGACTGCTGCCTCCGCACTCATCAACTCTAGGTGAAATACTGGTAATCAAATTAGTCAAGGGTGTGCTAGGAACTCCCAAGTTTTTGAAAATTTCGTCTGTTCCTCAGGACAGAGTCATGAACATCATGAATAAGAACAGTAGATCCTTCTCACAGGATAGGAGACTGAGAAAAGAAACAAATAATCACATGATCACCACAATCACTGCATTTAATTTCTTAGACGAAGTGATACATACCCACACAGTACATGAGGCTTCTGCTGGCCTGACTTCGTTCAATTTCTGTTTCATAATTCACTTTAACAGTCAAGGTTTCGTTTTAGAGGCATTGAGTTATTCAAGTGTATTCACATTTACTTCAATAAACCTTTGTTTCAGTCACAGAACCCTTCAGTCTAAATGGTTCTGGTCCTAAGACAGATTTCATAGAAATGACAGACAAATAGTGAAAAGATGCTGCGCGCTCTGAATGAATGCACAGATAAGCTATCAGAAATGTAAGTTAATAAAAAAGATTTGGGAAAAATCTAGAAAAAGTTATCAGGGGCAGTATTTTGTGCCATTTTTATCAGAAGATGTTTGGATATATTTGAGTCGTAAAAAAATCACGTCATGGAATTTTTTGTACCCGTTTGTATGCTACTTTACAATTGGTGCTGAACTAGTCACAGCTAAGAGCCCAAGATAAATCTCAACTAATCTTCTGCCTGCATACATTGTCATAGTTCTATGAATTTGAATAGTACTAGAGATATTTAGTTCATTTAAAAGTCTTGTCTGTTATTACTGGAAGATAAAATATTATGTTATTATCCTGAAAAGGACTTGTTACATATTATTATAAAGTAACTTTTTTTCTGACACTACAATTGTCTTTTTAAGTTTTCGCTTCATGTTCTTTACATCACTTCAAGCTTGTCTGTATAGTCTGGGGAAACATGCACAGAGAACCTATTACATTTTGTCTTGATTGCATCTGCTCCTTAAAAAAAGAGTCTAAAGAAAACAAGAAGCTTTGATTTTCAGCTTTACCAAATAACTGTTCTCAGACAAACGGTTTATATTGAAAGATCTCAAAGGATCACAGAACCGTTCAGGCTGGGACGGACCTCAGGAGGTCTTTAGTCCAACCCCCTGCCCAAAACAGGGCCAGCTCTGGGGTCAGATGAGTCTACTCAGTAGACTCAGTACTCAGTTTCTACCCATCTGGGCTTGAAACCCTTTGAGAATGGAGAAGGCACAGCCTCTCAGGGTGACCTCACTGTCCTCACAGGGAAACAGTTTCCCCTTATACCCAGCCTAAACCTGCTGCAATTTCTACCTGTTGTCTCTCACCCTCCTGCCCTGCACTGCTGTGAGGAGCCTGGCTCCATCTCCTCAATGACCCCTTGTAGATGCTGGAAGGTTGCTAGGTCCCTCTAAAGCCATCCATTCGCCAGGATGACCCAGCCCGGCTCCCCCAGACTCTCATGACAGGGAAAGTGTTCCAGCCCCACAGCCTTTGGGTCCTTCCTCTGGACCACATAATTTCTGTTGATCAAAAATATTCTCTTGAGGAAGTTGACTCTTTTCTTTCCCTAGGATTTGGAAAAGAATGTAGAAAAATCCTTTCAGAAGTTGTCTAAATTTCTGTGACTCCAGCTTCATTCACTTAGGTCACTCAAAGTCAAGACTGTAGGTGTGCACGGAATACTTAAATAGCCACCTAAAATATACAAAATATTTAAACTACAGTTTCACCTTATAAACAACCATAAACTTCAAAACTACATACATCGCATTCCAAGGACAAAGCTACATCAGAAAATGGCTGCTGTGTGGTAGCACGTAACTGTGGAATGTATTTTCTCACTTGAGAAAAATGGAAAATTCTCGTAACAATAAAAATAGTCAAATAAAGTGAATGGTGACTGTCATCAGTACAAGGAAATCCCTTCTTGTCATTGAAACTGTTTTTTTAATCATTAGTGCTAAGAGAAAACAATAGCAAAAATGTTTTGCTTGCTGTCAAAATTCAAAAGAATTCCCATGGTTGGGTATATATTGATTCATCTAGTGGTCTTTTTTGCAGGGGCATACATATGCAAGCAATAATGATTTTGCGGGGCAAATACTAACACTGATTTATTACCAGAGGTCAGAGAGCACTGGTGTTAATGGAAACGTTTACAAGAATGAAGGTCACAGGATTTGGTGCTGTGCCAAGAGCAGGAGTCTCTTCTCTTCCTCGATGGACCTGCAGCTCTTTACTGCAACATTGCATTGAACTCAGCAGGCCAGGGTGTTGTCTGTTGTGTGTCTTTGATCCTCCTTCCAGACCAGTTAGAAGACGTGTTGGAAGGAAGATAAAGCACCTTTCTCTGTCCCTAGCATAAACACTGAACACAGAAATATTAGGGGATTTATGGACAGCCTCTGCTCTCTTGGCTGTGCTGCTGCTGTTCTTGTTAGCTGTGTGGAGGGTGTGCATCAGTCTTCAGCATCACCTACATTTACCTTGTGAAGTCCATACTACCTGACCTTGAGTGTGAGGCAGTACCATCTTTTAGAGAGTCTTCTTGCCTGGGAAATTAATGATCCAGTGGGGAATCAGGAGGTTAGGCTTAAGAAAGGAGCTATAAAGCTCTGGACCACATGGCCGTGAATTGTTTTTGCGGTTCAAAGACGAAAGAGCAGATGGGAGAATCTACACTAATCTTCTCTCCAGTCCTTGTAACTGGTTGTTCAGTAAGAGAGACTTAACTGAAAAGTAAAATTACTGAAAAGAAAATTGGTTCTGTTCTACCTCAAACCAGGACACAGGTCACAAACGTGGAAGACTCTCTTCAGACAGCAGCAAAGGTCTCAAGTGCCAGACTCTTTTCATTGGTTCCCAGTGACAGGACGAGGGCAACGGGCACAAGTTAGAACATAGGAAGTTCCGTTCAAATACATGGAAAAACTTCTTTACAGCGAGGGTGACAGAGCACTGGAACAGGCTGCCCAGGGAGGTTGTGGAGTCCCTTTCTCTGGAGATTTTCAAGACCCGCCTGGATGCAGTCCTGAGGGATGTGCTCTAGGCAATCCTGCTTTAGCAGGGGAGCTGGACTAGATGATCTCCAGAGGTCCCTTCCAATTCTGAAGTTTCTGTGATTCTGTGAAGTGGTCTTTCAAATTGCTCTCTCAGAGACAGTATATTCTGAACCTTAGTCAAGTTTTTTGCCCCCCCCCCGAAGTGACTAGTGAGATCAAACATCTGTATTTCTGATCATCAACTTCAGAAATTTCAGCTAGACCTGGAAATCTGGTGTAATAAACATTCAAGTATGAGAATAATATCTTGAATCTTATAAAAGATAATCTGTGAAAAAGAGAATCAGTAAGAGGAATAGGATTCCCTCCCAGCAGAACTATAATAACAATATTTTCAGAAACTCTTACTATCAGCGGTAAATTCAACTCTATGATTAAAAGTATCTAAATAAAAACAAATACTTGGGTTTGATGTTCACAGCATTTGAAATAAAAGTCCATTAAAATAAGCCCGCAATTTAGATGGGCAAATTAAAAGATGCAACGAAAATTAGAACAATATGATACTGTGGCCGCTATAATATAATGGTATACTGTTTTATACAATCTTTTTTAAATGGCTTCTCACTTCTTGTCTTTATTTACAATACAGTACCTTATTATTTTCTGCGCCTGTCTCCAGTCCTTGAGATGAACTACTTGGAATATGTAATTCAGTTGCACCTTATTTGAAGGCAGTTTTTCTCTCTGAAACATATGGAACAGTTCAACCTCACAATTTAAAGCAACATCTTGTTTATAAATTGAATTAAATTTCTCAGCATTGGAATATTGTCAGGAAAACAATGCAGTCCTCTCTTATTCTTTCAAGTGCCCACAGGATCTTTCCAGATTTGCAATAGGTTGATTCATGAAATACCTACAACAGGTATTTTTGATGTTTCTATTCAAAGTGATAGTGCCCACAAAGCTACCTTACATTAGGACTTCTTTCTGGAAAAAAAAATCAAAATCAAAATCCATTTATATTCTTCTTAGGCCTTATTCCATATAAATAGACACCTGAAAAAAGCACATACGATAAATTATCATGCTGCTCTATCAATCATATGACCCACTCTGCCAAAGCCAGGGGATAATTTCTTGCTGGCATAAAGTAGCCCAGAATTTCAACCATGGTTCTTCTGTTTCTTCACAACATGAATTTTAATGCCTTAGTTATTGCACACTCATTTATTGTGCTCTTCAAAGCAGTACACCAACACAAATCCACTCTTGTGAGTAAATTTTAATTAAATTGAAGTTAATGTTTAATAATGTTCAAGTGAACATTATTAAACATAAGTGTGACACATGCTTTTCAGACCTTGATATTCTGAAAAGCTATTTTGGATAAGTCTAAAAAGAATCTCTATAATATTGCATTTTTCAACAAAGAATGCCATAGAACCGTTAGACACAGCTCAAAAGAGTGCAAGCAGAGAGAGTATCAAAGTCTCAAAATAAATAAATTTCAGAAGTGAAGGAACAGAGCTAAAATAGTATCTCATATTTAAAAAAAATGAATTTGATTGCAATATGAAGGAATCTGAAGTATGCACAAAATATTGTTCACATTTTCTCAGTCTGAAAAAATATTTGTTTAACATTTTCTCTGCTTGTTTTTTCTTCTTCCACAAGAATATGTGTAGAAAAAAAAGAAAAGAATCAGTGATATTTGTGTGAATGTGTATTTAGGTAGACTGTTTGCACAGATAGCTCCTTAGAATCGCAAAAAGAAAGCCAAAAAAGGTTTTGAGAGATAATCTGCCCTGTTCTTCTTTTCCAGGTTAGGATAATCTGAATGCACACCACTCCTCCTGTGGTGATCACACTGCTGACAACCCAGGAGTCATTTTATGATTTCAGAATTCACAGTCAGAGACTGACCCATGTGTCACTGACACTCTGTCACAAAAGGTTTCAAGGCCATCCTCATGGAAGACACCTCACTTCACCAAGCTTCAAGAATAAGCTTCATGACAGTTTGAGAATATGAAATATTGACACTAATTATTGTAGTGAAGAGTTTTCAAATAGCCCATGGGTTGAAATGTATTTGCAAAGAAGCATTTTGATTAATGCACTTGTAAATATTTAAGTCTGTTTTCAGCTGCGCGGAGATACACTTTGGTAAAAACATTGCTATTGTATTAATAGTGCATTATAGGGCTGGTAAGATTTATGCCTTCACGTTTTCCAAAAAATGTATCAAAATCTCAGATTACACTTTCATGAAAAGGAAGCTGGCTGTTGGTGGGCTTAGCATCAAATCTGGCTGTGATAGATCTATTCTTAATGGAATTGTATCATATAAAAATTCAGTGTTTGTAAAGAGTGTGAGACTTTTATCTCTTCAGGATGCCGTGATGAAAATGTTGAGGTACAGAAATGACATCCAAAAATGGATGTTCTTTTTAAAGATCAATGACAGAGAGAGGAAAAAAATATCTTCCTCCTAATGTTAAAGCAACACTGTACTAAAATACACAAATACCACAATGTTCACATTATTAACAGCTTTATCAAGTATTAGAAAATATGGAACACCCTTATGCTAATGACATTAAAAATCCAGATGTGCCACAAAACTGTCATTGTATATTATGTCAAAATCCAGTTTAAAAAAAGCCAATTTTCTGGAAAAAAAAATAAAAAAAGAAAAGTTAAGTGTTGAAGGAAAAAGAACCAGTGACAATTAACAGGTCATTGCACATCACGCGTTCCATGACTATTAATAGCCAGCCTTAGGCTATTATTATTACGGCACATACTCCTTTTCCAAGCTTTAGACTTTTGCTGCAGCTTGTTAAATTGGTGTGATTTTAATAGGAGTTATAATCCTTGGGTTCATCAACAGAAATAATGATAAGAAGTGTGTCAACTAGTGTTACTTAAATGTTGTAAACAATGTTTTTTTAAGGTAAAAACTTATTTCCTGTTGCTGGAAAATTATAATGGAACTTAAAGTTACACTGCTCAGAGAGTTCTTTACTAAAACATAGTGGGATGAGGCTGTTGTCATGCAAATTAAATACATGGAAAAAAAAATCATGGAAATTAATCCTAAAATATATCCCCCTATATTACAATCAAAATCCGGAGGCAATTTTTTACTGAATGATTACTAAACAGAAATGGCATTAAATAATATTAATAAAAAGGGATTATTAATAAGTTTAGCAAATTCCAATTTAAATAAACCTCTGACAAATATGAAATTTTATAGTAAAATTAGAAAGCATGGACACAGAAAAATATAATTTCCTTTACAATCATCAGCACAGTCTTTCTCATACGTTTATGACAGTTCTATCACAAAATTATATTATCATTCTTCAAAGAGGTCAGCATTAGTGCTTATAAGGAAAACTCAGTTGATACAGCGTTCTTGAGTGTCCAAAAGTAATTTATCAGATTTTATTAAAGGTTGTTATGGAAACTGAACAGTTAATAGATGAGAATCAAATTTATGCACTGATTTATAGGTGGTTACAGTGAATGGAAGTTTACCAGCGGAGTTGCCTATGCATCTGTTCCAGGATACCTGCTACTCTGTTCTGAGTAAATCGGAAGTGTAAGTGTGGCAGAAAGTTGTATTTCCGTGAAAAAGCTTAGCCATAGTCATAATAAGGACCGAGCTCATAAGCACAGAGCAGTAACAATACATACCTTCTGTGAATGGGTTAGTATACACTAACACTCGACATACATCTCACATCTTTTTTTATCTTTTGACCAGATGGGCTTTTAAACTGCCATTGTTATTCACAACAGTTTTTTTGGCACTCATGGAAAATAAACCACTAAGATTACACAGCACAGAGCTGAAGGAATGAATTTGTAGAGATCTCCTGTTAGCTTCACAGTTACTGAGCTGCTGAGGGACTGGGCGTTGATGCTAACAGACTCCCTCTGCTAACACATTGCAATTGTATTCAAACTTCTTTTATTGTGACCTTCCCTGTCCTTTCTTTTTTTTTTTTTCACTTTTGTATCCCACTTCACTTGTCAGTGACCTTTCGACTTATTCTCACTCTTCTCACTGAATATTCCTGTCTGTTCTACAGAGGTTCAATTATTATTTTTTTTTCTTTTCAGTATTTGTTTGCCTGAAAAATAACCCAAATCCCAGTTTAAGAAGGACATGTATTGTAGAAACACATGCCAAAAAGCTCTAATTGACTCCAACGTGCATTGCTGCTTTGATTTCCTGAAAAAAGAGAAGGCCTGGCAGTGCTGTAGGTGCAAAATGAGAATAGCAGAGCTAATAAAAAGAGCAATTATAATTTTTGTAGCTGACCACTATTAAGGCCATAGTTCCAAGAACATCAGCAGTGGACAACAATTTATAGATTTGTCTGCAGTCTTCATTTCTCAGTTGCACTTAAGCTTTATGAGAAAATACAATACAAATAAGGCTTAACAAAGCATACCAGTAATCCACCTGGGTCTGGAAAAGTAATAAGTGCTAGCAACATATTAATCTTACAGAAGGAAAAAAACTAATACAAAACAAAAAAGAGTCTCTGTGAAGTTGAACCATCTACCCTGACTTTTTTGTTTTATAATAAATATTCTTTAGCAATATTATTTGATTGGACTTTGTCATGCATTGTTTTTGTTGCCTCAACTTTGAATCTTTAATAAAGACTTAACTTTACAGCCCCAGTGGAGATGTCATTGTTGCCTTCGAATTCTGTCACAATTTATAATCCAGCATCAACTGACTTCCCATTTATTTTATTTCTATGTTGAATTTCTTCTTGCTATTTAGCATTTCAGTATATGTAGAGAAAGGTCATCATTCAAGATCAAAAATGTGATGCTTCAGAGGGAATGATTGGAAATTTGGAAATTATTTTCTTGTTTATTCTTCCTCTATCGTTATTTTAGATCCTTTAACTACTGCACTTAAGGTGTTGTCGTAGTTTAACCCCAGCTGGTAACTAGAACCATGCAGCTGCTCACTCACCCCCACATTTGGGATGGGAAAGAGAATTGGAAGAGTAAAAGTGAGAAAAAAACACATAGGTTGAGATAAAGACAGTTTAATATGTGGAGCAAAAGCCACGCATGCAAACAAAGCAAAACAAGGAAGTCATTAACAGCTTCCAATCGGCAGGCAGGTGTTCAGCCATCTCCAGGAAAGCAGGACTCCACCATGCGTAACGGTTACTTGGGAAGACAAACACCATAACTGCAAACTTCCCCCCCTTCCTTTTTCTTCCCGCAACTCTCTATATTGAGCATGACATCTTATGGTACAGAATATGCCTTTGGTCAGTTGGGGTCAGCTGTCCCAGCCGCATCCCTTCCCAACCCAGCCTACTCGCTGGCGGGGTGGTGTGAGGAGCAGAAAAGGCCTTGACTGCTTAGCAACAAGCAAAACCACCAGTGCAGTATCACACTGTTCCCATCCCAAATCCAAAACATAGCACTATACCAGCTGCTACTAAGAAAGTTAACTCTATTCCAACTGAACCCATGACGCATGTATAAGCTTCTAAAGAGATTTTTGTTTATTTTGAGCAAATGCTGTACCTACGTTCTCTAGGCAGAGCCCAATACAACCAGTAGCCATCTCACTATTGACTTCTGGGTCCAGAAGTTCCACAAGATGGCCTTCCCTTTGGGATACCATGGGCAGAAATAATTTCTTACAAACCTGCTGGACTACAGTTTCCTGTGAATTCCTTGTGTCTAAACCTGTTTTACTCTTTATGTGTTCTGCCAAGTTGGATACCCTGGTATTACTCCAGGAAGTGGCTTGCATTATTACTTGTCAATGTGACAAGATCAAAGTGTTCTGCCTGCATTCGATGCTCCCTGGCATTCCTCTTCAGAGCACTCCTAGGTTGTGTTTCTGCTGCTCATCTTGAAACAATGCTGCAATGGTACCTGTGGTATTGATCTTGCCTCCTGCCTTCAACAGAAGCAGAGCACTGGTCAGGCAGCACTGTTGCTGGCATAAGTTATGCTGCAGCATCTGAAGGAATTAGTCACCTCAGTCAAGTCATTTAGATACCTATCCAGCAAGCCAACCATATTCAGTAAAATTTAATTTAAGATGAATCATATGTTTAAATTTCGATCTTTAAATGAGGTGAAAGTCTTATCTGTAATTGGGCCTTAAAATCTATTTTTATGTGCCACTCAGCATTTTTAAATACTTCTGATATTCATAATAATTGGATCAGCATTCACCTAAATTGATTAAAAATGAGACAGAATTACACAATTGTGATACACTGTTATCTTCCCAAATTACCCTCCCAGGTGGTTACAATAGCAAAGTGCAGATATACTCAAACCAGTTCTTTTAAAACTTCAAAGTAGAGGGCAGACAACTGGTGCTCAGCCTAAACTTAAAAGTCCACTTCAGCAGGATAAATTTTTCTCCTCTGATCTCTGTTCTGCAGTGAAAGCTGCAGTTCAGAGTCAAGGAGACACAGTGGCCCCTGTATGCTTCTTTAACCCTAGGCCTTCCTACAAGCCTCCAAGGTTCAAGAGATTCCAAGATGACAGGAGAGACACAGAGACCCAGAATGATCATATTCTTCCCAGTCATGTGCCTTGCAGTTTTCCTGTCCTTTCCTGATGCTGCAAGTTGTGATATTTTAGCACTGGAACCAGACAAAAAAGACAGACAGACACTGCAGAGGAGTACAGAGAGATGCTAGTGAGGGTTTTGCTGTACAGTAATCTTGCCGCCACCCTTGTTGTGCCTTGTCCTTGCTCTTTACATACACAGGCTATAAACTTCTTTGAATGCTAGCTGTACAGTACGGTGTTTCCCCATCCCACAGCTTAGCAAAACCTGACAGGAATGTGAATTGCTTATGCATCTCATACAGCTTTCCAGTTTACCAGTAGCTTAAATTCATAGAATCATAGAATAATTTGGGTTGGAAGGGACCTTTAAAGGTGATCTAGGCCATCCTCCCCTGCAACAAGCAGGGACATCTTCAACTAGATCAGGTTGCTCAGAGCCCCGTCCAGCCTCACCTTGAATGTTTCCAGGGATGGGGCATCTACCACCTCTTTGGGCAACCTGTGCCAGTGTTTCGCCACCCTCATTGTAAAAAATTTCTTCCTTATGTCTAGTCTAAATCTTCCTTCTTTTAGTTTAAAGCCATTAGCCCTTGTCCCGTCACAAGAGGCCCTGCTAAAAAGTCTCTCACCATCTTTCCTGTGGGCCCCCTTTAAGTACTGTAAAGTCATAATAAGGTCTCCCTGGGGCCACTTCTTCTCCAGGCTGAACAACCCCAACTCTCTCAGCCTGTCCTCATAGCATAGGTGCTCCAGCCCTCTGATCACTTTTGTGGCCCTCTGCTGGACCCGTTCCAACAGGTCCATGTCTTACTCTTGCTGAGGACTCCAGAGCTGGACGCAGTACTCCAGGTAGGGTTTCACCAGAGCAGAGTAGAGGGGCAGAATCACCTCCCTCAACCTGCTGGCCACACTTCTTTTGATGCAGCCTATGATGCAGTTGGCTTTCTGGGCTGCGAGTGCACATTGTTGGCTCATGTCCAGCTTTTCATCCACCAGTACCCCCAAGTCCTTCTCAGCAGGGCTGCTCTCAATCCATTAATCCCCCAGCCTGTATTGATACCGGGGGTTGCCCATACCCAGGTGAAGGACCCTGCACTTGGCCTTGTTGAACATCATGAGATTCACACAGGCCCACTTCTCAAGCCTGTCTAGGTTCCTCTGGATGGCATTCTGTCCCTCAAGCCTTTCAACCACACCACTCAGCTTGGTGTCATCTGAAAACTTGCTGAGGGTGTACTTGATCCTACTGTCTATGTCATTGATGAAGATATTGAACAGTAGTGGTCCCAGTATGGACCCCTGAGGGACACCACTTGTCAACAGCCTCCATCTGGACATTGAGTTGTTGACCACTACCCTCTGGATCCGACTATCTAATTTGTCATCCACCAAACAGTCCACCCATCATATCCATCTCTCTCCAATTTAGAGAGAAGAATACTGTCAGGGACGGTGTAAAAGGCCTTGCAGAAGTCCAGACAGATGACATCCGTAGCTCTTCCTTTGTCCAATGATGTCATAGTTCCATCATAGAAGGCCACTAGGTTGGTCAGGCAGGACTTGCCCTTGGTGAAGCCATGCTGGCTGTCTCACATCACCTCCCTGTCCTCCATGTGCCTTAGCATACCTTCTAAGAAGATCTTCCCAGGCATAGAGGTGAGGTTGACTGGTCAGTAGTTCCCAGGGTCCTCCTTTCTACCCTTTTTAAAAATGGGGGTGATGTTTCCTTTTTTCCAGTCACCAGGGACTTCATCTGACTGCCATTACTTTTCAAATATCATGGAGAGTGGTTTCACAACTACATCAGGACTCTAGAATGCATCTTGTCAAGTCCCATAGAATTCTATATGTTCATGTTCATGAGGTAGTCATGAACCTGATCTTCTCTTACAGTGGGAGGGACTTCTCTCCCCTATTCCCTTCCTTGCAGTCCCTCCACTCAAGAGGTGACATCCAGAGCTCTTCCTTTGTCCAATGATGTCATCACTTCATCACAGAAGGCCAAGACTTTAGTCAGGCAGGACTTGCCCTTAGTAAAACCATGCTGGCTGTCTCGAATCACCTCCCTGTCCTCCATGTGCCTTTAGCATACCTTCTAAAATCTGTTCCATGATCTTCCCAGGCACAGAGGTGAGGCTGAGAGGTCGGTACTTTCCAGGGTCTTCATTTCTACCTTTTTTAAAAATGGGTGCAATGTTGCCCTTTTTCCAGTCACCAGGGACTTCATCTGACTGCCATGACTTTTCAAATATCATGGAGAGTGGCTTAGCAACTACATCAGCTAGTTCCCTCAGGACTCTGGAGGCATCTTCTCAGGTCCCATAGAATTCTATATGTTCATGTTCCTCAGGTGGTCATGAACCTGATCTTCTCTTACAGTGGGAGGGACTTCTCTCCCCTATTCCCTTCCTTGCAGTCCCTCCACTCAAGAGGTGTGGGGAGAGAGGTTGCCAGCGAAGACTGAGGCAAAAACATTGTTGAGTACCTCAGCTTTCTCCTCATCCATTGTCACCAGTTTGCCAGTCTTGCTCATCAGGGGCACTATGCTTTCTTTGACCTTCCTTTTTTGGCTGATATAACTGTAGAAACCCTTCTTATTACTCTTTGCGTCCCTTGCCAAGTTCAGCTCCAGCTGTGCCTTGACCTTCTTGATACCATCCCTACACAACTGGGCAGCATCCCTATACTCTTCCCAGGATACTTGTCCCTGCTTCCACTGCCTGTGCATTTCCTTCTTGTGCTTTAGTTTGACCAGGAGGTCTCAGCTCAGCCATGCTGGTCTCTTGCCTTCCATTCCTGATTTCTTACACCTGGGGATCGAGAGCTCTTGTGCTGCATGGAAAGCACTCTTAAAGATCTGCCAGGTCTGTTCCGCTCCCTTGTCCCTGAGGGCAGTTTCCCATGGGTTCCTATTGACTAACTCCTTGAAGAGCTGGAAGTTTGCTTTCCTAAAATTCAGGGTCCCAACTTTACCCTTGCCCTGCCTCATATGCCTCAGGACTGCAAACTCCACCAGTGCATGATCACTGCAGCCCAGGCTGCCTCCAATCTTGATGTCACAATTAGCTCACTTGTGTTGGTGACCAACAGGTCGAGGATCGCGTCTGCTCTGGTAGGGCTGTCTATTACCTGACTTAAGAAGTTATCTTTGATGCGCTCCAGGAGTCTCCTGGATTTCCTACAGCTTGCTGTACTACTTTTCCAGCAGGTGTTGGGGTAGTTGAAGTCCCCCAGCAGGATGAGAGCCTGTGAGCGTGGTGCCTCCTGTAGCTGGAGTAAGAGTGCTTTGTCAGTAGGCTTCTGTTGATTGGGTGACCTGTAGTTCCCTTTGTTACCTCAGTCTCTAATTCTTACCCATAGGCTTTCAACCTGCTCATGGCTACTCTGCAGAGACAGCTTTTCGTACTCTATCTATTTCTTGTTGTAGAGTGCAACACCTCTGCCCCTTCTTCCTCTCAGGTGCCTTCTGAACAGCCTGTAGCCATCGATAGCCACACTCCAGTCATGGGACTCATCCGACCAGGTTTCAGTAAGGGTAACCAGGTCTTAGCTTTCTAGCAGTACAGTGGCTTCCTGCTCTTGTTTATTGCCCATGCTGCGTGCATTGGTGTAGAGGCGCTTCAGCTGGGCTTCACCCTCTTAGAGGAACACCGCTTAATTCCTTTGGAGTATTTCAGTGGTGTATCCATCTTGGTTCCTCTTACCTCAGGAGCCCCTCTCTCATCTCCATAAAACTTCAAGTGTGCTGTAGTGTAGCCCATACATCTCAGAGGAACATGCTGCAGTCCCTCACTAGCACCCTGTCCCTCTAACTGCTGCCTGCCGTCCCACAGCTTGTCATGGGCAAGCCTGATATTTCCCCTTTCCCCCCTCAACCCTAATTTAAAGCTCTGTCAATAAGCCCTGCTGGCTTGTAAGCAAAGACCCTCTTGCCCCTTTCAGAAAGGTGAACATCTGATGCCAGCAAGCCTGGTGACATGTAGGCCATCCCATTATCAAAAAACCCAAAATTGTGGCGGTGACACCAGCCACGGAGTCACATATTAATAGACTGGGCTCATCTGTTTCTTCCAATGTCACTGCTTGCAACTAGAAGGAGGGAGGAAAAAATAACCCCTGCTCCAGATTCCCTTACCAACCCAATGCCCTGAAGTCTCTTTTGATCCCACTTGGACTACGTGTTACAACTTCATCGCCACCAGCATGGAAGAGTAGCAATGCATAATAGGGTGGTACGAGGCTAGGAAGTTTCCTAGTGATGTCCTTAACCCAGGCCCCAGGGAGACAGCAGACTTGCCTAAGAGGAGGGCTTGTCCAGCATATTGGACCCTCTGTTCCCCTCAGAAAGGAGTTGCCTACAACTTCGACACATCTTTTCTTCCTAGTGAAGGTGGTTGTGATACAAGGGTAGGCCTTTCGGACCTGCCAGCATCTCTGGTGAAGATGGACCATCATCCACATCATCATCCATTGACTGGCCTTCCACATCCAGAGCCTAGTACCTGTTGTAGACAAGCACCTGGGAAGGCAGGGTGGGCAAGGAGGGAGTTTGCCTGCCATCCCGAGTGTGGACTGCTCTCCTTTAAGCTACTACCTTCAGCCTGTCAGGTGGAGGATATAGGATCCCCTTGATCTTGGGTTTTTCCTGATGGTTGTTCCCATTTCTGTCTCAGGGAGGGCAGAGCATGATTCCACCAGTCTATCTCTTTCTGAGACTCCCTGATGTCCTTAACCTTTCTACTTCCTCTCATAGCTCTGCCACTAGGCTGAACAGATCATCCAGCTGGTCACACATCACACAGCTGTTCTCACTACTGCCATCCATTACCAGCGAAAGGCTCTGACACTCCCTGCAGCCTGAGACCTGGATGGCTGCATGTTTTCTTGGGAGGTCTGCATCTTGCAGTCTCTGGCTGCGGGCTGGATGAGAAGTGCCTCTCTGGCCTAACGAAAAGTCCTTTGTCACCCCCCCTGGGCTGTGCTGTGTTGCTGCCCAAGCATGGTACTGTACCCAGGGGCACAGGAGGTGGCTAGGACACTTCAGCCACAAGATGTGATACCTCCTCCTGCAGCAATTGCTCTGGGCAGGAATGGCTTCTGCTCTGGCCTTTCTACAGACCTTCCCAACTAGACCCCTGCCTGTTTTTGAGACATTGACCATACAACATTCACAGCAGTTCCCAAAGTGAGCATCTGCCGTAGTTTTTCAAAGCTTTCTTCCCTCATTCTCCCTCAATAGGTAATTTAAACATTCCTGTATTTTCTGTCTCATCTTTGATCCCACAATAGCAAATGTTTATTTTTTTCTAACACACATGGTTGAATTAAGTGGTAAGAATAATAAATAAAAAAAAAACAGCACGGGAATTTTCATTTCCCTTCCAAACCACAACAAGTGAAATCTTCCCTATATCAAAGTTTTAGGGGACTTTGAGATACAGTTTCTGAACCTATCTGTAACTGCGAAATATCATATGTGCCTTTGAACTTAAAAATTAACCTGATCTAGGTCTTTTGCTTCAACATTAACTGAGTTTCTCCTGTACTAATTTTTCTAGGAAGTAAACATGAAGTTCCCCTAATAGCTCCTGAAGGTTTGGAACATTAAACTACTGACTTCAAATATTTGCATAAAGATGCTAAAGATTCCATCAGATGAGTCATTGACCACTGTACCTAAAACACTTTTTCAGTGCACTGTCTCAAAGACAATTTTAGGCTCCAAAAGGAGATCTGACTTACAAATTTCATAGGCACAGCTGCAAATGAACACATTTTTACTTTGCGTGAATGTGCCAGAGAGTATTAACATTAAACTTTGCACATATTAATAAATATCATGGAGTAGAACTTACTTTAATTATGCCCCCACTGAGGTCTGGCATAGGATAGAATAGTTGTAAATATTCTAAAATAGTCTCTTCTGTCTTTCTTGAAATTTCAAAGAGACCCTTGAGAAGTGTGTGTAAGACATTATAATATAGAGCAAGAATGCTGATACATAATTACTTCTATCATTTCTTTTGAGGTCAGGACCATCTCTTATTATATGCTTGCATATTGCTTCATACAAACAAGCCCTGATTTCAATTACAGTTTCTAGGTGCTGCTCTAATTACTCATAACGGAATCAGGTAAAACATATGCTTTATGGAGTTTCTATAGCGTTAGTCAATGGTATCCATTAAATATTTATATGAGCTCCTTTCTATATCCACATAGGTAACAGCACCATAAATGAGTACCATATGACTCACTAAGTCTTTTCAGTAATTGCTGTAATATGATACTGAAAATGTTGTCTGTGTTTCCAGGTGAATCTTTGTGCCGAAATTCACTTGTCGCTTTTAAGGAATGAGCACATGGAAGCCTTAGGTGTCTCTGATGGGGAGCAGCAACCCCTTCTACTGAACCGATAGATATTTAGGAAGCTACATTGTACTGACTTTTAATTGGACCTGGGATCTCCAGTCTTTAGCCCTCAAAAGTATTTATTTGTTTGTTGGAAATTAATCAAAGGTAGCTGGGCTCCTAGCCACACTGAGAAGGTCTGTCTAAGTGTTCAAATTACTCCTGCGGATAGGCATTTGAGGGATTGTAAAAAATAATAATAAAAGAAAGCCATACTTATTGTCTTTGTCACTTAAAATGCAGCTTTGCAGGAACCTTTCTTATATATTAGTTTGGTTTTTAGACCTTTTGTCCAGAAAGTAAAAAAATCTGGGGTTAGTTCCTGATTTAGCCTAAGGATACTCAGAATTTCCACCTCCCAGTTCCCTGATTTTTTTTTCTGAATTAAACATTGCATTAATTAAAAAACAAACAAACAAAAAACAAACAAAAGAAAACCAAACAATCAAAAACAAAAACAACAAACCCAAAAAAAAGAAAACAAAAAATTCCAAAAACCCAACAAACAAAGAAAGAAACAATACACCACACTGAAAAAAACCCAACAACAACAACAACAACAACAACAAAACCCCCACAACCTTGGCAGCAGGAACCAGACTCAAGCACTCTTGTCCCTGAGCTGAACACTATTCCAAGGCTGCTGATGCTAGATGCCCATGCTCTGGTGCTCTAACTGGATGGGGCATCATATCCCTTCTTGCTCGCTCACTAGTGTTAGCTGTGCAATGACATATATTTCCCTCTCTTTTTGTAATTTGCCAGGAAGAATCCTTTTTTTTTTTTGTGAGCTTTCAATTGCAGGGCATTAGATCATGGATATTGGTGGTATTTTTTCAAGTGACCAGACTGAGTTTGATTTAGAGATTTTTAGGTCAGATCTAGCCAGATTTAGATGAATGCTGGGAGGCATTCACTGAGGCCAGGAGGCAGCTTTTGAGGCCAGGAAGCCCTGGTGATATATATAGACTTGAGCTGCAGGTGCAGGGGCAACTCAGTTGACAGAGGGCTTCCCTCATCAGGGAGGTACTGAGGAAAGTTTCTCTAGATCATACTTTTCAATGCAAAAACCTAACACTGCTTTGGATTTGATGATAATTACCAGAGTTATTATATCAGACTCAGAGGTGCTTTCTGAGTGAAAAGATATTGCTTTTATTTCACCTCTGGAACGCACTTTTGATTGCCTTTATTCAGTCTGCTGTCTTCATGCTAGCACAGCATCTTTTTTCTTTCCTATTTACTCCCATATGGTTTGTTAATTAACTTTTCTTCGGAACTTATGAAAAATGTTCTCCATATTTGCTGAGTCTTTTACTAGCAGTATTCTTTCTTCCTTTGCCAAAGAACACATATCTTAACAGGTTTGATATAACCAATTCTTAGTGTTAGCATGTGGTGGAATATCTGATATGCTTGGTACACAGTGTAAAAAGCAATAAAATATTATAGTTTGAAAGCTGACAGTAGAAAAATAGCTTGTTTTGCTAGAAGTCTTCAGCCTCGATAAAAACCATAATCTGCTTAAGACACCAAGAAATCAAAAGTTAACCTTGTATCTCATCTACATGAATATTTGTATCTCATATTTTGGTGGAGTTTTTCTGCATGGCATTGCTAGAAAATATCTTTAAAGTCAGATGAAATATAAATATAGATAAAAGTCTTGTTATATTATATTAAAACAATTGAGGTTATACAGTGAACAACTCCGCTTTTCTGGATTTTGAAGCCAGCCTGACTTTTGGATGCATAATTTGAACAGAAGTATATAGTAATTTACATGGAATTAGCATTGACTTTTTAAATGCAAGACTGATACAGTTTTATTCCTCTTTTGGTTATCTGTTGTAAACAATCACATACAGAGAGCATTCTGACATAGTGTGAAACATACTGTGTACCTCTTTTTCACAAAACACGTATCTATTTTTTGCGATGAATCTACTGCCATCAAAGAATCACGAACAGAAGCAGCTACTGCTTCTCTTTGGTTCTACTGGGGCTTTGTACTTCTATCATATGTTGCCCTCTATTCCTTTTGTCATTTATACTCGGTGAAATGAATACCAAATGCCACTAAATACGAGTGGAAACCTTTCACATTTATTCTGAAGTGGCTACAAAGAGTACAGGACAGCAGAGAATCAGACCAAGATTAAGCTTCTGTTTAACTTGCTTTATAAATTCAAATGAAGTATAACTTTTTGAATTGAGAGAGAAAAGGTCATTAAAATAGACTTCAAAAGAGGGAAAAAGGGAAGAAAATTTAACTCTGAATTGCAATTTCTGTTATCGCAATCGGTCTTTCTCACTATGAATCACACCGTTAGCATATGTCACTCAGTATAGCCCTGCTGATAGCAATGGAGCTGTGAGATTTACATCAGCTTAGGATGTAACCCAGTATTTAAGTGTAGTATCTGCTTACAATTAGCCATGAATTACTTTACACAAACAAAGCCAAAGACGTATTATTTTAGTTTCCTCCATAAAACTCCTTTTGCCTGCCTATTAACAGATGCCACATATTTCCTCTGCCAAAATTGATGTTATATTGGCAACAGAGCAGGGAATCACACGTTTAAATTTTCTGTAAAAACACTACTTTAATTAACTTCTGGCCACTCCCGAGACAAAATACTAGACAATATGGATCTCAAGCCAGACCCAGTATGGCAAGCCCTATGTTTTTAAATACTTCTCTTCATTTTTCATGGTTCACAAGTATAATAAGGACTGTTGGCAATTAATTTTTGTGGAGCACAAAACTACAACTAGTCCAGTATATCTAGTATTCAGTTAAAAGTCTTTTTCCTCTCCTCTAGCTTTCAGTGGACACCAGAACAAAACTCCAAGAACACAGTTCAGTGGAAAGAGATCAAATGCTCAATACATGCAAGAGGGAAAAAGAAGAGGATACACAATTCTATCCACTACCGAGATCAAGTAACAAACACCTGGTTATGACAGGGAAAAAGAACCTCTCTTGTGATTTGTTCCTTTACACTGGAAAAACGTTGAGGCCTGTCTCAGGCACACTCTGACACCAGCCAATCTGGCTATTAGCACAACTGTTAAAGTGAAATTATAAGTCTCGTGTTTCCTTCTTTTCCAGCCATAAAAAGGTGAGGCTTGGCTCGCGCTTATATCAAACGTTACGTTTAAATATTGTAGTTTACTTTCTCTTCAGGGAAATCACCCACCAGGGTCACCAGGCTAATCACAGCTCACTTTAAATCATTGGAAATGGGGAGAAAGTAGGAGTGAGAGAGGGAAACCAGACCGATATATTCTTAGTGACATTTCCCAACTTTATATCTTATTTTCCTCTTTGTGCTTCCCAGAAGCTTAGAAAGGATGATTCCTTGTCGCTTGAACTCCCATTTCCAAATAATTTTGAGCCAGAGTCTTTCTGAAGAAGTGTCACAAACTCTCTTTTCCTTTATCCCTGTAGTTCATTTATTCTGCCTTTCTTTTCTTTCTTTTCTTCCAATGTGGTGTCCCACTGTCTGATTTGTGGGAGCCTCCCCTCCCACCTTTTAGAAGTGGGAGCATAGCAACTGAGTGACACTCTATCAATAACAACTCCGGCTGCTACGGAGAAGACCTTGCTTGTTTCTACCTGTCTGAGTAGGAACATACCCAAAGAGATTACATCTGACTTGCACTTTGATGAGATACTGCAAGAAACTAAACTAAACTAAGCTAAGCTAAATAAAATAAAAGCATTGGTCAACTAAGACAACATTCCCCTCCAGCATATGCTATTTATACTGATCACAGGTATTAAAACAAAACAGCCTTTCTCCAAACTGTTCTGAATTGTGAAATGGCCTGGATGAAACTAAGCTTTTTAAAAACCCATTTGGTATTTCCACCATAACAATTGCAATCACAGTTTTGACCTTTTCTTGTACACAATTGTTAATTATTGTTTTGGTCTCAAGCACAAATGTCTCTTTAGTTCAGCCTTTTCCAGTCCTGTACAAAATTATCTACCTTATGCTGTATTGTAGTTCTTGTCTCAGGTCCCACCCTTTCAATCTCATTCTGCTGCTGGGAGAACTAGCTAACAACTACTCCTCCTTAGTAGAGTACAAAATCAGTCTACCTTGAGGCTGCGAATCAACATCTCATTGTTGACACAGCCAAGAGACCAGTCCTCGAACCAAAGCAGAAGATTATGCTGTTATTTTGAACCATGAGCTTCCCAATAACTGCAGTTGGATCTAAATATATGATCCATTAAGCACACATTCTTTAGCCTAAAGTACCCTTTGATGTTTAACTGGAAGGGATTTTTATGAATGAATTATGACATAATGCATAAGGGTAAGCTACAAAAATGAAAAATTGCATGAACTTAGCAAAGAAAAGAATGTAGGAAATCTGAACCCACTGTGAGTCTGGATTCACTTCTTTTGTCACTATGCTGTTTGCAGGATCAGACTAAGATCAAAACAAAGTAGAATGTTTTTCAGACTTAAAATATTTGTTCCTCATTTAAAGAAGAAATAATTGATGTAAAGTGAGAGATTTTTCTCAAGTGATCTCTACAGAGGTTTTCTTTCTTTGAAGTCAGGCAGCAACAAATTTAGAATCATAGAATAGAATCACAGAATGGTTTAGGTTGGAAGGGACCTTAAAGACCATCTAGTTCCAAGCCCCCTGCCATGGTCTGGGACACCTCCCACAAAGCCCCATCCAGCCTGGCCTTGAACACTTCCAGGGATGGAGCATCCACAACTTCTCTGGGCAACTTGTTCCAGTGTCTCACCACCCTCATAGTGAAAAATTTCTTCCTAATATCTAACCTAAATCTTCCCTCTTCCAGTTTGAAGCCATTACCCCTCATCCTATCACTACATGCCTTTGTAAAATGTCCCTCTCCAGCTTTCTTGTAGGCCCCCTTCAGAAGAATTCTAACACACTACATCTTAACCTGCCTTTGGATTATCTTTCTGGTATGTTTTTCACCTCTCTAACAACCAACCATGTCCCAGACAATGCCTGTGCATTCAGAGTTTGTTCTGGATAGGAAATTCAAATGTTTCTAGCATGTTTTGGGAAAGATTTTAAGAGTGGGGAATTCCTACTCCAGTTTTTTTGGTTTATTTTTCCCCAAGGCAACAGGGTCTGGAAAGTTTATTCCAGATATCTGCCATGCTTTAAGGAGCTTAAATCCCTTAACTGCTCTGTTATACCACCTGACTCCAAAGATGAAACAGAGCAGTAAATTGTGCATGACATTCTTCTGAAATGGTCTCGCTTTCTGACGTCAACCGATTGGAAGTAATTGCTGGGACTGGGTATGACATAATCACTGTTTATAGGTAAGTCAGGGAAGTGCTGTCTGGTTCCTGTTTCTTTGCAACTTCAAGTGTCAGATGCCATCTCGCTGTCATACATAAATTAAGGGTAATTTTTTGCAGAGTGTTTTACCCATCCACATCATGTCGTGATGATACAGCGGAGACCACTGGTCTCCTCCAAAGAGGGGTAGTCATCTCCCACCTCAGAAGTCACCAGAAGCCGTGTGGACACATTTTCTTGAATGCAAATCAAATACTAATGCAATAAATGGCAAAACACAGAATAAAATGGCACCTTAGAAGATAAAAAATCTTCAATTAGTATGTTTCAAACTTCTATATCCTAAGTCTTTTTACTTACAACAACCGTATACTTCAGTTATCACAACCTTCAGCTTCTTATTGAAAATGATACTGAAGTTAATATATTTCAATACATTTTATCATTAATTCATATAAACTATTACATGTACAGTTGCTTCAAACAGCTTTTCTGAATTATGAGTGCTGTAAAGAAAAGGCAATTATTTTTTTCACTGCAGCACATTTTGTTAACTGCAAGTAAATAAGCAAAATGATGGCAATAGAAAGAACAAAATCATAATTAAATTGATTTGAATTTAAAGCTTAGAGTTAATAGAATTGATGTTTAGCAGCTTTCTGCAATCAGCCCAAGTCTGTTTATACACTACTCTTTTCAACGCTGCATTTGAATAATAAATTCTGTACATAATCTGCACATTCAATAATATTCAGAGAAGTTGGATTAGGAGGTAGACCTGTACTCTTTTTCCTGTGCAAGATTTCTGAACACCACAAACATGTGAGCACACGTACGTGCATGTGCACACACACACATGCAAAATCTTCATATAAATCATTCATATCTGGCTTTTTGTCAAGACTCAGCTCTTCGATAGTGCTTATGATCTCTTGTAAAGTGAGCATTTTATTCAGATACAGCTGAACCTGGTTAGAGTAATTATGCGTGCTGAAATCAAAATTTCAAGTCAGGAATATGAGAAACAATATATGGTATATCTTTCCCTGTTACATCCACTAACTGTTCTTTTGTTGTTGCTGTTATAGTTTACCCCTATGCACTCTGTTACAAACTTTGACATGTATGAGATCAAATAATTTTGATTTTTAGCCTGTATCGTGGAATAAAAAAACCAACTTTGTGTTAACACTGTAATGTGTTACTTACATGAGAAATGTAAGCAGTACTCAGTCACTGAAGAATAGCTTACCAATCATGAAGAGCATCATACATCAATTTTATCCTTAAAATAATCTCAGAAAACACTTGATATTCTCTTGTGTGAACAGTTATCTATATAAACAGACAAAGGAGAAAAACTTTTTCTTTTTCCTTTCCGTTTACATGCTATTTTGCATCTGACAGTCTTCTGCATATGGCTGTCCTTATATTAACTCTTGCTACTTAGCTGATCAGTGCAAATCATGACCATGTGCATTCTAGAAAACTTTTTAAGATGTTTTAGTGAGTTATTGTGACTTGCTGCTGAAGCGTCACCATTGCATTCACTGTCATAAAGTTCCTGATCCATGCAGACGTACACTTTGCCCACATGAAAACGTAATTCTACTTTGTGTCATGACCACCTTGTCAACTCTGTACTTGTCATGTTAAGATAATGAAAACGAAATAATGTCCTTGTAGAGACAGTGGTAAGACTGCAGTAAGATATGAGATAAAATCATTGTTAGACTTGTAACAAACTGTATGTAATATTTGGAGCATTTCTTTTAGATAGACTACAGGAATCTGCAAACACATTCCAGTTTCTTTTATTTTTATTTTTTTTTATGGTTGAGGTCTTTTCTTCATCGAGTTTGTTCATAAACATTGGCTTTTTACTTTACAAGTACTCTATAAAAGCAAACTGTGTTTTTGTGAATACCTGAGCAAAGACAACTTTGTTGAAATGAATTAAAAGACATTTCAGTGTCTTAGTATTCATTCCAGATCTTTGCTTAATTCTGGCCAGGTTTTTAGGTTGGAAGCAGTAGTACAAAATCCAAGGAAATCTCTATCCCTGGTTATCCACCAGAGTGTATCCCATAGCTTCAGATGAGAAAGTACTAGTGAACTTTAATAGGATGTCATATCTTCTTCCAATTATTCATCACTGTCTCCGAAACCATCTTTCTAGATCTTTCTCAATGGCTTGGGATTCACAAGCAGTGGAAGACCTAAGGGCATCCTCATGGCTGGTCTTCTGCACTAAATGTATGTTGATGATACTTCACCAAAAATCCACTAAAAGCTCTCAGAGCTTTGTGGTACATAAATTGAGCTTGTTACCATGTTTCAGAACTCTTTAGCCAAGAATCAGAAAATTGACTGCATCTTTCAGAATGGGAAGAAGAATCACAAATTAATGTTCATAGTGCTTCTACTAGCATAATTCATTTTCTCATTGGAAATAACCATAGAATAGTTTGGGTTGGACGGGACCTTTACAGGTGATCTAGTCCAAACTGCCCTGCAACAAGCAGGGACATCTTCAACTAGATCAGGTTGATCAGAGCCCCGTCCAGCCTCACGTTGAATGTTTCCAGGGATGGGGCATCTACCACCCCTCTGGGCAACCTGTGTCAGTGTTTCGCCACCCTCATTGTAAAACATTTCTTCCTTATGTCTAGTCTGAATGAATCTTGGAACCTTCCATGGTGCCCTCCCTCAATAATGATAAATATATAACGATGGAAATTTTCTTAAGCCTTTGAGCTCTGCTGAGAAATGGGTGGGTAAAGAGAAGGTAGGTGGATCACAGCTGTGACCAGAATAATCTGGGACACTGATTTTTTTTTGTATCTTTGCAAGCTTTATGATCCAGGCATGTTAGCTCCTTCTTGATAAGAAACACATCTTTTTAAGGATAGTTCCAATAATTAATCCAGCAACTTCAAACCGATTAGTGGGTGTCCAGGTCACTGAGCTTATTAATAATGACATCTTAGAGTATTGGTGAGACAATATGTAACTTCACCTCCAGAGAACTCTAGGAATGTCATCGTCTCCATTTGAATTTCCCTATATCCTTCCCCAGCTTTGTCATACCCAGGCCCAAAAATTACTTCCAATTGGTTGACCTCAGAAAGCAAGACCATTTCAGAAGAATGTCATGCACAATTTACTGCTCCATTTCATCTTGCACTCATTTTTCTACACATCTGCCGTTGTTTCCCAAGGTGTCCAGAGCCAGCTGGATACACACTTGTTAAAATATATTCATCATTCTGTAAGTATTAACAATCATCAAGATCCCGACACAAAGCAGTATTTCTTCCACATTGGCTAACATCAGTTAAAAATGGCAAGGGCCCAAACTGTAAGGAATGAGATAAGTGGATAGGAATCACAGAAACCTTTTCGTTTGAGTCCAGATTTCAGTATTTTAGAGGGTACTAACAGGTGCACTTCAGCACAATAGAAAGCAAGGCACAATCAACCAAACACACGTACGCTTATCCCATGACTAAGTCATTGCCTATACATTACTGTATACCAGTGAGATCCTCAGTAGGTCCCCAAGTCCCAGAGTAACAGTGTAGTTGTTTAGACAGCCAGTCCTTTGTGTAAAGAGACATCATCTACCTTTAGGAAACTGATTAATAGGTCTAAATCAGAAGGTCAGTTTTACCAGTATACATACACAGACACAGGAAAGAGGTAGACCATTGCAAATATGTTCCTGCCCTGAATCACCTTATCTGGAGGAAAGCAAGGGAAAGCCAAAGTTAGGCATCTAAAATTAGGCTGTGGGGATTCCTCACAGCAATCAAAAGGAACATAGCCTGAATATGCAAAACAAACATGGTGAAATTTCTGATTTTAGAAAAATTAGATTGGGTGAAACTGAAAAAAAGTATAAGCTGGAATAATTTTATGGTTGAATATGAGCCTCCACTCTTCTTAAAACTGGCCACTGTACCAAAGTTCTGGTGAGGAACGTAAGAGCAAACCTTCTGGCCCCGATTCTGCCGCGTCTGCCTTTTCTGTAAACTTTGCCATTTGAAAGTAGACTGACAGCTGATGATGCAAAACATGGAAAAAGGGAGAGGAGGGTTAAATGGCTGCAGAAGAACAAAATTTCTAATAACTGTTGCTTAAAGGTCCCCCTGGCTCTCCTTTGAGTCTCCTTAATGAAATAATAAATGTATTTTTACAGGTTTGCAACAGCACAGAATATAGAGATTAAAATATTGTCTAAAACACCACATCTTATTCTAAGGAGAACATTGGTGAAGAAAATCTGTGGATTATGGGAGGGAAAGGGTGGAGAGTCAATAGGGATTACAAATCCCCAGTGTATGGGATGATCCACCATGGGTAATAAGTGAAATCTCTACCTCTTTAAACAAAAAAGCTTCAATGTGTAGTCTTTTTCAGTGGCTGATGAAGGAAGAATTAGCCTTGTTGGACATACATTTTCTTTGCAGTTGGTGTTTTTCTCTTAGACTGATATGGTGCTACATTTCTAACTACAGATAAATGCTGTAAGGGTTTTCCTAGCTGCTGAAAATGGCTATATTGCAGGTCAAATTACCCCTTAGAAACACCCAAATGCCCTTCACTCAAGGATACATATTAGTAGACATATTAGGAGATTATGCACCAGCATCCTGGCTCACATTTACCGGGAAATGACCTGCTGAAGACCTGTTGGATGAAGTAATTCCAAAATAACACCTTATTTGCTTTACAGAATACAAAGCAAGATCTTTCATAGGCATACAGGAAAGAAAGGTGCGTAATTCACTGTTGGTCTGAGAGCTGGGCTGATTTGAGTTCCAAATTTGTGGATTGTGGAGACAAATGCGATCAAAAATACCTGATGTGTTTGTTCACACACACATAGATTAGGAAGGGGTTTGAAAAATAATGTAACTTCCTATAAATAATTCCCAGCACTGTGTAGGACTGATTTTAGATGCTACATCTCTGGGCATTAGTAACATGTTATTGGTACTAGTCAAAATACTAGTCAAAATACTAGTCAATACTACTAGGATGACCATCATCTCTACATGTCCCCATTTCTGCCTTGCATGAAACCTAAACTGATTGCTTTCATTATGTTACCCCTTATGACCTGCATATCACGTCTAATGCACACTTATGACACAGGATTCCCACGTTAATTTTACAGTTATTTGTAATTTTAAGTGCTCATTAGAAAACAATTAAAAAATAATAATAAATAAAACCTTTGACTTGGAAAAAAACAAAGGCTTTGTAGCTCTTTCCCTGACTTTCTGTGGGCAGTGTCTATTCTACCAGTGTCAGGCAAGCACATCAGATCCCAGTGACCTGTCCTTCATGGCAGGCCCTCCCAGGTATGGTCATCAGTACACCTGATGGCTCTCAAGAAGATCTGCTCAATAACCTTCCCAGGCACCGAGGTCAGGCTGACAAGCCTGTAGTTCCCCGGATCCTGCTTCCAGCCCTTCATCTTCTTACCTTTCATGCTTTAAGATAGGCAAGAAGTGTATTCTTCATTTAATAGAATCACTGGGCTGGGCACTGATGTCTGGCTAAACAAGTCTGCTTTTACCTCGAAAAACGCTTAATGCGTGTGTCAAATTGGGAATGCGCAGTGCAGAAGTGCAGTTTGTGGCTGGCACTGACTACCCATATCTGTGTGGTGCTATCAGCCAACATATTTCTGGACTGTCTTTGGTCTCTCCTGTTGGCAAGCTGTGAACACTTGTACTTTGCACAGTCATCAGAAGCCTACAGATTTGTCCGTAGGCATTTACATTTATTTAAAGCAATTTAGATTTCTTCATTTTTTGGAAAAAAATCACCTTATTTCCATATTTATTGCAAAATATCTCTTCTGCAGCTGATTTAAGTTGCTGAATCCTCCTCTTTATCTGCCTGTTATATCTTCAGTGATTTCTTGTAAGGTTTTATGCTCTAATCTATCACACATTTGTAAGTAAGCATATGTTGCTCTGAGTAGGACATAAAATGCTTCTGCGGTATGACCTCTCTTGTCAATCTACAGCTATAGCAAGAGCAATCTCTTATTTTCTAATCTAAAAATCAAGGGTCCCTTTCTTTGTCCACCATATAGCAAGACAAAAAAAAAAAAAGGAATATATTTCAAGTGTTTCACTGAATAAGCCATTACCTGGAATAAGGCTTTTGTAATGCCAATGCACTGTGACTCATGTAATTCAGATCTGAAGCTAATATGCTGTTTGAAAACGTACCCGCTGCTGAGATGATTCCTAAACAGGGAGGCAGAGAAGTGATTATTAGATAGGACAAGACATGAGCTGAATTACTGAAATGTGCAATAAAGAGATCTCAGCCTCTACAATTTGCCTGTCAAAAATGAAGCTTTTAATCAATTTAATCAGTGTAACAATATATTAGCTCAGCAGCCTGCCATCTCAGCATGTAATTTTAACTATAAAGAACATTCTACAAACACTATAAAGCCCCAAAGTGCTCTTTAAAAAAGTGTCTAAAACATAAACAAGGTTTTTAATAGCCTGTGTCAGCAGGACTAGAACAAATCACAGGGATGTAATGAAGAAGCTTTTTCCTTTTTTTCCCCAAAAAGGATTCCACAGCTCTTGCTAGATAATCTGACTACACTCCTCTTTCTTTTGTGGAGGCACAATTTAACCTTGATTTGTCGTCTTCTCTCCAAAATATCACTATTTTTCATGCCTCGTGGAACTACTTATACTAATCTTCATTAGTTCTCTCACGGTGCTGAAGTCATCCATTCCTAATTCCAACAATGTCCTGGCACACACACTAAAACACAAAGGAATGTTATAACAGTATTAAGGGCAGTAAAAAAATTCACTCTCAAACTGCACTGTTAGAATAAATTTTCATAGGAAAGTATTAACTGTGTATTATCAATAAGTTGAAAGAAGGTGAAATCATCATTTGTATAATTCTGTTGCTTTAAAACATTTCAATGAAGGAATTACTGTAATTAACTTTCTGTCATGTTTTCAGTTTTCCAGTGACTCACTGTGAAAACTGCCTCCCTGAGCCTCCCACATGCACAAAAGTCACCACATATTTGAAAGTGAAGAAAGCTAAAGGAACAGGCACATATACAAGAGGGCTTGAACAAAAAAATGGCATACATAAATGCATTTTTCTGTGTGACCATGAATGCTTGCAGTAGTATTTTAATGCAGTATGGTCTGCAAAATGAACTACAGATTCACATCATAAATGCGCAGTTCTCTATGTGCAGGCGACTACGTAAACTATTTTCTGCTCTTCCACCCTCCAATGCACCTGGCCTGCCCCACAATTATGGGAAAGGATGGTTGTGGCTTTGACCTTCTGTGGTGCCTTCCCTCTTTTGGAAGTTAAGCTAGGGAGCAGTGACTGAACCTTGCAAAGGGACAGAAAAGTGTTCTGCGAGTTGCCTTTCCACAGAGCTGAGTGTGCTGAAAAGCCTAATCCAAACTAGCCCCTGAAGAGAACTATTTGAATCTTTGTTTTGTAAAAGGAGAGAATTAATTCTTGCTCCTCAAAGGAGGAGACAACATGTGCAAAAGGCCAACAGCTGCACCATCACATTTGAATCTTAAAAATCTATCCAACTGGAGAAACAGATGTGAATTTGGAATAAATTTAAGGATGTCTCCCTCAGTGCACTAGTAACAGGGATACAGAAGGCAGCAGATTAAATCCCAGGACTGCCATTTATGCCTAGGCATATATGTAAACTACCACATTAAAGAAGAGACACTTTACGGCTCTGTGATACAGCCTAAACGGCAAAGCGCTTCCCCCAGAATCAGTACTTTTCAACTTTAGTAGAAATGCTCACAAAAGAAAAATAAGTTCATGGAGGTAAAGCACATAGAGACACCTATCAAACTCAATGCACAGGTCACTTTGAAAAAGTACTCTGCATATCTATATATAACAACTGCTCTACCCGTAAAGCTCAGTGGGATCCTGGCATGTTTATCACTTCATATTTGTTGTGCAAATTGATAAGTTGCTTGGAGAAATCTCTGATCTTGTGATCAGTTTTATAAAATGGGATTCTCTGGGGTTCAGTGAATCCCTGCAGATTGCTGCTCATTTGCAATCACCTGTTAAGGAATAATCTGGGTTTCATTTTCTTAGTTCTTTCTTATGTAGCTCTTATCATATGAATACATATGGGAACACTTGTCAACTTTGGTGAAAACAGCCAGAGTGAATTTACTTCCACGGTATCCATAGCCCCTTTTTTTCATTTGCTGTGATGAGCGATGTGAATATAGACGTGTATGTATACACACTTGTGTATAACAGTTTGTGTGTGTCTGTGTACTTTGATGACACTATTTGTGAGAACTCTAATGGAATAATCGTATCACTAACACAACAGCTGCATCAAATGCTGCAGCTTCACTAGCATCAGCCATCTTGAACTTATTTTGACTTCCCTCTTCATTCCAAATGTTTTAGATATCCATCGGAGGAGTAATAATTATTACAAACAATTCCTTCTTTTTTTTTTCTGTTGAAAATTGTTCATTGTTTCTGTCAGAAATTGTTGATGTCTGTCTTAAACTATATTCATGGCAAAAAAGATCCAATCTATCATGAACAAATTTATAGAGCTCACATGTGGCTATTTCATAAGTTTTAACAAGGTTAAACATACTGAATAAATCATTCACTTCAAGGGGTTTGCATGGTCTACTTCTGTTTTAGAGCTTTGCATTGTAAAGTAATAAATACACAAATAAAGTTCTGCTAATAGCCACTATTATACAACTGAAATGGGTAATCAAACCCCACAAGATATTTCCTATTTACATGTTGTATTAATTTGATTGACTGTAAGCTATGTGTTAGTCCAGTCAAAATAGATCCCATAGCGTCAAAAACACATCTGGTAGGGAATTCTAATATTCTAGGCACTGTATCTCTTGTAAAATAATCCTTCTATATCTATCAACAGCTAATTATTTTAGACAGCTAATCAATTCAATTATTAGATAAATATTTCAAATCCTTGGCTTGGAAAATCTTCATTTATTGTAGCAAATGGTGCATTTACACAATATATTCTCTCTGGCGGAAAAGTTAGCTAAAGACGCCCCATTCCTCCCTCCCTATTCTAGGATTCATTCTCATGCTTTATTCACTGTCCTTAATACAATTGCTTATGAGGACACAATGTAAACCAGGTCACTTAGATTATTTTGATTTAGAAAAGAAAGACTGAAAACCATTTCTGCATTGCTCCTTACAGCGCAGAACAAGTGAGAATACAGAAGATTCTTATGGAGGGCAGAAAAGCGTTCAGAAAAAAGCACGTCTAGATCTTGATATGCAAACAGCCTAAGAATATTGAAATACACAAGGCTCATTTCCCAGAAGAAAGCTTTAATTACCTGCATACAAAATATCTGGAAGGACCCTGATGTCAACCTGGTAAACCATCAGTCAAGAACGGAGGACCAACAGGACTGGGAGAGGATGGCTGGCAGTGGCAGGTCAGTTGTCTGGTAGAACTCCATGTCCTAAACTCACACAGAATTTTCCACTTCTTTATTCCAGTAATAAAATATAAACAAAGTTAAACTTGGCAACAGAGAACTGGAAACACTGTTTAACTCAGTGCCTAATCATGAAAGAGTTGGGTTTGTGTTTATTTGCTCCTTTATAGATCTTTTTTTTTTCTTCTGGTGTCTTAGAGGTGCCCAAAACAACTAACGCGTTTTTGGGTTTAATGTTCCCTATCAACTGTAATGGTTCCCTACTCATGATCTGTCATTTTAGATGCCACCTATCTGTGGTGACAAGGTGTTCAACTAAATATCTTTGAGTCACTTTGCTAGGGCCAAGAGTGTAATTTTTAGATATTTTTTGTTCACACATTTAAGTTTCCTCCTTGGATCTTGCTCAAAGCTCATGGTGTTATTTGAAAAGTTAAAGTTAAATGAGTTCTAGCAATTAAAAGTCTGTCAGACTGACAGGCCTGTAGTTCCCCAGATCCTCCTTCCATTCCTTCTTGTAGGTGGGAGTCATATTCGCAAACCTCCAGTCAACTGGGACTTCCCCGGTTAGCCAGGACTGCTCATAAATGATGGAAAGTGGCTGGGTGAGGACTTCCATCAGCTCCCTCAGTACCTTTGTGGAGATCCCATCCACGCCACCATAGACTTGTATGTGTCTACATATACCTCTTTACTCCTCTTTACTGACTTAGGATTGGGGTCTCTTCAGTCTGGAAAAAAGATGACTGAGGGGAGATCTTATCAACGCTTATAAATAATTAAAGAGTGGGTGTCAGGAGGATGGGGCCAGGCTCTTTTCAGTGGTGCCCGGCAACAGGACAAGAGGTAATGGGCACAAACTTGAGCATAGGAAGTTTCACCTAAACATGAGGAGGAACTTTGCTTTGAGGGTGGCAGAGCACTGGAACAGGCGGCCCAGAGAGGTGGTGGAGTCTCCGTCTCTGGAGACATTCAAAACCCACCCGGATGTGTTCCTGTGCAACCTGCTCGAGGTGACCCTGCTCTGGCAGGGGGGTTGGACTGGATGATCTCCAGAGGCCCCTTCCAACCCTACCATTCTGTGATTCTGTGTGATTCTATGGAGAGATTATAGGCACCAAGCTCAAATGGAAAGGTAAACTAGACTTTTACCTGGTCAGATGAAACCTACTGTAATTCACGTAGCTCCTATGCTTTTGTATATTCCTTATTTTCTTAGCATATCCCACTACTTTTAAACAAGTTTTGAGCCGCTACGTGACTACGAATCTTGTAAAATTTATGATACAAGCAAATAGAAGGAAGACAACAAATATATTTTAATTTTCAACTTGGGTTCTGCGTTCTGATCTCCCACGGAGTTCAAAACACCCTATTAAGATCATTGTTAGATCATTAACATATATGTCCTTAAAGAACCATGTCTTTATATAGAGAGAATTAGACAGATTACATATGTATTTATATTATGTATCCTTAAAATACTATGGTTTTAAATGCAAGAAATTCTATGTATAAGAAACTGAGGTTTTAAGAATATTCAAATCACTCTACGCTATAGCAGAAAATAAATCTCTATTAGGCTGATTTGTTAGCTTGCTTTTAAAGAAAGGTCTCTTTCTTTAAGATCTCATATAGTTGCAGGAAAGATAGTTAATCAATATTCTTTAGTGGTTCAGCACATCAAGATTTATATATTCTAAACAGCTTTCTATTTTTTTTTTCCTGTGGGTATTCCTGGGGAAACTAGTACAAAAGATATTACAAACTAAATAGAAGTCTGATAATTAATGTGCAAATGCTAGAGTTACTGGGCATTAATTCTCTAGAAATGACAGCTACAGCCAAATATGATGTGACTTACATGTCAGGGGCATCATGATATAGACAAAGACAAATCTTCAGATTAAACCTCCCAACAGTAATATTCTAAAAGCCTGAGACCATTAGTTTTTGCTAGGTACTTATTAATCTCTTTAAAATGGGACTGGTGGCTTCAGTTTCAATCCCCAACATGCACCACAAATGGTCAGATTCTTAGCATTATAAACAGAAAGGCAAAATTAAGAAGAAAAAAAAATCCTTTTGTCTTAAAACCTGGTAATTAAGGACATCTTCTGTAGCCCTGCCATAAAACACTGTCCCTCCAACTTCTTACCATTTTACGGCAAGATCCATTTATCCTACCTACCATTCTGTTGCAGTGTTTGAGCAGAGAGATCGCTCCTCCTCACCAAAATGTGGAGCCATCTGTTTCCTGAGGTCCTGCAAATTTTTATACAGAGCTCTCCGTGGATCTCTGATTCCATCAGAGTGGCCTCACAACTACTCTTCCATCATGAGCCTTCAGCTCATTTAATTTATAACTGTTCTCTCAGTTAAAGACTTTGTACTCATGTCAAATCTTTCCATAGTATAATCTGTCAAAGACAATTTTTGGTTAATAGCTTTGATGAATGTGCCAACTCTGTATATTTTAATGTAATAACAAAAATGGAAGGTTTTCTGTTATGGGAAAAGAAAAACCTAAATGAATAAAAAATGTCCAGACTTTCCTGTATATTTTTGTTGTCAAACCTGCAAATACGTTGGCTGAACAGCACCTCAGCTAGGATTCTGCTTCAATATCAGCAATGCAAGGAAAATGCCATTCTTATTTTTTGGTAGATACAATAAATATAACTTCATGCCTATTCATACAGTCACAGATACAAAGCATGTCCATACTTGCTCTAATTATTAATGAAGTCCTGCTCCTACTGACTTAATCATCAATTTTTCCATTGACTGACTTGGGAGAAAGGGAAGGCAAGCTTCAGCTTGTAAGGGGCGAAATGATACAACAAATGTGGGATATTCCACATCTTTTCTAAAAATCCTATATTACTGCAACCTCATCTCAATCAATACGACAGCAGCAAAACTCAAGGTAAATACAATGGTATAAATAATTTGACAGATATGATTAAAAAACTGCTGAAAAACAACATGAATTTACTATTATTTCTTAACAAGTCAAGCCATGCTTTCAGCCCAGGCAGTACCAGCCCTGACTGTCCCTTCCCAGGCCCCCGGGACTCCCCGACCCTGCCCAGGGCCCAGACCCCATGTCAGCCCCCCCGGGGCCGTCAGCTCCTGCCCCAGCAATGCTGCAGCAGGGCCAGTCTCCAGCTCCCCACAGCCCTGCCCTGCCCCAACATGGGTACCACTGAGCCAGACACACACAGGCCCGTGACCCATCCTTGTCACTGTCTCCGGGGAGGTGCCCGATGCCCAGGGCTGGGGCCGCCCCCGGCTGCCCTGTGCCTGGCTGGGGGTGGGACGAGCCCTGGCTGCCAGGCCCTGCCATCACCCACCATGGGGAGCCCCCACCAGCCTTGAGGTGCTCTCAAAAATTGAATTCAAATGCAAAGAAATTTACCATACTTCATAAATTTAAAAGTTTTCTAGTAAATCTCTTTAATAGAAGTGATTAAATCTTTGGGTTTGCTTTTATTTGATACAACAATAAAATAGAAGGGGGCTGTTTGTTTGGGTTTTTTTTCCAGTCAGTACACCCTGAAGGATTAGAGTCTTTACCTAACAAACTGTTTTTAAATATTGCTTTGTATACTTACGGACATAATGCACTAAGTAATGCATCCATAAATTGAAAGTCATGTATTTAAAAAAACTCAGGTAGCATTTGTTACAAATTTCCATGAAATTATAAACTGCAAAAAAAAAAATTGTTTTAAGATTTCTATCAGAATAAAAACATGCAAATTGCAGAACTGATCATGTTTTCTTGCCAGAACAATAACACGAAAAAGTAAAAGAGGAAGTTTACCATTACATATAAATCGAGCTAAACATAATGAAAAAGCATGTCACAGAATTGTAAAGAAAGCAGCCAAAATGATAAATAAAATTATGCTAGTACGAATTTGTAATAGACCAAAGGAGAGAGAATGAAGATATATAATCCTATCTGCAACTTGGCGCTTCAGCAGAGAGAAAAATATGCTATTCAAGTGGCTGTCCATGTGGTGATGCCCAGCCTGCAGCATAACAAATGTAGTTAGCTTAAATACAAGTATAACTATATTCAAAGATAATATGAGTCTTCATATGACATATTACTTTTAAACTTTGTCTTAATGTTTACTAAATGGTATACCACATGGTACATCACATTACTTTTAAGAAACAATAATGTCATTCAAAAAATTATAAACTCAAAATCCACAGTGTGCTTTCTCTTTTTGGGTGTTTATTTCCTTCCTAGTAAGACTGCAACCTAACCATGCATTATGTCAAGTAGAAGTACGTATGAATCATATCTGTCTCTAATCAATACTGAAAATTATTCCAAATTATTCATTCATCGCCATCATTATAAACAGACATATATTCTAACCTTGGTTATACATTTACTCCAAAGGTTTTGAGAGGACTCAGAACGAGGACTATTGTAGCTCTAGGAGAAACTGACTTGACTGTCCAAAACTGAACCTATCCTAAAACAACAATGGGCACAATATTACCCAGGACAACTTTATAGATCAGTAACAGGCCTGAATGAGTCACATATAGAGAGTAAGGAGTAAACACGTGTCCTTTTTTTTTCACCCAGCACACCAGGATATATGATAAAGGAGGAAGAAATCATCTTCAACTTCTACTTCTTCTGTCCTTTCTGACTTCAGTTCTCAGCCTATTTCCTTCTTTTGCCCAGACAGACCCATCTCTTCCTTGAAGTATCCACGCAGTTCTAGTGACAAGCCTGGGCTAATATTTATATTCATATTCATATTTACAGACCTTAAATGTTAGGGGAAAATAACTATTTGCCTACTTTTCATTATAATGTATAGAAATTTATGTTCTGGATTGGATTATCCAAATCAATATGAGATAGGAGTTGATAAAGTTCATAATATGCTAACTGGAGTCTAGTCAATACATCATGTAATAACTGAGGCATTTTTTTTCCTCATCTCTCAGTCAATATAACCTGATCCTTCAGGCAAAAGAATAGATTTAAGAAGCTTCAGTCTCCTTCTGTTTATTCCAGTATAAATCAAAAGAAACCTGACGAAATGAAATTAGTTTTGCTGATGTGAGGTGCGTGCGAGAAGACATACAAAAATGAAAACTGAAGGTCTAACTTAGATAACAAGCTTTTCTTAAGTGCATGCAGAGAGATAAAGAGAAAGAGGATCCACAGCAACAGTGATGAGCGGGGAACAGCTAGAATACTCAGGAGAACATGTCGATAGAAACCAGGATGCCTTTCGTTTCCACTCTTCTCTTTTACAGCTCTTCGATTACACAATGACATACCTCTAGCTGCAATACACAGTCCTGATTAATGTCCTCCAGTTAGTCTGCATTTTTCACAAAATGCAGAAATATATATAATTATAAATGCATATATATATATATATGGGCAGTATGATCATATGCACATCCATTGTGATTTTACTTGTATCTCAAGTGCACATATAGTGTACACATAAGAAGGAGGTACAGCTGTCTTATTAGCTAGTAGCTTAGAGAATCACCAGTAACTCAGCAAGCCAGTCTGAAGTGATCTGAAATAGATGTGCTCACCAAACTGTTCCAGCCGAAGTGTTCCATTTTGAGGGAAAAAATTAAATTTTCATCGGACCAGAGAGATGAACACATGTGAAAGTGTGAGCATGGCTTATTGGTAAACCACTCACGGGGGTTTAGATTCTCTTTGTTGTGTGTTGTGAGACATTATTAAACACCCCACAATTTTTTTAGGTGAAACACACCTGAAAAAAAAAAAGGTTAGGCAGCAGCTGATCATGGAATTTCAGGCTGTATGCTAGGAATGATAATACTTACAGTAAAAGTCTACCGCTTAACTCTTACTTTAATCCTCCTGTTAATGATCTGAGTCTGTGCCAAAATGTGAAGATTTTGCCCAAAATTTTCAAAGTTTCATACAGCTCAGTATTTTGAAAATAACTTTAAGGATCAAATTACTGGTCTTGACACAATGGCTAAACAAGCAGGTGTTCAAAGTAATCTTTTAATCATGGTAAACTCAAAATGAGATGCCTAAAAGACCATAACAACTCCTTTATATATTTTTGTGGTTCATCTATTCCAGCTCAGTTTTATCTGCAATATCTCTATATTGTGGGATGATTCCTTAGTACCCACCTATACAAGGAATGACACAGTACTGAATCCATAATAGCTTTGCTACACATAGTAAATCTTAAAAATATAGAATGTCTCTTCTTCCTGACATATATAGGCAAAAATATTTGGCTTTAAATGTAGAGAGTAAGACAGAGATTGCTGAACTTTTGAAATCATACATGCTAAAGAACTTTATTTGTTGCACTAATAATTAGCTTACTCTAGCTAGCACAAATTGTGCATTATCCTTTAGAGTCAGGTGGCATTTTATATTAGAAAAATAATTTTTATCTTGTGTCTGTGTCTCTCATGCATGACTGAAGTCTTTTAAATCTTGAAGCACTGATTAGGTGTATAATTGACCACGTGGTAGAAGCGTTAACTTCCTCTCTCTAATATCCCTAATATTATGGCTTCTTGTGTCAGTTATTTTAGCCTAAAGTAAATATTTTGTATGCACAAATGCAATGTTTTATAGACATACACACACATACACACAGACACTGATGAATGGAATATATACATATTCATATACATGAATATACTTATATATGTGTGTATATATATTTGGATATACACACACACACAGGTGGATGGGTTTTTAGTTCCAGGCTTTTGACGGCCAACTGCTTGGGATTCCATTTGAGGAAGCTAAACAGCTGAGGATCAAAGGTGCTTTTAAGAAAATAAAACTGATCAATACAGGTCAAATGGGCACACCTGTAGCACAAAGAATGTTAAGGAAAAGAACTGCTTATTTTCAGTCATATGTCTTGTTTATGTTAAAACCCAAAAGTTTAACAAACACTGCTGAGAGTGGATATTGGGACTTATATTTATATATGTAGATATTGTTTTATCTACGTACATATTATGTACAAACAGCATACACAGATATAAAGTTCATTATGGGTTAAAGTTATTACTGACTAGCGCACCAAATTATATTTGCCAGGCTTCAAAAATGACAGAAGACTCTAGAAGAGGAACTAACATTTTAAGCATACTTGCTGCACATATTGCAGCAATTGTTACTGTAAATGCAGTGATTACAAAAGTAAAACACATTCCATTATGTTGGAAGAAAGAAATCCCATTTTAACAAAATGGTCATTAAGTTCCAATGATCTGACTGTACAGCCTTCAGATTTTAGAGCATTTGAGAGGCTGATTGTAGGGCAGAAAGGCAACAGAGTGTCTCGGCAACAGATAGATCTGGAGAAAGTCTGCTGGGTGTTCAAATGGTATAGAGTTTTGCTTGGTGATATAACACATGGAACAATATAATCAGAAATTAAAACTTAGTGGTACAGATAATGAAGTCACACACAGAGAAGGACATACACATGGACACAGAGTTAGTTGTACTAAATAAGGTAGTACTCTATTTAAATCTTCCTGCGTTTATACAGGTTCCTTTAATATAGCCTCCAGATCTGTTCTAGATCCATAACACATATACATGTTACGGAAAAAACTGGAAGGTGGAACTAAATGTAATTCCATGGAAAAGCTAAAATAAACAGCCCTTGAGCTCTACTCTTTGGAATAATCCAAAGAGTCATTGGAATCACCTCTAATGAGACCTAAAGAGCAAATTATTGAAAGAGGAAACCTAAAAATCTGTCTTTCAGGTAGACAGAATTGAGATGAGCCCGGTTCCGAGATGGGAGCTCCACTTCAAGTCTGTCTCCCATAGAACTACTAAAGAAAGCACTAGTTGGTATTTATGGGTCTCGTGCCCATAAACTTACTAGGAAACAGATAATTTGCATCAATTCATCTCAGGAACAACAGTCATTGAAAAGCTACAGATTGTAATGACCTTTAACCACCTAGTCATTTATTTGAAATCTGAACAACTGACTAGTCCCAAAGAAATTAAAATTGCAATATATATCTTAATCACTCTTTCCTTAGGATGACTCCTCTGGCTTTAAAATCAGGCTTCAGCTAAAACTGGTGTATTTCCCACTGAGACAAAATATGTTGCATCAATTTGGCTGATTTCTGAAAAAGAACAATTCATGTCAGGTTGATTGGCCAACTCTCAGCTACTAATGTTTGGCAACACTCAAAGAGTTACATTTGCAATAAACGTTTCTATAAGTGCTAAGAAGCAGTCCATGAAATTTCTCCCAAGTTTCTTATCTGGTTCGCCCATCTGGTCCTGAAGAGAGCATCGTGTGGAGATAGTTTTGTAGACATTATACATCTACGTGGTAACAGAGGATACAGGTAGAGCTGTGCAAACACTGAAAATGTAGCCCACCTGCAGCAACTGTCTTTATGAAATCTGAAAAAAAACTGATCAAAATACAGGGGCAAGTCCGCAGCAGCTGAGAACAAGAAGCCCGGAGGAGAGCAGAGATGTTGAAAATGCATGATCTTACTCCACAGATCTTGAATTTGCTCTGAGAAAACCCAGTCCCCAAATCAGAGAAACTATTTTATGTTATACCTAATGGTACTAATGACATGACACAGCAAATGAAGCTAAGGAGAAGGCAGCAAAGTTGTGTTCCCTTGTTCCAGATGTGTTTCACATATTATCCGAAGCTGAAAGTTTGGTATGTGACCATACCTGGAAGACTGTCCTCTCATTCTGAGGCCTGCCAATAGCCAGATTTGTGTTACTGCAGAAGAAAACAAACACACCCATCAGTAGATGTGACACATCATATCGGTTATGCACTACAATCTCATATTTCTTATAGAATTACAGGTCATGTCTGTATTACTAAATTAAATAGATCTAGGGAACAGCTACTTAAATTAAGCAGTGTTAGTTCCAAGCACTGTAACTCGATATGTACTGTTAAACAAGTAGAACCCCTGATATGTCCTCTGTACGTTTTTGGCTTCGCATTTTGCTCCCAAACCATTCCTTGGACTAGACAAGTGTTGACACGGGCTAGGAGCCATTCACAATAAAGTCTGGATGCAGCTTTCCACTTTTGCAGGACAAGATTGTCTAATGTTATGAATGTGGTCCATTTCACATCAGCTGTCCTCAGCACAGTCCCCAGCATATTTAATGTCCAAGACAGAAACAGACTTTGCAACACATCTTGCAGCAGGGAGATTCTGATTAGATAAAAGGAAAATTTCTTTTAACCATAACAATGGTCAAAGATTGGCACGGGTTGCTCAGAGAGGCTGTGGGCTCTACCTGAACAACCTGATCTGCTTCAAGAGGGGAATAGGACTAAATGACCTCCAGAGGTCCCTTCCAACATAAACTATTCTGTAGCTTTGTGATTCATGTTCTGAGTCAAAATCCACACTAGGCTGTGCACACAGGTAAGGATAATTTCATCCAACAAAAGCTATTATTTCTGAAATTGGCACCATGGATCCGATGGATGAATTTTCCATTTATTTTATGACAGTAATTCACATCATTTGAATCCCGAACAAGACCATTTTAGAAAGATGACATGAGCATCATGTTACATAAGGTAAGCAATAAAACTTTGTGCATTCACTTAACAGACACATCCAATCAACACATGAATTACATCTGGCAAAAGTGTGAGAAGAGACATGAGAAAAACTCTACCAAAACCATCTAACTCCTTAAGCAACAGTCCTGAATGCAGGGAAGAGGATCTAAACAGCTCTCCACAAAAGTTAATTAACACAATCTCTACCACTAGAAAATAGGCTTGCACAGACAGGATCTGGGTCATGCATGAACTTTGATATGGACACTTTTTTAGTCTTTTGAAATTGCGACTTAATTTAGATGTTAGATGTTTAGAGGTTGGGGTCCTCATTTTACTGAGTAGAGTTTTCAAAAGTCCTGGAATTCCTCAGTAAAATATGACTCATTTTCAAAATTAACTAACTCACCTAAGAAGTATTTCCTGCTGGAAGTCAAAATGGCCATTAGCTTATACATGGTATGTAACACAACAGAATGTGTGTGTGTCTGCGTATTTTTCCCCTATGAGAGTCATCACAACATATTTGTACAAAATTATTTCATATCCATTCCCTTTGATCGCAATGATAATAATTTAGATCGTAAAGATATAAAACCAAAGAGCCATTTGCAAATTCTTGCAAGAGTTGAACAAATATGAAACGAAGAACAGATACTGAATATTTGCTGCGAAGTTATAAATTGTATGTCTTGAAATGAGCTTTCTTTCATGCAGATTTTATTATTTTTCTATGGCATGACATAATTAAAAGCACAGAAACATTTAGGTGAAATTTATATATTCCTTGTATTAAATTTATTACCACCACTTTCTAGATTCTGTGATCAAACGAAAATGCGTGATAAATTGTCCTTACCCATGGATCATTTACAAAGTGTACAAAAATTATTAATGGTCCCACCACTTCATGCTTAAGCAGACCTTACTCACAGGGATCACTGGTAAAATAAACTACAACAGGAACCATGTCAATGCATATATGAAGTCCTTAATCTGCAACTGTGCAAATGAAGCAAGCCCACATACTGATGGCAAGCATAGTTTTTCAATACTGGAACCGTTAATGACCAAACAGAAAAAGTTAATTAATATTATGGTGTATTGACCTCAATGATTTCCCTTCTAATATGAAGACATTTGAAAATAAGACTTCACACACAGGAGATTCAAAAGGTGAATAGTTAAAGAAGTATTCCCTTCCCAATTTGGGGTAGGAGATGGAGTATGCGACCAGCTAAAGCAGAGACCTAAAGGCCGTCTGGCAGGGACTGCTCCACTCTGTGCTAGGGCACTTCAGTCCAGTTTCCTCTGACCTCTCTCCTCCATGTCCTTTTGGTTTGACCACCAGCTAGGTGTTGACTACCACAATACTAGTCTTTCAGTGTGTTTTGCTTTTGTTTTTTTGATCTTTCTTTTCTTGTTTCTTTGGAGTGCAATAAGGCTAGGGAAGGCATTGTAGCACCTAATGCAATGTGGCCCCATTCCTCATTGATCACAAGTCACCAGGAATTAACAATAAAAATTGTGACCCTTAATAAAAAATTACCAAATGTATTAGTTTCAATTTTGGGAAATGAAATATTGCTTTTGAAAGTTCTACCTTTGCAACACATGCCTACAATCAGCTGGACATAGCTCGTACTATAAAACACATCCCTTCAGGAGAAACACTGTAAAGGTTGTTTCATCAGGAGGAAAATGGTGGTAAAAGAAGGTGCTTTGTGGATGAATAAAACACCACAGAAGAAAGGAAAATGACTGAATCACCAATGGAAAGTCACAAATAAATATTGTATTTTCTTATATATAAGAATATATATAAGAAAAATGCATCTGCTAAATTATTTATGAAACATAGATTTCATACAGAGGTCTAAATTCTAGTCTATATGTTAAACCTGATCGTTTTCTTCCCCACCCTTTGGTTTTGTGGCTTTAGAAAAGTATTATGCTACCAAAGAGGATTAAATTGGATTTGAGATCCATGATGGTGCTATTATTTCAAGCATTTAGGAGCAGCTTTTTGTTTTTGTTCGGCATTAGGCAAACTGAAAACCTTCAACTTATCCTTCCTGCTGCGGTACCCTGTGTAATGTCTGTAGTCTGCTTAGCTGGGGCTGATTTCTGGGTACCTGTCGTTCTGTTTTTCTCTTAATCTAGTCCATTTTCAACATTACAGAGAAAGACTATTAACATTCAGTTAAAGCTTATGTAAAATATAGCTTAAGCTATCTAGCAATGTTAATCTTGGCCCTAATACAGCAAAGCTCTTAATATTTCTTAATATTCTCATTACATTCCGCAGAAGAATTGAAAATCAAACATATACCTAGGCATGGAGTCAGCTCGAGGCTTTCAGCATTATCTGTGTTATAACGGTGAAAACAATAAGAACACAGAAAAACAGAACATTTTAAACCAGGAAGGGCATAAGAAATGTTTCTGAGATTAAGTTAAACCCAAGAGAATACGCGAATTTCATTTTTATGCTAATTAATGTAGCTTGGACACAGACTTTTAAACTAGAGCTAGTTGTATAATATCGACACTGATCTTTGCTTAAAATGTCTCTCTTTCATCTGGAGAGTCAGATGGCTCACAATGGATGAGGCCAGACTAAAGATCTCTCTGGGTACCTCTGTGCTGTATTAGTAAACGGCCGGAGGCTGAGGTCAGCACTGGACCATAGCATCCTTACCGCCTAATTGTTAACAGCACTTCCTGGCTCTTTTTTATTGGAATACTCCAGCTCACTCTCTCCAAGACAAATTTCTTACAGAGGTGGTTAGCCCTAAACACTGTGGACCAGAGCCAGCTGGCAGCACTCAGCCTTTCAGCAAAAGATCATTCCCTGGACTTTTATTTAGCAATATAGATGGAACTTCAGCTTCCATGGTTGGGAAATAGCTCAGAAAATTAAGCTCCCTTTGCGAGGTGCCTGGCTAAAGATCACATGTCTCTCCTTCCCCTGCTTTTTCTCTTCATGATCTCTCTTCTATTGCAAAGGTTGTGAAATCTTTTTAACTCTGTACATGGATTTCTCAGCCTCTCTGTCTTTCTACAGCTAAAATAGGGTATCATTCCTCTGCCTCTGGTTTGATGGAGCTCCTGAAAACCTTTCAGAAAAAAAGGACTTTGAAAAGGACTGGTTTAGGTTTTAAGTAGTCCTTTCTCTATTACAGTGGATTACACAACCAAAACACAAAATCAGAAATTTTATAGTACCATCAAGTTAAGAAGTTGTTTTTATTCTTCCTGACTTTTTCTTGATTGTCTAAACCTCCCACAGGTCTAAATCAGATCATGACACCAGACAAATGTTTCAGCTTGTTGAATGTTGTGTGTGTCACATGCTATAGTCACAGTTTAGTCTTATCAAATGGATAATGACCGGCTGAAGGACAGAATAAATGTTCATATTCTTGTAGTGATCTGAAGCATTTAAAACATGGCTAAACAACACAAAGGAAAATAATTCCAAAACAGGTAGATCGACTTCTTCTGGATATCTTACTGAGAGGAAACATAATTTCCTTCAAGACATTTTCAATAATCATATATTAGCTACCCCAGCCTGTTAGAAATTCTCAGATACCTTCATTTTTCCTTGTGCCTAACACTGACAATAACGCCACTCTCTACATTCATTTGTACTCTGAACTGTGTAGTTTTGAAATTTGCGAATAGATTCTGCTGCAGTTTTGGATACAAATTATTTTTGATAGAAAACATTCTCTTGGTCTGATTATAATCAGCAAGATATTTTGAAGAGCTGTGAGTATACCAAGGAACAGCTGATAAATTTTTAAGCAAACAAACCAACCAAACAAAACCAAATAAATAAACAAAAAAAACCAAACAGAAACAAAAAAAACCTAACCCCAAACCAAATTATTACTCTCAGAAAAGAAAAAAATAAAAGAAAACAACTATTTTTAGTGCATGCACTAAATAGTATATATATCACATTGCTAAGCAAGGCCTTGAACTGCAAGAAAGTGTCTTAAATAAACTGAAAATATCTCAGTAAATGGAGAAGTCAGCTATCACTTCATTTAACTGATTGGTTTGTAGGCAGGGTAACATGTTTATGACTCTTCAAAGTGAGTGAAAGAAGGCTGAGATAAATTCTTGCCATTCAAAATGACATAATGGTAACAGTGGCTATGAAAAAGCATGAGAGATTATTCTTGAACAATTGCTGGAAAGTGATACATGTAATTATGGTAGATTAAATAATACAGATTTCTCTAACGCAAGGAGAGTGTTTTTATGGCTATGATACATGTGTGATGACATTAATTTTCCTTATTTTATTGACTTGTGTAAGATAATTTGTACACTGGCAGAAGTATAGCTGTCATAAAAGATATAATATTGACTTTAAAAATGTCTATCAACAATTGTCAAAGACACCATTATATAATGCAGCTAATAATATTGGGCTTGGTAGCCGAGTGTTACGAAAAAATTGCAGCTAAAAGAATCGAGCTAAATATTCTCATTGCTATGGATTTGCACGCCAGGAATCTAGTAAAAATAGCATTGTGTATACATACTTCAGAAATTGGTCATAAAGTATCCAAATGAAAGTTTATACATCAGGACATAAAACACGAAGCATCAGTCACATCACTGGATGTGTGGTTTTCTTACCTAGCTGGATGGACAAGCAGGAGCACTGATTTCAGCTTTTGAGAATATCTGGCATCAGGTAAAACCTTGGAGGCTGCTAAGGATCCTAGCATATGATATGTAATGTTATGGACAGTAACGCTAACAGAAATGTTTTATTTTTCCAAGGCACTAAGTCAAAAAGACATAAACATGGCTTATCTACCCTACTGTCTCAAACTGCAAAGGCACGGCAATTTGCTTCAGTCCAGCTGAACAGATAGAAACTACGATCCCTTCTGGAAAGAAGATCATCAGAAAAGTTTAAGGTCAGATATACTGAGAAAGTCAAACTTTCCAAAGAAAACAAAAGTTCCCAAGAAATATAAAGGGATATTGATGAATCAAGCTGCCTAAATTCAGCACACAAAAGTAACAGATATTGAAATGTCTGGTATTCAGTCAAGATCAAACCAGAGAACATATACAATTATTTATAGTCTTGGAACTCTACCAAAGCAGCAAATGTAAAAGATAAGCAAGTTCAAAATGTTCCCTAGGTGAATGTTTCTACTCTCAGTCAAGAGAGAACAATGTCAGCTCTGCAAGACAAATGTCACCTTACAGATAGAACACTGAAGTTTGTTCAGGAATATCTCTGTTTAGCCAAACCCAGTATCTTTGTTCTTTTAAAGCAAACAAGATGACAAAGATTTGTGTCACAGCAGAAAGCGAGGCTGTAGCTGAGGTTAGTTTCAGTCCTTCTGTGATATGCTGTAACAGTCAGAATAATACCTAGGCACATGGGGTGAAACCAGTGACACGCAGCTTCTACATTAAGTAAAGATGTTATGTCCAGAAATCCAGAGCTCAGATTACTGGAATATTTTCAGGTTGGTAAAATGTTCTTTTTATTTAGGGATTTTTAAAAAGTATTTTTAAGCCATAATGGCCCACAACTGCTTTAATAAAAGTAAGCTAAGCAAGTTGTGAGGGTGGTGAGGCACTGGAACAGGTTGCCTAGGGAAGTTGTGGATGCCCCATCTCTGGAAGTGTTCAAGCTGGATGAGGCTTTGAGCAGCCTGGTCTAGTGGGAGGTGTCCCTGCCCATGGCAGGGGGCTTGGAACTAAATGGTCTTTAAGGTCCCTTCCAACCCGAACCATTCTAAGATTCTACTTAAATTTCAGATTACTGAATCAAATTGAATCTTAACATCTCAAAGAAGCACTTCTAAGAACAAAAGTGATCAGAGGGATGGCACACCTCTCCTGTGAGGGCAGGCTGGGAGAGTTGGGGTTATTCAGCCTAGAGAAGAGAAGGCTTCTGGGAGACCTTATAGTAGCCTATCAGTACTTAAAGGGTGTCTACAGGAAAGATGAGGACAAACTTTTTAGGAGGGCCCCTTGCAATAGGACAAGAGGTAATGGTTTTAAACTAAAGGAGAGTAGACTGAGACTAGATATAAGGAAAAGAATTTTACGATGAGGGTGGTGTAACACTGGCACAGGTTGCCCAGAGAGGTGGTAGATGCCCCATCCCTGGAAACATTCAAGGTCAGGTTGGACGGGGGTCTGAGCAACCTGATCTAGTTGGAGATCTCCCTGCTTATTGCAGGGGAAGTTGGACTAGATGGACTTTAAATGTCCTTCACAACCCAAATTATTCTATGAGTCTATGAAGTTTCTCAATTCCCTTTATATATTATCATGATTCCTGTCTAGGGTGGGGTGAGTGGGCACAGAGATCAAAGTTCCCCTGTCCGTCTCCCTCTAGTTGTCTTTTTCATTGTTGATCAAGTGGTCAGGCCACCACAAAACGAGAATAAACAGAGACTGAGGGCAGAATGAGAACAGTACAGAGGAAAAGGTTTTACTTTGTGAAGAAAAAGTTGATGACCTAGGAAAATAGGTTGTGATTTACGGAGCTCATTTTAGCTTTCAGAGTTAGTGGAATTTCATATTTCAGAGTCACATATTTTAGTGCTGAACTGAAATATCAAAATGGTTATATGCAGCTCACACAGACTGGGAATTCCCGTGGCCCTAAGCATGTAAGCAAAACTTCTTTACCCCATTTCTATAAGGTCTTTTTTTCTTTTGTTAGCATTTTGCACATTTGACCTCTAACCTAACGCTTGCTGCAGAAAGACCCCATCGCACCCTTTTTGAGTTATGGAACAAACATGAGAAAAATTTCCTTCTTAAGATTCTGCTATACCTCATTAATCTTATCATTGTTTTCACTCTGCAAAGATATGTTAAGCTTTTTCCAAGCCCCCAAGGCAGCACAACAGTATTACAAAAACATTTGCTGAAAGGTCTCAGAAAGACCTCCTACACTGCGATTCCTAGTTGGCTGGCACACCCATGTGTCAGTTCTTTTAAATCATGTGTCTCGGCAGGTTTTACACACGTATTCATTCATAACGTATAAGCTTCTTGGGTTTGGGGGCTCACTTTCTTTTATCACAGATTGACATATTGTTGAAATTAGTCATAGGTTACTTTCCCTTCTGGCTGCTGCTGGGAAGTTGGGTGTGTTGGAAATCCTGTTGTGATTTGGGATAAAATATTAATATCAATAGCAGCTGTTTTGTGTTATAGTGCTTGTAGAGTTAAATAGTAAGGTAGTTATTTATATTATAAGGTTATCCTGGAAAATTACCATACTATTTGTTGTGTTGTGAACCCTGATCTAAATAGGCCTTAATCATGATTTTGTTTATCTTTCATATGCAGATCTTATTGCCATACAAGGACAACTTTTTTGCAACAAGCATCTATGACTCAAAGTTTCTTAAAGTGCCAATGTCCACCCTTAGCACTTTTAGAGAACCTTATTCCAGCAAATCAAACCCAGGCTGTTTTGAACTGCATTCAGGTCAGGAACATTTACACTTGATGATCATCAGGCTATAGTGTGAACTAAAATCACAGTTTCTAATGTGTCAAACCTGAATTCTACCCTGCAGCTGCAGGATCCCAACAATTTAGAGGTTCAAGCAGATGTCACCTGGTGGTGTTTGTGTTCATTTATTTTGGTCCAGGTGACTTGCTCAGTTGGTGCTGAAAGCTATGCAATTTTAAAAGAATTTTAAAAGAGGTATTTTGAAAAAAAAAAAAAAACAAAACAAACAAACAAACAAAAAAAAACTGTTGCATCTTTAGAATATTGTTCTTATCAATAACCTCACAAAGCTACCATTGATTTAAATGGAAAATAGATCATGCGCCAAGTGAATTAGGGAATAATTTGTTGCCGGGAATCTAGGCTAGGGATAATGGTTAGGCAATATAATAACTGATGAATATTCAAAACTGGCAGGGACCAAGCTAAGGAGAGGAGAGTAAGAGTTAGTACACAGACAAGGAGATGCAAAATGAGCTGCTAAAGCCAGAGATCTGATTAATCAATCAGCCAGCACATTTATTGAGTAATGCAATGGCATATATCCAGTTAGAGAAACTGGAGGGAGTTCAAAAAAGTCCCCCAGAATACCTAATCTACACACATACTCGTGATGGAATATCATTTGCCCCAGGAAAGTGGAAAGGCTGTTTTGGGAAAGGACATACATGAGACATAAGATAGCTGTGAACAGCTGTCCTGTTTTATTTCAGGGTTTTTTTTTACCCTAGAGGTGAAAAAGAAAGCAAGAAACAGTCACTGCTGTGTCATTTCCTGGACAAATGCTCTCCTGAAGAAGGATGTGCTATTGTGATCTTTCTTTTGTAGACTAACACAGACCCTGTTCCCTGCAAACATTTTTAATATGTGACTTCTAGACAGACATTCCTTCAGCATGTACATGATAGTGCAAAGGTGGTGGCAAAAAAGATATTAATCTTTCTGGGCTGAAACTAATTTTGACCAATTTTTTGGTGCTGGGAAAATATTTTTGTGCTGCTCCTGCTACTGTTATTGTAAAAAAAACAGATACAAAGCATGAGAAAAACAGTAGGCCTATGGTCCCTGTTTCGTATTTCCTTTGGTTTTTTGCCCTAAAGAGTCAGGTGGTTGGCGCTGGCATCCCAGTCATCACCTTCTGCTTGAGAAAGTGAGCAGGTGATCTCAGATGAGGAAACAGCTCTAAATTATCAGGTTGTGCCACGTAGCTGATCCCTGAGTCCCTCAGGTGCCTGTGGCATCTTTTTTCTAAGGTCTTTTCAAATTTTGCTTTTGAACCACAACCTTTCTCCCAGCATCTACCAACTGTGCCAGCTGCTATCAAATCTGACCTCTTGTTATGCAAAAGTATTTCCAGTCTTTCCTTAAGGCCAATCAGAAAGCAAATATGTACTGCTTTTAAGCTGTCAGTATGAACTACTTCCCTTCTGGGTCCTTCTCATGACTCTTCACACCCTTTGCAACCTGAAGAGTGCATTTTGTGAGTAGCTATATGGGCAGGTGTCTCCACCTCATCTACTCAGTCTTTTGGCTGAGTGTGAATTCTGCACCACTGTATAAGCAGCTCCATGTAAGCTGGAAATCTGTTGCCTGTGACAGCATGATGGAGACTGCCGTTTTGTTCCAGCTTACATCGTGCCGCCTTGTAAGATGCAACATGTCTGAGCATGGCTTCGATTAGCTTTGCACGTACCGTTAGCCAACTCAGATATGACCCAGTAACTCAGACTTTCTTGTGATATTTTTGAGCTAGAAAGAACAGGGGCTACCACAGTATGTGAGTATTCCCTGGGCATTAGATAAGAAGAGGTCCAAACTGTGCCAGTAAAAAGTATTACAAACCGCACATAGACCACAGCATTAGTTCTTGTGGTGGTCTTGGACCTAATTACCTGGAGAACTTCCAGAGACAGGAGACAGGGAATCTTTCATAATCCATAACACAGGTTCAAGAGAGATTACATCCTTCTCTCCCACTATTGGTAAGAGAGATTATATTGCTGAAAGCCTGAATTTGCTGAGTTTTAATGAGTGACACATGCATGGGAATTGCATTGCCCAGCAGAGAGAGACAGAAATGAGACTGGTCTGTGTCTGCTTTGGCACAAGTAGCTGTCTGTGACAAATGAAGAGCCTTTGACACTGACCTCCTATGCTACTCAGGACCCAGACACTAATAAAGACTAGAGAGAGATGCAGAGCTGCAGGTGGAAAGAATCTCACACAGTAGTTAGGAGAACGTGACATGTTCTGCCAGATAAAATTTTGTCCCAGCGTGGAAATGTGTCCATATGGATGCTTCCTCTGTGTGTCCATTTTCTTACTGACCTTAACCTCTAATGCAACAAACGAATTAGTGGAAATCTAGGTCACCAGACATCTGAGACGTAAGCCTTTCCTGTGGACTGTGCCACTGAATAATAGAGAGAAGAGAGTGTGGGAATTGTGTATGCAGTCTTAGAACTGAGGGAAATGCCTGATGAGGGTCTGTTCTCCTCTGGCTCTGCTCCATCACAGATAGCTCCATCCACTGGCCAGATACACCTCTCTTGCTGCTAGTGGAGTGTGGTACTCACAGTTTAGCATGTCTAGGCTCCTGCTAACTTGCAGTAAACTGTGGCAAAGAATGCAAATTCTGGGAAGGTGACCGTAGTTTGTTACATGTTGTGGCCTCGATCAGAAAATCTAAGATGTGGATAGGTTCTCATCAGCCCCTGACAGGTATTACTCTTGCCCCTTTGCTCAGCAATGCTGTTATTTCGTGGTGTCAGGGAAAGAAGTAAAACTAGCAAACATACATCCAAGGTCCTTCTTGAAAAAGAACTGATGACAAGTATGACGAACAAATGGGGCACAGAGTGAGGGAGAACTGTATTGACATAATACACATTCATCCTGCAGGCCTGAGGCTTCCCAGATATCCAGAGAAGTTAAAAAACTAATTACTTATTTAAGAGTACTGCCAGAATTAAAGGGGAGCATATTGACTGAGTGGCCTGGGCGTCTTCCATAATATTTTAGAAGGAGAAGTTCATGCAAATGGGGCTCTGCACATGTCAGAATTAACCTGCAGGATGGAATATTCTATATACACCTTGTTGTTATTTGCAACATTGAGGAAGAATACTCTTTCTTTTTCAACGATCTCAAGCAATTTACAGAGAAACAGTTGTGCATTGAGAAAGAAAACTGAAAAGTACAAATCACACTCTCATTCTCAGAATAGTCAAGGACCTGATTCATCAGACTACTTAATAAAGTCGCTTATGCTGTATTTTCCAACAGAGATTATAATTTGAATTTTTTTGCTCATCAAACTTTTCTTTTTTTTAGTTAAAAAAAATCCATTTTCTTTTTTCCTTTGCATTTATTTAGCAGGAAAAAAACCCTACTTTAGCACCAAATCTTATCCATAGGGAAATCTCTCATCCTGTTTAGAAGTGTAGATTACTGAAAGCCACCTGCAGAAGGTGTGATTAAAACAATATGGGAATATTTTTATTGTTGCATTGTACAACTGCAATGTCTTTTAAAAAAGGAAGAAACAGCATGTTATTAATGTAATGTACTAAAACCCCTGAATGATACTTCTATTCATTAGGAAATTAGAAAACCAGAGTTTCTTAATGCTTGAAATGTCGCACAGCATAATTCAAATTAAAACAGCTGAGATATATAAAAAAACCTTTAAAACATTCAGATGCATACTGCAAGTGGTGACATATTTATACTGGAATTTCTACGTGTGTTTCCTAAAATGAAATTCAAATGATTGACCAATCTGAGCAAAGCACACAAGTTGGGCAACATGAAAAGATGTTCCCTAAAACAGAATATATATGATCCACAGTAAAACATCAAACTAGCATAAGCATCATAATAACAATAATAAGCAGAGCCTAGCAAGCTAACTAAAGAATTTATGCTTGAAAATGTGTCCCACATGTCTAATTTTGAAATTATGAACACGACTTTACTGCTTTACCTGTTAACAGGATGAATTAATACCCTACTACCCTAGATTTAATGCAAGCAATATAAATGCGCTGTAGTGTGCATTAGCTGTCTCAACTTAGTGGTAGAACACTCAGTTTTATTTCTGTCCAGTCCTGTTTATCCATTTCCACTCTTTTCGGATTGTAAACCTAAAAAAGTGATTTTCCACTCTGCTCAGCTTTCATAACAGGCTTATATGTAACCGATGATATGGAGAAATAGGTGGTTGTAATTGCTTTGATAAAATAGAGTTTCAACAGAAAATATTAGTTTGTCAAAACTGAGACTTGGTACTTTCACCGTTGTTAGCACAGTGGAGAGAGAGACATTCCCCAAAGGAAAAGCAGGAGAGTGGGCAAAAATGTTATCACTCATGGTCTTTGAAATTGCTCAGATCTATAAACATCCTGTTTTAATACCTGACACAAATGAGAATGATGTTGAAAAACATGTGAACGTGTAATAATAATTTCCTAAGTCCTAGATGAGTGCTACAAATCTAGATGCAGCAAAAAAAAACCAAATTATTCTCTGGGTCAGAAAATTTTAAAATTTAAAATTTTAAAAATTGTTATTTGCAAAAACACTGATATCAATTAGTTTTTTAAATCCAACTCAGTCTGGAGAAGGTTTATCGCTATACATACAAAGCAGAAGTTATAGAGAGAAGCATGGTTAAGAAAAAAATGCTATTCTCAAGGTTTGCTATCAGCCTAGTTTAGGTGGCTCCTCTCTCAGCAGCTGACTGTCAGTTCTGAATCCAGTTTTGGACTGCATCGTCCTCACACTTTAATTAGAGACGGTATTTGTGCAGGATTTTATCCTCCATCAGAGCCTTTGTAGGTGACAGAGAGAGGTGTTGAGATCCTTGTTGCCTCTTCTGAATTTATGTTTCATGATCTAAAAATGATTGTAAGTAAAGATTTTTTGTTAGCAACTATGACTATAGAAGTCTTGATAACATTCAACAGCACGCTGTATGATATGTGTGTGATTTTTTTACCAAAACCCGGATGAAGCAATATTTAGTGTTATTTCTCCATCAGGGCTTAGAGGTTGGCAGTAAGTCATACCTTGTGTGAGTATAATGCAGCTGAAGTGAATATTAAGTGTTCTGAAAAACACCACTCAAATTATATATCCTCTTTGTTTTTCATTGCAAAACATTCCAGCCTGAGACATTGACCCTATTCATCTCCCGTTGAAAATAGTTATCACTAGTACTTAAAATGGATTTCTGGATGTGGTTATGTAGGTTCACTTTTCAGGAGAAAAAGAAAGGAAAACATAAAATAGATGAAAATGCTGCACCTCTGAAATTAACTGGAAAACTCTTATGTTGTTAGAAGTTTAGAAATATTTCAAATGATGAAATTACATGTTTTGTATCATATTTCTGCTGTCTTAAGCTATGAAAAATTAGGATGTTAGGGAACTACATATAGATGTTTGTGATACATATGGATTTTTCAGAATTAAAAAATATATTTGGATTCCCCTCATATGTATTCTTTACCTTTTACGGTAATAGCTTACACAATTATATACAGTGTATAGGACATATGTAATACAATGGCATAATAAACCTGTTGCATCATAACCCGCATTGGTATTTCACACAAAAATTTCATGAAGAACTCTCTGAATATCATACAATATCATATGTTCCCATTTCCTACATGGTAATACTGAGAAATTAATCTGTAACAGCTCCTTCTGATGAACAAGTGGTAATGAAAGCCTCAGCCTTAGAAATTCCAGTAAGTGATACTGTTCTACCATTTGTCTTAATTTTTTATGAACTTTCAGCAATTATTAGCATTACAGCCCCAACAGTCATTGATGAAAGCTCTTTCAGCAGTACCACAGCCACATATGTCAGCAGAAATTAAGAAACACACAGATATTTCCATCCCCTTCCATAAGTGTATCATTTGTACCCGACTAACGTAACATGAACTGACAATAACTTGGTGTTTGCTGGAGGTTATTTCTAGGGAAAACAAAGCAGATTTTTATCCTGCAAACATACAGTGGTCTTTTTAAGACAGAAGATTCTCTAATAAGGGTGGTCTATTTTATAGGATTTCCTGCATCTAGAAGAATCTATCTTTGCTCTTTGCATTTGGGAAGTTAAAAAGCCAACACACAGGTGGCCAGGAAAGACTGGACTAACCTTTTCCAATTATGAACTAGCTGGGTCATTGGGAGCGCCTGCTGGCATACATTATATTATGCGGGGCAACTGTTTGATGGCAATACAACACTGCCCAAAGTCAATTTTTAAATATATGCAGATTTGCACAAATCCCTGAAAGTGTATGGAAAAAACATACACTTTGTACCAGAACTGTGTGCTGTTGGATCATGAATCATTCCGATATCTCTGGTCTAATACTGATCATTTGGAGTCCCTGCATCTTCTCAACATGAACTACAGAGTAGCATTTTATATTTCTTCCAACAGCCACCATGTGTTTTCAATAAGAGCAGCAGTCTGCAGGTGCAGTTATCTTTTGCAGTACATAAATTTTAAGGAGACCAAATTCTTTTTCTCCCCTAACAAAGACCTCTGAGACTTGCCATGCAGTTGAGACCTTACCATGGAGGTGTAACCTCTGACCTCCACTGCAACATGCAGCAGAAGAAAGCGAACTCCCCGGTCTGTACGGAACACCTGCCTCAAACATCTGCAAGCAGCAGAGTCGGCAGTTTAATGAACTGGCCTGCTCACAGCCCTGTGATTACAATAGCTCTGAAAAGATTCTTAAGGAGGCCAAGACTAAAAACGCTCAGGATAGTATGATTTATAACACTAAGATGTTGACCTTTTACAGCCTTGGTATTATCAAGCCTCATACTTCAGGTTGATGTAGCCCGTTAAAAACACCAGCCCACTTGCTTGTTGCATGCTAATGCTTTACGTGCTTAGTGGTTTTATGCTCCCTTTTACTGATGGAATTGCCCCCATTTGGAATATCCATTGGACAGAAACCCCACTGTAAAAGCGTGGAGAGAAAACCTCTGTTTTCCCATTTCTCCATTTGTAACAGTAATATTTATATCTGCTTATGTAGTGAGTTGAGGTACCTGAATAAAACCTTTTTTTTTTCTTAGAGTTTGCACAATCCAGGCCACTGTAAGGATGCCATATATAAGTCCCCATAGATTCTAGACTATGTCCTACAATCTGTCTTGTCTCTCAAGCTTGCTGGGACTCTGTTGTGGATAACAAAATATTTCCACCCTTGGGTTGTTGGGCGTTTATTTCTTGTGGGGAAGGAGGTTGCTTGGAGAGCCGGGTGGCTCCTAAAGGGAAAACGGTATGTAATAGGTTGTTTCAAAAGCATCATTTGCTTGGGAAAGTGTTCTTCTGTGGGAGCAGACAAAATGCCTTTGACAGCCTTGTGGGTCAGTTCTCCCTACCTACCAGGGCCTATATGTGTGCATACGATGAAGTAAATGGCACTTGTTCTCTCAGCTCTACACCATCTGGCTATCCTTTATGAAAAACTAGTCAGATATGAGCTCTTTTTCACGGTACAATAACTGGGGTTGTTTAGCCTGGAGAAAAGGAGGCTGAGGGGAGACGTTATCACTCTTTACAATTGCTTGAAAGAAAGTTGTAGTGAGGTGGGTCTCTTTTCCCAAGTAATGGCCTCAAGCTGTGCCAGGGGAGGTTTAGATTGGATATTAGGAAAAATTTCTCCACCGAAAGGGTAGTCAAGCATTGGAACAGGCTGCCCAGGAAAGTGGTTGAGTCACCATCCCTGGAGGTACTTAAAAGATGTTTAGATGTGGCACTTAGGGACTTAGTGGTGGATTTGGCAATGCTAGGTTAAGAGTTGGACTTGATGATCTCAAAGGTCTTTTCCAACCTAAATGATTCTAAGCTTAAGAAGTATGGCATTCATGCCATTCGTCTCGTACTGAAAGTAACATTTCTGACTTGCTGAGGATCTGAATTCACACTGAAATCAAGGAACAACACTGATACGCAAAAAAGACTACCCAGGATCAGGTCCTATGTGTCCTTGTTATAAACATGGCATAATTCTTCTTCCACTGCAAAACTTGTAAAACAATTTTCTGCTGAGCCTTTGCCAAATATAAATCTTACTTAGTTATCTAGAGCATCCTAATTGAGTCATTAGCTCTTTCCACTTATCTGATCATTGCTAAGCTTATCTTTCCTATTTGGCCACAACTTTTTCTTTTTCTTTTTTCTATAGCAAAAAGTGCACAACATAGTCTCATCCCTTTCACCGTAATAAGACTGATAAATCTCTAAGGTCCCTAGGATTATAAATGAGGAGAGCTTGCCCTTTGTTAGCTTGAGTGTTTGGAAGCTGAGTTCCCAGACGTATTTATGTACTGCAAATTGCAATGTTGCAGAGTACAACTTGAGTGCCTGGCCTTATTTCCTCAGATAAATTATTTTCCTAAATCTCTTTAAAACTGGATTTATCCAGTCGTGCTCTATAGTGACATCTGTAATGGTGGTACCCTGAGTGTCTTAGACCAGGAAATCTGCTGAACATACTGAAGTTCCCTCTCTCTTTAACTGCTAAATCTCCTTCTAATTAATATAAGACACAGGGGTGGGAGAACATAGGTATAAGACTCAAAAGACAGGTTCATTTTAACATGTTACACTGTCACCATATGACAAAAGACCACTAGGTCTGAGAAGTGCTTGCAGCTACTCAAGACACCCTGTTCAATTTAATTTGAAAAATAGATAAGTTTGTTTTGAGTATCAAACAACCTTTTAATGTCACGGAAGGAGGAAAATCTGTTAAAGAAAATTTTCTTCAGTAATATAATCTCCTATGGAAGTTTCTTTCCAGCTCAGTTTTTAATGTAACAAACAGTCACGGTTTCTTTTAAATGTCCCTGAAGTTTTCTTCCTGTTGTTCTGTTGTGAGAACAATTCTAACCTAATTAGGATACTCCTTTAATCTGATGGAAAAATTGTGAGCATGGAGGGACAAAAATGTCTGAGAAAGAACAGGTTTACAGGTTCCCAGCTAATTCCATTTCAGGACAGAACTGTCCTGCTAATGCCCCTCTTTTCCACCTCTGATTTGGGTACAGTGTAATTTTTACCTGATGGAAATCTCTAAGAAAAACAACAGAAAGACTACTCTTTCTCAAATGAATCTCTACTCTTCTAGGTATCTAGAAGAGTAAAGAATTATGAAGATCTGCAGGAAGTGTATTCACACTTACAAATTACATATACACCAGTACCTCAAAATTGCACAACAGGCTTTATCCATATCCATGTTGAATCACCAAAAAAATGAATTTTTTTATTTTTTTTTTTACATGGAAGAATCATCCATCTGATTGAAAAATCCTGTCATTAGGGATTTATCCCAGGGATCACTACTGGCTCCTATACTATTCAGCGTCTTCATTAAAGACCTGGATGATGGGACTGAGTGCACCCTCAGCAAGTTTGCAGATGATACAAAACTGGGAGGAATGCTTGATACAGCAGATGATTGTGCTACCATTCAGAGGAACCAGAAAAGGCTAGAGAAATGGGCAGAGAGGAATGCATGAAATTCAACAAAAAGAAAAGCAAAGTCCTCCACCTGGAGAGGCATAAGCCCATTTACCAGTAACTCACTTGAAAGTGGCTTGAAAGAGAAAGATCTCTGGGTCTCGGTGGACGTCAGGTTGACCAAGAGCCTGTAGCGTACTCTCAAGGCAATAGAGATAGCAGCCTAGGTGGCATTAGGCAAAACATTGCCAGTAGGTCAAGGAAGGTGATCCTTCCTTTTTGCTCATCACTAACGAGACACATCTGGAGTGCTGGGTCTAGTTCTGAGCTCCCCAATACAAGAGAGACATGGACATACTAGAGTGAGTGCAGCAAAGGCCCGCAAAGGTGATAAAGGCACTGGAGCATCTTCAACACGATGAGAGGCTGAGAGAGCTGGGACTGTTCAGCTTGGAGAACAGAAAGCTCAGGGGGGCATCTTAAGCATGAGCATGAACATATGTTGGGGAGAGTAAAGTAGAGTGAGACAGACTCTTCTAAGTAGTGTCCACTGGCAGGACAATGGCACAAATTGATACGTAGGAAACTATGAACACCAGGAAACACTTTTTTACTGTGAGGATGACAGCACTGGAACAGGCGGCCCAGGGAGACTCTAGAGTCTGTATCCTTGGAGATATTAAACACCTGACTGGACGTGGTCTGGGCAACCTGACGTAGTTTACCCTGCTTGAGCAGGGAAGTTGGAATAGAAAGTCCCAAGAGATTAGACAATCTAACCTCATCTATTCTGTGTGATTCTGAGTAATCCAGCCTTTTCATGTTATAATTCGATATCTGTTCTGGGATCCATCTTACAGGCTACATGGGACAGATGGCCAAGATGGCTTTCTGATCTCAGCACTGAGCACTGACTCTGCAGTGTTCATAACCATGGTGTGTCTCTATCTGCACATAAATACTATGGCTACATGAAGCACAGCAGGTCAGATGGAGTCATCCTCTGTGACAGATTGTCACTTCATCTACCCTGCTTCAGGGTGGACTGCAGAGAAATGGGAAAACAAGAATCTATTCTTGGGTTAGTCAAGGGTTCATATAGGATACAGGAAAAGTTCTTAAAGTGCCTTTAATCTAATAATTTTAAAAGTTAGGCAAAAGTAGGCTAACTTCTAGGACTGTAACATATGACCAGAGACGTAAGAACTTTGTGAGTAAACACTGACCTGATAAGGTGGCAAAGCTCTTCTTCCTCTCCAAGCAGTCGGGAGGTTAATTGTCTCCTCGAGCATTAAAAAAGGTGGAATAAGTATGTTCAATGCCCAAGACAGTTCTGCCAGTCCATGCAAGGTTCATATCAGCTATTTGATCCTCAAAGTAGCAGAGTAACCCTTCCCACACAACAACTGAAGTGCTGTTCCTTTTGACTTTATTATGAAAACAATACTTGTTTTTAAAACTTGAACATCTGTTTTAATTAATTTTTTTCTCCCTATAGAAAATGTACAGGTTAAAAGAGACATTTACTAATGGAAAAGACTGTTTTTCATTAACAGTTACTGGCATGACAAAACAAAACAAAACCCTTTCATAGGCTTAGTTCTAACAATTTTACCTTTCTCGGCTTGCAAGTTCTTCAGTTCTTTTAAAATTATACCACATAAAGCAGAAAGAAATAGTCATTGAAAACTACAATGATAGGATTTTACTGTAAAAAAGAATCAGAAATGAAAGACTATATTGTGAAAAGTGTATGGAGTAATTAGCACATTGAGTTCTTTTGAAAGCTGCTGGCACTGTTTAGAGATTAAGTCAGCCTTTGGCATTGCTGATCATTATTATTTCGGTGTTGTATTTTTAAAGGCGGATTTTAATGGAAGGCTATTGGATTAGTAGTTTGGAAAAAGGTTTGCTTTATAAGGCAGATTTATAATGAAAGTCCATATTCCAAAGGAATCTACCTTTGGTGATGCAAATTGCTATATATGCTTTATGCTGAGCTTTTACCTGAAAAGGCGACTTTGAACAACAGCTAGTTCATCTCTGATCTTGTGAAACAACTGTATCTTTTCCTTTGCAAAAGAAATAGAAAAAAACAAATCCAAAACAGGCTCAAAATTTGACAATTTGCTTTTGAAAGGGAGTTTCAAAAGAGTGTGTTGATACCTTTAGACGTGTCTCAATCCATTTCCTGATTCTTTCATATTTTGTTTTGTCTTTGGAGTTTGAATGAACTGTTGACTTCCTCATCTCCTCATCAAAAATGGGATTTTTATTTTTTTCACTTGTTAGCTTAGATATATGAGAAATATATGGCAAGCCACAAGCCTCCCAAAGCACAAGGTTTTATCTGGGCATTACCCATTAATATTTGTGAAGCAATATATGAGGACAATGTAAACGACACACTCAGAATCAGCAACCTTTTGCTTCTGTTTTCTGTTGGTTTTTTTTTTTTCTGTTAACATTCTATGCGGCTGTCTAAACACAAACACATATTGAAAAAGCAGATATTGAAACTGAATTAAGCTTGCATACAGCAATTTCTGAATTTAGATGGGATACGCTAATTCACAGGACATACATTGTGGTATATTTACTGCAGTTCTAGGGAATACTAGGGGATCTCTACCTTAAGGATAATATGAAATACTAGTATCGTCAGAAACTAGGGACTAAACATTAGAAAAGAATGTTTGTCATTGCCTCATTCCTTCTTCTCAGATTAAAGCAAAAAAGAAAATTTCAGGGTATTCATATTTTCTTCTACAGGAAATCATACAACTTCCTATAAGCACAAATGGTGACATGACTTAGATTTCCAGAAATCCAGAAATTTCTATTTGAGCGTAGTTAAATGTTGCTCCACTTTTGCTGTGATCTTCAGTTCTGTCGACTTATACAGGATTTAAGCAGATCCTGGCCTGAATCAAAATGATCTCCGGAGCCTCAGCTAACATATTATCATGAAAAGAACATCACCAGCAGAGAAGCTTGTAAGCTTAGTTTAAGACAAGGTGATTGTCTTGCTGTAGAATCCACAAATGAAAGCCTCTGAAGTCTGAGAACCATTCAAAATATTCACAGTAACTTCTCTGCTTTTCTTTTTATGCAGGGCAGAATACTTTGGAAAGGCCTTTTAGCAATACTTTTGTTTGAAAATATTTACCTTTATTTAAATATTGCTATCAATCAGCTATAATGCTGTGAGGGAAAAAGATGGGAAGAAGATAGGGTAGTCCAACAAGGCATAAATAAGTTTTTTTCCTTCAAGAGAATTCAGTGAGAAGTTAAAATCATTGAGAATTGCATTGTTTATGGCTTTTTTTAAAACTGTTCTGCTCAAACACAAAGCAAGTCATGCTGCTCAAGGAAATCTCTCTTCAGTTTATTCCTAAGGTTCCAGTGGGGACCATTATAATCATCAGAAATAATGATAGATCTCAGATATTACAAGTGCAATGAAAACCAGTTCCCTCTGGGACAAGAAACATTTATTCTGAAGACATCTTACAAAGAAATTATTACCAGGATACACAATGAAAGATGAAAACAAAGGCTGCGCTTTTTCTCTATTTGATATGTCGCCCTAGGGTAACATCAGAACCTTGATAATTTTGTAATATTTCTAAATCACTTTGTTCTTATTTCTTTTATGAGCTGGTGGAAAGTAAAGCAATTTTGAGCAATCAGAAGTCTTCCGTTAGCTACTTTATACCATCAGCTCCTAATTACACAAAAAAATTAACATGCCTTAGAGAACTTTACTTTTTACTAGGATGAAGTCAAATTTGAGATTTGCCCTTTTACATAAAAAAGCTTGTATTCTGTGTTAGAATGAGGCAACAATTTTATCTGCCAACATTAGGTGATGTAATTTTTTAAAATGCAAATATATGTAAAGTAACACTCCATACAGATTTAAGCTGTAAATAAAATTATTCTATTCATGATTTTATATTGACTTCTCATTAATATGGTAATATCCTATTAAGTGTAAAGGCAGTCCTTAGAATCAAAGTAAAGATTAAATAAAATTAAACGACTCTGTCACAGCCTCAATCTTTTATAGATACTTTCCAGGTGACTAGTATGCCTGACTGTTAAACAAAGCAAATATGGACCATTTGGAACTACTTGGAAATCCTTTCATCATTTGCTTAAAAGAAATGTGTCCCAAATAGTTCAGCACATCATTCTCTGGAAACCATTTAACTAATTTATAAAAACAAGACCACTGTTGAGAGTGTGGCCTGCATCTACCAGGCATAATGATGCTGCCTTATGTTTGGTTCATTCTGGAAATAATCAGTCACACACGTGCCAGGAATAATAGTTACTACATGCTCAGAAAGTACCCAAACACCAGGGACACGTGTACCTCATTGACTAAGTGAGGAGTATAAATCTACATCAACAAGCATCATATTCTGATATTCATAAGGTATTTTATTTCAGCTGCTGACAGTTTCAGATCATGCTTATATCTAATGCATCATAGTTCAAAAATACCATGGCGATAAAGCATATGACCAAGAAAAAGAGAGGGCTGTGGTCAACTGAGAAGTGAAAGCTGCAGAAAAAAGACAAACAGAAGACAAATGAATAGTTTTCTGCAACAAATTTTCAGAGCAGCTGGAGATATCAAGCAGACATCAGTAACAAAATATCCCATTTCTACACATTTAATGTAATATGCAGTTATTATAAAATAAAATTCATACAGACCAATAATATCTGTTAGAAATTAAAACCAGGATGTCTCAGAAGCACAATCTACTTTCCTGGGACCACTCACAGAATTCAGTGTTGTACAATTTCAGGAAACTCAACAGAATCAATTCCATAACTATTCTTCTCAGAAATATTTCTGGCAGGAACTTGCTTCCCTAAAACTCCCTAATAATCTTTTTAGAAAATCAGCCAGCCGCCTATTCTACCTTTTTCTAAAGCTTTTCCATCCCAGGTAACAGAGTGAACTGGGGAACATTGCTGTATATAAAGAAAAAAGAATACTGAAGGCTGTATCAGTTGCATGTGATTAGAAAGATTTTGTTAGCACTTTCCCAATAGTTCATATGTTCCTGTGCCCTACAAAGTGTCTTTTGCTCTTTAATTCATTCAGCCTATGAAGAATCTCAGCCCATTTTGGAACTGGAAGACACTTTGCCTTCATGGGTGATGGACAGCCACCACACACTAGCATTATCGACAACAGTCTCTTGTTCTCTTGTCTAGTTCGCAAAGTATTTATGGGGATATGGGATATATCCTGTGGTGACAGGATTGGCAGCACAGTCTTCCCTTTAGCACTTTGATGGAAGAAAGTACGTCCCTTTAGTTACATGATTTAATTGAATGTACACTCAGAATAGCTACACATGGGCCAATAGGTTGAAACAGATGTAAATAAGCATGTGTGAGTCAGATTTAGTAGGTGAACTAACCAGTAAAATTTACTTTTACACAGAGGCAACAGACAGAAAACACAACTGACCTACTATGGGCAGGGTACAGAAGTTACTGTCTAGGGGTCCATGGGTTGCCTTAACATAAAATCAATGAGGGTTCAGATTTGGTCTTGCAGGATGAAAGGATTAGTGCATCTGAGAAATGTCAAAAAAACAAGATTACAGTGCATGTGATGCCTAAAGAACTGAGGGTTAAGTATGCACAGGGTCTCCGCTGGGTCAGTTTGCTGGATCTGCTCTTTTTCTCCAAAGACAGAGCAACCTACTAGCAAATCTTTGCTGAAAACGTATTATTAACTCTGCTTGCATTATAGTTCATCTTAGAAGTATTATACATTTCATACCGAAAGCTGCATCTTTAAAGTGTGATTAATACAGAGTTAGGTCTAGGTAAGCTAATGGAGGACTTTATGGCTGTGGTAAGACGTACAGCCTGGGAGTGATTGATCAGTTGGAGTGATCTTACTGGCTGTTTGTGGGACAGGAGGGCACCACCAGAGCCCCAGGGGTCGACCCCCGTGCTGGGCCAGGGCCCAGGACCCCATATCACCCCCCCTCCTTGTTTATAAGCACGCTGACGACAGACTGTCATGGCAGTTGTTCTTCCTGCATCCTGCATCATCCTTACTACCATGTGGTTTTTGCACTAAATTCTCTGGAATAATAAGAGGTTGTGCTGTAGCCCACTGGAGTGGTTTTACTATAAAATGAAACTGGGGGATAAGTGACACTGCCTGAGCTTCCACATGAAGGGGTGTTAGGATGATCAGGCAAGGGGACCTAAACAGTTTAACAGGATACCCTGGTTCCATCATTTCCATGCTGCCTCTGGAGGGCAGTGACAAGAGAAACTTATCCAAACTCTGGTCTTTGTCCCAGGCCTCCCTAATTGGAGCAGTCCTATCTAGGGCAGGAAACAAACCAACAATTAAGCAATGTGGCTGGTCAGTCTTCTGGTACTGAAGCTCACTGCCTGGACCTCTTTCACACAGACTCATGGAGGCAACACATACACCTTAATTACACAAACCAACTAAGCATATCCTGCCTGAGAATTTATGATGCTTTTCCTAACTCCACTACCTATCACAGGATCACAGGATGATTAAGGTTGGAAGGGACCTCTGGAGGTCATCTGGTCCAAGCCCCCTACCCAAGTAGGACTATCTAGAGCCAGTTGCCCAGGCCACGTCCAGACAGCTTTTCAATATCTCCAAGACTGGAGACTGCATAACCTCCCTGGAAAACCTGTGCCAGTCCCCAGTCACCCTCACAGTGAAAAACGTGTTTCCTGATGTTCAAAGGGAACCTCCTGAGTTTTAGTTTGTGCCCATTGCCTCTGATCCTGTCACTGGGCACCACTGAGAAGAGCCTGGCTCTGTCCCCTTTGCACCCAGCCTTCAGTATTTGAACACATTACCTGACTCTAGGTACCCTTTTGTACCTGGAGTTGGGCAGTGACTCTGAAAGAAGCAGGTGTGCTCAGTCTGTCAACACATGGCTCCGTGGCTGGTATCACTGCAACAACTTTGGGGTTTTTAGTAATGGGATGGCCTACACGGCACCAGGCTTGCTGGTGTCGAATGGGGTGCATCTTTTTGCAAGAGGGAAGAGGGTGTTCGCTCACGAACTAGCAGGGCTCATTGACCAAGCTTTAAACTAGACTTGTTGGGGGAGAGGGATATTACCCGGCTTGCTCATGAAAAGCCAAGGGAGGACACTCCAAGGTGTGAGGGACAGGTGGCTAGCAAAGGCCTGTTGCTCTGAGATGTGCTGGGTATGCTGCAGCACACTCAAAGTCTTATGCGGACAAGCAAGGGGCTCCTGAGGCAATTGGAACCAGAGGGTCACAATAAAATGCCTCAAAGGAAGATCATCTGAAGAGCAGCACGAAGGAAATGCAGCCACTCCAGCCTGTAAGTCAGTTTCACTGGGCGCCCAGCTGAAGTGCCTCTATGCAAACACATGTAGCATGGGAAACACGCAAGAGGAGTTAGGGACGTGCACATGCCTCCAGGACTATGATCTCATTGGCATCACAGAGATGTGGTGGGACAACTGCCATGACTGGAGTGTTGGAATGGAGGGATACAGGCTCTTCAGGAAGGACAGGCAGGGGAGACGAGGAGAGAGCATTGCCCTCTATGTCAACGAACAGCTGGAGTGCATGGAGCTTCACCTGGGGATGGATGAAGAGCTGACAGAGAGCTTCTGAGTCAAGACTAAAGGGAATGCAAGGGCAGGTGATGTCACAGTGGGGGTCTACTACAGGCCACCTGACCACAATGACGGAGCAGATGAGGCCCTCTATAAACAGATAGGAGCAGCATCATGTTCACATACCCTGGTCCTTATGAGGGACTTCAACCACCCCAATATCTGTTGGAGGGACAATACAGTGGTGCACAAGAAATCCAGGAAGTTCTTGGGATGTGCCAACAACAATTTTCTTCTTCAAATGGTAGAAGAGACAACGAGGAGAGGAGACATGCTGGACCTTGTCCTTACCGACAAGGAGGGGCCGGTGGGGAATGTCAAGCTCAAGGGTATCCTTGGCTGCAGTGATCATGAAAAGGTAAAATTCAAGATCCTTAGGGCAGCAAGGAGGGTGTGCAGCAAGGTCACTGCTCTGGACTTCAGGAGAGCAGACTTTGGCCTCTTGAGGGACCTGCTTGTCAGGATAACATGGGAAAAAGCACTGGAGGGGAGAGGGGCCCAAGGAATCTGGTTAGTATTCAAGGATCACCTCCTCCAAGCTCAGAAGTGGTGCATCCCAAGAAAGAAGTCATGCAAAAAAGCCAGGGGGCCTGCATGGATGAACAAGAAGCTCCTGGACAAGCTCAAAATCAAAAAGGAGGACTACAGACGGTGGAAGAAAGGACAGGTAGACTGGGAGGAATACAGAGAAACTGTCCGAGTGGCCAGGAACCAGGTCAGTCAAGCTAAAGCCCAGATAGAATTAAATCTGGGCAGAGACATCAAGGACAACAAGAAATACTTCTTTAAGTATGCCAGAGACAAAGGCAAGACTAGGGAAGATGTGGGCCCTGTCCGGAAGGAAACAGGAGACCTGATCACCCAGGATATGGAGAAGGTTGAGGTACTGAATGACTTTTTCGCCTTGCTTTTCACTGGCAAGGGCTCTGACCATGCCACCAGGGCAAAACCAGGAGCTATGAGAGTGAAGAACCACCCTCTTTAGGAGAAGATCAGGTTAGAGACATCAACGACACAGACAGTCGGACTGAGTCAGCAAGTTTGCCAATGACATCAAGCTGTGTGGCACAGTCAACACGCTGGAGGGAAGGGATGCCATCCAGAGGGACCTTGACAGGCTTGAGAGGTGAGCCCATGCAAACCTCATGAAGTTCAACCAGGCCAAGTTCAAGGACCTACACCTGGGCCACGGCAATCCCAAGTACAAATACAGGCTGGGCAGAGAATGGATTGAAAGCAGCCCTGAGGAGAAAGACTTGGGGGACTTGGTGAATGAGAAGCTCAACATGAGCAGACATTGCACACTTGCAGCCCAGAAAGCCAACCGCATCCTGGGCTGCATCAAAAGAAGCGTGGCCAGCAGGTTGAGGGAGGTGATTCTGCCCCTCTACTCTGCTCTTGTGAGACCCCACCTGGAGTATTGTGTCTGGCTTTGGAGTCCCCAACATAAGAAGGACATGGACCTGTTGGAACGGGTCCAGCAGAGGGCCACAAAGATGATCAGAGGGCTGGAGCACCTATGCTATGAGGACAGGCTGAGAGAGTTGGGGTTGTTCAGCCTGGAGAAGAGAAGGCTCCGGTGACACCTTATAGCAGCCTTTCAGTACCTAAAGGGGGCCTACAGGAAAGATAAGGAGGGACTCCTGTGTGTAGTGATAGGACAAGGGTAACAGTTTTAAAATGCAAGAGGGAAAATTCAGATTATATATCAGGAAGAAATTCTTTACTGTGAGGGTGGTGAGACACTGGAACAGGTTGCCCCGTGAAGTTGTGGATGGCCCATCCCTGGAAGTGTTCAAGGCCAGGCTGGATGGGGCTTTGAGCAGCCTGGTCTAGTGGAAAGCGTCCCTGCCCGTGGCAGGGGGGTTGGAACTAGATGGTCTTTAAGGTCCCTTCCAACTCGAACCACTCTGTGATTCTATGATTCTGTTGTGGTTTGGGGCTAATGAAGGGAGAAGCAGAGGCAGTGATCTCTTCTGTGATAATGAATTAAAGACACAGCATGAGGTTCAGGCCAAAACAACTGACTTCTTGTTGTAACTCCAGAAGAAACTTAAACTCCAGTATTTCCTAATTTTCAAGTGCTCAACTTTTCAACTTAGATATAGTTTAATAAGTTTGGGGGTTGTAATGGAATACAGTTTTCCCTCCAGTTATGGCACAACATAAAATTCAAATGGTATCTAAGTTTTTGCACTCACCTAACAGAGTTGGGTGCATCAGTGACTACGAACTATGTTTGACTAATTATATCTTTCCACTAAAGGGGATTTATTTTAATGTATAATACCATTTGAAAACCTTGCGTCAGCCAAATTCTTTTCGCAAAAACATCTGTGATAACATAAACAACAATAAAAGTGGTCTAGACCCACCTGGAAAATCATGTTTAAGCTACAAACTGAAAAGTAATACAGCCTTCATTTTGCAATTTACATAATTCACATTTTACTTGAAAAGAAAAATAAAAGATAAAAATCAGTGGCACAAATGTTTATTATTTACTTATTATTGTGCATATACATACACAGCCTTATGGTATGCGTGCATACACACATATATACACATGCTGGTTCTAGATACAGTGAGGTTTTATTGATAAGCAAAAGTTGTCAGGGAGAATCTCTGACCTGGGTCAAGCTGATGAGGCAAAACTGATAGGTCATGAAGGTCAAGACCTCTTTCAATTAACCCCAGACCATGTGAATGGCATTAGGTAATTACTGTTTTGGATGTGCCAGGGTGGATTAATTGTGTGTCTTGCATTTAGACATTGCATTTGGACATTGAAGTAGTTATGACTGAAACTAACAGTATACTACTACAGTCTATTACCTGTAAGATGGTAAATACTGATACTTAAATACTAATAAAATTTCAGTTTATAAGCAATAAATTAGCATGATGACCAAAATACTGTCATTAGTCAGATGAACCTCCCTCCAAGGCGTCAGAATGAGAGGTAAGCATGCTACCATTTTATTAAAAGTGTAGCTATAGGCCCTTATCCAAAAAGCATTGAAGTCAATGAATGACAAGAATTGTAACCAAGAAAAATATGGGTATTCTTTAAAACCATTAACAGACAATAAACTTTAAAGAAATGCATATTTTTGATGTATGAATTATAAATTTATTCTATCTGGCACTATAACTAGTTTTTTATAGCTAATTTGTCTACCTTTCCAACATTCATCATCATCTCAATTTTACTTAAGAGATCATAAGTATGTTCATAATTCCAATATTTAAATATTTCTGAGCAAGCAGACCACAAAGGGGTTTTCACTGAATTAGGGCTTAGAAGATTTGTTGATTACTCCTTTCTCTACTAGTACCCACCGGTTAAGAAAATTTCGTTTCACTCCTATGTAAAAAGAGGGAAAAAAACAAGAGACGTGAGAACTGGAAAAGTGGAAATGTTTTGAAAGATTTGCCTCTTCTCAATTATCATGTTCCACTTAGGGTGACAAATGGCCTTAGACTGTTAAATTGGTTCTTAATACTGTAAAGCACTTTTGGACTTTAGGCGCACTGTAATTGGGCACACAGAGAAGTGCAGCTGCCAAACATTCAGGGGCATGACTTTTAATTCTGACCTGGCTTGATCAGAAAATTGCACCTCTATTAGCAGCTACAGTTTAGGCCACAAGGCTATTTGTGTTACCCTGGCTTCAATATTAAGTTATGAAATCTCAAAGCTACGTAATCAATGCTACAAAATTCTTCAGCCCATGTGTTCAGATGCACAGATCGCTACAAGCAGATCACTTTTGAATGCTGGCTTTCTCCCTGTGTCAAGACATCATGACCCTTGAACAGGAGTCTCCAGTCTCCGCCACTGTCCCCGCCTCTGCTCAGGATCCAGGCAAGCTGGAGATCGTCTTTCCCAGTGAGTGGGTTCCTGGCCCAGGACCTGTCTGCTGGAAGCAATACCAGCTGTGGTCTGAGACACTGGTTAAAAATATACTTCCTTCTTTCACAGGGGAGAATATGTGAAGAGCAGCCCTGGTTACAAGCAAATGTACTCTACTGATGGTTGTGTGCTTCAATAACAGTGAATGACTTATGGCCTAATGACTGGAAAAAGAAAAGTGAGAAGAGAAAGTTCAGAGAAGGTGAACAGACGGTACCTCTTGTGCTACAGAAGAGTAGCTGTGTGTAGGTACCTGGAAAAAATCTGAAATACGAAGCTCTGTAAAGCTTTGGAGCAGTTCTGTCCCTCTAAATAGCTTAGTGCGCTGGCCACAGTTTGGGCTCACAAGATAAGCTACTGCTTCTTTGAAAAAGAGAATTCTTCACCAGTTTACTAAGGTGGCTGATGTTACATCCATGATATTAGCATCCCTTAACAGCTGTGTCCACAAGAAAGAGTACAGTGATGTTCATGAGAGGGAGAGACTATATTTCAACTAGAGCAGGCTTTAGGCTTTGGATTTTTATAATACAACAAATTAAATCGAAAGACTCACTTTTTCAGAGCACAACAAAAAACTTGTGCTTGGCTTAGCTCTCATGCAGTTTCTCATCTATATGCAAACATTTAGTGCACAAACTAAACTAAAGCGGAACACAAAAAAGCCTCACAAAACAGCTCCGTATCCACCCCATTCTGATTGCTCTTTTTCTTTCTCCAATACATCAGCAAGCCACTCTCAATGGATATTTAGGGAATATATTTTGCCTAAAAAGCACACGTTTCCCAACTGTTCTGCACCTGAAAATACCAGTTAAGCTAAACTAAAATCTTTATATTAAAAGCTTTGAATTTCTATGTATCTGGGATAAAAAAGTTTATCAGAACCAGAATACGATTGCCAATAAGAGGAGGAGCAACACAAAGCGGTGTCTCACAGAGCAGACTCGCAGCTGGGTCTCCACCATTGCAAGGAGATGTGTGAACAATAAAATTTTACTTTTTACGGGCTGGATGTCTGCTTTTCCATGGCCAGGTTTATTCCCATGTAGAATAAAGTATGGAGGTTCTCTGAACAATCCTTACTTTTTTTAGGCAGGCAATTGGGTAAAGAGAGAAAGAGAAAGACGTTGTGTTCCCTGTGGGATCTTCAGTTTGGGCTGCGCTTTACTAGCACACTGAAATAAAAAATAATCTCCTTCCCGAAACACGGGGAAAGAGACAAAGTGCCTTATAACAGTCCTTGCCAAAGTTTTATTGCAAAGACTAATGCAGCAGGATTATTGACCTTTTTTGACCTTTTGACCTTGGTTAACTACATCTTTAAAAAAATACCATTTGCTGCATGCATTTTTCCCCATGAATGGGAGTAATTTTTTAACCTTGTGGTATTTGTTAGGCATAGTTCAGTCAGGACTAGGGAGAAAATAAATGTTCCAAACATAGCTGGTGGCATTAGGTCTGAGCTTTATCACTGTAAAAGATGTTTACAAATAGTCTTGTCTTTTTTGTTTTTTTTAACTTTGCACCAGGAAAAAAACACTATTCTTCCTCTCAGATTGAGAAAAGAATAGAAGATTCTGTCTTGAAATTTCTTTCTTGAAATCCTCATGAGTTACACACAAAATCCAATGGGTAGTATCATTAAAGTATATGAGCAGTCTGGCTATGTTTTTTGTTAATCATTTAAAATGAAAACAGTACATATGTCATTATAAGTTGTAGACCTTTAGAAATATAATCTCTTCTTTCTTTTGATGTCCCAGCTTCTTGTTTTACGTGTTGGTTTTAGTGACAGAAAGCACAAACTTTATGACAGAATGAAAGGCTGAAAGCACCTAATTAATTATAATAATCAAAAAGATTCAGATTTCTCTTTGCACATAGTGTGTGTACTTACATTTTAACTGAGACAGAATCAGCATTTCCCTGTACTTTTAAATATCAGAATTACTTTGCAAAAATATAGCAATTTCCATTTCAAAGCTTTTCCTTTTTTCTTTTTCTGCTAGGAGTGTGTCACGAGGAATTATTTCTCCCTGTTCAGTTCTTTACACAAACACGGACTTTATGAACACTCACAGTTATTTTGTGGCCCTTTTTCAAAGCCAGAGAAACAGTACTGTACTGCCGCAATTGTGCTGGTCCTCAAAAATTTCTTTTTTATAATATCACAGTTCCATTCATCTCGATGTTAATTTTTGTGTGTAAATATGTTGCCTTTACAGTCTCAGAACTAGAATTTTACAAAACCCAGAAGTGATAGAATATGGGCTGTGCTAGAAGGAACATCTCCGTTCCAGCCCCATTGATTCACTGAGCCCTGACTTGGTGAATTGTAAGGGGTAGTAAGTCTTCCACCTACTAGGTTAATTACAAAAGATATTAAAGACTTAGTCCCAACAATGTTTTGTTCTAAGAGTAGTACCAATGCAAGCCTCTGTTGCACTTGCGAATTTCAAAGATGTCACAAACCACATATTTTCTGCTTTCATTATAGCGCTGATAACATCAGAGCTACCAGGGTCTGTGAAGAGTAATGCAGTCAGCAGTTAAAGCTCTCTCAGCTGTGGCAAATGATGTGCATGGCTCTAATAAAGTTTACTATTTTACAAACGTGCAATAAAAATCCATCACATATTTTAGTGCAAAACAAAGTCTCAGGTGTTTCTGAGATTTTATGTCAATCTACCCACTTCTGGATGAAAAGTAAATGCTAATTATTCCCAAATAGCACTTGTGAGGTAAACAGCTATTTAACTGGGGGAAAGAGGTGAACAAAGGATAATATTCCCACCTCTGCAGGTTTGCCAGGTCAAAAAATGGGAAAATGTATTTTAGATGTAAAGCAAGATAGAAGATACTGTATACTGTGGCAACTGATGGACAAAAACATGCTTCAAATTAAATATTTATCTACCTGATAAGAAGGAGCCGATTTTGGAAAAGCATTCAGCTCTTCTCTAGACCAAGCTGTTATTAGTATCTTGAATTAATATTAATTAAATCACTCAGTATCTCCTTAATCTTCGTTGACTTTTCAAAAGAAATAAATCAGAGTTTTCCATTAACTATAATGTAATATGATTTGGCTAATGCTAGTGAATAGTTCTATAATGTGATCAGTCCATTTCTCCCAAAAGTATTCCAAAGCACTGTATCTCCAGTCCTTGGATTAATAAATACATATGTAGGAAAAAAGAGGGGGGAAAGGTAGGCATGTGAGAAACTAAACTAATCAAAGCAGTTTCTTTTAAAGTTAACTTCATTTTTCTATGCTAGACTTAAAACCTCTAACACCCGCCCTCCAGGTACATACATTTAATGCTGTTTAGTTTTTGTACTGAAACACCAACAATCAAGAGATGCAACCTTAGTAAATGCCATTCAGAGCATTAAATCCTAGCCCCTGTATGGCCTTATTTTACCGGTTTGTGAAGTGGAACTAGAAAACTTCATTAGCCTTTCAGCCGAGTATAAAAAACCTGAGTGTTAGCCAGTCCTCCCAGTGTAGAGGACTCTTTATGAATAACCTGGGAAATATTCGGGGAGAAAATGTGGCTTGTTCCCAAATGTCTCCAAAAATCTTCCCTTGCATCATAAAATCCCTGGATTCTGCTGCAGGCTGGTACAATTTAGAGGCTGCTTCAAGGATTCAGGGGAGAACAATGATTGATTAGTCCTTTCTTGTTTTGTTTTCCTTTTGTTCCTCTCTTGGGTTACGCAAGGCAACAAATTATAACAGAAAATGGATTAAACTGCTCTGGAAATTATCCAGATCACAAAGAGTAATAGTTCTGAAGAACCACCATATTGTTAACGCCCAGAAATAGTTATGTTTCATTATATGATTAATATATTAATCCATTATGGAACGAATGTCACTGCTCATCCTTTGGTAGTATCCTATAAAAGATGTTATAAAGTGTAGTAATAAAGTTTAGACACGCTCAACTATTTATGCTATAGGAACATACTGAAATGTTACTACACTCAATACTATGTTATTCTAGAATGATTTTTTACTGTTAAAATACTGATTTTTGACCAGTGGTAGTGATACTGCTCAAAGACAGCACTGCAGTTCTGCAAACACCTGTATCAATATTTTGCAACCATCTGACTACCATTTTTATCATAGCAACATTGACTTCCAGCCTCATTAGTTTGACTTAATCAATGAGCAAACCTTTAGCATTTAGCACACACCTTTTGCTTAGCTTTTGCTGAATATACACTGAACAATACAACTTTAACTAGAAGGGCCTGTTTCTCACTTCTACAGTTAATTTGCCTACTGAAAGCAAGTTTCCTATTAGTTGTGAGGACAACAGCATTTATATTGTGTATTTTTAAGTAAATTCAGTCAGTCTTTAGTCCACCAAAATCATTCAGTATGCATGCTTAGAAAGCTTGAAGGGGGGTAGTCGCATGCGCGTGGAAGCTTACTTTAGATAGGAGTAGTTCAAAGCATTTACATCAAAGCCTTAATTTTTTTGCCATTAAAGACTGTGGAGGTGAGTTTGGCAGACGCAAAGTCTTGCATTCAAAGCCAGAGGCAAATGTATATATCTCTAGGCTTGTTCTGTTCATGTTTTCATTAATTGCAAAGAATGTATTGCTTTAGGCTTACTTTACACTAGATAAGAAAAACACTTCAGCAGAAGTAATTCTTTAAATCACCCACAGAATTATCTTAGATGCAGACATTGAAGAATTTTGTGGTCCCTATTTTGCTATGAAAAAATATTTCAGACTTCTCTTTATCTTTTGCAAGAAGACCCTTGCCCTCACCAGTAGAAGATAGTTTACTTATATGCTCAGCAACGCTAATGGTACTAATTCTCCAAATTGTTCTGAGATGGGTGAGTTATGGGAATTTCCTCCATTTCCCAATGGGAGGAGAATACTGAGTGGTGATCAAGTGACAAAAGAAAAGATATTTTAGTGGTTCTATGGCTCTAGAGTACAGTGTGGATGATTATAAAGCTTATATTCTTGAACCTGAAGTACCTGCAGTGTCCCATGTTACCCCCATTAACAGGAGCCAACTGTCAGTGTCTCTGTTGGCTCCTCAGCTACGTGTGAGAGGGGAAAACAGAAGAAGAGCATTTTTTGCTGGTGGAGTTTTTGTTATCTGTGGGAGTTGCAGAGACAAAAATAAAGGAACTAAGGAAGTAGAACAGAAGAGCAGTGAAAAATAAACTGTATGTAAGCTGCTAGTAGAACCTTCAGGGTAAAAAATAATATTCATTCCTTCAGGATAAGTAAGATCATGGATTTAGACAACCTTATTTTAATATGCTTCTTATTCACCATTCCCAGTTACAGCTAGAAAGCATCCTAACCAGTACCAAACTGGTTCTGGTAGGGAGGTGATGGTTAAAGACCAAGAGTTAAACAAAAAGGGAACACTCACTAAGGTGATCTTGAGCAGAAAGACACAGAATCACAGAATCACAGAATGGTAGAGGTTGGAAGATACCTTTGGAGATCATCTGGTCCAACCCCCCTGCCAAAGAAGGTTCATCTAGAGCAGGCTGGACAGGAACGTGTCCAGGTGGGTTTTGAATATCTCCAGAGAAGGAGACTCCACCACCTCTCTGGGCAGCCTGTTCCTGTGCTCTGCCACCCTCAAAGTAAAGAAGTATTTCCTCATGTTGAGATGGAATTTCCTGTGTTCCAGTTTGTGCCCATTGCCCCTTGTCCTGTCATCAGGCACCACTGAGAAGAGTCTGGCCCCATCCTCTTGACACTCACCCTTTAGAAATTCATAAGCCTTGATGAGATCCTCTCTCAGTCTTCTCTTCTCCAGGCTAAACAGATCCAGGATCTCTCAGCCTTCCTCATAAGAGAGGTGCTCTAGTCCTTTGATCATCTTTGTAGTCCTCTGCTGGACCCTCTCCAGTAGTTCCTTGTCTTTCTTGAACTGGGGAGCCCAGAACTGGACACAGTACTCCAGACGTGGCGTCACCAGGGCAGAGTAGAGGGGGAGGATAACCTCCCTTGATCAGCTGGCCTTACTTTTTTAAACGCACCCCAGGATACCGTTGGCCTTCTTGGCCACAAAGGCATATTGCTGCCTCATGGTCAACTTGTTGTCTGCCCTGGACTCCCAGGTCCCTCTCTGCAGAGCTGCTTTCCACCAGGTCAACCTCTAATCTGTACCACTGCATCGCATTATTCCTCCCTAGGTACAGGACACTGCACTTGCGCTTGTTGAACTTCATTAACTTCCTCTCCATCCAGCTCTCCAGCCTGTCCAGGTCTCTCTGTATGGCACCACAGCCTTTTGGTGTATCAGCCACTCCTCCCAGTTTTGTGTCATCAGCAAACTTACTGAGGGTACACTCCGTCCCCCCATCCAGGTCATTGATGAATATGTCAAACAAGGCTGGACCCAGTGTGTTTGTCCACCAAGGCGTGGACCCTGGGGAACACCACTAGTTATAGGCCTCCAACTAGACTCTGTGCCACTGATCACAAGACCTTTGTTCTTGGGGTCCCAAATGGTTTTGGTTTCAGCTATGGAGAATCACGAAGCATGAAACAAACTTTTCAGAAGAAGCCCTAGCAGAGATGGGGAAGCTCCTTATCCAACATGTCAGCAGTTGATGTGCAATACTTGTGGGGGTAGCAGCCCCTCCAGCTGGAATGAGATCAATATGCAGTCACCTTGAAATGCCTGGAATACTAATGCGGTAATTAACATTAATACTAATGCTACAATTTGCAAGTGAAGTCTAAGGTACCTGGAGTCATCTGTGGTTGGAGAATTTTTGGTCACTGGGTTTTCACAAAGATTGGTGGGTGGGTGTGGGGGTAGGTGTGTAACAAATCAATCAATTTAACAGCCTTAATTAATTATATCCCTATGAAGCGTGGACACTCAGATAGATCCTTTCCCTCCAACTGGAATGGAAAGATCGGAGGGGAGCCAAATTCTTTGGTCTTTCTATAAGCATTACATTATGACTGGCGTTTTTCAAATTCCAAGGCCCTGTTTGCTCTTACTAAAGATTGCTCTATGTCACACACATGCAAGTAAAGAAATCCTGAAGGATGAGAGCTCTGCCTGTGCTTGGGGCACAAAGGAAAGGCTTTTTTTGGTGTTTGCTTTGGTTTTTATTTTGTGATGAGTAAGAGCTCAGGCCAGAGTTTATAAGCACATAGGACTGAGCTCTCAGTATCATTGTCGACCGCAGAAGGTTACAAGAGGAAAGAAACAGCAGCTCAGCAGGAAAACGCAAACACATGCTGGGGAAGTTAAGGGTTGCAGTTAAGAAATGAAAGAAGTTAATGCTTTGGGAAAATGATAATTTTTCCGAAAATTCTCAGGAGGTCTAACTGTATTCTTGGAGATCTATGGTTTTTCAGGATTGCACAGCTTTTGCATTCTCCCTCACACGCACAAAAATCCTCCAGTGCTATGCACTACATAGTTCTGCTGAGAAGTGAAGCTCTCCGTAGGAACAGCTCACCATTTTCTCTGCATTCCAGTGAAGCCAGTGTTGGAACACCGCTAAGGTCCCGGTACCTGGGTTTTTTTGTAGGTGGTTGGATAGAAAAAAGCCTTTTTGGAGGGTCTGCCCGAAAGACAGCGGTAGCAACACAGGGATTACAACTCTCAAGGCTGTGCATTTGCTTCAGCCGTGCATGTATGCATACTAATGGCGTAATTTGATTATTTTTTAAAAGGGCATGCTCGTTGCTTGGTTGGTTTACTAATCAAGGATTTGAAAAGCAAAGGTTTTCTACAGTAGGGATTAAATTATCTGCCTTTATGGTTTGTGTTTCTTTTTGTCCCCTTCTCCCTTTCTTCTTATTACCTGGCTCTTTACTTCCTCCCTTCTCAATATCCCATTTACTCGCCGTTGTTTAAATCCCCTGCCGCCTCAGCCCCACTTCTGGTGCTGTTCTGCTCCCATCTTTCACCACCCTTTGTTTGTTACAAAGAAGATGTGACTGTAGTTACGCACCTGCTATTCTCATTTCATGATAGCATCAGAATACTACTTTCCCAGCAATGTGAGACCAACAGCAGTCAGAGCTTTTTGTTGAATTTTTTTTTTTTGCACATCTTTTTGAATATTTGGCATTAAGTGAAAAGTAGTCTTTTCCTTTCACATTACTGCTGTTTTGAACAAGCAAGGTTTCAATTTCTTTGAAGATAAGGGAACAAAAAATCTATTCTTTGGACATGTCTTTGCTATTTTGCTGTATAATGACAATATTGACTCTTCTCCTCATGCCATTAGATCATCTACCTCGAGGCCAGGGCAATAAGAATGTTCAATTTCTCTCACCTAACCTTGACATTTATTTTAAAATTGCATATGTTGTGAAGACTCTCTCATAGATAAAGCATATACGTCATAACCACCTCCCTTCATTTCAGATTATCTAAAATGTAAATCCCTGCTCATGCTACCTTTACCTCTGTTTTCTCCAAGTTATTTCAGAGTTGCTTCCTCTAGTTAATTCCTAACTGTTGGAAGTTAATACTTGTTTTGCTTTTAGTTTTGTTTGCTCAGCGTTACCCTGATTTGTGCCTTGAACTTACCCCATCACCATCCCTTTCAAACTGTTTGCACTGTTAACGGTGCCAACTTTCTATTTATTGCCTTTTTTCAGCCCTTTTTTCCAACAGTTGCCATGTGTTTGCTATTGCCATCTGCTTGATGAACATTTACATCTCACTTAAAAACCTGTCTATGTTCACATGGATTGTAGAAGGAGAGCTCTTTTTGTTGGTTTGTTCATAAGTTAATTTACTATCAAACAAAAAGGAAAAGTTACCTGAAGTGATTACTTCTTCTCAGTCTCCATTTTGCAGGGTGGGAAATATAAATTAGTCTTAGGTACAAATGTAGAATGAAGTATACAGTTAGTGCTATGCAACTTTTGTGTATGTATTTATTAACTGACACAGATAAATATATTTAGGGGCAATACCTATAAAGCTTTTCACTGTTTTTACTTTGCTTTGATTTAGGTTTTCATGGTATCAGCTGCAGTATCTGAGTTAGAAGTTAATCTGTCGCAGCTTTGGGAAATGTATAATGCTAAGATTTCATGGAATGCTATTACTATTTGCATATCCCTCAAATCAATTAAATAAATGAAGCCAATAAAGCTACAAGCCAAATAAAGCATTATCATCAGAGCAGCTTTTAGTCATGATTATGTACACAGAACTCTGAAATAGCACTCCTTAAAATCTCTAATTTCATCCAGTTGCTTTTGAATTTACATCAGTGAAACTCAAGGTAAAAAATCATTAATTCTCTTTGCAAAGAGATGTCTATAATATCTTGGCAAATATGAGCGTTGTTTATAATCATTTTATGAACGGAAATTAATTCTACTGTGTATTTGGTAGTTGTATTGGCATATTAGATGTCTTAGAAGATGTGATATCTTCAATACCACATATTAGAATTATTAGATTACCGGATATCTTAGAATATGTGGAATCTTCAATACTGAGAGTATTTTCTGTTATTATTGATGTCTTGTAATGCTACAACTTTTATATGAAAAACTTGAATTCTATATGATCACTTTCACAACTTGTACATTATAAATGAATTTACATCTTCAAGCCCAATATTGTGAGTTTTTCAGTTTTTCCTTAATTTGACCCCTACTGAAAAGTTTAAAGTTTTTTTGTTTGGTGGGGTTTTTTTTAATTAAGATGAAAATTCAGGTGTTACCTACTTGGGTCCCATCCAGGGAACAGGCAGTTTAAGCCAAGAATCTGTAATGTGGAAATAATTCAGCCTTCTGCAAAAACTTACACAAGAAGTTAGTTCTTTTACAGCATGTGTACATTGACTGTGAAGCAGAATGGGGAAATTTGGAATTATTGTTTTTATTCTAATCATCTGTCAGCAACTTTCACCCTTTTCCTTTGACCTGCCTCGTTGTCTCTATGGTCTAATGAAACTGAGCTACTCTGGGACACTGAGAGAACTGAAACGAAAGAAGAACATGAGGTAGTCAAACGTTCTTGTTTAATGAACCTTTTTTAACCTCCTACGCATTCCTTCTCATTATGTTGATTTCAGTCTTAGAAAAGATTTTTAAAATATATTCAGAGAAACTGCCTGCTGTGGAAAAGTTTGGTTTGTGAGGAATGTGGTGGTATGCCAGTTCTTTCAGCATGGAAAGAGAAAAACTAAGAATGCTTACCAATTAAGGCAATTAAATTCAGCAAGCCAGAAACAACTGCAAAATAGCCCTGCTAAGACTGAAATGATATAACCACAGCGTAACTGTGCAATCCTAGTAAGGATTTGTGAGAATCAGTTCCTTTAAGACAACCTTACAATAAAATTAATTTGTGGCTGAAGACCTTCACCAAGGAAAGTCGCACCTGGGAGGAAAAGAACCGCCTCACTCTTTATGGTGTGACTAGATAGCATAAACCAGTAGAGACTAAATAAAACATTATTAAAGTCACTACTGAGCAAGGAGATAATGGAGTCTCGCAAAAACACACTCTAATTGGTAGCACCTAAAAGTCAAAATAGCTATGTTGAGTTATAGTAGCTGAGAATGTAGCCTTTTATCTTCAAAGAAGTCCAACTCAAGGAGCTTTGAATCATATAGGACTGAAGTAATATTATTTCCCTCGAGACAGTTTCTCAGTATGGCGACATTGCTACAGGGTGAATTTATTGATTGCATCTTTCATGCTACTGACCATAAGGAAGCTGCACCGTATTTTCTCAGATTGCAAGCTCACCTTTAATGATTTCATCTGCAGTGCTCCTGCCTTGTGGAATGAAAGAGAAACTTGTTAATTTGCCCTTGACCTCAAGGGATAACTGTCATGAAAGTCATTGTCCCCCTTAATTACCTTAATATTTCCATTACCGTTGTTATTTCTAACAAGAGTACAAACTCTTTCCTAACCAGGTCTTGGCAGGAAGGATCTGCCCTTTTCTACCTTTAGCAGTTGGTCTAGCTATAGTTTTAGATGTTCAGCCCAGGTATACTTTCATTCCTCTTCAATTGTACAGAAACAACCCAGTTTGTGCAAATCTCTAATATAAAATACAATTCTACCTTAGTACCATTATTGTAGGTGAACGTGAATATTGAGCATTGTTAAAAGAGGGAGTTAGTCTATAGAGACTCTGAGATGCTGTAGTAGCTATGAGGAGATGAATGAAACTGTTGTCATCCCAGATGCTGGAATTCCACAGGGAGTAGCAGAACCGACAGAGTTGCAAATATCTGTGACATTATGCAACAGTTAAATCAGGACTCATCAAATTTTTGCAGATTAGCCACATGCCTATTAAAGATCTGAATAAACAATGCTGCCTTCATTTTTACTTTCTTGTTCCAAACCCAATTATGCTACTTATAAAACTGGTCAATCCAACATCCCCAAAGACACCGTGTTCTCTCTGTATTGATTTTCTAGCTGTTGCCTGTTCAGAGACAGCAGTTTAGGATTGTACATTTACTTCATACACTTCAAATTTTGTCAGCACGTCTTATTCTTTCTCCTCCTGAAGGTATGCAGCTGGATAGTAGCATTTGTGGGAGTACAGCGCCAGTACTGAAGCCATAATAGTAGTACTGGCGAAGGGAAACTGGAGGGAGAGGCAGCAAGTAGAAGCGAAAGAAAAGAAGACCAGAAGGGAATAATTTATCTTGCAATATAGGTGGCTTGTCCTAGCAGCATACTTTAATTACCTTATTAAGCTAACTAATTTGGGTGTTTTTTTAAAAATTATCCAATAAAGACAGAAATTCTAGAGTCTAGAGTGAGTATTTTTCTTTTTAAATTCCCTGTCTTTACTTATTTTCCACCAAAGAAACACCTAGAAGCTTGAGGATATATTTAGCTATGCATTACAGGATGTTAGGTAAAAAATCAATCTCTAGCCAGAAGAATTTATTACCCAAATAGATAACCAAGAAATTGCTGTTACCTATATTTCACTAGGACAAAAAATCAGGAAGCAGCAACATTCAGTGATTTGCCAAAGGTTATACAGCAAATTGTGGCACTTTGAATTCAGCTCCGATCCTTCTGTATTCTGCTCCTGGGAAAGAGGTCGGCCTTCCCTGCTGACAGGATGGGTGTCCAGCAGCGTTTTACTTAGACCTCTGCAGTAAGGCTGTACCGGACTAGGTGAGGATTCAAGCTCCTTTGACTATATCCACTTCCGTGGATATACCCTAACAGCCACTTGGTCATTCCTTTTTCCACACGCGCTAAACAGCATTAAGGCAAATGTCACCTGCAGAGCTGACAGAAATAAATTGCGCAGAAGTGATGAAGCATGGAGAATTATTTAGTGATAGCGGAAACTTCAAGTCAATACTGACCTTTACCCAAGTGGCAATATTTCTAGGTGATGAATAACTGCAGAGATACACACAGTGCATACATACCTTTCTGAATCTTTGACTTTCTATGTGGTTTTTGTCTATTTAGCTAGTATTTATTCTTCCTCTACTGTATTTGTCTATTAAAAGATATCAAAATGAAAGCAGTCTAACTGGTTTGGTTTTTTGTTTTTTTTTCCCCCAAAGATTTACTTATTTTATTACCAATTTCAAGACATTTTTTATCTAAAGCAAATGTTAATGTATGACCTTCTGCAATGGCAGTTTTACATCCTGAGGTGACAAACAGATTTTAAAATGCACCTGGTGCCTTTTCTTTCTCAGCCATAAGTGTGCCTCAAAACCTGTGAGAATGTACCATGACCAGCTTTGATGACATTCCTGGAAGAGTATGGTATAACTCAGAGTTGACTAAGGGCAGCAGAACAGAACTGTCATTGAAACATTTTCTAATTACACAAAAGATTACTGACAATTTTGGCCAGAAGTCCAAGTAAATCACACCACATATTTGCATCAGCTGCATGTGTTTAATGCCACAAATTTTATCTCATGAACTAAAAGCATTCCCAAAAGTACTCTTGAACTGGTGGAGAACTTTGCTGCAGTAAGATGTCTAATTCTGTTAAATTAACAGGGAACACACCATGTTTACAATCCATGCTTTCATTTGAACGGAAGATGTGCTATACAAATAGCTAGTTATTTTTCTTGCATTCTAAAATTGGAAATGATATAGAAAAACAGTGTTTATTGTCTTACTCTATGAGTGTACCGGTAGGTTGTGCGTGACTGGAAAACTCAGTGGAAGGGTGACGTCCTGTAGTGTTTTCTTGGTCCTGTCCTCCCGAGGGGAGACTGGGAATGTTTTCACAGCTCTCTGCAGTTCCTTCCCCTCTGCTCTGCAGGCCCAGGCTGCCTTCTCCAATCCAAGGCTGTAGCGGCAGGGGGAACAACCAAATGATACCTTCGGATTCTGGACATAAGGAGCATCAATTTAGATATAAATCAGAGGTAACTGATAATGTGGTTGAAATAATAGTGAATTGATCTATGTTGATGGTTTCTTTTTTTTTTCTTTTTTTGGTCCTCCACAGTAGATGTATATCCTGGAACAAGAAATCCCATATAGCTAAAATATAAGAAAAAAAAGTTTCTTTTTCTTCACTTTCAGATGACAACTAACAAGTCTCTTTTCAACAAGATTCTTATAAATAATAAAGGCATCTGTCACTGTTCTTTTGAGTCTTTGATTCAGTGGCCATTAAACTACACTAATTTTACAAGTGATTACAAATAGGATTTATTAATTTATTAGTAAAATTATTCGTGGACATAAGAAATATGCCTAGATGTTAGGTTTATATACGTAAAAATGATCTTTGGAACTTATGAGAAATGCCAAACAAGGCTTTAGTCTTGTAATATTGCACGTGTATGACACCAATGCATTAGTAATGCAGACAAAAGTCAATTTTAAAAAGCTACCATGCATATAACAGATTCTTCTTAAGATATCTATTTCATACTATGAACCCTTTTTGTATAAGTACTCTACATTCACTGAAGCCAAAGGAACAGCTTTTATATGTAATGCGATACTATTAGTCCTTTTCAATTTTAACAGAACCCCTCTTTTAGAAAAAAAAAGTTCTTTATAAAAGCAATTAGAAGCATCCCTGTATTAGCAATACAGTATTGTTTGAATTGTATACGGCTTCACTTATTTTCTGGAGAAGTACAATAGTGTATTGAGAACTGTTCTGTATAGAACAAAATAATAAGCAACTCATGTTGGAAGTCATCAGTTTTCTATTTAACCAGTAATAGCTTTATTTTAATTATTATCCCAGTAAAACATAATAAATAATTTTGGAAAATTGAAGACAATAACTGATTTCATTCCTTAAAGAAGGGCCAATTCTGCAGTTATCTCACTCCAATTTAGAAATATATTTGAGTTATATTTTTTCCCAGTGCTAGTTCCAAGGCATTTGGTATTCATCTTAAAAATGGCAATTTTCAGAAAGTGTCTTACATTATGGTCCAATCCTGCCCATGTTAAATTCAATATAAAGTTATCACCATTTTCCATTAAATGACTGTTATCACTGCAAATTTGCCAAATTGTACTTTCCATCCCAGCCTGTCAGGGCATTTGGGAACCAATGAGAATAACTTCCAAGTTTCTTGAAGGATGCGCTGAAACATTGCGGAAAAGATATACAAGCGTTAACGAGAAGAAGAACTGGGAAAGCTCCTTTCAGTTAAGCTACGTTCACTTGCTCTTCTAACTGAAGTTGAGACAGAGATTTGCCCGAGTACTGAACTGAGAAACGGTGCTCCACTGGCCTGGAACTCCAGTTGCTGGTGTCCCTGGCTAAAGCATCTGCCCTTCTCCGTGGCATCCTGCCCCATGCCGGCTTCCTCTAAAACTCTTTCAGAAGCATTTTCTGAGGCTTGACTACGCCTACACTGAGCTTACCCACCTGATTTCCTAAGGACACAGTAGGCATTTAAATAGATAATTCACAGCGAAACTTTCCTTGGACTCCAATAGACTAAACTAAGTATAAATAGGTAACAGTGACACACAGGCTTCAACTGGGAACCAGAACGGTTCTAGGAACACTCTTCAAAGACAACTAAGTTTTAACAGTGAGAGAGAAAATTAATTTTTCTTAGTTTTAAACATGCAGAACAATGATTGAATGAAGAAAAATGTCATGGATAGGACACAGAAAGTGCGTGCATTACAATGACACAAAATGCGTGCAACTGATAACTTTGCTGCTTCAAAGTGAAAACCAAAACTGAATGTAAAATGAAAGTCATTGGAGTGAGAGCAAAACAAAAATAGAGATTATTAAAGTGATAATAAAGCAGAAAGGCTTTTCTATAATTTTCATCTTGCCAGGAGCTTTTTGGAATGTCAACATACAGTGACCACTGCGTGAATGTTAGAGGAACAGTAACAGACTGGCAAATGAAATGAGGTGAAATGATGCTTGCCCAATAGTTTGCATCCAAGATAGTTATTCGGGTTGTTTGCCCAAACCAAGCCTCGTCTCATTTCAGTATTCTTCCTCCAGTGTTTTCTGGACATCTGTTACTAATGAAGCTGACATAAACTGCCAGTATGGCCATTCATACGTGCTGAGATACCACTCACATGCTTCTTTTATTACCTTTCTAATAATTATCCTAGTTCTTTGTGACATCCTCCTCTGCAGGATTTTGCCTCCCGAGTTACAAAAACTTCGTGGACTGCCTGGACAGGATTCATATCATCTTACTTTAAGTAGCTTCTGCATAGACATCTGTAGGTTAGGTTTTCATTCAAAGTTCTTTTTTATGATGTAAAAACAATAGACATTTTTAATGAACAGTTACTCAGATCTCAGCACCTTTTAAGTGCTTCTATTGATTAGAGAGTAGCCAGCACAGATACAGATGTCCTCTCTGTAGAAGTCTCAAGCCAGGACACCTTAGTCAGGTGAGTTCCTACCTCCATGTCTTACTGCATTCTTTCCATGGGTTATGCTTGAGTAGTGATCAGCGACTACCAAGTAATTAGATTATTACCACCAAATTCTATGCTTAGATTAGTCTGATTTTCATCTCCATGACCATCACTATGATAGTGTCCGTCTTCTTTCTCTTTTAATTCCAAGCACTATAAAGAGGGCTCTGAACACCCGCAGGAAACGTATGTTTCTCTGTGATCTGGATCTCGGAGCAGATGTAAGCACCCTGCACATTTAAGAATATCTTCTTGCCTTCTTCATTAGTCTCCCGCTTGCCTTTTCTGAGCGAACTATACCCTTCAATATTAATGCTGTGACACGTGTGAATCATCTGACAAGTTTTTAATCTACCAAATGTCATTTACAGCAAGCTGTTGGCCACGTAATAAAGGCTCCAGTTCTTCCTCCTTAATCCTTACATTATCTAATACTTTTGGTGGACCAACCCACCATTCTTGTTTCTGTCTCTCCTCTGACCTTGTGGTAAATGCTTCTTTTCTTGCCAATTTTTAGACTTCTGTTAAGGGCGAAATAGTTCATTGTGATCTGTTGGGTTTTGTGAACCTGTCTCAATAAATCAGTATATTGGTGTGAGAGAGGTGCAGTTCTTCCTTGTGCCATAGGGTTTATGGAACATTATTCCATGGTCAAGGCAGCTGACATTCTGCTGGGAGTGCCATCTGCTCACTCACATATTTATCTCCATGTCACATCTGTCCCTAAGCCTTGACCTCTGATCAGCAGAATTGACACAAAAGCCACCTGAGCTCCTGACCCCTTCACCTCCCCGTTCCCAGAGCCTTACAGTAGCTTTTAATCTGTGTAAACTCATTCCCAGTAGTGTTATTAACATCCGCATGGAACATAAGCATGGGGTGGTGTTCAGAGGGTTGGAGGACCCTCGGCAACATTTCAGTAACACCAAGGATTTGGGCTGCTCAGAGGCAGTATGCCTCCCAGAATGTCAAGTCTTGTCAACAGATGGGTCCCACTGTCACTCTCATCACCACTGTCATTGACAAATCTTATGATCTTGTCACAAAAGAGGTGTTACTTGGTGTTTTTCATGTAACCTAATCCTTTAAATTCTTAACTTCATGAGAATTTCACATTCTTTTCTTCCAACCTCTCCCCCTCCATTACTGTCGCTCTTGTAAAATTATAACTTTTTTATTTACAGAGAAAAACTCAAAACCAGAAGTCCCGACTGGCAAGAAACCAGAATGTAAATTAAAATGAAAACAAAACAAAACCACATATTTTTTGTCTTTAGAGAAGCCTACGATTTTTCAAGCATATACAAGTTTGGTAATTCCAGGGATTATTTTGCCAACCACAGTTAAAAGTACAGTAGAATAAAAGAATACACACTCATCCATCCTTAGGGGTAAGCAGTTGAAGAGAAGATAAATGTCTTTAGTAATAATCTTTTGCCTTAGCTAAACCTCTGGCTGCATTCTTGAAATACTTCCTGAAATACACTTTTGTAAACAGTGCGAGTTCATAGTGGAATGAATCTATACGAGTGCACTGCAACAGACAAAGTCATACTTCTGAAGCATTTTAAGGGACACATAATATTATATCAAATCAATCTTTTTGTGACATAATGATTAGCTGCTGTGAGAATGCATCCTTCCCTTTCTTTAAATTTATAACAAGGAAGCAGGTTGGGATAAGAAAATTTTAGGGAAAATCTCTGAAACGAAGCCAAAAGTATAAACATTCTATAGTGCAAATAGCAACCCACTATGGAAAAAAAAACATTGCTCATCTTCGTAAACATTTACTTTTTTTTGGTCATTTTTAGATCCTTTATGGGAGAAATAGACTCATTTTGAAGAAGACTAAATCAGAAAGACAATCAGCTGCAATCTAGCCTTTGAAAAGATTTCTCATAGCTTACTTATTGAATCACCTGGGAGGAAAGAACAAGACATTATATATTGGAAAAAGGAAACTTCACACAAATCTGTGAAGCACTAAAACATCTCATAATGTATGCAACAAGGAATGCAATAATATTGCTACATTACCTCTATAAAAAGTAATGGTGATATTATTCAGAAAATTAAGCAACCTAAAATCTATATTAGGCCCAAACAGGCAAGTCTTTTGCCACAAAATAGTCAGTGATCAGAAGATAAAAACTTTGTAAAGCTGACATATAAACAAGACATGCAATTTTGAGACTGAAGAACACAGTGTTTAGTAATTGGAATTTTAAAAAACATCTTGAATTGAACTGAATAATTGAATTTCCTCTTAAATGAGTGGTGAAGAAGCATTGCTATCCAACTCAGGCAAAATTCAAGATACCCAATGAAAAAGTAGGGGGACAGTGGTCAAGAACGAGCAAAGGCAAAATTGCAGAGAAACAAGGAAGCCTGTAAAAATGCTTTTTAGAAGAGTGGATTTCCCATGGCAGAATTCTGCCTGTTAGGGACAAGGCAGAACACAGCAGAGAGGAGAGAGGCTCAGCCAACAGAAGAATATCCAGGATGTGTAAAGGAAAAGTCAGAAGGACTGTCTGTCAAAACGCAAGAATTAGAGAAAACACCTAACCAAGAGTAAGTGCTTCACGTAACCTAGGATCTGTTTTCAAAGTCAACAATGACGAGCTGGTTGCGTTTGTTAATCTCAAATCCGGCAGTACTACTATTAAATTTAAAATGGATTTAAGGGCAGAGGTGACTGTGATTTGTAAAGAGACTTTACAAGAGATGATCCCTGGAACCAGATGGAGCGGTTGCAGACAGCGCTCAATAGCCCTGGGGATATATAATTGCCTTGTTTAGTGCAAAGTCTACCTTAGCAACACAGGGAAGGCATGTGCTTTCGGAAAACTTACCATTAATGGGATTCCAAACACTAAAATGCCTAACTAAATCACAGTCACTGAGAAGGAGATTAAAGGCAATTGGAGGAAACTTGGCCTAAATTTTGCAATAATGGCAATCAGCGTAGAATTTAGTGAAACAAGAGATCTTGTTTCATGCCTTTGCTTACCTTTTTGCCATTCTTACTGTTTTTATGGCAGGAAGAATAAAGAATGTGGCAAGAAACAAAGTAGCAGTTATTATTAAACTGGCAGCGTGGTGTGTCCTTACAGTGCTGACGCTAGTCATCGCTTAGCTAAGCCATACATAGATTTTTTAATGCCATTAACATGTGTTAAGGGTAATATGACGTTGATAACTAAATGCAGTATTCCAAGATGTCCAGCTTCAAAGAAATGCTGCAACTAAAGACTTCCCAACGTTGCACATGATTTTTTCGGATCCCCATGACATATTAAAAACATATTTCATGGATTGATGCTATAGAATTTGCAGAAATTTTGTCTCCAAGTTTCTGACTGATTTAGTCACTTCATTTTTCTATCATTTTTCGGAATATCTAGGTGATATTTAAGATAAAAATAAGGATTTTTGAATCATATTTATTAATATTTTTTTCAATCTTCGCCTCATTAAAATCTTTCTTGTTCCCCTCTAAGTCCTTTTTTTTATGGCTTTCTTCCCACAGCAGCTTATCAAAATGTCTTTTTTCAAGCTATGAATATGTTCATTTAAGGGAAAAGCTAAGTATTCTCCTACCATGGGAAAGTTTACTAGGATAATGGTAGCAGCCTGCCAGAGACCAGAAGAAGCTTTCTTTGTTGTTCTTTACAGTGTGCTGGCTCCATGGCAGTGGCACAGCTATTGAATTTGCTGGCAGACTGACTATACCAGAAGCTGCTGAGCAGCAAGATGCACAGCAACGAGGTGCGCAGGGAGACCAGCGTTCACATCTGGCCTCCTTTTATTTCTGGCACCAAACCTCTGGTGGGCTATAGTTGCTGATCTTTATCCGCTTCTTCACAAGGCCTTTAAGAAATTCCATAAGTTTTATTTCTCTTATCTGTGGCTGTGTGTTCATTTAAAAAAGTGACCCTTTTTCTGGTTTCTGAGTCACGATGAACTGTCTAAGGAGGAAGAGAAACATTTACTTGATCTATAAGTATTTCAATATTTCCACATTAAAGATGACTGTAACGTATGCTTCACAATGCCTGGAAATGGCTTTCTTACAATTGTAGTGCAGGAAGTCATGCATTTAGACTTGTCTTTTGGATATAAAGGAAACCTATTGATTTTGTAAGTCTAAACTTCAGAATATTTCACAGTGACTGCTGCTGAAGCCTCACTGTAAGTTGCTAAAAAATGGAGCAGCACGCCTTTCTTTCCTCTGAAGGTAACTGATTCGTTAGGCAAAACTGGAAACTGATGACTGCAGAAATGCTTTGCTTGCGTCACAGTTTCCCCACAGTTAGGACAGTTGAGGGATTATATAAAGTCTCTAGGTCTCTTCATTGCCTGTCTTCTCTTGTATGCAAATTGCCTCTGATTTTTAATGTTTGACTCTCACTATTCTGCCTATAGCAGGACTTCTACGGAGAGAAAAACTTTTGCCGGAGACCTAATGCCTTGCCAGAAGGACTGAGCAGGTGCGGCTCCAGATTTCAACTGTGATGGGGGATGAACCTCCCAGTGGGCTCAAACCCTGCCTTTAGGAAGTACCACCTTTTCTTCTGACTGACACCCAGTGCAGCTCCTGCTTTTGGTAGCTCAGGACCTTGTTACTGTAGGTGCTCTCATGTTGCATAAAAGCAGAGCTCACTCATTTGTAGTCACTGCTGAAACAACACAAGGGTCTTCTGGTTTCCTCCTTGGAGGCTCCCTTCCTCTACCCAGCTCAAGACCTACAGCCTCTTTGCACGCAGTGTCAGGGTTTACCCTTTCCGCTTGTAGGGCCTTGATTTACTCGGCTTTTCTTAAGATCCAACACAGTCCCTCTCCTTTCAGCAACAGTGTTTGACAGTGATGAAACTGACACAGCTATTCCTCCAACACTAGGTGATATTTGTGTGACCACCTGAGATGGGGTAGACCACAAACCCATGAAAGTGAGGACCACGTCCAGGGGAAGAGTCGCTTAGGAAAGGTCAATGTGACTTTCCCTGAGCGCATGGCAACACAAGGGAAAAAAGGAAGAGCAGGGACAGCAATACATCACCACAGTGGCAAAACAGTGAAGGCTAGTGGAGACCAGAGGTGTGCTCCCACACAGGTCCAAACACGATGTCTCAATGTTTTGCTCAAATTCTCTCATTCTTGGAGGAGCTGAGCTCCCTGCACAGTGCCAGCAGGAGACACAAAACCCTGTCAGAGTAGCAAGTGGTGTCAGTCCCAGCTAGTACCCCAGCCATGGTGGTACTTCGCACTGTGATCACAAAGTTTCAGCTCTGCATCTGCAGATGTCTGGGCTAACAGCAAATCAAGGTATTTCTATGAGTCTTCTGCAAAGCACAGTTCAATGGAAGTAGGTCTGTGTGGGTTCCAGCACGACGGTTTTTGTGCCAGTCTTCTTTGCGTTTTGTCCACTCTGCCCACCCTCACCTAGTCCCCTCAGAAAGGCAGCGTCCTGAAGGTGTGAGGTGTTCCTCTCTCACCTTGCTGTGGACACGGGAGCTCAGGACCATTCTGCTTCAACAACAAGGGCATCTCCCCCTGACTGACATGGCTTTCTATGCCACGTTTGCTCCTTCTTTTGTCAAGGCTATGCTCATGCAACCAGTTACACCACTTCTCTCCCACCTCGCATCGGTGGGCATCTCTGGTGCTGAGTCTTTCTTCCCTGCTCACCCTACGGTTCTGCAGTGGGATGAGAGACCTTTCCGCAGCATTTTCACTGAAGGCGTTCCTTTCTCTCCACTCCCAGGCAGCTGTGCCCTCTCCCCCTGCCATCCCCAGGCACGGGGCTTTCAACATCTGCAGCACCAGCAGAGGCAGCTGGGTGCCAGGCACCTTCTGCCGCAGCCACAGCAGCCTGACCTGCTCAGCTCGGCTCGGCTCCCCAGAGCCCTCGGTGGTCTCCTCAGAAGCTCATACCCTGCTGAGAGTAATGTATTACTTGACCAAGGACCGATAATTGTGGTAGCTGCAGCTCCCCAAACCAACAAGCCATGGCATACAAAAGAGGCAACACAAATGGGCCGTTGCCATTGTCAATTTAATGTTTAATAATTTGTTGAATGTTAATATGTAAATATGGTAAACTATCCGGTGAGTCCTAATTCATTCCGTTCTGCAAGCTAAGCCACCAGTATGAATTCTCTAGAAACACATCTGATCAACTTCCCATTTCTCAAGGCTTGTGAGGTAACTAATGTCTGACAAAATAAAAATATATTGAGAAGCTGCAGGTTTCATTTTCTGCTGGCTTTGAATTCCCAGGGCCAGTGTAAGAAGGGTTTCAACACAAACCTACTGAGAATAAAAGAACTTACAAGCACGAGCTTCGAAAGAATATTTTTCGATTTCTTTGTAATTTGACAGGCCCATCATGCAACTGAAATTATTTATGCCATGTGTTCTTTCCCATACAATTTCCTTGATAGTTAAGATGTCACTATTTGCCTTACTGCTGTTTCACGAGTAGTTAGGAAGAGAGGATGTGGAATCCCCATCCTTGATTGTCTACAAAACATGAAAGGGCAAGGCCCTGAGCAACCTATCATCTATGAATGATAGCATGCAATAAACTATTCTAGAGACTTTGAGGTTAGCTGAGAGAAAAAAACAAGTTTCCTAGATAAAGTCCGAAAACAGCTACCGGAAACACTGGCTACATTATTTGATTCATAGTTTCCCAATAATTGCATATATAATTTTTAAAAATAGGAAGATTTTTTCAGTCAAAGGTTGAATTTCAGGGAGAGAATCCCAAAATGAACTGTGCACTCAACTGAATTACACTGCTCTGTGCAAGCTTTCTGCTGAGTGATTCTGAGAACGATGTTAGGTAAATATTAATTTTTTAAATCAAATTTAATGAAATAAAAACATTAATTTCTTGCTATTAGTTCCACATAGGTTATAAAGTTACTTACAAAAGTTACAAAATTGCCCACAAAACAAATGTGGGATCATTTTAGGATTTCATTAAAGCATTGAGCAATCTCTATTAGTGTCTGGGAAAAAAACTTAAGATAATTTAAGCTGCGTCAGCTTTGTCATTCTTGATATTGTTCAGGCACAGAAGTTTATATTGTTCCCGCTACATCTCTCTCCAGACTTCTGCTATTCACCCACCCTCCCCTGCTTTGCAGATGAATTGGGATCAGTTTTGCTCAGTATAAGTGATGTATTTAGCTAACCTGAACACAATTTATTGACTTAACAGCATTTATCAAGCTGCAAATATGAGTGATAACTATCAGTTTAATATCCTTCTGTGTGCTTGCTACAATTTCCTGTGGCAGGCATGGCTGCTGTTTAAAAAGACAGTAAGGTTTCCTATTCTCCAAAACTATATTATGTGCATAATAATTTAAATGAGATACAGCTGCAGATACACTTTATATCTAAAAACTAATATTATTTTGTTGACAAGGAGCCCTTTATTGAAATCAGGTCTAAATACATTAATGTATATATATTATCTTAATGGCTTTATTTTTTATTGGAAAGGTATCATAAACGTAAATCTTTATATCAATGAGCAGTGAAGAGAAACCTGCTTTGCGTGTGTCATGTATGACTGAGATTAATAAATGAGACAAGTTCTCACACTGAACATACAACAAAAGCAATGAACAGTGATCCATTATAAAACAAAGCCCAAAAAAAATGAAGTTCAGGCAAAAAGATGAGACACATTAATACAATCTTTAGAAAAATGGAAAAGTACAGAGTTCGTTCAGTTATGCATCATTACAGTGTTTACTGTATACCCCCGGTAACTCAGCCTTTCACGAAGCACCTTTAGCCAATTAAATGGGATCCTTTGCGATGAGACGTATTTCACTCAAAGCAAGAAAAATGCATATGGATCTTCTTTGTCTTCAGTATGATTCCATAAACACCAAGCAAAAAGAACAGGTGTCCCTAAGTGCTCTGAGAGAAGCATTAGCATCCACCAGCTTATTTTTTTCTTGTATATTCCTGTTTTATGAGTTACAGTCTGCTGATTTTGGCTTGCAGGTATGTTCACTGAAAGTCTGAAATACATTTCAAGCAAGTATTGCAGCACATCTCATAAAGGAAATTTAAAAGATTATTTTGAATGTTTGCAATACTGGAAATGGGATGTCTGCGGAGAAACAAATACACGAGATCACTGGCTTCTTTTTGTGCCACCTTCTCTTCTGTCCCCTATCTGCCTCCTCTACCTTTCATTTAGATAAAAATGACAGGGTGGAAATTACAGCTTATCACTCTGCATCTACTAATAACTATGCAGTCTGAACCATTTAAATCAGGCAACAGTTTCTAAATAAAATTATAAAAATATGACAAATATGTTGTCTAATCAGTACTAATCAGCAAACCCAGACTTACTTTTAAACATTGACAATTTTGAACTCATTGCACGTATTTATGACTGGACAGCTTGTGACAAAGGCAATCAAGCCCTATTCGGTGTACAAATACATTTGCACACGAATATAAAAGGATATTTGTGTGTGGCATATTTGCCTATCTCTCCTGAAAAGTGACAAACCACTATTTCCAGAGTTGATCTTCCTTTGAGGGGAAACAGACCTCCTGAATGTAGCTTATTGTTAAGTAACATGAATAAATCACCATCACAGGTGAGGAACCGGGTACAGCGAGCATTCATACATTCTTTAGTTTCTGTGCCACATGGCACTCTCCGTAAATGCTTATAGCAAGGCATGTATTAAACATTAATCTAGGCTCCTGACAGCACCTTGAGTCGAAGCAGGGAGGCCTATTAAGCACAATCCGGTTAAGGGGGGACAGAGCAATTCGCTTCTGCTCAACCGCGTCCCCTTCGGATCTGCAGGAGCCTCGCACATTGGCTCAATTTCAAAGGTGACGTTCTCAGTGTTCTCCCCCGTGATTTCTTTACCCTTACAGGTGCTGCGTTGACACCGGTGGGCTAACAGCCAGTGTTTTGGCTCAAGGTCTTCCTCAAGGAGGCTGGCGTATATCCAGGCGATGACAATGCAACACCTGGGATAAGAAAACAGAAGTATAGAGGGTTTGGGGGTTTTGTACTGTAAAGACCTTTCATTGTATTCATTTTTTTTAATGAAAAGGAATCTTTTGAGTGCATTCTAGTTCTAGATACACAGAAGCCAAGTGGCACAGAAGCACAAGCCACAAAACCCAAACCCCAAATGATCAATGCTGTTCAATACATAGCAAATTTTCTTTATTTCATATGATTCACATCATCCAGTCCTTGTTTCTTTTAACTCAACGTTGAAGAAAACATTTATTTATTATGGAAGGAAAAAATGAATGGCTATTTTAAATTGCAACACACCAACTATTTATTATGTCACCGTACCTATCCACAGTGATATACCATTCTTGTCTGGATTTACCGAACCATAATGGCAAATATAACTGAAATAGTCCAACTTGCAGAGAAATTTAACTATATGGGTTTTTCTAAACAGCATTCAGTTATGTAAAAGGACAACCGAACCCCAAAATTTAAGCAGTTATTCTAATGAGAAAGCAACACCAGGAAATTTTGGAGTTTATATTTGGGTTAACAAAATCTAAACGTTTATTAGGCAAGTCAAGAGTAAGTCAAAGCGCATCCCCAAACTATAGATATTGCATCTGAGAACAACAGAACATCTATGACAATTTGAAACAGTTTAATGTTTGTACTAAGACAGATATTTATATTTATTAAACGTAAAGAATTTAAATCATAGGTTATGGCACTATAAAATAGAAAATACTCCAAATCTGGTGTATACATAGATTTCACCATGATTTTCATTCATGAAAATCTTGACTTGCAGGATCAGGCCACTGACAGAGATCCAGCAACATTTAAATTATTTTAAGTTAGTATTACAAAGGGCGAACAAATCTTCACTGTGAACTATCCCATTAAAACAGAGAAAGGGATGGCAAGTTCTTGAGTCTAATTTTTTATTTCAAGGATTGCTTTGCGATGTAAAAGACTGAAATCATACCTAAATTTATTTTCAGATTATTTTGATCACTTTCTAAAGAAAACAAAATGCTGTAGTAAGCAGAGGACAAAGTGGTATGACTTTATACACAATGAAATGTAGACGTAGCAAAGGTACTTGGTGTGACACTGATTTTTCTTAGATGACTATGTCTTCAACTTAAGAAAAACAAAACTATAAATTCTGTATGGAGGAGATAATGTAGCAAGATTTTGATGTAGGATAGTTTATTACCTATGTACAAATTCTAAACATGAAAATAATGAGTAAAAGAAATCAGACTCTATTTACATTTACATTTTTTTACAAATTATTTTTTACAAGAAGTGTATTTTTTTTCTCTAAATAACAGGACAGACACATAAGACCAATCTTTTTGTATTACATACATAAATAAATATTGACTTTAAATGAGTGTTATAGGAACATAATTTCTACAGCCAATTTGGGTAACAGAGAAGCAGTTCTGTTACCTCTACTACAATATAATTAAGTAAAAAGGAAAAATTTTACATATAGAGCTCTGTTAATTACTTTGTAAATTGTACCTTACTAATATATTCAGTAGAGGTAATACAGTCATTACATTTCATGCCCACAACTGAACAATGAGTTTTGGCATGCAAAACCATATATAATCATCAACATCTGCAGGTATTCATTTACATTTTTTAAATAAAGGGTATTCTTAATTATTTAAAACTACATGCAACAGCTTATTAGCATCATATTCCTGGTTACAATGCACAAGTTTGCATAACATTATTTTTAGTAATTGATGTTCACAGGTACTGATCAAAAGGGTAGGAATATACTTGGCACATAGTATAAGAAAATCAATTAATAAATAAGTCAATATCACAACTACATTTACATATACACAAGACAAAAATAATTTTTTTATGGTGGTGTACACAGAACTTAGAACTGTCTGGGTCCCATACTTTGTTCTATAAGGCCCTGATTTAAGAAAGCGTTCAAGCGAATTTTGACATCCATGCTTTATTCGAGACATCACTAAAGCTCATTCTTAGCTGCAGAGGTTTCCTTCTATCCCACTGACTTCTTTTGTGCATATGGAAGTTTCCTCTGCCGCGTACCTTCCTGAATTAGGGCCTGCTTATATGAAACTCTCCCTGACCCCAGTTGGGAGCACGGAGATGAAAGTATTGTGGAACAAATTGACTCAGTATTTAGGCTTCTATACAGTTCTGCTACTGCCAACGGTAAAATTCCTGTTCATGTTAGCAATAAGTATTTCTTTGATTTTTTGTATGACCATGCCAAACGTTAATGTCAATGTTTGCATCGCCATACAATGTCCTCAGCTCTTTCTGAAGCCCCTAAGTTGAAGATGTTCAGCATTTCAGAAGTCAGACCTTCTATTTATTGTCTATGTGCTATACTCTCAATGAACGTTCAAGATGATACACATAGTAGTACATCACAAGCTCTGTCTTATTTGAACAAACAACTCAAAAATGGTCAAAACAGATATAACAAGAACAAACAATTTTCTTCTTAAACAAAAATCACCGATGAACACAAAAAAAAATCCACCTCACAAAACAGTTAGTGAAAATGGCATAATCTTACAATTCTCCTTTAAGAAACAAAGATAAACAAAATGCATCCTGAAGTCAACTGACAAATCCATCAGAATCGTACAAAGCAAATAATACATTAGTTTAAAGGTGCATAATATCTAAAAACATCCCAATACCTATATTAACTCTGTATTACACAACATCATTAGAGAAAATAAATCTTTAACTAGTGAAACAAGTAGTGAATTACAACTCTATTGCTGAATTAAATGCTTAATGTGACTTAGGCTAGTAAATTAGGACAATACCCTGTACAATTCAGCGAACAAGGCTTTATGAATTAGGCACTAACAACTTCAAATCCATACTGCTAAATTCAAAGAATAATCAGGAAATCACACATAGTTGGCAATCTAACTTCCATGCACGAGCTTTGTTGACCTTGTATTTTTCATTTTTGATTTGGAGGGTGACTTGAAAGATGAGCTGATAAATTGATTTGTAGAAGGAAAAAAATAATTTACATCTTAGTGGACTCTACATAATAGACTTGTTCAATACAATTCTACTTCATGAACTCTTTTTTTTTTTTTTTGATTTCCAGAATCTACTTTAAAAGTGAAAACCCCTCCATGTTTTTGAAAAGTACGTTGTTACTTTCAAAAGGGGCATGCTTCAAAGAGACTGGCATCAACAAACAGTAACCATTTTGATTCATTTCAGAAGAACGAGGTTTCCCCTCAGGAACCAAGACTAAGGTTATGATTACTCAGGGCTGCTAACTTCCAGTTTATCGCCAAGACAGATTTGGCATCATTGTAATAAAGACCGACATCCATGTTCTATGCCTTACCATGTCACTACGAATGAAATATAATTTCATTAACATTAATCAAGTCACTACAGATTTGCTCCAGCATAACTAGGACAGACTGTGATTGAAGGGTTTGGACAGAAGTTTTCAGAGAAGCCTGAGGTTAATTACTTTCCCAGCTCCCACTGACTCCTGCTCTCAGCAAACACCACAGAGATCACTTCTAGACTTATCGACGCCCTGCGCAATCCAAGTGTCGAAGCAGTGCTGCACACTGTTCTGGTTCAAATTGTGTTTTCTCTGTAAAAACTTGTACGCACAGAACATTTCCATGCTGACAAGTGTCTCTGAAACTTTGGCCTTCTACCAAAATTGAAAATAAAACCTTTATACTAGAGATTTTTATGAAGAAGAGTTCATCTGTTAATTTGCTAATGTATTTTGGAAAAGAGGAGATGACAGAACGACAGAGGAAGGAATTAAAAGCACCATAGCCTTTAAGATTTGTAAAACTACTGTTAAAGGCCCAAACTATGTAGCAATAGAAATTTTCTGGGAAAGTTCTTGGTCACTGAGTGCATATCAAAAAAGACAACAAGCAAAGTAGAAAGAGAATGGCAAAAAAGAGCCCTTTAAAACTGAAGGTAGAAACGTATGAAAACTGGAGTGAGTGAGTGATCAGAAATTGTTTCCTTCACCCCCTGTGGTATCAATCCACAGGAAACACAAAGCTATAAACTTCAGTACAGACAAACTGTATTTGAATATTTTGTGAATTCTCTACTATGATAAACGTAACTCTGATCCTGAGTTTCAGGTATGTACTTATTTTCTCTGTATTTACTTTCCAGTTTGTCATCAAGAGAAGGAAAATATATTTACCACTAACGTCTGAGCTCCTCACACTGAATACCTCAGGCACATATGAAGTACAGGTGAGTCTGTAGCATCTGCTGGGAGAAAAAGTGGCCACCTAGTCAAGTTTGACTACTAAGCGTTTGCGTTCCATTAGCCTCATCATACAATGGTTCAGGGAGCAACGGAAACTGTGCCAAAGAATGCAGGAGCACTTTGAACATCTTGAACATGAGAAGCTGATTATGAGTATTTGTATGGACGTTTATTGGCAGATACTTTCCACCCTCTCGGTAATAAATCCAAGCAGTTTCTGTTTACTATCGAAGGATGTCTCTCTGTGTGGCAAATTATTCTAGACAGTTTATATTGCACAATAAGGCAATATGAATTCCCTTATGGTTAAAAAGGGCACCCGTCTGTCTAAATTTGAAAAATGCATTCAAATAAACTATAAGCCAATGTTTTCCAGATGCCAGAATATTGTCACATAATTCTTTCTGTAAGCAGAATAGCATGGAGCCAATACATCCATCCTTCTGTTCAAAAGATCCATGGGGAAAAGAGATACATGCATCAAAAGCCAAAGCCAAAAAGTAGCTCTACGGCTACTTGAATAATAAATGTGCCTCAGAATTTCAAATTCTAAAATGTTCATGTTAACTATTCCGATTTTTCACTAGAAAATCAGTTTTTCTTTTCAAGATATTACTGTATCTTGAAATATTATGTATCAAAAAAATGGTAAGTGGCAGTTTAAATTTCATTCTGCCAGGTTCTATCAATTAATTGTATTAATTGCCATAGATTTTCAACAATTCTATTAATTTCCATTTATTTCTTTACAATGCTACATCTATCCTGGATATTTTTTAGCTATTAACTATGTTAATAAAAGATCTACATGCTAAAACATTACCATTTCAGAACAGATGGTTGATAAGAATGTATCATCATTTTCCTCTGTGGTGATACTGCAATTATCAAATACCGACTATTATTTTGGGGTTTCCGCTACTGGTATTTATTTTACTTATGTCCTCAGACATATGGAGATCTTCTTCAACAGCAGAATACACTAGGGTTTAAACTGGTGACAGGCAGAGCTGTAAGTAAAATAGATCATTTAAACACGCTGATGAGAACATGGCCTCCAGTGTTCAAAAGTATGTATACATCACAGGACAACCTTGCAAATATTAACATTGAAGCCACTAAGAGAAAAAGCTGTATACACTGCACTGTTTCAATCTACAAATACAAAAACATTACAATGAACACACTTTTGATTTTCTCACAGGTGTTGCGCTGGATACGATCTTCATTTCGTTGAACAGTGGTGGCACTGAAATGATTCTTGCTGTGTGTTTCATCCTGGCCTTGGTGCAAATACAAGCTGTCATGGCTGAACTACAGAGAAGTAGATACTGATCGTACAGGATGGTAACTTCCACTGGAAAACTGGGTTCATTGCTCCTACAGATGTGCCTTTTCCTAGCCTCCATTTGGTAGCTCAGTTTTTCTCTCAGTTATTTGTATAATCATCTGAAACAGTCTAATATTTCTCTGGGGGTGGCTTGTAGTGATGTGGATGATGTTGCTTCAGATGAGGTCCTAAACAAAAGAGCAGGAAAATATGCACACATCAAACCCTGAATATGTAACACCATCATTTATCTGTACTAAAAAGTCTTCATGAGGCCTTCAGCTTGTAAGTGAACTGCCGGTGCCCACAACTATGTGCATATTCAGTCCAGACAACTTTAGTGACTGTGAAAGGATAAAAGGTTTCAAGCAGATGAATCTTGGACTAATTCATTATATTTCTTTGTTGAGCTTCGCAACATTGAGCTGTACTTGTCAGAAACTTATAAAATGCTGGAAATGGCCATTATGAGGCCTGCACTGCTTTAGAAATATCATCAGGCTCTATCCATGCTGGACTGAATGCACCCAGAAAAATCAAATCTTGAAAGCTAAGCAATCCCAGGCCTAGACAGCACTTGGAGGACAGACCATCTTTGAATCCCAAGCGCTATAGGCAGAAGCCCAAGAGCTGTGGTGGAATAAATGGCAAATGTCAGACCACAGAAACCGAGTGAGAGAAAGACTGCATTTGCTTCCATCATTGCTGATGCACAGTTATGGGGGAAAAAAACCAGTATTTTCACACATCTTAAATTCATGGAATGCTACTGGAACCAATAAAGACTCCAAGGCTCAAGCTAACTGTTTGCATGTGGAGGACTGAAGTTCTGTCACACGTAACCACATGTCACAATGGGGTACTACGTACTGTGGGGTGAAAATGGAGGCAGGTCAGGTGTTCGGAACGATTTTATCGTAGCTGGCCCTTCCCCACCAGTCGTCAGCACTTGAACTTCCAAGCGGTATAGCATCGATGGCCTCAGATTGGGCACGGTAAGTATATAATGATCCTAAAAATAAATAAATCGCATTAATTCTCAGAGCGTCTAAAAATAAAACATAGTTGACCTACTCATACAAAGCAGTAGTTTTAAACAGGTTCTGTCACTCTCAGCATCCACATTCTTAGAATTCTTAGAATCCTCTTAAAAGGATTTAACATACGTATCACTTTGTTGAGAGGGTTTGTTTTGAATTTTTTGCTTGCCGTTGCCTTTGAGCATACTTTTTACCATAATGCGATGGTTTCGTGTATAAGAGGTCCAAGTCGTTCCTTAGTGTTTTTGAAAATGGATGATGTGCTGATCACTAAAAAAATAATAATAAAATTTTAACTTCCTAATAATTCTTTTTAACAAATATGTTCATTACATAAACTTTTTTTTTATTTGTCATCTTTCTGTGAATTCCACTAATTGGTAAATTAATTCATGGCAATTCACAGGTCTGGCTGCCTGCTGCACTAATGAAGATAAGCGTGGCTACACAGATTTCAGCATACTTGTACCAATTACAGCATGAGAATCTGCCCTTCTGTTCTTAATCCCGTTTTTGGCACGATGGCCTCAATTTTCACTGCTCCATACCTTGCGTGGTCACTTACACCGGTGCAAAATAATTTCAGAGTAAGTTTATAAATGCTCCCAAATGGGAAGACGTATGACTAAAGAATGAAGAGCATTAAGGAATCTAAAGTCCTGAGTCACCTTACTCCAAGCTGAAAAGGACCAGTCCCGGGAAGGGGACAGCGGGGCAGTGATGCCGGACAGTGCGGGCACAGCGTGCTCCTGCCACCAGCCAGGCCGGGCCAGCCAGGAATTTGCCGGGCAAGTTCCTGTGACCAGCACTGCACCCAGCACCATGTGGGGGGCTCTAAGCGGGCTGTGGGAATAACTGATAATTTGCTGTTACTGCCAGAGCCCACAGTGAAGGGGAAAGGAGAGAGAGAAAAGGTGGGGGGAAACGTGTAGTTTTACTGCCGAATTAGCACATATTCTGAGATAGATGGGGCTGCTCTTTATAGACCTTGCTGAAGCTGTTCCACCTCGTATAACATACCGAACAGGTAGGAGAGAGAGAGGAGTGCACACATCGCACTCAGACACTCGCTCTGCCCATTCAGGTGCTCCTCCAGCATTTGGGACCTCTGGGTTTCAGTCCCTGTTGTGTAAATATTAAATTTTTATCACTCAGAGGCTACCAACGAGAATGAGTGAATGATCATCACCGTAAAATACCCTAATTGTAGTGGTTTCTGAGAGGTAGAAGATACTGTTTCAGCTCAAATCAGTTGCAATAAATAGACAGAGAGATATATATAGTGATAGATAATTAAATAAAAGGAATCCCCAGACTCTACAGTAGAAAAACAGAGAAAAACAAAGAGAAAACATTAAAGCATAATCCAATGCAAAGGAGTGTTTTAAATAAAACTTTATATGTATTTCAGACCTAACTGGACCAAAAGCTTAAAAAAGGAATAAGAAATTCTGAATAAAATATACACCTGCTCCTAAAAATCAAGATGAAAAGTGAAGTGAAAAGTAACATCTCATGGTCCGTAACTTTGCTTATCATTGTGCTAAAGTGGCTGTTTGAAGCCGAAGGTCTGTGACTGAGTAACCGCTTCAGGCAATCTTGCAACATGGCTGGCTGAAGAGACCAAGGCTGTATCCGCACTGTGCTTCCACGCTGGACTGTGGGTCGAGCTTTGAGGGAATTGGTGCAGATCACACCGAGTCTGTACTAAGCTGTAACAAAACAGCTCTGCACGCTGCGTGGTAGCTTGCCCCATGCTTGTAGAGCATCCGCGGTCAACTTTGTTGCTCTCACCCAGAACAACAGGCTTTGAAACACGGGTGCCCTAGCCTTAGGGCGGTCTGCTAGGAACTAAGACAGAATGGTGAGAACCTTGCTTTGGATTTGTGGAAAACGCGTTGAATGTAAGATGTGTCCAACAAAACATTTTACGCATTCTTTAATGAAACAAATGTTGTGAAAAGACTTTCAGCCAGCTCTGCTCTAGACAGAACCGCCTTGATCCACTTCCCTGAAGTGAATGAAAAGACTCCCAATGTTGTTAGCTGACTTTGGATCAAGGCCAGCTGCTTAAGCCTTTTGTTGACTTTGGTGGGTCTGGCAACAGAGTCGGAATGAAGTGCTCTTCACCTGCCTCTGTCAGAGGAGGAACTGAAATAGCAAAGGCCATCTTAAAGCAAATAGGGGGAAGAATTCCAATTGTTAATTCTCACGCTTTCAATAAACAGTGAAATCTACTTCTCCTTTAAATTATTTGTCTGTCAGACAATGGTGCATATTGGCAGAGGGGGAAGTGATTTTTATTTTTCTTAGAGCAATGACTGACTCAAAGGAAGAGAAAATTCTCTTAAATCCGTCAACTTGGATACCAAATAATTAGTAAAAATATAGTAATGACCAAGTTGAACAGCCTGATCATCAAAAGAAAATAAAAACTATTTATTGCCACACAGATGATCTTTTCCTCCCCTCAGGCATTTCTCAGACAACGGTTGCTAATTTGACAATTGTGAACATTAAAATGTTTGATGTGTCATCAAGAAGAGTAGCTGTGCTTTGTTTCTCCAGCAAGGAGGAAAAATTAAGCACTTCCTGCTCCAACTTGCCTGCAGAGCCAGAGAACGCTACGTGTGACATCTGCATTACCACTAAACATTAAAAATAGGCCACATACGCACACGCTTATGAAGCCGCTAGCAAAGGAAAGTAACAAACAACTTACTGCTGGCAGTATCTGCGACTGCGAAATGATGCTGTTGGGTAAGCTGTTCTGCCGGCTTTCTGTGGTTACTTCTGCCCAAGTGACTTGAAAGCCAGTCATGGGCTGGCGAAGGTCTGCCTTAGATATCTTCCAGGAAAAATGCCCAGTGATGTTACCTTCCTGGACAATGAAAGACGCAGATAGGTTCTCGGGTTTGGCCAACACTTTGGGTAGAACTGGCACTATAAATTTGGAAAGCAAAAAGAGAAGCTAAACTTTGAGAGATAATGTTCATTTAGTTCCACAAATCAAGGTCAGACAGAGCGCGCTTTCTGGTGTTACCCAGGATCCTGCCAGCTTTCTGCCATCGTATTTTCAGTGTTAACCAAAGCCCGTCTTTGATATATTCTGTTGGCATTTTGTGCCAAATTTAAACGCCGAATCAAATCCTGTCTGCTGCAGGTGACAGAAAGGAAAGCCTGTGGCATGTAAAGGCATACGCGCCTCATTCACAGGCAACCATCCTGCCGCTCCTCTGTATTTCAGAATACCTGAGCTCTGCTTTTCAATTTTGGGATCACAAAGAAAACCCACAGGACCGCACAGAACTCCATGATGCAGGAAAAAAGTGAGATTCATGCTCTAAAACTGTAGTACAACTTAATAGGGGCACTCTGATTAGGGGAAACATATGCCTGAGTTGCAGTTGCCCAGGAATAAGGTTGTAATGCTGCAAACTGTCCAGAGGGGCGGTGAGGAAATGGCAATGGTGGCCAGCAGGGCTCTGAGGCGACCCACGAAGCACGGGAGTACCCTTGGGGACAGTAAGGACTCAAAATGAGAGGTCCACCCTCTAGCTGAAGAGAGAGGTTTCCAGACGTGGCTGTCCAAAGCCATGGCTGACCTGACCTAGCGCTGACAGCAACCCTGCTTCAAGCAAGCGGCCGGACTGGCTGAGCCCAGAGCTCCTTACCAACCAGCATCTCCATGATTCTGCAATTTTCCATAACCCTCTGGCTACACCTACCATTGTGAGAACACTGTGAAAGATATGAGTGCCTTTATTTTTTTATTTGAGAGCAGAATTAACCTAAACAAAATCGAACTGAAAAAGCAGCTTGCATCAGTAGCAAAACATTTAAAAGATGGGTTATGCCAGCATGATTATGTTTACAGTTATCATCTATCACTATAATGAATATAACTGGGAAACAGTTCCTCCTTATAAAAATAAAAACTGTATAATAACAAATGTCATCATATGTTTATAAACAGTCCACTAAAATTATCACCTAATTGACAAAATGGTAATGTGGCAGCCAAAATCTATACTGCTCTGTATTTTAGTTGATTTTTCATATAAGCATTAGTCATATTTTCATTTGTTCTGAATCTTTCATTTCCCATTTTAGAATTGATTTTAAGGACTTTTTTGTTGGTGATTATAAATGCATTTGAAACTATTTAGCTACTTTCCCAGATCATGCCTTACCTCCTTCAGCGGGACAATTAATGTGCTTGTGGTTTTTTTCTTTAAATGCAGAGCAAGGTGGGGTAACAAAGAAAATGCTCTCAGCCTTAAAACGACCTTTAGATTTCGCAGGCAAAACAGTTACTTTATATTTGCATGAAAATGACAGGTCCTTCAGAATCATGTAGTTTTCCTAGAAGAAAAAACAAAGAGATCACATGCTGCAAATAGAAAAAAATAATTGAAAAAAAACTGCTCTAGAAAAAAAATAAATTGAAAAATAAGGTTGGCAGAAGATGAGAAGTTTTCTCCAATAAAATATTTTCATGATATGCTTAACACATGCCAACATGGCTTTTAGTCAGAGAACAAAGCAAACACTGCCTATGTTATGATTATTTTTAGTAGCAAAACATTATTTGCATGGTATTTGGATACGTCCTTCAATTCTACAAGAGTTCCTTTGCCACCCTGCATCAAAGCAACTGGCTTCCAGCATTTAGAACAGTCTCTCTGACATGATGGCAATGGGGGTTGCAATGTGAGGATGTAAATGCTAATCGAATTAAATAAATGTAAGAAAGCTGAGTTAAGCTGCTGTAAATGACAGGCTTCATCTACATCCTGAAAGCTTTAGCACAAATCATATATGAGAAAAAAATGTTTGTTTTTTTTTTTTCTTTTCCTGGGAAGATGTCCAATAATACCTTACCGGATAAGGTCAGCAGTCTTTCACTGTCCTTTAGATATTTACTTCCCTTCAGAATCACTACTTTCCAGCATTTTTCTGCATAACTCACTCTTTTTTCTAATCCCAAACTGGATTAGTCTAACCTTCACTTGGAAGGCCATTTCCAATGGAACACAGAGATTGGGCTGGGACTTGACTCCTCACCTTCCACCTGCCAAGAGAGTGCTCTAATAGGCTTGACTCCTGCTTAAAATTGTGACAGGACTATTTTTATTTATTGTGACAGGGCCTAAATGCTCAACACTGGAAACATAAGGTCTTTATCCACCTTGACCTATCACACCCAGTACCAAACTTTTTGTAGCATCAAGTTTCTTTTGCTTCCTTGCAATTATTTTCTTCCTCAAGAGAAACCCAGAGTTTCCCAAAGTAGATTGGACCAATTACAGTAAGATGATTTAGACAAAATAAATGAACTAATCCCACAATGCATTTGGGCAGATGTACAAAGAGTCTTTCCTGACCTCTAGTGGAAATAAACTTCTTAAATGTTAACTTTCTATCTTCAATGTGCATAACCTGAAATATTGGGACCAATCATAACATTATGTCACAATCATTTTTTAAATCCACCTCTAATATTTGCTTTGCTGACCCCATGAAACAGTAAATCTTACAAGCTAACAGCCTTCTGTTTGAGAAATTATGTCTTTTGATTTACTCTACTTTTACATGCCATTAACTCCACTGAATTGATCCAGTAGTATAGGTCAGGGGAAGAAGGAAAGGTGAATTGCGATTTCTTCCATTCTTCATAACCCACTAAATCAATTGTGATGCACCAATCACATTACTGTGTTGTTCAAATAATGTGTTACAGAGATGGATGACACTAGATTGCAAACAAATTGAGTACGAAGAACTGCCACTGCAATATATATTTGGGCTGACATCCACTTACGTAGAGCTTCTCTCCTAATCTGATATCTGTCCGACTTCCAGATTTAATGTCTAGTATTTTTCACCTATCGTCCTTTTTTCTTATTCCATTATTCTCCTCAGGGTTATGAAACCCACCTGCATGTCTAAAAGAAAACCTAGTTTATTAATTAGTATTATTACTGTTCAGTATTTGCACTGTACTAGAGTCCTACAGTATCAGTTATAGATAAAGCTCCATGTTCTATATGCTGTAGAAATATGTAAGTACTTAGCTAAGAAGTTTGTTTGCCTGCTCTTGTTTTCTGAATAACACCGACAACAAAAAATACTATTTCAGCCAAGCGTGGATTTAAAAAAAACCAACCAAACAACAAACCCCCAAACAGTCCAGATTTTATCTTTTGCCAAAGAGGAAAACATAAAAAAGAAACATTCTTATCTGTGAAGCACGGTATAAAGGATACCGTGTTAGGTTAAAGAACCATCCTTTCTCTTGCTGCTTAGAAGCTGCTCAGAGTCAGGCAGAAGGCTGAACGGAGACTTACGTAAGTCAGCTCAGTTACTTTCCCAAGTCCTTTGGTGTCATTGTGTGCACAGGACTCCAGTAACCAGTGGACTTGGAATTGATTCATGCTGATATCTAAGTGATATAAAAAGAGAGGAAAAGACATATATTATAATTATGCTTTCACCATTGCAACTTTTCTGGCTTCTCTGGATAAAAATATGAGTTTTAAGTATCGTAGAGCTGGTAGTTTCTCACTTGTTCCTAAGCATCCTTCAACAGAGTGGAGACAATATTAAACACTTATGTAATTTAAACCTTATATCAGCTAATGGAGATAACTTTAAAAATAGTGAACTGGCTTTTTCACATATGTAAGCATATACCGCCTACATTCTTTTAAAAATCCAGCATTTAAAATGAGCATTTAAAAAAATCTCAATGCTGCTAGTCCTAAACATCCTGCAATGATAGGAATTATTTTGTGTCAACTGCCTGTGACTGTTTATATTGTCAGAGCATTGCAATACTGCTGCCTGGCACTGCTTGAGAAATCTGTGTCTGCAGACATGTGAAAAGGCTGTAAATCGCGGAGCTTTCTCCTTTCAGAATGTAGCATAAGACCTGTTCAGTATCTGTCCAAACAAAATTCTAGTCTTGACTCTTAGGAGTAATACCAAAGGCTTCAGTTTGCTCCTATTTAAATGAATGACAAAACTTGCTGCAGTATCAATAGTACAAGATTTGAATCAATTTCCAGCTCTTCCAGCTCCCTGTCTAATACTGATTGCATAAGGAAGAAAAACAAAGGGGAATAAAGATTTAGACAAAAGAAGAACAACTCATCAGGCAGTGCACATACATGCTGTCATTTTCCTGGATTTAGTTCTCCTAACACGGGGGACGCAGAATTATGTCTGTTATTATTAATTAGCTTGGTATGACATAGCCACTAATGCCATGTGCCTGATTGTGGGTTTCAGGACGGAAAACAAATACCTTTGCTGCCTTAAGGGCTGATCTGGCATTAGACTGCTATGAGCAATTTGGATGCAGAAGGGGAGGATTGTAAACTAAAGAGAAAATAAGTAGTGTCTGAAACTAGCTCAAATGGTATTCCAGTAAAAAGACTGATTAGAAGCTCCTTGAAATAGATTTTTGCAGCAACTATCTTCATAACAACATGTATGCTAATTATTTGTGTGATTTCTTTGGAAACCCAACTTTTTTTTTTTTTTTTTTACAAAAGAAATCTATAAAGTAATAACTTGCTGCTTTGTTGGATGTGCTTTCACTTGCCTCTTAGTTGCTGGGCCTTGCCACTTGATGTGCCTATTGGATGAAGACACAAACTCACAGTCCATTTGTAAGCAGGTTTCATCTGATTTTGTCTGTTCCAGTTCACTCGGGTATTGCCTGTCACCTGCTTGCACCCCTCTCCTGGGGCAAACAAACCAAACACCTAGCTTCTTGGGATCTGAAAACTTTGTGCTATGTTAATCACGATATATTAATGATGTACACTGTGTGCCAATTAACCACAGTGACTCTGTATACTATCTGATAATCACAATTTACTATTTTAAACTACCTGCATGTAAGGTGGACTGTGGACTGCTCTTTGTAAAGCTACAAATTGGCTATTTTCACTTATAATAACTTTCACTTGCAATGCGTAAATAAATCGCGCTCTCTTTGGTAGAGATTATCAAAGCCAATTAAGCCTTGCCATTATCGAGCCACCAAGAACTGAATTAAACACATACCTCGGGAAGGTCACTGAATATCACTACATGGGCAACTGAGGATTTATCTTTCCCATAAAGATAGATAAATCCTAAATATCAAGAGCTCACAACTCAGCAACCAGATATATCAGTGTAGACGTTTACTAAGCCTCCGTTCAGTAACGTAATTAAACAGGTTGTAACCCAAGATATTTGGTATTTCCAGCTCCTGGCACAGTAGAATTCTGTTCATATTTTATTGCAGCTCCACCTCCATTCCTTATGTGAGCTTCTGCTCACAGGCAGTTCTTTTCTTCCTTCCTACTTCTCCTCTCCAGCACCAGCAAACTCTTAGTAACCCATTCACAAAGAGCTGTCTTTTCTGATAACTTCTCTGTTTGAGCTAGAACATCATGAAGAGGTTAAAAAAATTGCTATTTCCCTTCCTATCAATTTGGACTGTAAATGCAGGATGAAGGTTTTTAATAAACATAATTTCATTATTTTCTTAATTAAATAAAATGAATAAATGAATCTTGTATTTGACAGTGCTCAAATCTGGTATTTTGATAATAACCTATATTGAAAAGGTGAGATTTTCTTTCTTTCAGTGAGTATGTAATTAAAGTTATTTCAGCAAGGGTTTTGCACACATATATAAAAGTACATCAACAGCTATAAACTGGAATGCATCAGGACGCACCAGCTAAATTTATCCAAAACTTTTTGGTAGAACAGGCCTTTTTGACTTCCCTGAACTTTTATTTTCAAGACTAAAACTTCTTCAGTTCTCATCTCCATCTTTGTCGTTGCAGTTATCTAATAGATTTCTTCAGCGGAGAAAGACTTGGGAGTCCTGCTGGACAACAAGTTGACCATGAGGCAGCAATGTGCCCTTGTAGCAAAGAAGGCCAATGGTCTCCTGGGGTGCATTAAAAAGAGTGCCGTAGCAGGTCGAAGGAGGTCACCCTCCCCCTCTACTCTGCCCTTGTGAGGCCACATATAGAGTACTGTGTCCAGTTGTGGGCTCCCTGGTTCAAGAAAGACAAGGAACTACTGGAGAGAGTCCAGCAGAGGACTACGAGCGTGATCAGGGGACTGGGGCACCTCTCTTATGAGGAAAGGCTGAGAGACCTGGATCTGTTTAGCCTGGAGAAGAGAAGACTAAGAGTGGATCTCATCAAGGCTTATAAACGGTGGAGGGGAGAACTTTGTAGAGTGGGGCTGATGGTTGGACTTGATGATCCCAAGGGTCTTTTCCAACCTAAATGATTCTATGATTCTATGAAATATCTAAAGGGTGAGTGTCAAGGGGATGGGGCCAGACTCTTTTCAGTGGTGCCCAGCGACAGGACAAGGGGCAATGGGCACGAACTGGCATACAGGAAATTCCATTTAAACATGAGGAAAACCTTTGAGGGTGGCAGAGCACTGGCACAGGCTGCCCAGAGAGGTGGTGGAGTCTCCGTCTCTGGAGACATTCAAAACCTGACTGAACGTGTTCCTGTCCAGCCTGCTCTAGGTGACCCTGCTCTGGCTGGGGGGTTGGACTAGATGATCTCCAGAGGTCCCTTCCAACCCCTACCATTCTGTCATTTAAACATAAACATGTTAATTGCTTTTTGTTAAAAAGAAGAATGTAAAAACAGTTGCTAACAATAAAAACAATTTTCTCCTTTTACAAAATCTATCCTATCAGGGTCTATAGCCTGAGTAATTTGGGTTACAAAACTGAAATATAATAGGGAAGTAGTTCCTACTCGAGACAGAAACTTTTTAAAAAATAGGGAAAGGTGAGACATTTCCTGATTAAATAAAGCTAGAAGCATGAAAAACTCAAAGTGTATGTGCATGCATGAAGTATGCATATTAAATGAAATGACTGATTTAGAAATTATCTTTAAATTTTTTAAAAGCAAAAGGAGACAAGATGTATGGAATGATCTAAAAAGCCACATAAGCGACTTAAAAAAAAAAATTAAAATATGCATTTGTTTTATAAAATTACTCCAAAAGCTCATCACTCTAGAGTTTTTTTATGCAACATTATACATCTGATTTTGTGTTTACAGCACATGCAAAAGAAAAACTTCTCCCAGCCTTCTCTCCAGCAATATACACTCTTCTAGTGAGATCACTACTATAATTTTATTTAGATTCTTGTTTTCAGCTGTCCATTACAAACTCGGTGGTAGCTACTGGACAAGCGATCCAAGCTGCAGTCTAGCGGAATGTCAGCCACTACCACCAAAGCTCATGGTTCTGAGCTCAGCGCAGCTGAAGTTAATACATGTAACCCACAGACACATCTTTTTCTGAAAAGTCATTGGAGTAGTTAGTGCTAACAGAATATCCAGTATCTAATGGGAATGATTTTGGCCAGTTCTATTAGAAAGCTCTGCTATCCCTTCTACAATAGGTATGTAATACTGAAAAGAAACTGCCAGACTCCTTCAGTCTGGTTCCCTGATATTTCAGGTATCACATTATAAAGCCTTTTTTTAATATAATCAATCACCTTCTTAATAGTTTGGAGTTTTCTTGATTCTGTACTTCAAATTATAAGTCTTTATGAAGCTTTATAACTTCATTGTTCTCATGGTTAGAAAGTATACCGTTTAACACTAAAAAGACTGATGGTTGCACAAACAGTAAGCATTCATCTTTCCCAGAACTCAAAATATTTGTATAGAAACACTGAATTTGAAGGACATACTAAGTGGTAGCACTCATTCGAGCAGCTCTAAGCTTGTGAAATTAGTCAATATAATAATCATTTAAGTAAGAACTCCTTAAAGGACTGTTAAAGCAGACAGCTTATTCAAACAATTGCTTTTAGTCTCAAGCTTTTTTAGAAAGAAAAAGAAAAAAAAAAAGCAAAACCAAAAATTACTTTAAAAAACCTGTAAAGTTACTGTCATGGACATGACCTTCATCAGCTCAAGCTAAATATTTCGTGATGTTTCACAGAGTTGCACAAAACTAATCCTCCCAAATAAGCTACTAGCTAATGGCAATTATTTTGGCTATGATTTTTAAAGTAATTTTTTCTGAAGTATAAAATGAGTTCCTAGCTTTAAGAAAACATTCCTACACAGACATCACATAAGCGTGTTCTTAAAATTCCACATATGCTTAGCTGTTTTACTCAACAAGGGTATGCAGCCAACTTTGCTGGACAGAAATCTTAAATCTCTAACTAGAAATGTATTGATCAGGGGATGCTCTAAAGCATGTTGAAAAGATGTCTCTTGATTCCCTCCCTCCTGTGTTTCACCCAAAAAAGCCTTTAACTCCACATGAGGATCTCCACAAAGCTCTCTCTCTATTTATTGTGTTTATGAAGATGTTCTTCATCAGATTTATCTTCTTTCTCCCCCTCCCCAACCAAAACTCTTTAGTTCCATTTCAATTAAAATAAAAAAACATATTTCAGGGGTTTTTTTGGGGGGGCGAAATGCACATTTATTCTCTAGCTTTAAGCTGTAAAAGCATCTCAAAATCCTATTAATGCCAATGCCAAATATATCTGTTTGCCACTTTGAAAAGTTTGGGTTCGTATGCACAATTTAAGCATCTTAAACTGAAAAGTTTTGCTTAAAGTACTGCAACATACCCTAAGTCATGGCTGCATGATGATTAGTAGGAATACCCTAGGCCTACGTCCTACGCTTGCTAAATCTCATCATCTTGCCACAGACTCTGAAGCTCGAGACCCATTCAGAAAAACCACCCAGTACAATGATAACGATAATGGCCTTTGCTGTAAAAGTACTTCATCCTTACAGTTGTATATTACGGTGTTTGATGGGTGGTTGTTGGATGATCGGTCTTTACAATTTGATATAAAAATGCCAATTAATGCCAGCTGTGACAGCACTATTATGCAGGCAATCAAATTACAATAATTTATTAGAAAGAAAAATCAAATGGGATTTGCTGGAAAACAAGCTTTCAGAGCAGACGTATTCAACAACGGCAGCTCCAATTAAGGTTTAATTACAATAAAAATGTCTGGCATCAATAAACACAGTAACATCAAGCTGATTTCTGTATCATGACAGGATTTGAAGTAATTAACAAGCAGTGTCTGATAGATCTTCCAATTCGAATAAAATATGGTTAAAAAGTAAAGACTCTAAAATAAGATATACTTATATGAAAACCTTTATCCGGCAGCGTAAAAACACTAATTTAAAATAAATAAAAAACATATGTCAAATGAGTATTTCAGTAAAAAAGGAAATGGTGTTCTGTATTTTTTGTCAAGTTACCTCAGCAAACTGACTCCCTCCAAAGTATATACATATAATTAATATGCTAACTGTATGTCAAAATGAGTTGTTATCAAAGTTTGGAAGATAATTAGCCATGTGTAAACCTGCTGTCTTCATTCAAACCTAACCTTTCTTCCAACAGAATGCCATAAGGAGACAGAAATTTCTGTGAAGCTATTCAGTAAGAAAATTAGCAAAGAAATTTGTTCTGCATGTAGCTAAAGCTTTGGATCTATTATATATTGTTAAATCTGATACTTCATACAGCAAAAATTGCAATGATTATTTGCGACTGGCCACATGGTTTTTGTTTTTCTTCTCATACTGGGGGGTTAATCTTACAAGCTTCTGAGCACTCTGGCCCTGATTCAACAAACCACTTAAGCATATGAACAGTCGTGTTGACTTCAATAGTTAAGAGTAGCTAATGGATCAGACCAGAAAGTTTAGTAACCACCAAGATCAAGACACTAATGACCATACAAACTAGAGCTGAAAGGTGGTCTTGAACATGTCTTCGATTGTCTTGGACTTATAGGAAGAAGGGGATATAGCAAAATTAAGTAATTTCCTTTCTGGATCATACGTCTTGCAGCATTACTGCTCTAAAAATAGGCTATAGCAAGGGGTAAAGATTTTGTATTTAATATCCCAGCACAGGGCAGAATCTGCTCAGGGCACATGAAGTGCATGTCTCAGTATCTACAAGCTTGATTAATTGCTTCTACAGCAAAGTTATGTTTACGATTTTGGGGAGCTCTGTATAAATCCTGTATCAAACAACACACCATTCAGGGCAAAAATTACTTATCTCATTGTATTGAATGGTGAAGCTGTGCTATGGTATGTAAGTGTAAATGTACCAATGGTAAATGGTGAAATTTATGACCCCTTGCATAAAGAAGAACATTTTATCATCTCTGCAGTGCCCAAAGATACGTGCAAGTGAAAGGCTTCAACACGGCACTGCTTCCAACCCACCATTCTGGCAGAAGGATGAGCAGCAGTGTTTGCTCTACAGTGTAACCTGCCTGTATTTCCACACCAAGAACTATTATGTAAATAGTTGAGATGACAGAATATAATGAAGTGTCTCCTGCTCTCTCAGGCTTGCGCCCCATCTGTTTACCAGGCCACCATTCCTCTCCAGGTCAACACAGAGTTCTACAACACGCAAGTTTCCATAAACACTTTTTCTGCTAAGACTCGGTTGCTGGAGAGGTCCTGAAAAATATGCAGGGAAGGCTTAAATATGGGCAAAATCCAAGTGAATAAAGGAAGCAGTGTTATTTACTACTAGTTGCTTCAGTTTTGGAGACACGATTAGTATAAAGTAATCCACGTGGTATTTGCTGCATTGCAATAACAGCACGACTGAAGAACAGTTAGAGAAGGAACACTTCACGGAATCACAGAATCACGGAATTTTTCAGAGTCAGAAGGGACCTCTAGAGATCATCTAGTCCAGCTCCCCTGCTAAAGCAGGATTGCCTAGAGCACATTACTCAGGACTGCATCCAGGTGGGGCTTGAAAGTCTCCAGAGAAGGGGACTCCACAACCTCCCTGGGCAGCCTGTTCCAGTGCTCTGTCACCCTCACCGTAAAGAAGTTTTTTCTCATATTTGATCAGAACTTCCTGTGTTCCAGCTTGTGCCTGTTACCCCTCGCCCTGTTACTGGGAACCACTGAAAAGAGTCTGGCTCCATCCTCCTTAAACCCACCCTTTAGATACTTGTAAATATTAATAAGGTCTCCCCTCAGCCTTCTCTTCTCCAGGCTTCTCCAGTACTTCAGCGTACTGCAAAGAAGCAAAACATGATCTCAGTCAGTACTTGACCATAACACCTATTTATTTCTTCACATACTGGTTCACAAGTCATTCTATGCCTCTCTGAATCACGGCGTTTCTTGCCAACATTTGAAATCTGAAGCTAATGATAAGACACGGAACAAAGACAGAATAACAAGTGTCATTTTACTTAGGGTAGTTCAGCAAATGCAAAGTGAGATGTCAGTCTTAGGATACACAGGTAAACACAATTTACCTTCAACTAATCATAAAACGTTGCATCGATATGCTATCGCATTGTGAGCCTCTCTGCACTCCTCTTTTCCCTGTAAAAATTATGTTGTTGATGTGTTCTGTCTCAGGCATTTTAAGTAACTTATCTTAAAAAAAAGAAATTAAAACATCTCTGGCTCTTTAGCTTCCTGTGCATTGATTCACCCAGTGGTACAAAAAAAAAACAAAACAAACAATCACCAAAGTGTCAAATGTTTGGTTATGAAATTCATGGTATTCATGACACCTCTGAGAAGAAGAATGTTTTAATAATCACCTATTCAAGCAGTATGATTAAAATAAACACCAAAACCCTCAGTTGACATTTAAACTTCATTCAATAAACGCTTCCTAACAAAGCAAACTATACTGTTCCCTGCTCTTATATGGAATAAAAGCGGTATCGTTTAAATCACAAAGATTTTGTTTCTCACATTATGCCATTTAAAATAAACTTTATTTCTATAGAACGCATTTTTTGTATCATACAATGATAAGCCTTTCCAAAAATGATATTAACAATTAGTGTGTAATCTAAAGACAGGCCTAAGCCACAGTATTTGTGTCCATATCTAGACTTAGGTAGCCTCAAGGTTTAAAGATGTTTATATTGAGGGATTTAAGTTTGGGATCATCTCTAAACTGGATTACCTCTACCCTCACTCCTTTTCCCACACACACCATCCCATACAAAGTGAGTTCAACAGTATCTCGCTCTGGTTCCTATTACAAGGAAATTTGCCTCTTGCAAGCTCCAAGTCTCACAATAGCTGCTTGTAGCCTGAATAGAAGCTTCCTACGTTACTGCCTCATAGCCACATTTTCAAAGGTATCTACGCATCCAAAACCTGCGTTTAATAAAAAAGAAAAAAACTCAACCAAACAAGTCCAAGGCTTGCTACGGTTATACATCTATTGAAAATGTCACCAGGTACTCTATCATTAGCTTTCGCCTTCTGTTTAACTTTGACAAACCTGGACATTAATTTAGGTGGGGAGGCTATATGGAGGGTAGGTAATCTGTGAGTCCTTCCCCGTTCCAGAGTGAAGGTACAGACCCAGCTTACCCCTAACTCCACAGTGGAAGGAGGCACAGAGTCGTACCTGCTATTCCCTTCTCTCTCATAGCCTATGCAAAAGCCATACGGGTGGGTTTGCACGCACGTACAATGCTCCGTCAAGTTCCAAAACTGGACTTTCATGGTATGCATCAGGGCGTGCCGTATCAGGATGTTGCTTTGCTGAACTGTTATTCATAAAGTTAATGGCATTAATAGGCAGTTTCTAAATCTGCAGTTTAAGACTACTGAGTCTACGAGAAAACAGAGTGAAAACAGGTTAAACATCTATAAAATCACGTGCTTACAGACAGGGTGAACAGAGCTTGACTGTCTTCTGTCTCTCAAATGTAAGAATTAGTATTCAAATGAAGCTAGAATAAGTGGCTTCAAAACAAAAAAAAAACACGGTTCTTCATAGAACAAGCACTTAAAACTCTGACAGTCCATAAACCAGGATGTTTCAGATGCCCAAAATTTATGTGATGCTGTTGCAGCACTGGATATTATCATTGAAGATAGATGCATTAGAAGTGAATAAATACAAGGAAATCACATTGGGCTCAGGAAATCCCATGAACTAGAAGTTGTCTGAAGCTGGGACAATAATCTGCAGAAGTATCATTACACGCTTACCCTATTCTTATGTTCCTTTGCATTTGCTTTTGGCCGCTGACAAGAACAGAATACCTGGTGGGATGGATCTTTGGTCTAGACTACTATGAATATTTTTATATTCAGCTTACGGTTGCAGCAGTAAAAGCAACTGGTGTTTAAGAACTCATTATTCATCAGCTGCATACATGTGACGTTTAATTTTAGTGTCAGATACCCTTTTTTGGTGTCTTTCCCTCCAACTCTAGCTACTCATTCAAATAGTCCAGTTTCCTTCCTTGTCTGTATTGTTTATGCAACTGGTTTTATGGTCCCCTTATAAACAAGGCTAATTAAACAATACAGGTTAAAAAGAGGCATGTGGAGGAAAATTGACCCAATTTACAAAAAGACACTCATTAGTTTAAACCATCTTCACCATGAGCATGATGACTCACTGCTGATAGTTCAAACTTTCCTGGATCATAAGCAAAATATTCTACTTCAGAACTTAGGCAGGCTAAGAGAGCGCTCATGAGCAGTGATTACCCCGTTGCTGACGAAAAGTATCTTGCTAAACTGCAGTACCTCAGTATCTTTTTCCTCACAGTAGAAATGGTAGGATTGTTCCAGGTACGATAGGTAAGCACACAAGGCAAAGCTTTGACTGAATGAGACCTAGTGATACAGTTTAGGGAAAGAAGGGGAAGAACTGGATGGCAAAAAGCTTCCCGTTTTAGCCCTCAGTTATTCAGACTGCCTAACAACAGACATTGCCAATGACAATCTTAGTGACACTATAAATATATATATTTGTGGGTATATATACAATTTTTGTATTTGTTGTTAAAATAATGAACTTTATAGATTATGGTAATACTCAAGAAGTAATAAGAAACGTAGAAAACTATACTGGGATGACAGATGTTATTGAAGGAACATAAAGATACTGGTTTTGAAAACATTTTTTCCTGAAGAATTAAAAATCAGGTGAGAGTTTATTTATTAGTTGGCCGGTTAATTTTTTTAATGCCTTGAAGTGAGTCAAGTCTTGATAAATAATTTCGCAATGCAATATTGAATGTGTATCTGCAATACTCCTCCCACGTAACAATGCTCGATCTTTGGACTGCACTCATGGACCAGGTAATTTGCAATTACATTTCTATTTGATCTTGTAATGTAACTTCAAAAGAAATCCAGCTTAAATTTGTATTCAGTAATTAAGTTGGAGTATAAAAAGAAGACTTCTTTTAAATGCATAATTTAAGTCAAATTAAATAGTCTTTCACAATTACTAAAGGTGTTCTGGAGTACGATTCAGGTCGTACTGAAGGCTTGAGAACAGCATACATTATGTACATTTTAAAATGAAGCAGTAAGGGGATCAATCGTACAAAGTTAGAACTAGTTTGATTAATGTTCTGGATCAAACCAGTACAGCACAGCCACAATCTGCCTTCAGCAGGCATCAGTGGGTGCCTGCTAAGCAAAATCAATCTTCTGTGCTGTCTGAGCTCTGGGACCACAGTGGGTAGTTTTGATTTGGCTTCTGATAATTTGATTTCCTGGCAGACTTTGAATCACTTCCAACGATATTCCTGGGACTAATCGTTGGACAGACTTGCCCCTAAGTCTCTCACGCCAAGGACTTTAACCACCTACCCTGAAAGGTACGGAGGTTTGGAAGCGAGTGAAAGGCATTCTGTAATGGTTTTCTGTTGTTCCTGTGGAAACATGAAGAAATGCAGTAAACTGTGCCCCTGAAACGACTCCCCAGTATCGTCCCATTGACAGGCGAGATGCCACTGAGGCTGCCCCTATTGTAAATATGACTTTAAAACTTTACTATTTGTCCCACTAATCAATTGCATACTATTTGAGAAGTTGCACACTACCTGCTCTACCAAACTGTATTATTTGTTGACGTTTTTCATGACTCCCACCAGCAACATTTTAAGTATAGTTAGCACGTCACATTTGGACATAAACCAACCTGTCCAAGTTCTGTAGTCAGTTTACAAAGTACAACTGGAGATGGTCAGATGCTCCCCGTTTCAGTCTCTCCAGGCAGCAAAAAGGCAAAGAGATTTTAAAAAACAGCAGTGGAATAACAAAAATTTTATTCCTGTAACTACATTAGGGCCTATGTAAGACAAAGTAACGGAGGAGTAGGAATCACGCAGAGGATACTTCTGACAGGATACAGGATATTCTTTTAACTCCGGAATGATTTCCCACAACAGCTAAAGCTGACAGCATTACTTACCTCCCCAGTCAGGATGCTGGGGAAGCCCGTAGGATACAGGCCTCTGAGACAGCTGTAGCACATGTGGAAAAGCAAAAGATTCTTGTGCTTGGGGCAAGCTATACTAATTAAATCCCTAAATACAAATGCACATTATGTGTACCAAAACAATCAGCCTCTGCTGAGCTAATGTCTCTGTATTCGCATAAATATGAGGGGAACATATTGGTGTATACTTCGCTATAATTAACAGCAAGGTCTTCTTGTTGAAAGAATGATCTGGACCACGTTGATACTTTCAAGTACAAATATTTTACTGCTTAAATATCTATAATTAGAAAATGGCCAGCTGCTCAAACACTGATCTTCCTAGTGCAACAGTTAGTACCAAACCTAGTGTTAAACAACTACTGCTGAACTCTTTACAACAGCAGCTAGAAACTCCAACTGGTATTGAAGGGTTTCATTAGCTTCAATGGCACTAGTTCTGTGAGAAAGGACCATAGGATAACATGGGGAAAGCTTTCAATTATTTTAAAATCTGACATATGAAATACCTTATTGCAAACCAAGAGTCAGCACATACAGTCACTTCATTTATCTCCCTGAACTAAGTGAAAGTTAATTTTGTTTTCCTAAGATCTGGTTTTAAAAGCATTCGTGGCAGCTTTCTGTTTGCTTTGCCTTGCCTTGCATTTTATTCCTCCCTGTAATTTAATTCATTACTCTTGTTTGGTTGATTTATCAGACAATGGAGGATTCTTTGCCTCTCCCTGCATTAAGTGTTCTTTTTTTTTTCCTGCTTTAGCATTTACCAAGAACACAAAGAAAGAAGCCTGAAGCCAAGCCTTAATGCATTTTAAATATTTGTCTTTTTAAGCAAAACCAAGGGGCAGATATATTGATTTTAAATATCTAGAAGTACTTTAAATGTTTAATTTAAACAGGGGACGTACATGCTCACAGACTTCATTCAAAGAAAACTGAAGGAAACTAAAGCTTTACCTGAGCAAGGAGAGTTACATTACACTCAAACAACAGACACTGAGAAAACAGTACTGAAGGCAGAGTAATGGGTTAGAAAATATTATTGTGACATATTGCTTTGGAAAGAAATCATCATACTAAATTACATTTAAATATTTTCATGTATTATAATTATTGCAGCAAGTGATGAGAATTGATGCAGTGAGCTTATAAAGAATAATTTTTTTCTCCTTCTGTCTATGGGAATTATCTTATTTTCATACCCTGAAGATACACAAATTTGCAGCAATTTGAAGGCTTTTCAGCTGAAGTCCAAAATCTCAGCTCTCTAGTTGCCAAACCACTGAGGAACAGAGGAAGCATAAGGATTTTTTTTTTTATTTTCACACTTTCAGTCTTGATTACTGCACAAGACACTGAGGATCTTAATTTTTCTAAGTAGCTAATCCTTTTAAGTAAAGGGTTCAGAATGCATCCAGTCTTGGTAATGGATGGTACTCTGTGACTCCAGCACCAAGGAGTTAAAAGTGATTTGTTTAAATTGATTTCAGTGTTTGACATAAATAGCACATAATTTCTAATTTCACACAGTCGAGATGGCCAAAAAATCTGGCCACAAGCAAGTTCTTCTTTTCATTTACAAAAGTGGGATTCATGCTCTTTAAGGAATGTACTGTGTTTCTCTAATCCCAGGCCTAAGTCAGAAGCAGCAAGTGAAAGACATTTTCTTCTTTCAGAAAGAAGCTATTGTATTCATATAATTACAATATGCTTTTGTGATGACTCTGGCTAGCAAAATTATGTGCATTTGCTAAGCACCTTGCACTGCTTGAAGTGTGGAGTTATTTTTGCTAGCGTACGTCCTGAAGCAAAATTATTATTGCCATCATACTGAAGCATTCAAACTGAAAGATTATTTCAGAAAGAGATTTATTTTAATGTAAAGTCCAGATCCTACATTCCATTCATGCCTCATGCTTACTGAAGCTAATGGGACTTAAGAAGAACAAGCCTAAATAAGTCTTTCCTGCTACCAAACCGTGGCACATTATGGTGCATATATATGGAAATAGGATCTTCCATCCACTTACTCAGACTTTAACTCAAATGCTGTGTTCAGTTTCTGAGTACTGACAAGCAATCGCTTCTTTACCATATCATAAAGCCAGTCCAGTAACAGTTTGCAACACCCGCTCTGTTGCAGTTGCTGCACGGGATAGAGGTCTGATGCATTCTATCCAGAGGGATGATACAAAAGCAAGAGCTTCAGCCCTGATGTTGTCGTTGTGGTCTTTCACTGTCTTCCTAGAGGCACATCTGCAAATGACAGGAATACATCTTCTTCGTAGTAATGGAAGAACTATCTTTGAATGTCAAGAGACGTCACCGTACATTCTGGAAATCCTAAAGTACATTGCAGTAAACTCCTAGGTGCCCTCTGCAGACCGACATTCATAAAGGACAAATTCCCTCTCATTCAGAAAACAATAACAACATCTGTTTTAGGGCCTTACAGATAGGACTGAACAACTTGATTTAACTTCAGAGTTCTACTTTGAGCAGATGGTTGGACCAGCTGACCTCCAGAGGTCCCTTGCAACTCATTTAAATTATTCTATGATTCTGTTCTATTTTGACCTTTTTAGAGAGAGTAAAATGGTTCAAATTCAAAATCAGAACAACTTCTCAGCTAACAAAGGGATTAATGAAAGTAAAGTAATAATCTAAAACAACCTAGGAACATGTTTGTGTTTCTTAAGTAGTCTGAGACTGCAAGAAATCCACACAAGTCTTTCCTTCTGTTTATTTCTGTAATCTGTGGTGTGCTGTGATGCTACAGTGTGGTGAGGCAATACAAAACTCTTCTATAGAGCCATCTTGGGTTTGGACAGAATTTAAAAAAAAAAATAATGCTCTTAGACCTAAGTAGAATGGCAGAGCCACTGAATTTGAGAATGCAACAAAAATTTCTGAGAAGCCATTACTATAGAAAATGAGTAACATTCTCACAAAGCGACAGACTGCTGGTTTAGTGGTTGCTAAAGTTTTCAATACAGCTAAAAGACACTCTATATCACCACACCATGCTGGTTTAAATATCTTCATCCTAAAAAATTCCAAAATCTAAATAACATATTTATTTCGTCACCTGTGCAACCATCTCTTTTTAGGACCATGATGTCTACCACAGAAAGTACAAAAAAAATTCAAAATCAAACCAGACAAAGCATAGATTGCTACAACCAATTGAATTTTTGCTTAATTTACAAATGTCAAACATATTCAAGCTTGAGACTCCTATGTCTTGATGTCATGGGAACTGTTACCATTATCAATATTTTTCTTTCACATGGCTTCATGATGTTTTCTTAAATTTTATTTGTTTTAAAGTCACACATCCTAATTTAGGACTACAGAAGTGTTGTTTTTAATAGCAAACCACAAAATAATGAGAACATCATAGCAATCAACAGGGACTCCTGTTTTCACCCACCATGAAAAAGACAAAGAGGTCAATTCCCTGTCAGGAAGGATTTAAACTCTGATCGCCTGTCTGCGATCAAAACAGCCCAGATGCTAGCGTTTTCCTACCAGTATAGTGGCGTATTCCTACCGGTATTTCCTATGACAGTTGCTTCATTCTTATACCTGCTACAAATCCCTAAACATGACTTGAGACAGTGCAGTTCATAAAGGGGAAAGAAGCGTGGGTACAGTTCCCAACGCAGCTGGCTCCAGTAACTGCTGTCTTTCATAAAGACAAGACACAGCCAATATCCTTCTCCTGCTGTGTTCCTTGCTCTGCAGTAAATTGTCACTAGTAAATTTGCAGTCAGTACCTCATCCAGGTACTACATAAGCTCCAAACTCCTGTAAGAGCTTATAGAAGCCACTAGCTTCTCGGGAGCAGGTAACTGGCTATATTTCAGTTCCACACGAGGCAATGGCTCTTGCTGAGTTACTGCATGTGCTGTCACTCAGAACACAGATATTTTCTTCTTAAAAAAAGTAAAGAAAAAAGTGTGACGAACTGCCATATTCTGCCCCTCTTCACACACCTTTGTTATCACTGTTCGTTATGTGAGAGAAATGAAGGCAGCTTCCACTGCATGGCTGGGGCATATAGCTAAACACCCTAGTGTATGTCACAGCTTGCTCCCACCACATCACCAAAACGTGGTGTCTGGGTGTCCCTCTTCTGTAACTGGATGTACATGGATTCACACAAGACGAGTAGCTGTACAGTCAGCAACTCAGGAACTCAACTGGTCCAACCCTGGCACAAGGTGACAGTATGCAAACCCATGTCATTTCTAACACATCTGTGCCACGTCTGTCTTTGAAGATCTCCAATTTTGGAGATCACACCACTTCCAAACACTATAATTTCCAAGCTATAAGATATTCCCTGACTTAATTTAATGTTAATTGCCTCTTGTCTCAGCCACTATGAGAATGCTGACTACCTTATTTATTTTTATAGGCATTTGTAAATTTTACTACAAATATTACTGCCAGGTATGTAACACAGTGTGGGATTCACCTCCAGACTTAGATGTCAACATTTAAGTAATTACGGTGCAACATCTATTTCTAAGTTTGATGTTCAAGTTACCATTATAATTAGTGGACACCTAGTTCAAGATATCTACTTCAGAACAGGATGAATATTGCTGTCTGGTCATGATTTTTCCTCCATTAACTATAAAAGTGAATTTGGAAAACTCCTTGTAAGGTGAATTTCACTAGGGGTGCTGGCATTTTGGTTATAGGACAGATAATCTTCTGGAAACAGGCTGTCAGTAAAAGGGCTGCAGCTGAATCAATTATTCCACTGGGCTGAATCTTGCCTGTAGACTGTGAGTTGCACAACCCGGCCTTACACCTGTGGGAAACATCACCGTCTCCTTATCTTGGAATGATGGAGATTGCACAAATCTTGTCCTTTTTTTTTTTTTCAGTCCAAACTGCTCAGAATTGAACCTCAGGTCACGGAGAGATGTTTGGCATCTCCAAGCCTTCTACAAATGAGTTGTCTAGGCTCCCTGCAGTACTCAGTAAGGAAGAGAAGCATCTCCAGAGAATGATTCAGCTGCTGTGTGGGATGAATTGCTTCAGAAGTCACCTGCTTTTCTTTTTTGACTATAAAAGGAGCTTGGACAATGAGTTGACATCTCACTTCCAGAAGGCTAACGCTTAAGTCCCAAGCTCAGAAAATATAAATCACACTTTGGATAACCAAAACCATATTATTAGGTAAACTTAGTATTCACAATTAAAAATGCCTCAATGTTTATTTAAACTTTAAATTATTCCAGCTTTCCATGAAGTTAGGCAAAAATGAAATGTAATGGAGAAAGCTAGAAAAAAATAAACTAGCACAGCCGAGATAGAGACAAACATCTAAAACGTGTATGTAGTCAGGCTGAGTGAAAGCTGGCAGATTTTGTGGAGGAATAAACATTTGATTTGAAAGTATTTGATACAACAGGGCTAGAAAGGTAACCATTCAAACAGGCAGGCACTTTTTAAGAAACAAAAGATACCTCTCACAATCCGCACCATCCAGTGTGACATATTCTTATGTTACATAGCATAACTGAATGGTTATACAGTGTTCAGGGTGGTGCTGCACACATCTAAAGCCAAAAGAACTTAAATATTTCAATGTTTCTCAATAATTTTCAATATTTCAAAATTTACAATATTTCAATATTTTTAAGAACTTAAAAAATCTGAGAGGAAAAGGTGATTATCCATTTTGTAGCCCTTTATTTCAAACACAAAAATTAAATGGATTGTATATGCATGCTACTGCTACACATCTAGATTGCTCCAAGTTAAAACACTAAGTGTTGGCACATTTTCAAATAACAGCATATGAACCTGTTAGGGCTAAGCTGGAGCAATGTGTAACAATCTACATGCTCCTAGAGGGCAAGAAAGGAAAATCTCTTTTTTGATTTCTGAATTGGATTAGGCACTCAAAATTTATGGCATTTTCCTTTAGACTGGAAGATTTAAAGATAAAATTGCTGTTAGATTTTTCTGAAAAAGAGAAGGGTGCATGCAGCAGAAAACCAACTTAAAGATTTTTTCAGTGGTTGTGGCCAAGTATTCATCCTGTTCTAATTCGAGGTGACTGATAAAGCTTTACATAAAGCCTACTGTGGCGTTAACATGAGCCAGTAAAACTTGAAATTTTGTGCTTCAAGCTACTGTTTAGTTTTTGTGACAACACTGCATTATTTCCATATACATTCATTTCTTGATTAATTTCTCAACCGACAAAGCCCAACAAGTGATACTGCAGTGGTATCAGCAGAAAATCCACCTGGGAACTGTATGTGCTTGAGACCCTCCAACCACGCTCAGGGAGACAACACGGACAGCCACAAAAGCTCTGTTGAACCTAAGGCCAAATTCTAGTCCCCTATTTAAAACTTTACAGAAGCAATTTCCACCAAACTAAAAATTACCTCACTGTCCCAACATGACTGACTGTAATTTTTGGGTAGCTGATTTACGTCATTTCCCTCTGACAGACATTTACACATCCCTAACACAAATAGGAGAGACAATGTGTCACTCTAATGTGACGGTGAAGTAAAGGGAGGGTAGATGTAGGATTTACCTTTGAATGATTGTACAAGGTTCATTGTATTTTATCAATGTTCTGCAGTTGATGATAGTTACTCCTTAGAAAAATAGTAAAATAAAAATTTGACAAACCTGTCTTCTTCCAGTAGACTTTGACCTGAAGTTGATTGTCCTGATAGAAAGGAGTTCCAATTTTAAGAAAACGAGCAGGTTTTCTCCTTTGAAATGTTGGGTAAGGATCTACCAGTCCTTTCTGGGGTTTCCCAGCAGAAGATGCCTGTTCCTCTGCAATACATAGAACAATCAGGAATTATTTAATTAAGTACAGTTACATATAATGGTGCTGAAATTCAGAAAGTAATACTATCTTTAATCCATATTGTCTTATTTCAGCATTTTACCCAAATTAAATTAGTATAAACTGTCTATAATGGTTGAAAAGCATATCATTTGTTTGAAATTTAGTCAAAAAATATTTTGGACAGAGAGAGAAAAAAATAAATACATTTTAATATGAAAACGCTCTGTAAATTGTCAAAAGAATAATAGAGAAAGGGAGTGTACTTATACCCCCAAGAACAAGAAATGTTAACACATTGACTTTTTAAACAGGCATAGTATCTAGCAGTAGTTCTGTATAATCATTCATAGTCTTAATATTTGTGCAGTGTTTGAATATACACAAAACCCACAGATGGCATTGAGTGTAACCCACAGAGTGCCACACATGGTTATTACATCAAAGTAAATACAGTCCTTTGGTATGCTAGATAAGAACATTCTGGTCAGGTTAAAGATCTTTCCTGCCCACTTTCCTGTTTCCAACAGTGAACAGTCAATGCTTAGGAAAACACTGTAAGAGCAGAATTAACTTTGAGCAATTCCCTTGGTGTTATGTGCCTAGCTTCCAACAAGCAATGGTAAGGGGATGTCCTTCATCAAGTATTTAGTTTGGCAACAGTTCATCAGGGTTGACAACATTTCTAGATATTTTCAGTTGAAAAGGCAGCAATGCTGATTCAAACTGCATTTACATTGCACCCTTGCAGATATATCAGTTCTAAGAGGACAGTATTTGCATCAGATTAACAAAAAAAGCTGTATTTAATTCAGTAATAAACCTAAATGAAAAGTAAAGATTCTAATAATTATGAAGTGGCAATTATTAACTACATACTTGAGAGAAAGAGGGAAAGACGCAGGTTTCAATAATTACCTAACACGTGAACTTGAACACTGTGCCCTACATGCAGCTTCAGCTGACACCCACCTTCTTTTTGGCCAAGTTTTACTTTGTCAATCTTTTGATTAATCTGAGACAATTCTACTTTTTCTTTGCTTCTTTAAAATTAAACTACCAAATATACCTTTAACTTAAGCAAACATACCTTAAACTTAAGCAAATTCTTTCTCAAGATAACCATACTGTTTATACTGCCTAAAAGGAAATCAAAAAGTGACTGAGAGAAGTACAAACTTAAATCTATTAGGTATACCTCAAGTTAAAGTATTTTAATTTTACTAAATCTCTGCTTTGCTGTTCTTTGTCTGCTCCACTTCCAGAAAAACCAGGACACCAATTTAGAATATTTCTATATAAAGATCAAGAGAGAGAGTCTTGCTGCATTTCCCAGAAGAGAAGCATGCAAATATAGTGAGGCAATGTATTTCTGAGTGTGGGGAAATACAATGCCAGAGGGCCGGGGTCAAAGCTCACAGAGGTCTGTAGGACTAAATTACTTCAGCGGGTTACGGACTATTCTCTATTCTAACAATAGGAACCGACACCTAAAAAACGAGAGCTTAATTCCACAGAACTGAGTAAGTGACAGTGGGACTTCAGCAAAATTGGCATGTTACTTCTGGAACTACTTCCCAAAGGCCATGGAAGTCCCCAAATAAAGAGGGGGCGTGAATGTCATGTCCTAGATAACATTTCAGGCAATATTTTTTTTTTTCTTTTTCATATTTCTCCATCTGCTTCTGAGTAGTCTCAAAAGTACCTCAAGCAGGACTGGCTCTGTACCTAACTAACTTCAGTGAGATTCAGAAGATGAATTTGCATCTCCTCCAGGAGTAGTTTTTATTGTCTTTTCTATGTAAGCTGTAATCTACCCATTTTTTAAAAATGTCCAAAAAGGTCCAAATACACTTCTCAGCAGAGTACTCTATCCACTAAAATGTTTGATACCAGTGGCTTAGGCTCAAAGAATCTTGAATCCTCTACTTCATGGCTTTAACAGAAAGGATGCTCAGATTTGTCGATAAACGTATTATTGAAGTACTCTACTGCAAAACAAATTGCGTTTTAGTTCTTGCAGAGATACTGATTTGCAGTTAAAAAGAAAATATTGCTAATTAACGAAATGGATGTTCATAACTTGAACATAACAGTCATATACTTGAAGTATATGAGAAAACAAAAAATATTTTTTTGGTTTTTGCTCTTAGTATAGTATTACTCCGGTTTAAAAAAACCAATACAACAATTAATTAACCTTTAATCAAAAAATGTCACCACAGTAAAGTGAAATAAAGCACAAGGCATTAGAAAGTCTATACTAATTAGACATTAGTAGATAGCAGACTTTCACAGAAACTACTGATGGACTGGTTTATGAAGTAAAACAACCATGGAGAGGGAAGATTATCCAAGCAAAATTGTGGAAGGAATTTAAATCTAGCTGTGATGATGACAGGAAAGAGGTGCCACTGGGGTGGACAGAAAATGATGAAACCACCAAAGTCACACATGAGGTATAGGGTAAATGAACTCCATTTGGTAGAATATCTGTAAATAATAAATCTGATGTGATCTGCATCAGACTCTGAAAAAAACAATGCTATGTAGGGGAAAAGTGAAACAAAAATCTTCTCCTTGCGCAAACCCACTGGTGATATAGACCATGAGGGACAGACCATTAGTGAGATCATGGAGAGTGGATACAGCACCACCAGCAAAAGTGTTTCTCACAGTAAGTATAGAATGCTACCAAAAATGACACAGTCCCATCTCAGTTACTCAGCTTCAGTTTAGAGGGTTTTTGTTAGATAGGAAGTCTTTATTTACTATCGTGTTTAAAGAAGATGATGATCTGACCTAATGTCATGACTAGCAATAAAGCCTGACAAACATCAGTTGATTAATGATCCCTGCTCCCAAGAGGGGAAAGTTTATAAAGCTATTCTCATAGTAAAATGAGAGAAAGAAATTCAACAGCTTGAGAGAAAGAAATTTAAGAGCTTGTCCAATGTCACTTTGGCTAGGTGTGTATAATGGCACATAGAACTTTATCCTAGTTACCAGGACACAGCTCAGCCGCTGAGTCAGGTGAAATCCAGACACTGTCCTTCTCCTGTGACCTAATGTAAGGTAAACTCAGTTACGTGTTCTTTCTCGGGGCTGTGACATAATCTGGTGAAATGCCAGTCAAGATGACTGGAATTAAAACTAAACACCTTAAAGTTTGTCACTGAGATCCAGGACTTCACAGAAAGTTCTAATCACAAGAGATAAGAAGACCTGTCATGGAAAGTAGGGATGTGTAAAAAAAAAAAAAAGGAAATATTTGCTTGTTTATCTAGCAAAATGTTCTTTGCAGAAAAAAAAAAGAAAAAAAAACACAAGCAAAACCAATGAAATATGCTTAGGAAAATACTCAGCAAAATGAAAACCTCTCTCATAAACACCAATGACATGCTTCTAGTTGAGCTCAGTGGCTGAGTGTACTGGAATTAAACACCCAGCTCCCACTGTAGGTTTTCTTCTACTACATCTCCTGTGTACATGTAGAATAAATGTGGTAGCTCAAAGAAACTTGTGTTATCATGCACAATCCTGCAAACTAGGTCACTTTTCCAGGGGATGACAGAAAGCACAGGTACAATCTAGGAGAGCCAGTATGAAAAGGCCATAACTCCTATATTCACTTACATTGGGCTTCACTGAGCATTTAACCCAAACTTGCCTGATGTACACACTTGTGGAGACTCAAGCCCATATTCTGGTATGGATTTCAGGCAAAGATTCAGTGTATTGAAGAGATGAAAACTTGGCCCTCCGGTGTCTCTTAAAATGGACCACAAAGGTAGTAAAAATGAGCTTAATATGGGAAAAAGAAGGGTCTTCAGGTCTATTTTATCTTTGTGGTACTTAATGTGGTACATTAAACTGGGAAGCAAGTGTCGATATGAAGGTCTGTCATAGCTAACTACTACTTTAAAATATTTTATGTATATCCAAACTGTATATGCTCGCAGAAGGGTTCAGCAACAATAGCAATGTATCGGTTAGGGTGAGAGCAATTACAGTTATGTTACGAAAATGGAGACAAGTGAAGTTTAAATTTCAAGTGTACTTTAAAAAAAGAATGTGAATGGATAGAAAATGAAATGCATTCAGGACAGGATATTTAAAATTATATTCTTTAACATATTATCAAAATTTTGCTGTGTTGGTTAATCGAGGACACGTCAGCAGTAGGGCACTAACTTGGTATTGTAATTATACAAATAGCATTTAACTAAGAATCATGGTTTACTTTCAGATTCAGATATGGTTTTCAATCGTATTACTTAGCATGTGAGGTTTAAAGAAGATCTTAACAAGAAATAACCTGACATCTAAAGATCTCAAGATTCTAATTTGAATGTGGGTCCTATGTGTGCAATAATTTCTTGAGAATTCATTGCATGGAACATTTTCGATTCCTTAATAGAAGAGCTGATGTTTTATATTAGTTCATAGTAGATACACATTTGTGTGGTCCAGGAGTCTGAATTAATGGGCTACTCAAAATAGTCAGGAGTTTGAAAAGCATTGCAAGTTAAAACTGTCCACTTGAGACAAAGACACCGAAATGGTTCTACTCCAGCCACTGACAAATATAGTGAGTATTTATATCTGTATTGCATTTAAAAAATATTAACACCACAGTCGTGCAAACACTTCAATTTTCGTTGCATTTGTTTATTTCAGGTGAGTAGGATCTAAGATAAAGAATTAGGCACAAACTGTCACCAATTTTTAGATAAGAAATTTAACATTAAAAGCTTACTCAACTTCACCGAGACGGGATCACTATGATATAAACCAGAAAGCTTTAGGAAAATATTTATTTTTTTAATTTGAGAAATCCTTATATAGAATATTCGTATTCCAGATAAAGAAGAGATAAAGCATTCAGGTGACTGAATACAATTACTCACTATTATTCCTGGTGTCCTGAGTCGTGCTAAAATGGAGAGAAACCTTAGCACTTTTTAGGCGTATCTGACCCCAGCGCGTTACTGCCTGCAATTCGACATTGTAGTTGCTGTTGGGCTGGAGTCCCTCCAAGACCACATAATTTTGGGCCTATAATAGAAGAGAATAAATATACAAAGTAGTTATAGTACTACTGAAACACAGATCCTTATTAAAAGCAGGCCTGTTATCTTAGGCACCCTACTCTTTTGAAATTAGAAAAGAAAACTCATGTAGAAATTGCAACAGAGCAAAATTTCTTTTTAAAAAAAAAATATTTATTCAACTCTGGTTTTCTGTGTCACTTAAAAAGAACTAACCTCCCTGATGTTTACATAATTTTGGCAAATACAGACACCTATTGTTTAGGTCAAAACTAAAAGGGTTTTTTTACATATAACAAGTTTTTTTCTTATGCCAAAATTATTTTAGCCGAAGAAATTTAAACTTCTTATTCCCCAATTTCTGCCTTAGCAAAGAAAACTGAATTTTTTTTTCTAGAGACAGTCATACTGAAGACAGCTAAAATCCAACATTCAGTACATTTGTCAATATTTTCTATTTGTTGAAACTGTTGAAAACAAAAACGAAAAAAACCCTCAAAACTCACAATCAAAAATACCCCCTCATTGGTAAGAATACTTTTCCACTATAGAATGGAAAACAGAAAAGAAAAAATACAGTTTCCATTATTACGGAAGTGTCTTAAATGGGGAAACACCACAGTAGGATTATCATTCTCTGGTCAATAATCCATAAATTAAGGCAAGTCCCAGGGTATTGCAAAGAAGAGCCAAGGCTTCTCAGTATTCTTACACTTCTAAATTTTTTTAATGTATTTATAAAAATGCCCTTACAGCCCATGTCTCAGACAGAAGACATTACTCCATGATTTCATTAGAATACTTTGTATCTCTGAAGTTTGACAGTCAATCCAGAGTGAAAAACTTAACCATGTATTGCCATATTTAACACTCCAGGGACTGTCAAAAGCATTTCATATCAATTACCCTTACTTGTTTTCTGCTGAGATATTTATAACATTGACTATAATGCTCAATTACTGCTGCTAATACTGTAGTCAAGTTATTTGAATGTCTACCTGGAATGATTTCATATGGAAATCATTATAAAATTATTTGGACTAGACTACATCTAAAGATAAAAACTGGGTAAAAAAAATCTTCAATGATCTTCAAAAAATAAGATTTTTCCACCCTTAATTTCTTTTTTTTCCAATTTTTTGCAGTTTCAATTTTTAGACAGAAGAGTTGCTATAATGCTCAAAGGACCATTGGTTAGCAATAGCCTCAGGAGTGTCTTGTGGTGGAAGTGAATCTCACTGGCATTGCCGTACAGTTTCATGACTGCAGAAGAAAAGGTACAATGAACCAGGAGTAATATGAAAGATACTCTGAGAGCCTGCCTTTTCTCTGAAATATGCCTTGGCTCTTCCGGATTTCTCTATATGCAAGGTTAAAGAACCAAGTTATCTCAGCCCCTGAAATTACTCCGTATCGTCTACATTTGTGGGGACATTTCCTTTTCCTGCCTGCCCAGCACACAGGAGGTGGTGGAGGCTGTGCAGCCTCCAGACCCCGATCACCCACCAGTTCCCATTAGAAGAGATGGGAACCATGAGAAGAGGCTACCATGGTGGCGCCTCTACTGTGTCCAATCTGCTGTAGATGAGCTCAGCACACAGTCTCCGTTGGCTTTATTTCTCTCAGGGTTTGGTGACTGAGGGACAGAAAGAACTATAATCCTCCAGCTGTCATTCATCACAGTGCAAATGGGCAGCCAGAGACAAAATACAGTGTTAACATAGACATGGGAACAAATTCTCACAATGCATTTATTAAGAGCACTAAGAGTTAAGTTCAGCCTGTTATCTGTAATTGATTCCTTTTTCTATTAATTACTTTAAAATAATATGCAATATGCACAAGTATATCACAAGGCAAAGTTTTCCAGTAAAGCATATTTGATACATCATTTAAGAAACTCATAGGAACTCGCCGCAACAGAAATATGTCAGATCTTCGGTACAGCAGCCTATTCAAAGAGCTTTGGGTTTGTTTTTTCCTTAGACCTATACTGACTATTTAATGGTTATTCTATATGATAGTGTCACAAGTCGTATTTGCACAGTGAAAGAACAATGTGACAGATGATGTTAGGCTTTTTAAATAAAACAAGTACTGTATCTTTAAGAAGCACTAATAAAATAAGCCTGAATTTAGAGGACAAAGAGCATTTAACTTTCTATTCATCTTTCCTGCAAAATCTTCTGGTATTTACCTGCATTTTAAGGCAGAAGTCTACTTTTTTCCCTGAGTTCATTGATAGAGACAAAAATTGCCTATGGGGTTGGTGATATTAAAAATGAAGACCACTACCAGCTGCTGAAATTATTGCAATTTATCACATATTTTATACTTACACTCTACTTACACTCTATTTTGTGCCAGAAACAAGCCATATTTCTGTCTCATTTACTATTTTCTTACTTACCCCATCAGTAATCTTCCTTCTCTTTTTTTTTGCTGGGATTACATATTTGCTATATGTCCAGCTCCAGAAGACTTTGTAGTGGTGCACTGGGATATCAGGCTCTTCTGGAAGATCCCAAGTAATCAGTACATTTACACTCCCATCATTGTTTGCACTGATATTGGCAATTCTGATATTAGATGGAGCTGGTGGAGCAGATGGATCTGGAATTTAAAACAAACAAAAAGATTCGAAAGTAAAGATCATCTTCAAGAAGGTAAAGATCAGGCATACATGAGATGGATTACATATTCTCAATACGTTGAAGAAAATTCAGGCAAAAATTTCCCATAAGTGATATGTCTTCTTGTAAATTCTAGAAATTCAAGCTCTACTGAAATAAAAATTATGGGTTAGCATCTAGTTTTGTCATTATTCCGTGTTGTTGATAGCTCACAAATATTTTGAAGCTTTATCAAAAAGTTCTAGATGATCAGTTTTACTTCTGTCATTCATTACTTTAAATATATAGTGAGTGTAAAACACTCGTGTTCTACAAGTGGCCTTTTATAGTCGTCACAGAATGGTATGGTGGAAACACTGAATTTTTCAGTGTTGCCAGACAATTCTCAGACGGTAACATTATGTTTCTACATGTTGAATCTTTCTTCAAAATTCTAGTATTGACATTTACCACCGCAGACATAAACACTTCCTTAGAATAAATATAATGAAGATGTAATGATATATTATGATGTCATAGAAGTCTACAGGTTTGGGTTTTTTTTAGAACAGCAAACAAAACTAACTAGCCCTTTGTTTTATTTTCCTATTCTGGTTTAATTTCTGGTCAATATCAATTGAAATATTATTCCTTTAGTTGTCTCTGTGCTGACCCTACAGTCAAGAAGGACACCTGACAATACTGAATGTTAGGTCCTCCTTATGGACCTCTACACAATATCCGGGCCCTGAATAATATGAATCAATGGAAATTTTGCAACGGAGCTTCTGAAAGCCTAATTTGCTATTTACTAACTCTTACTTTTTAATCCTACTTTTTAACTCCTACTTTTTTTCAAATGCCCATGGTAGCCAAACATTGGTGACAAAATATAAGGAAACTGCAAAACCAAAATTTAAGTAAAAGTAAACAGCGTGACTCAAAAAAAATTAAAAGTGAATCAGGCAGAATAAAGGAAATTCATACTAATTAAGGTACGCTATGAACCTGTAGTCAAGAAAAAACAAGCAGATCAAAAACCCCATTTTCATATAACTTTTTAGCCAAATGAGCCAACACTTATTTGCCAGAAATAAAACTGAAGGTGTGCAGAGAGGACACCAGGCATTCGCTTACTGCATGGTTCACCTACATCTTTTTATAATGGTAAATGAGCTGTTAAATAAACTTTCCAGGCATACTAAGTTCATCAGATAATCCTTATGACAAACGGCCTCACTGAAAAATTCCATCATTTAGTTCATTGAAATTGACACATTCAGAATTAACAAAGACGGCATTTCCTTTTTAAAGATCAGCAGATGTGAAATAATGGCTTATTCCTGTTATTTAGCAGGACTCTTGGTTAAATAACAATGGATGCTCCTGTTTCCTCACACATGCCATTTCAGTTAAATAGTAATGGATGCCCCTGTTTCCTCACACATATAATTCAACCGAACTTTTGGCCATAAAAGTTACAAAGTATATTTGAGTTTAAGAATTCTGGAAACTTAACTTAATTTTCAAAAGAACAGGAACTCCTTATTTCTTCTCACTCATTTTTTTAATCAGCTTGCAAGCCAGTTCCCTTTATTTTATTTTTTTTTTCTGGCTTTGGAGAAGCATTGCTCTTAATAATTTCCTTACCTGTGAAGTAGCCAACAACTCCATCTTAAAGTATACAAAACTATTTATATTGGAGGGGATATATTTAAGACATTAATTTAGTTAAATGGTTTGTACTGTTCTAAAACACAACTTTTCAATTACTTCTATTGTTTAATAAAATAAGTAAATATAAAATGAAATACAGGTACAATAAACAGAATCATGGTACATAAATCCAAAATTTCATTAAGTATTCATTTTCACTCATTTAAAATGTTAGGGTTTTTATATGTTATATGACAATGTATTATGGCAATAAAACATTTATAACCTGAAGTGCAACATGATCATATTACTGTAGGTGAATTATTCAGGTTATCTCCCAGAAGTACTGTGCATCATGTATTATGTATACATAACATATGGGATAGAATTAAAGTGTTTGAGAGAAGATGTCTTCACAAACGGTCAGATATAAGCACAAACAATTCTAATCATAAAACACGTTTGTCTTCATTCTGCATCTACAAGAGACTTTAAGAGTCATTAATAAAATCTAAAAGTTAAATGAAATAGCTCTTCTGGAGAAAGTGTTTTACATGATCAAAAATATTCTGAAGTTCTACTCACCAATTTTTCCTAGGTCTAAAAACAAAATGAACGAATTGACATTCCTCCTTTTCAAATGTTTCTGTCCCCATAGGAATGCAAGATAGTGCGTAATTTTCCTTGTATAAAGTTAGCGATTGACCAGAACAGAGCTTCTATATGTCTCAGAATCACAAGAATACATTTTTTTTAAGGTAAGTTCAAACACCCCTGTTTTTCTCAGCAACATAAGCAGAAAAAGAAAAAAGTAAGGAAGAACTATGTGCATACTGAAACCAATAGATCATTTCCTCTGACTTATGGCAATAGCTATAAGCTATAGCACCAGTCAGCTACAATTTCACCCTGTATTTTTTATAATTGTACAGTTTATTGAAAACATTACTATATCAGTAGCATTTCTTCTGTGTTCACTAGAAACAGTCCAGTCAGGAGACAAAACGCTCATCCATATTTAAAAGAAAGCCTAGTCGTGTTTCTCCTTTGCTATGGAGAGTGTAAACATTGTACTAAAAATCACTGGGTAATTACAGTTAAGGAAAGAGAGAACATCCTCTTAAAAGGAATATACATGTGAAATAATACAGTATTAGCAGAACCATCTTCCTGAGTGTTCCCATTCTTCAAAGTCTCTCTTTTGCAAGCCTCACAAATGTCATCCACAAAAATGCCTTTGAACAGGAGGAAGAGGGGTGGTGGCAGCAGTAGAAGACAGAAAGGAAGGAGATCTGCAGTTGACAGACGTGGAAAGGCGAGACATTGGAAAGTGCCACATTTTCCAGAAGAGCTCTTTTAAAGCTAGTAGACTAAGCTGGAGAAAATAATAAACTAGAAGGACATAGATATCAAAGATGAGCAAAACAATTTATTACAGTTTTGCGTTTAATCATCTGAAAAAAACCTGTCTGATTGTAGAGACAAATAGAGTAAAATATTTCTTGGATTTGGGATCTATTACCTGCAATATGAAGCCACTTAGTGAGCATTTTATACCAGCTGAGGATCCATTCCATATTAAGTATTTCAATACCACTATATATTTTATTAATTTATTTCTATATACTTCTGTGATGCTCATCACTATTACAACTGGCAGAACTACCATTTTGTAAACCAAAAAAATAAGAATATTCATCTTGTCTTTCATCTGAAAGGACTGAGTTTCACAAGCAAAACTAACATGTGAGAAGGAAGAGCAGCAAGGCAAGATATTGTGATCTCTGCTATTAGATTAGTAAGAAACCCAAACCCCACCCTCAAAAAATCCAACCAAACAAAAAAACAAAAAAAACCCGCCTAGACCCCTCCAAAGCCCCTCCTCAAAAAAACCCAAAGCCCCCAAAAAACCCAAACCCAAAAAACTGTTAAGTATAAGAGCATGGTCCTCCACAATACATGCCTGCCAGTTACCAGATAACAGATTAGTTGGCTTTTTTCTGTTTTTTTTTAAGCCTTCACTATTGCATTATTGAAAAGCCATGCCTGTACAAGGTGCTCTGTTATGCTTATGTCTATGCAGACATTAAAAGCAGTTTACAACTCGTGCTGAAATACTTCAAGGTTTAATAACTGGTACTGGAATATAAAGTTTATATACGTAAGTTGTTTGTTAACCTGACTGTGAAGCTAAACTGTCATTCTGCTGACCATGAAGCTAAGAGCCATTCTACTGTTAGTCTTCATATATCTGTGATTGCTTTGACTGACTGCCCACATGTATAATTCATACACATGAACATTAAATTACTGGAATGGAAACTACTGCCAGTTTTTCAAATTTAAAGTTCTGAAATTTCATATACATGAATTTATCTGAGTGTTAAATCAAAAGCCTTTGGTTTGCAGAAAGAGTGATGCTAGCTGCAGCTTTTCCTTTGCAGTTTATACTACAACTCAAATAAAATAAAAGTCATTATATATATACTAGCGTTTGGCACAGACAGCTGTCCTCAAATCCGAAAAAATTCTGGTCTCAGCAGCCTGACAAATAAATCACTTCTCACTGCTAGAAATGATAGCTTCATTAGGTCAAGGCTGAAGCTGCTGTTCCAGCACATGGAGTAAGTACTGCATTTGTCTGGATTGTATCTGGCTTGAATATACCCAGAGGACTTAAATTCTTGTCTTGCTGGCTACTCAGCCATCACAACCGAAACTCTGTCTCCAGTCCCCAAAAGGGAGGATTCCTTGCTGCAAATGAAAGAAAAAAAGAAAACCCTCACATTGTCACCATTTCAAAACGCATGTCTTCCCACACTCATATCTGTAGACATAGTGATAGAAAATTTATATTTTACAAAATTTTTTCAATCAATAGGATCTAGAAGCACTTTGCAACCTTAACAAAACAGTACGGGCAAGCTGTACACAAGAATCACATCTCACGCTGTGGCAATGCATCCACTTTGGCTTTAAATGTTGCAACTGTAATGAGAACAGTAAATGATTTGGAATATATGTCAGAGAAAAAAATAATGACATTGGAACCGGAATTCTCATTCTGAGCTGCAAAAGTGATAGCAAGTTTCACTCTCATTTAAATCCTTTTTTATTGAGCTTTTTTTTCTGACTTAAAATGGATCTCCCATTGCTATCTTTTAAACATTAGACTTTCTAACTTTAAAAATCTGCCGAGGCTGCTCTACAGACAAGTTTCCAACCATTAAACAGTTCCAAGGCATAAGCGGGACGACTGTCTTTGCCCAATGGAAATGGCGCACATAAAGCAGCTGTGCAACAGTATAAAAAAATCATTGGTCCCACAGGAGCAACAGAAAGAATTTTATTGCCAGGAGTGGGTGTCTGTTCTGGTTTTACTAACACTCAGTAATGTATGCATGAAATCACATCCAGCATGGTACTTACGGGCTGTGAAAACAATGTTTTCTGCTTCCTTTTTCTCGACAATTTATCCCATGTATGCTAGCAACTACCTACACGTTGAAAATAAAAACCTTTAGCAGAGGTAGAAGCATTGGATGGTTTGGGCTCATTGAGTTCATCTTATAGTCTCTTTTTGTCTCAGAAAATGGCACAGTACCTAACTACAGACCGGTAAGATAATGCATTATATGGGAACACATAACACTGATCCCCCTACCTGACTGCAGTCTCTGTTACTAAGAGTTCATTCTCATCAGAAATCATAAGATGCTTGAAAAAAATAGCCTAAAAACTCTTACCCAAACGCAACAAATTAAAAGTTGTATTACTAGTGCCAAGCAGTTGGGTTAGGTTATCCAGTGCCAGCTTAATGGGAGAAAAGCACAGGAACCTTTTCATCCGAGGAGACTCCTTTATGGATTGCAGGAACAGTTCTCTCCTGCTTCCAGAGAAAATGAAGCAGCTTGGAGAGAGACAGTCAAGATAATGAAGAGAAATATATTTGTACCTTTAGAGATCAAAATATTCTGCCAGGCATTGTGTTAGCTTTACTTATTGCTGTTATTGCAAATTGCTGCCACTCAATTGAAGATGAAAAGGAAAGCACTCACAATTTAAAAACCCTGAAAAGTGAAGTGGAAACCACTGTCAAAATAGCAGAAAGTTTTGATCAGTTTTAGCTGACAGTATCCATCTGAAAATCCATGTGCAGAGTTTTACTTCTAGGAAAGAACCACTCTCTCAGGTGCAGTATTCGCTTCATCTTCTAGCCACTTTGCTCCAAACAGATAGGCAGAGTCTAATGCTGTTTTCTTGCAACTTTGGAATCACATTTTAGCAAAATGAAGCATTGCTTCATTCCCCGTGAAGAGTCATGCAGACAAGCACATACAAACCCTTCATTTCCTTAATAAAAAAGAAATAAACAGCATAAAAAAATTCTCTCCGCTTAAGCTCTGAATATTTTAATAGATTATCTCAGCTATGTCACTTTGATTATTTATTATTTACAGATTAATGCCATAAATGAACACATGAGGCAGTGTAAAACAGCTAATAAACCTTCACCTCAAATGTTTACAGCATAACAGCATCAAAAGCTGCAGTAGATAAAACCTCAAATCACAATTGCATGAGGAATGGTAATCTGGAATGCTTGATAAGATACTCTTGTTTTCCTGTTTTTGTCTTTTTCATGACTGGGAAATTAAACTAATTTGGATAATACGAAGCTTTATTTAGTGATAGAAAAGTTAATGGAAATCACATACCTCAGAAGACTTAACATTATTTTGAATAAAACAAAATGTTACTTTGCTGTGTCTCCTTAGAGATCACATTTTTTGCATCCACAAAACACACAAAATAGTATAAAACAGTATTGTGGTAACCAGACAAAATTCTCTCTCCAAATAATTACAGCAGCAATGTTTTTGAATGTTCTTTTTAACAGCTTAAAATATTTAGTGACAGAGACTTTGTGGTGCCATACTCCTCCCTAGATTCAGATTATATATCATGTTTGTCCTCCTTTGAAGAAAAAAACAAACCCAAATAATTTGCTATTCATTATAACTTACAAGCGATTGGTAAAAGTTCAGCATCTTGTGTGAGAAACCGTCCTAGGAATTGCTGTCATGTTTCCTGATCAAAGGCTTTATTTTCGAAGAAAATTCTGTTAAGCCTGACAAAGATAATAATCTTCTCCTGGTCTTGGCACAAGAGGCTGAATTGAAACAGCACAAGAACTAATGTGAATTTCTGTCCACATTTCACATAAATGCAGCACAGTCAGTCAGCAACCTTCCAAAGGTGATGTGCCAAAGTCCGTTTTCCTTTTCCAGACTGGAGGTTAAACGTGTCTGCAGGAGCTCATCAGGGGCCAGTAGATGCTGGCACTCAAAAAACAGGCACATCTGAGCAGCAGCTTCTTGCCTCTGCCAGGCAGGGGCCGCCACTTCCCACTGAGCTCCAAAATAGTAATTAAATGCCTGTATGACACTATAACTGTTACGGATATGAGTGCCTACTTCAGGACATGGAGGCTAAGAGATACCGATTGAAGCATCCCAGCATCACTCCCGCAGTCACCACCTTGCAGCATTTCATCTGTGTCACCTAGTGCTTCTACACATTTCATGTGGCAAACATGGTATCTTTATAATAACCACTGACAATACCAAAGCCTCTAAAATAGTCAAATGAGCTGCCAGAATAGGATCATTTTGTCTACGAAGCCGATAGCTAACTGAACTCCTTGCTGTTTGTCTGGCAATTCACAATTGTCTGCCAAGGGCTGGAGTTTAGATTTGAAAATTGTTATTTTGAGGCTCATAGAAGCCTTTTGAACAATGCCGGCTACATACTTTCTGCCATTACCAAGATCCCGTTATTTTGTTTTATTTGGTAAGAGCATGCAGAGGTACTGCTGGCTCCTGATGTCCTTGTCACAAAGTCCTGAAAGCGCTCCCCACCTCCACCAGACAGCCATGAACAGCACTCCAGGAGAGCAAGTGCTTCAGGAGGAGCTGCAGGGACCACAGAAAAAGAGGACTCTGGTACCTAACATGTAACCATATCAAAACCACAAGCTCCTGAAACACAAACCACTGCCAGCTGGAAGGCTATTCTGAAGAAATATCCCTATGTGCTTATCCTGCTCTTATGCTGTTCTCCAAAACCCCACTTTTGGCTGGGGTCAGTTACTGGGCTAAAGAGACCTTCAGTATGACTTACCATGGATTTTCTTATATTCATTACCAATGTAGGTATTTTGAACAATATACTCCTGTGGCTAGCACACTCAGTAGGAGATTAATTTTTTGGAAAGTAATACAAAACCTGCCTGAAAACGTCACGCTCAAGCCAAAAACTCAGTGATATCATGATATACCTTTATGTAATTGCAGTTATAGTTGGTCCAAGCAGAACAGTTGGAAGATCTTTACAAACTCAGTGAAACATCTGACAATGATCTGAGTTTAAAAAACACCGTTGCCTGATTCAGCAACACAGTGCTATATCTGCTGAAGTGTTGCTGATGAAGAAAAGTAAAGACAAAGCTACTGCTGCTGCTGAGTCCTTGCAGGAAGCTCAAAACAGCTTGAAGGAACAGTATTTTTGATGTGACTGAAATGTTATGCTACTTAAGTATAATAAATTCTTAAAATACTACTTCTTTTATACTTGAAAAGGTTTGTGGTCACAGCAGTAACGGGATAGCTATGCCAGCCAACCTTCCCACCACAGATGTGGTTATAGCACCAAAAAATTATTGAGTCTAATGTATACTTATTCAGTAAGTAATTAAACCACCCATAACAGCAAAAGCACTTCCATGCCTCTATAACTGCATGTACAATAAGACTTTTTCTACCACTGACTATGCCAAACAGCAAGCTAAAAGCTAGGATGGGAACCTGTGCGTGGCAACTGCCTGTACTGCAAGATAATTCTATCTGCAGAAGGAGGAGGAAATGCATTCCTTGAAGTATGCTTTATACCACTGTAAAGATTCTGTCACTACTAAAACAAAGACAAGTCTTTCTATTAGAATCACAGAATCATAGATACTTTTTATCATTAGAAACTACCTCTATTAGTAGAGTGAAGAGTGATAGATCTCATTCTTTAGCACTAAAGTCAACTAGCACAGTCTGGCTATGTCCACATTATCAACTGCCTTTAAGAGACGGCGACCACATCCAGACCATCTGTCTGTTGGGAATAGTTTCTGGCCTGTGCTAATTCCTATACTATGCCTAAAAGTCATCCGGGAAAAATTTGCTTTGTGTGGGTCAAAGGCACACCGGGACAATGACAGCAACTTCACAGGATGGGAAATCCGTTTCCACCTCCCCCATCCACCAATTACTGTTAACTGGCTCAGAAATAATTTTCAAAGTTATTTTATTACCCAAACCCTTGCAAAACCAGAAATGTCAACAAAAATTCCTACAATATTTTGTGGATTGGCCGACATGCCTTTCTAATGAACAGAATCATGCTACTTAGCATTTACACCCTTTTTATTCTTAAACCCTTAAGATTAGTGCTAGCAAGGGAAAAGTTACATTAAGAGAGCCTGAAGTTCCATCAAAACAATGCTGATATAATTATTTAGATATAGGCAACAAAGTATTTCAATACTCTGCTAAACATATGTCAGCAACATATTTCTCATAACCAAAAAGAAAAATACGAGAAACCTCTTGGAATAACACACTGAAACCCCACTTCCTTCATGTTTCATGGTCAGGGTCATGTTGTTTGATACCAACCGTGCGGAAAATGTTTAAAAGGAGGTTTATTCATTGAGACCCCTTACTGATAAAAGAATAATGACATCTTTAACCTTTAATTCCTTTGCGGACTTCAAACAAATCTCACACCATTTCTAAAGCCAGTGGCAAAACTACCCAAAACCCCACCTGTTAAAAACCTTCTGCCACAAAAGTAGGCAGATCAGGTTGGGCTCCATGTGTGAGGGAGATGAAGGTGAGCACCAGATATAGTGAACGAAAACTAACCTTTCGAGGATCGGAAGTGTTTGCTGGGTGCCGTGAAGCCTCTCGTCCCGTGCACGTTCACAGCTGCCACACGGAACTGGTACCACCTGCTTGCTCGGATGTCAGGCAGCCGAACCCGCTCCTCTGTAGTCTGGTGGGGAAAATGTCATGCTTACACACATTGTTCTGACATGGCTAGCTGTGCTATCATCTCCCATGCAATACCAGTAAATCAGACTGAAGGGTAGGGAACGCACTGCTTTAATACGCGCCAGTGTTGGCAGGCTGTATGCAACCACCCCCCCGACTCTGAGCATCATTCTGCACTGCAAAGCATTTACGTCTGCGAACAAAATCATATAACCACCCAATTTTACAGTGCATTGCAGGTCTCTTCTAGAAAAAGTAACCTTTAGAAAACTGGTGAAGTGTTAAATTCACAAAATTAGTTTTCCACTTATCACAACCTTCACCAGTGTATAGGGCATAGCTGTTCAGGTGTTGATGTTTCAGGGAACTCATTGCCCCAGGCCACAGGACTCATTTCTCCAATTCTCAACTCTCAGAGAACTAGGGGTCCAAAATGGCTTCACAAAATCCAGTGCTGTGAGAAGCCGCCTTTTCTGGTTCACAGGAAACACGAAACCCTCAGGTAATGAATGTAAGCCTTCTTCAGATCTTTGGCACTTATGTCAAAAAGACACCCACGGCTTTAACTCTTCCCTGCAGACCTTTCTCAGGTCATAGGAGATGACCTTTTCTCCAACAACACCCACTGAGACTGCTAGTGTCACGAGTTCAATTTCCACCTTCTGAGGGGAGTGCCTTAACCGCTGAAATATGGAATAAGCATAGATGCACTCTGAACCCTTTCAGTAGGAGGTGCTTTACATGCTCTTACTCTGAGCCCTGCTTTCCTGTGTCTTTTTTTCCCCTTTAAACTTTTAAAGAGCTATCTTCTGCACTGTTTTTTTTATTTTTCCTAAGGTAGAAACACCAGAACTGAACACAGCCTCCTGGTAACCCCTGAATCACTGCCAAGTACAGAAGACGTAGCATTTTTGTAGAACTCACCAGAAACTCATCCACTTGTTGCAGATTTTAGTTTTTCAATCACCTTTCAATTATCCAGTTTTCAATTTATTTTAGGATGTCATGTTTATTGCATTTTAATTTAATTCTTTAATAAAAAAACCACATAAACCTGAACCAAATGTCCTGTATATGTCCAAATCGTTACTGATTATCACTACTGACCAAACATGCAAGCTCATTAAAAACGTAGTGACATCCATTTATTTTCACAAGCTCTGTTTTCTATAACTTCAAAAATCCACCTTCCTTGGCATTATTTCTGTTTTTTGCTCTTTCCAGTCTGTGTAAGAAAGTAGCAGCAGCTGACCTGACTCAGATAGCCAGAACTTGAGGAAGTTGCTTCAGCTCTCCAAAAATGGTATTTTTAGAGCCCTGACCAATACAATTTGTAGGTATTATCCAGCACTTTATCTCCTCATTTTGTGACAAGCAAAATTTAAGGAAATGGATACCTCATTTGTGTGTGCATGTAAAGGAAAGAGAGCCTTTCTGAACTGCACTATGGACTGCTCTCAGACTGGTAAGCATTGCAGACTTTGAGCCTCTCATATTGCTGGTGCTCGGAGTCCCTCTCCGTTCAGACAGCTGTATTTGTCTTTTTAGCACAAGCAGGGGTAAAAGTCCTGATGCTCTCATTGTCTGCCTTATCTTTCCTTTTTTTAGCTTTTATGTTACTGGTAGAGTGAATTATCTCATCCAATGAAAGGGATCCCCTAGGCAAGAAAGCCTACCTGAACTAACTTTTACTATTATTTTCATTTTATGGAGCACTCAAATGTCCTAGCTTTTTCCAGCATGCAGGCCCACATACTCAAGAATTTACAGATCAGACATGACACTGAACTAGAGTAAAATAAACTGTCACTATATTAACAGAAAAAAACCCCAAGGATATATTCAGGCCACTGCTGCAACTGAGATCAGGGTCCGGATCAATATCTAATTGTAATTAACTAGTTACAACACTGTGGGTTTTTAAAAACAGATTTGCTGAATTTAGTTACAAGGCAAGCATATTCTGAATAGATTTGACCCCAAATTCCTGAGCTAAGGAATCTTGCTTGTCATTTGCATCAGCTCAGTTATTCTGCTAGGACTGATTAAAAGAAAGGATTTCAGTTGTGTCAGTCTTCCATGGCAACCGTGAAATACTGTAACATCAAATAATCTGTCAATCCATATCACCGAAATTATTTTAATTTATGAACATGCCTTGGGCCTATTACTTTCATCATTCGTTTTGTTGGCAAAGCTCCTGTTAAACTCAATGGCACGCGGGAGGTGTAACTCCTGCATTAGAGAGTATAAACTACTTTGGCGCCTCTAAGCAACCTTTACACAGATTTAATAAATTTCAAGAAAGAGCTAAATACTACTGAGATATCTTATACCACCTAAATGGTAAATTGATTTTTTTTTTTGTTTAATTGCTTCAGTTAGTTCTGATTTCAGTTAGTTATGATTATGAGATCATAATATTCATAGTCCTTTCAATATCTGCCTTATATTAATGTAAGCCCACTAAATAGTATGCTGAGTGGTATTACAGTAATCAATGGACTGTTTCACTGTGTTCATTCCCTTCCTTTCACACTACCAATCCTGGATTCCCTTCTGTAGTGCAAAGATCTAATGGAAATAGGAGAGGACAGCCTTACCCTGCTGAGTTCATAGCTCTACACCTTCTTTTGAAACTACGCACGGTGATAAAAGAATTTGCTGTTCAGAGAGTGAAGGGATACCATCCAGGGTATCAGAAGAGCTGAGTTTTTTTCCTGTGATACAGAAGAAACCTGACAGTGCTGCATCCACTCCTCTATGAAAGGAGAGCAGACCTCCTCCGTTTCGAGTGAATGCAATCCCACACAAGGTGGGCACTCTCTAAGAATGCTTAATAAAGCAAGCCCTCTCCTGGGAGATGGAGAAATAAACCTTTACTGTACAGGACTGGTGGTGAGCTCCAGCAGGGATTTCTTGCTCTCAAGAGTTCAGAAAATTTTCGTGATCCTCAGAACCAGAACTTCAGGTGTCTCTAAAACTTTTAAGTTTTAAAAAAGATTAGTTGTCCGCAGAGTTTAGACATCTCCAACATGAAGCACTAAGGTTTGTCACAATCAAGCTAGCAGTAAATTCCACTCTTTATTTGTCTTAATAAAAGAATAAATTAATAAGTAAACTTCATTATTGTCTGACCATATGTATACATATATGTAAGTGTGTGTGCACACATACTTGGCATCCATTCACACAGCACAGACATGTTCTGTCTGAAAATAATTAACCTGGCATATTTGAATTAACTTCATTAATCAATTTAATATAATTAACTATCTAAGTTTCCAATGTAAACAGTAATACTATTATTTTTAGAAAGCATTAGCACCAAACAGAATTATAAGTTTGTTCACCAGATATATGGTATTCTGATAGGATAGTGCAGCAGGTCCTGCTCAGCTGGTTAAACCTTAAAAAAACAGTATCGTAAGAAACCTGGCATAACCACTTAGGACACTGTACATCATAGCCAACTAGGTTAATTGGTATCTTATTTTCCATAGTTTTTATATTAACCAATGGAAATTATTCAAACGGCTAGTTATGTCAAGTTTTTGCAAAAATGTGCAGTAAAAAAACCAAAGTAAACAAAATCTTTTCTTCCTGAAAAGAACTAAAATTGTTTTCAACGTGTTTGCTTTCTTTATATACTTGGAAAGTTAAATAAATAACATATTAATTAATTGAGCCCTCCTCCTTAAAAAGAAAACATCAAAAAAGACCTCATGACACAATAAAATACAAAGGAAACAAGCTTCTTCAAAATTATTTTTTCAATCCCAAGAAAAAATTTACGAGACATGAGAAATTACTTACAAATTAGCTCATGTGAAGGCAATAGGAAATCAAGTTTTTTGAAAAGTAAACACCTTAAATTAAAGTTCCAGAAGACTGGAAACTGGCTAATGTCACCTCCATCTACAATAAGGGCATAAAGGAGGACCCAGGAAATTACAGGCCCATCACTCTTACTTCAGTCCCTGGGAAAGTTACAGAATGAATCCTCCTGGGGGCTATCACACGTCAAATGAAGCACGTGATTGGGAAAAGCCAGCACAGAGTCACCAAGGGCAAACTGTGCTTGACAAACCTGATCACCTTCTAGAACAAAGTAACCTGCTTGGTCGATGTGGGATGAGCAGGGGATATTCCGGATTTCTCCAAGGTTTTCAGCATGGTTCCCCACAGCCTCCTCCTAAAGAAACTGATGTGTTACGGTTTAGACAAGTGGTCTGTGCGGTGGGTGGGGAAATGGCTGACAGGCCCCACCCAGAGGGTGGTGGTAAATAACTCCTTTTCAAACTGGCAACCTGTCACAAGTGGGGTCCATAAGGGATCGATACTGGGCCCAACACCGTTTAATATCTTCATAAGTGATCAGGATGATGGGATCAAGTCTACCCTGATGAAGTCTCCAGATGACACTAAACTGAGTGGGGAAATGGACACTTCGGAAGGGAGACCCATCCTGAGGGAAGACCTGGATAGGCTGGAAGAGTGGGCTTACAAGAACTTTATGAAGGCCAACAACGACAAGTGTAAGGTTTTGCTCCTGGGAAAACATAATCCAGGAGTGCAGCACAGGCTGGGATCTACCCAGCTGGGGAGCAGCTCTGTGGAAAGGGACCTGGGGGTCCTGGTAGACAACAAGCTCAATATGAGCCAACAGTGTGCTGCTGCGGCAAAGCCAGCCAACAGGATGCTGGGTTGCATCAACAAGGGCATCACCAGCAGAGGCAAAGAAGTCAAGAAGTTACTCCTGGTGAAATTCCAATTGGACACAAGAGGAAAATTTTTCACAATGAGAACAATCAGCCATAGGTACAATCACAGAATGGTACGGGTTGGAAGGGACCTTTGGAGATCATCTAGTCCAACCTCCTGCCAAAGCAGGGTCACCTAGAGCAGGAACACGTCCAGGTGGGTTTTGAAAGTCTCCAGAGAAGGAGACTCCACAACCTCCCTGGGCAGCCTGTTCCAGTGCTCCGTCACCCTCAAAGTTTTTCCTCATGTTGAGATGGAATTTCCTGTGTTCCAGACTGTGCCCGTTGCCCCTTGTCCTGTCATCAGGCACCACTGAGAAGAGTCTGGCCCTATCCTCTTGACGCTCGCCCTTTAGATATTCATAAGCATTGATGAGATCCCCTCTCAGTCTTCTCTTCTCCAGGCTAAACAGATCCAGGATCTCTCAGCCTTTCCTCAAAAGAGAGGTGCTCCAGTCCCCTGATCACCCTCATAGTCCTCTGCTGGACTCTCTCCAGTAGTTCCTTGTCTTTCTTGAACTGGGGAGCCCAGAGCTGGACACAGTACTCTATATGTGGCCTCACGAGGGCAGAGTAGAGGGGGAGGATGACCTCCCTCGACCTGCTGGCCATGCTTTTTTTAATGCACGCCAGGATAGCATTTTGGCCTTCTTGGCCACATGGGCACACTGATGACTCATGGCCAACTTGTTTTTCACCAGGACTCCCAGATCCTTCTTTGCAGAGCTGCTTTCCAGCAGGTCAGCCCTTAACCTGTACTGGTGCATGGTAGTTTCCCCAGGGAAGTGTTGGATTCCCCATCATTGCATACTTTTAAGATTCAGCTGGACAGGGTGCTGGGACATCTTATCTAGACTGTGCTTTTGCCAAGAAAGGTTGGACTAGATGATCCCTAAGGTCCCTTCCAACCTCGTACTCTATGATTCTATGATTGTTGAAAATTATAACCCCATTTCTTCTTGGACAGATAATAAAAATAGAATATTGGATGAGGAACTCTGATAGAATATTATGAATTTTTTTATAAGAAGATGCAAACAAAAACTTCGCATAATTACATTACATATGGGCACAGGCATAGAGAAATTCAGATCCTCACACACAGCCTTTTTGATCTTCAACTGCTTTTTACATGCTCTCTAGCTTAAGTCACAGAGTAATGAAGAAGCCAGCATCATCTCCCCTGGACTGGAATGCCCCAGGAGTTCTCAGCTGAATGGCTGAGCTCTTCACAGCCTTTGCCTATAATTAAGGTCTCATAGCCCAATGTTTTGGAATCGTACAAGAAAAAATCTCAGTTATAAGGACAAGAAAAGCCCTGAGGCTGTGCACACAGTCACTTTAGTCAAACTGGATATCCATCCTTGTGGCTGATATTACAAAATAAATTCTATTGCATGCGGCCACACTTAACAAATTTGACTGCCTGGTGGGATGTCTAAAACTACAAACACAGAATTACTCTACAGAGACAGAAATTCAGATTACTAGCACCGCTCAAGGGTGTCCAGCCTTTGTGTCCCATAAGGTATACACGGTTCACGAAGCCAGTCAGGCATCCTGAAGTTTGCTCTGAACTGACATCCCCAGTGGGGTCCATCACACAATCAAACACGTGTCTCTTGTGATGCAGAAGGGACAGCGAAATTCTCAGAAAGTTGTAGGAGGCTTCTCCTGACACAGAGATTAACTGAGCCCCTTCTGCCTGCCTGTAACAGACCCCCAGGGAAGGCAGCTGTCAGGATTCTTATCACTCTTGCACAGGAACACGTTTCTGAAACACTCTCGCCTGTACATCCACTGCAAGAAGGCAGAGGGTTCTACATGCTCCACTACTATGGAGCATATATATGTAATGCATGCTTCCAGAAATGTGCATGACATCTGTTTCTGCAATGAGAAAAAGCACAGCACTGTGCTACATTTGCAGTCTGGATCCATCAGCCAGAAGAGTTGGGCTTCTACAGTCTAGCACATATACATGGCACGGTAACAGTGGTGAGTAATTCAGATTTGGCTCGTTTTTGCAACATGGTATTTTCCTAGTAGCAAAGGCAGGAGGTTGTTTGCTGAATATGGAGAACACAGATCTGCACCTCAGTGGAGAGATAATAAATAAGTCACTGCAACTTTATCAGGTTTGCTGGCGTGCACGTTCCCTTGGGCTTGCACAAGCAGGGTTTCATGCCAGGATCTGCTGCAGGTGACTTTTTCTGAGCAAGTCTCTAACACAGTGACAGCCGCCTGTAGCACCACATTGAAGCTAAGAACTTCACTGCTGAGTGTTCAGTTTCACAAGCTTGACATTATTGTAAGATAGCTTTTTCCTACACAATCTGAATTGAGAATGAACGCAGATTGTCACAGAATTTAAACTCCCTCCTTTAGTTTGTAGATGGTTCTATTTATTCTCTTTCTGTTTTTTCCTAGCTATAATGACATTTTGCAGGTCTTTTCAAAATCAGCATTTTACTTTCCTTGTCAGCAGGGATGAGGGTGAAGCACTTAAGATAAACGATTGGAACTCTGCCATCCAGGTGGACTGTCAGCATGTTAAAAAACAGATTGAAACTGGGAAGGAACTAAGTGAAAATTTATGCTCTGTTGGCTGCTTCTCATTAAGAAACATTTGCTCATGAATCTTACATTTTCAGTCTGGATTGCACTGAGTGATAAGAGCATGACATCATAGTCTTTTCTGAATTGGGAGGGTAACATCTGAAAAAAACAACTTTACAAAGAATAAAGGTTTTAGTCTTTTTTTTCAGTCTGTTTTATTTAAAAAAAAATAAATAGTCTTTTCACCAATTGTCTTTTCTTATCTTTTTTATAAGACCCAAGCCATGCCTTGGAGATAGTGCACTGAGTCCCACTGGCCTCAAAAGAACTGTCTCTTATGTGCTCCTTCAATGGATTTTGGTATCTAATTCTACATTTTTCAAGAGATTTAAGAGCTTGTGGCTTTAAGAGACTTTGGAAATCCCATCTGAATAGATCATAAGTATTTTCTTACAAGAAGGTGCTACTCACTGGCCTTATGAAAATTAAGCCTCCAGCTGGTCCTACAGATTTTTATCTATAGAGAGCAAACCCACAAAATAAACTCATTTTGAAAATGTAAACCTCTGAGTATTTTTTCTTTTGGGGACGAGGAAACCACTATTTACTTCTTTACTGATATATTCACCATTTTTTATGAAGTCATTTTCAATACGTACCAAAAGCATCTGATGTTTCTATAACTGAAAAACTGGAAGTGAAAATACTGAAGTTCAGAAGCCTTGGAGATCTGGGTTCTGTTTCCAGCTCTACTGTGACCTGGAGAGAGACCCTACAAAGGGATCCCTCTGCATGAGCCTCTCCACCTGTAAGTGACCTAACTCTTCTCCAATCTGAACAGGACCTTTAGTTCACAATCTGGAAGGTAGGGATCCATATGGCTTTACAAAGTACTGACCTGTGCCACAGTTTGCCAGTTGGTAGCATCATCCTCACTTGGATGGATTCCTTGATTCCACCTCCTCTGAACAACATAGATCACAGGCTCAATGGAAATATTGAATTTTGAAGACCACTTCACCTCCAGGTCTCCAGACTGAAGTTCTATGAATTTTAATTCTTTCCGGGGTTTCAGTGGAACACCTGTAATAGGAAAGTGCAGACAAAAATATGTGAGTAATTTACAAGATGCAATTAAAGCATATGTAGATGACGGTGTATAAAAAGTTTTTTAAAAAAGGAGACTGTTGGTCAGACAGAAGGAAGAAAGTGGCGAATGGACAGGCTGATCAGCATGGGAGTTTCAGAAGTGGTCACAGCCAAACTATTTCTGCTAACAGTAAAACTTGTTTTTAAAAAATCTTCTCTTCAAAATTATTTCTTTATTTCATTTAAAAACTAAAGGATCTGAAAGTTGCAAGCTAAAACTGATTTCACAGAAAACACTTTCCAAGTATGCTTTGATGACCCGCAGAAAGATCCCTTTCATCCCAAGCTATACCTGTTGTTCAGTTTTTCACCTGATTTGTCCTTAAACACATCTAATGACAGAATTTCCACAGCATCACATAGTAATCCATTCCAATACTTCTCTATCCTTACCATTAGAAAGCTTTCTCACTACCTTGTTTAGTCTTCTCTGCTGCATCTTAAACTCGATACTTGTCCATGATGTTCATGGATCGTGGAGAACAGATTCTTTCTTTCTTTACTCTCTGGAGGAGCCTTTATGTACCACAAGACTGTCATCATGGCTCTGAATGTTTTCTTCTTCAGTCTAATAACCATAGTGCACTCCATTTTCCTTTTAAATCAGTGTTTCTAGACCTCTGAACATTCTTGCAGTTGTCTCTGGAAACCCTCCCGTTGGCCCACAGCCCTTCTCCAGAGTCACGACTAAAACCGGACACAGACTGTGTCTGAGCTCTTACCAGTGTAGACTAGAGAAGTAGGCTAGACTAGAAGTCCTACATTAGTCTGATACACTTAAAAAAGCTGTTTGCCTTCTCCATGGCAGCATAATCTTACTGACTCACAGGCAGCTGTACTGTATGATGTGTCTCTCTCCACTCTTCCCTAAAGATCTAGGAAAGGTAATTCCAAGGCATCTCGCAACAGATGTTCTATCTAATGCATGCTGTCCAATTGTTACATTTCAGAGACAAAGATGTCTCTCTAAAGTTTTACAGTAATTTCTCATTACACGGTGACACTGAAGAACAGTTATTTCTGTTGTTTCTACTGCTGGTAACATCACCTTTTTGAAAACATCTGCAGTAGCTCGAAGGAAAAAATAACTCTTCAAATTTGGCATCTCTTGATTAAATCAACAAATCAAGCGTTAGACACATTTCTCTAGACAGACTTTAAGAACTCATATTTGAGTACGCATCATTTTGTCACTTCAGGTAATGTCACAAATAAGATTTCTATGCTGACATATAAACCTTCTTAGCAAGTTATCGTATGCACTTTAGTTATTTTGTCATTTCAGTGGGTGTCCCCGTAAGTCCGGCTGTGTGTGTTTGTTCAATAGTCTCCTACTCAGTCTGCCACATATGACCAAGTAGCAAAATTTCCTTAGGTGAACGAACCACTTCTATATTTTAAGAGATCTTCTCCTAAATCTGATTATAAAATTAGCTATAAGTAAATAAAAATTGATATTGTAGCTCTTGAAGAAACCTAAAATCAACCTGAGGAAAATCCAGTACTTAAATGTGGTTATCACAGCAGTTTAAACCCTGGATATCCTTCAACAGCCAGCAGTCTTAGTCTAATACAACGAACATCACAGAACATGTCAGTTCGCATTTCCACATTTGAAAATCCTCCTTTAATTATGATGTACAATAATCCTACAATTTGCACGTTAAGAAAACTTCCATCTGCTTTGCATTAGGGGCAGTTGGATTCACTTGATTGCAAGTATCCCAGCCTCTCCGCTGTTACGTAATTGCGTGCAGATGGAGCGCAGCAGCACACACAACCAGAGCACAGCACAAGTGCATTTTAAAATACTTTTGTAGAACCAGCACAATCAGTTTCATATCCAGATGTGTAGATCCAATCACTCTTCAATGTGCTTTTTATTATGTAAATGGTCAGCCCTTTCATCGTGCTGGAACAAATTAGTCCTCTGAAGTCTGCAATGCGTAACTGAAGAATTCACATCACTGATTGCTGTATGCATGCAATACCAGAGCCCAGGAAAAATGCTTCTAAAGGTGTGTTTCAGACGGTACATGCATCCCTGTGACATGAAAAGAATAAATGCACTCTGTTCCACCATAAGAATCTGTATCTTAGCTGTTGGTTCCCTGGGAATTCCAAAAGTTTCCATGGACAGGTTTTGTACAGTAAAAGGGTACATTCATGGCATCAGTACGATTGTAAACATAGTTGTTCGAAGACTCAGAGATTTGCACCTTTACAACTGTACACTATTTTTTAATGCAAAACTATTTTTCTTTACGCATGACAAGAGCCTTTAAACTGTGGACGGCCATCCGGCTCCAGCTATCCTATTATGATATTGTCATACCATCATACCCTTTAAATATCATAGTCTTCTTTTCACAATTTACCTTGCCCAGATCTGCAGTTTGGTCTGCTGTATGGATTGCTCCCTTACACCTTTCAGATAAAATTAGTTAGGCTGGTTTAAAGAGCATAAACCCTAAACCTTTGTTAAAAAGCGGTCCTGGAAAGTTCACACAAGTAGGTGTATCATCACAGCTGACAGACCACTAACTTCTGAACAGGAAAAAGGTGATGGGTGATTTTTTTCAGCTGTCACCAGCTGAGTGGAGAAAAACATACATGTCCTTGTCCTTACCTGGGGACGCATACATGCACATTAGACAAAGTGAACCCAATCAAGCATTTTCCATCCCTTACTCTTCCTTAGGGTTTTTTTCTGCATTTTTCAACTCTTTTACTTCTACTCTTTTACTTCTAAGCAGAGATATTGTCCCCATTTCTATCTCTGAAGTACCAAATCTACTTTAGGCACTTACCGTTATTTATAACATCATTATGTCCATATAGAAAAAAAAGAAAAGATGCAGACCATGGAGAAGGGACACTTTCTGAAATCCTTCACCAGTTGAGACAATGTAAAGGAGGTGGCAAGTGACAAATGAGTAGGAGAGAACATCTGATATCTCCAGTAAAGGGAACTAAAAATGTGAAGACTATGTAACTGATTAGTAATAATCCCAGCAGAGATGAAAAAATGCAATGATAACAGACAGTTTGAAGATTATAGCGAAAGCAAGCCGGTAAACAATTGGGATAACAAGTAACTGGACTCATTATGTTAATCCAGCAACATTTGCAATATGTGACTTTGGTGCGAGTGTACTTTCATTAACATGCTTTTAGAATTGGGCTTTAGCACGTAGTACTAGAGGACAAATCCAGGAAATAACATGGGTAATTTCTATCTGCTCTTGTAACTAATCCCCAGAGCTTGATCAACGGTGGAATTATAGAAACTTCTGTAGACTCTTAGATTCAATCTGAGTTCATTTTCTAGCTGTGAGCGCTGTCATAATGATCAGTACTAAACTTATTCACTAGATCTTAGTCATGCTTGCAGAGTTTGCTCTTCCTTAGCTACAGGAAGGTCATTTACCCCTGGAGGAAATGAATAGCAAGCTTGTTCTGTTTCTATTTGTCTTTTGTTGCAGAAAGACAGGTTGAAAACGCTAATTAGCTGAATTCGTCAGCTGAGAAGGCAGTATAGTGTTGGGCTTTCCTTCCTCTGCAAGACATATATGCTCTTACAAGCAAGCACCTCCTGCAGATATGTGATAAGATGTTAGAGAAGGTTAGTTCTGTTCCTATATAACTAGGCTGAACAGCAGCAGACTTTCCAGTGTGGAGTTATACAACCTATCATATCCTGTCATATCCTGCGTCCTCTCCAAATGCATGTCATCTTATTTCATTTGTTTGCCTGTTTGCTTGTTTGTTTTATTTTTACCTTTTCCAGCTCTTTCATTTACTGGAATGCTTTGCAGTTGTGGTATGGAGCCTGATCATGTAAATCATTACACATACAACACAAATGACAGTTTATCACTCCAGTCATTTGTCTCAAGAAGATGAAAGAAATAACTAAGTGATCCATTTTAATAATTTTCATTTTGACAGGTGTTGTGTATAGGAGTATATTAATTTCTTATAGTTTTAAAGGGTTTGCTTTGAACTACCTTGAAAGCAAGAGAATCTTCATCAGTTTTATGCTTACTCAATGTCTATGACTTCTAGATCAAATTTTCCCCATATATGTAAGTAAGTAAGACAGTGCTTCCTGATGGCCCATCCTGCACACTCGAAGACAGGATTCAAAAGTCAAAGCACATTATTTCTGACATACATTCTCAACACTAGGGACATTCAAAAAGATGCATCAACATTTCAGTTAAAGCAATGAACTTAAAAATAAAATCACCATCTCCTTCACATATTTTACCATTTTTCCATCCACAGATGGAAATAAGTCTGGATTGATTCGGACCTAAGCCTGGAGCTTAGTTCAGAGTTACGCTGATTAGGCTCTCCACAGAGAGACCACGCTATCAGAAGAATAACTGATTAATATTTATTTTTTATCACTGAAGTAAGGAGAATGAATTTCTAACAAAACATTCCGACTCTGTGGAACAAGAAAATGCCTTTCATAAAGGGTCATTGTTCTGCATTAGGAGCATATTTTCAGAATATTTCCATGTATAAGGCTTTTTTTTAATTCCAACAAATTAAAATCTGGAGTTTGTCTAAGCAAATAATTTCTTAGTCTATATATTCTTGCTGATGGATGTCAAGGAAAACCTTTTTTCCACAGAATCTCAAATCAATTAAAACATTTTGAATAAGATCATCTTACATTTAAATAATGAATTAATATATATATATGTGGATATTATAATCTTTCACTACTGTGTTCTTTCATCATTAAGATCAGCAATGCCAAATATACCACATTGATTTGTTCTTTTACAAGATTATCTCACACTTCCTATTCGGTAGTCTTACCTGCTTGGCTTATAAACATAAATGTTATTTGTGGTTAACATGACTTGAACTATTTATTGTTAAATATTTTCCTGCTGCATTCTCTCTCATCTGCATCAAATTAAGTGAGATTTCACCTAAATTGGCAAGTTTGTTCTGCTTAAGATGATTCACAATAGCCACATGTTTACATTCCACAGATTTCCAGACATGGGCTTCACAAGGGGAAAAAAACTCAGAAACTTGAGCAACATTTTTCTCTGGCGTTCCACCCTTTCAGTGTCCAGTCACATCTCTACAGGCGCCTCTCCTTTTTCTTCCCATCCATACAAACTCCTACAAAATGAAAGTCCTGGTTTTCTAGGAGACTTTATTATCGCCTGAAGTTATTAGCCCAATATGAGTACACATTAATAATCTCTACCTTTGTACAGATTTTTTGGAACTTGGCACGTATGACCGCATCCATTGGAACAGCATTTCTTCACTCCAGAACATTCACTATCAGCTTCACAGCTTTCAACACAGGCAGCTGCAAAACCACTGGCCTTCTCAGGTGCTGGGCAGTCCCCTTGCTTCACAGACAGGATGTACTTAAGGAATTCACAGCTAGTTAGGCATTCATAATTCTTCTTGGGGAAAAGAGGCTAAAGGGAAAACAAAAGAATTGTTTAAAGTTTTCAACAGGAAAAAAAAAAAAAGTTGTACGATTTCCAAGACCTCCTAAAGGAAAATTCAGATTTTCAGCTTTTGCAAGACTATCCCTGAAGATTTATATATTCAAGCCACTTCTAAAAAAGCATTCCAAGTACAGAATGATGAATTCCCTCAAGTAAGACCACCATCTTTAATGGAATAAAATTGTTTATATCTGCCAGCTTTCCCTTGTTTTCTTCACATTGGCTGGCTACAAAGTTGCTCAATGACAGATTAAAAACATTCCCAATATAAAGGGGAAGCAATGGTCAAAGAATCTTTTTTTTCCAGACTACCCCACATTCCTCCCTTTGTACTTCATAACACTTTACCCACAATGTCTGATGAAATGCCACTCTAGGTAAGTAAGTGAAATCTTCTTTCATTATACTGTTTGGACTGAGTTGGCTAAGTAAGAGAAGATTTTGCAGCATCTTTATGTTCCTGCCAACGTACTAGTAATTGTATAATTCTTCATGGAACTGGAACTAAATTTCTGATAAAATGATCAGCAGAAAATACAGATTAAAATTAGCCTTAAATATATTGATTAAAGATCAAAGTAAATGCTACTTCTTTGAGAAATAAAGTCCTAGACATATGAGAGGTTGCTTCAATGCATAGACATTTTATAGCATGTGTACTACTCAGAGGTTTGCAAGGTTCACTTAAAACTGTGTTAAAAATAGCATCTAGCACCCTGGAGAGAATATTGTGTGTGACATGGGGATTTCATCTCCTCTTTTATCTGACGCTTTATTTAGTTTGGCGCAAAAACAGCTAAAGTGATTCCCTTACAGTGATTGGTGGCACTGTAGATGGGCAACCCATGTAACGGGTTATCTATAGCTTGCCTTTCTATCTCAGAGCAACCAAAAACCTTCCACTCTGACAGATCTGATTTATAGATACCTAAGGCTACACAGGAATTATAACCCACTCTCCATCCAACTATTCATGCAACTTCTGCAACCTCCTTCCATATTCAAATGTTTTACTTTCTTATTTTTACTGTTCTCACATTTCTGGCGCAATGAGAAGGACTGCGTTATTATGGAGGCCCAGGTATTTCACTGACTATATGTCAGTTTATTCTCCAAAGCCACTGTGGTCCAAGAATGTGCCACCACGTTACGTCTCCCACCTTGTCCTACAGAACAGTCCAGAATTTTTGAATCAAGATTTTAAGGATGCATTTGGGTGTTATGGTTTAACGAACCTAAAGGCTGCCGAAATGAGCAGTCCTTATATCTCCTACTGACCCCAGTGATCCTTGGACATGCGCTCCCGCTTTTCTCCCCATTGGAATGCACCTGATCCCATGGTTAGCCAGTTAAGAAGCTAAGCCAGCAGGAAACTGAATTTATGGGCAAAAAAAGGAGTCAGGTAAACTGCCTCCTTTCCTTCTTCACACATAAGGTTCCTTTAACATTCGTACACCCAGTCAGTAGATTAGAAGTAACATACCAAGCAGGCATCTTGAGAAACACAGAGCTAAATTGTTGCTTCCAGATTTTTTACAAAATACAAAAAAATTGAAAACAGTCTCAAAGGAAAGCAGCCTTGTTTAATTCAATCAAACAATGTCTATGGAGCATACGTGAGTCAGAGAGAAAGGAAAGTGGTCCTGTGCGCTTGTGTGTGTGTGTGAATCTAATTTCAAATCCTAAAACATCACAAATTTGCAGCTACTTAATTAAAAACTTTATAGCTCCCTGAGGCATAATACGTCCTCAAGGCTTCTCCTCCTCACCCTATTTCACAGCTCATTTTTCAGTTAGCTGCTAAATGTGCTGCTCTTCATTATGGGCCTTTGAAGTTCTAAATTTAGCTTCAACCAGAAAACACTAATCAAAGAGGGATGCTCACTGTTTTTAACTACAATAGAACAGTGTTCTACAAATGTTTTCCTTTTAAACCAATTTTATACGTATTTTCACCCATATCTGGAAACACACAGCCTGAGTGAGAAGTGATATACAAGAATGACATAAATTAGATCCACTAAAACTGCTTTATTATACGACTCTAGAGTTTTGTATATAAGCAAGCAGCAATTAATCTGGGTTAAAGAACTCTTACATGAGAAATTTTTACTTTGTCTTCTAATGTAACTACATAGATCAGTAATCCAGTAATCCCTATTTACACATAGTTGGATCTAAATTTTTTTTCAGCTGAAATTAAAGCTTTTCCTAATCATCTTCATGATGCTTAAAAACATTTAAACATAAGACATGTTCTTCTACCAGAAAAAGAATGCCCACAGTGATAAGGGCATTGATTCAGTATATCAGCAAGATCAATATATCAATTAAGGTCACTTCTATTTTCTAATAGGAAAATCCTTGAATACAGTTGTATCTTTATATCGATTTATTAAAATAAAGCAACTTTCTATTGAGATAATATTTCCATTCACTGAAGAACTGCTGAATTCCTCCAACTCATCAGAGGCATCCAATAAAAGCATCTCTTTTTTTGTACTAGTTTAACTGATCTAGGTTTGCTTATTCACAAGGTTATTCTGAAACATGATTCAGAAACAGTTTTCCAAAGACTTCTTCCTGAATAATTATGTATTTTGATAGTAGTTTTCTGAACTAGGACTCCACAACCCAGCTACTCCAAGAGAGATACTATTTTAGAAATCAGATTGACTTTCATATACAGGAAAGCCATCTTTTCCAGCTACCCTGCACAAGGATTTTCACACAATGACATTTTATTTTTTAAACAAAGATACTCTTTCTTACTCATGGCCAGAAAAGATAGAAGGGCAGAAGGGCATGTGGTAGAAATAGCGTCTTACAGAAGGGATTTAACAGCACCTTGTGAGAGAAGCTGTGTAGGTGTGGCTGGATCCTGTCTTAAAACTTCAAGTTGAGATAAATGATTTTGTCAGAAAAAAAAAATCTTATTTTAAAAACTCAAACTTAATATGGCTAAATTGTTTTATGCGTATCCATTCGAATGATGGCGAATGCTGTAAAAATCCTGTGTTTGTTAGCTGTCCCCTTGAAGCTAATACTCTAAATGAAAGCGACAGCTAGAACAAAGTGAAAAAGAGTGCCCTTGAGCTGACGTACCTCACAGAAGCTTTGGCAGTGGTTTTTCTTCAGGTCCCAGGACTCTTTGCAGGGCTCCAGGCACTAGGAAGAATCAGGAGGCAGAGAAATGTCAGGAAGAGAGAGAAAGAAAGAAACAACCACAAATGACCCCATTTCTTCTCCAGTTGTTTGTTTGGCCCATAAGAAGTTAATGATAGGCTTTAGAAATCCACTTCTCATGAGGATAAGATTGTGTCATTGAGTCATGGTGTCAGAGCAAGGTCATGCCAAGCCATGGTTAGATTACAAGAAATATTTGCAGTATTTCTTACTGTACAAGGCAATTGCCTCACTTGTTTATGTGCCATCCTATTTTCCGCCTTATTGAGTCTAGGTCCTAATACCATTTAACACCGTGTCACTGGATCACAGAGACAATGTCAAAAGCACTACTCGAAACTAAAGAAAGTTAAATCATCTCCTCGCTGACCAGCCCAAAGATTATACAGGCACATTGCCTTCCCAAGCGAGAAACTATTTCACCAAGCTACGGAGTAAACTCAGCAGAGGTTTAACCACTATTCCTGTATAAATAGACAATGTTCACTGGTCTGTTAGCAAAACCACTTTATTTCAAGTACCATATTGTCATTTCTTCACCTTCAACCTCTACTGCAATGGTTATACACGGAGTTGAGATTCAAACTCTGCAAACCAGAGTCAAGCTTCACAGCAGAGCATAAGTTAAAAACACACTATTGAGAGCATTTACTGCAGCTGAAACATAAATTTAGGCTCATATTCAGAAACCTTTTATTTTCCTTTGTTACATATATGATCTAGGAAAATACGGGCATTGTTAGGAGTTAGTAACACCTACTCCTTCTTTTAATGGTGGAAAGATACTTATTGCACCAAAACCAAAGGCCTCTGACATACAATTTAGTATTTATGTAATTTGTTTCTCTTATACATACTATTAGATTGCATCCATATACATTTATGCTATTCAAAAACAAGCGTTAATACATATAGGCTGTATCTCAGCTGTCCAGCTATATCATTAATGTACTAAAAAAATTAGTGTTTTAAAAGTTAAGCATTTTTCTTACTAGCAACAAAGCCTGAAAAATGTAATAAAGCCATTAGTCACAGAGGTTACAGATTCTGGGAATGAAAAATACCACTGAAATATTGTCTCTATATGTATCTTGGTATTTTAGACTCAATTTCTAGCTCTTCAAAATTCACAATGTGCTGTATACAGAGTAATTAGAAGGATACATTATAAAATGTCACTGAAGTCAGTAAGTTTAATTAATTCCAGATTGTTGTTCCTCCTGTGGTATAGTTACTGCACATTTGAGCCCAATTCCACTGTCATGACAATTTTACAATTCTCCTAACTGTCTGATGGATTTAGCTCCAAATTACAGAGGTATAATTGGTGTAAAAATAAAATGGGCAACATTTTGATCACACTGGGACTTTGTCAGTGATCCCCAAGGCTGTCAGGATTTCCATATCCTTGCCTCCTCTGAATTCTTGCTTCACTGCTGCACAGCCACACAGAGTGCATCTAAACCAGCATACCCACAAACTTGAGATGACAACTAGGACCAAGTTCATGCTGACTGGACCACCTTCCTTGCTGGCTCTAGAGCAAAACAGTTTCCTTCTAGTGTACATAAATTTGTCTTTTTCCAGACACCTCAGCTTTCAAATAAACTCTCTGTCCTCATAAACTTTAGCCTGCCTGATTCTGTTAAACTTTATCATCCCATTTACATGTGTCACTCTGTGCTGTATCTTTTATCTGCAAAAAGTTGTGGGGTTTTTCTCATCTTTGACATGCTTTGCTATGAATGTGCATCAAGATGAGTCTACTGAAGAACATACATTTTGCAGTGCTCTGCAAGGTACTGTAGAAAAACATTTCACCCTCCACTCTGTATCTATCTGTCTCCCCCATTTTTAGTACCTCTAGCCAAGGCAAGCACCAAGTTGAAAATTCTCTCAAGAAAATAACAAGTGACGTGTAGTATTCCTCAGGAGTTGATACTGGGACCTGCGCTGCTTAACATCTTTGTCAGCAACATGGACAATGGGATTGAGTGCACCCTCAGCAAGTTTGCCGACAACACCAAACTGTGTGGCGTGGTCAACATGCTGGAGGGAAGGGATGTCAACCAGAGAGAGAGGTGGGCCTGTGCAAATCTCACAAAATTCAACAAGGCCAAGTGCAAGTGGGTGCAAGTCCTGCACGTGGGTCGGGGCAATCCCAAGTACAAATACAGGTTGGGCAGAGAATGGATCGAGAGCAGCCCTGAGGAGAAGGAGTTGGGGGTGTTGGTTGATGAGAAGCTCAACACAAGCCGGCAACATGCACTTGCAGCCCAGAGAGCCAACTGTGTCCTGGGCTGCATCAAAAGCAGTGTGTCCAGCAGATCGAGGGACGTGATTCTGCCCCTCTACTCTGGTCTTGTGAGACCCCACCTGGAGTGCTGTGTCCAGCTCTGGAGCCCTAAGCACAGGAAAGACGTGGACCTGTTGGAGCACATCCAGAGGAGGGCCACAAAGATGATCAGAGGGATGAAGCACCTCTCCTATATGGACAGGCTGAGAGAGTTGGGGTTGTTCAGCCTGGAGAAGAGAAGGCTCCGGGGAGACCTTATAGCAGCCTTCCAGTACCTAAAGGGGGCCTACAAGAAAGATGGGGAGGGACTCTTGATCAGGGAGTGGAGCAATAGGACAAAGGGTAATGGTTTTAAACTGAAGGAGAGTAGATTTAGATGGGATATCAGGAAGAAATTCTTTACTGTGAGGGTGGTGAGGCACTGGAGCAGGTGAATGCCCCATCCCTGGAAGTGTTCAAGGCCAGGCTGGATGGGGCTTTGAGCAACCTGGTCTGGTGGGAGGTGTCCCTGCCCATGGCAGGGGGGTTGGAACTAGGTGAGCTTTAAGGCCCCTTCCAACTCTAACCATTCTATGATTCTAGAAAAAAAGAATCAGGCCTTACACAGACAGTAGCTGAACGCTTTCTGGCAGCTATCGTTCCGTGTATAATAAAAATTAAAGTCAAGAAAATGAGTCAGAACTAGTGGCAATAACATCTGTTTTCTTAAATCCAAGTCTTCAGAGAATACCAAAAAAAAAGCATACATGTTAAAATTTAGAATTTGGATAATACATTTCTAATAATTTCAAGGTAACTCAGCAAAGGCCTGACCCAAAGCTCTCCCAGACCAACAGGAGTTATTTCACGGGTGTTTAGCTTAGCCTTAATGTCTGAAAGGAAAGCACACAGCATTTCTCACCAAAAAGAAGCGTTTCAAGGAAATACCTAAAACACCCGTGGGAAAACTATTCCCACCCAGCAGGTAAACACATCCAGGTTTTCTGGATTAGTGTAAATGTGTGTGCCTGTTATAAGGACACTGAAATCCTCTATCCAGGATAAGGACAAATCTAGGCCGAGCAGCAGCTTGCAGCTGGTTTGGGCTGTACTTTACGTAATAAAAAAATACCTTGCAGACACTACCACCCGCCCTCAGAAGCTAAGCTTAGGTATGTAGATGGCAGGCCACCAGCAGGCAGGAGGGCAGCAGTGCGGGAAGCGTCCTGGCAGTCCATTTTGTAGATATCACTGGTCCCTTGGAGCCACCACTGACTGCTGCCTCGGCACCGCCGTAAAGGCTCCTCTACTGCTGGGGTGGGAAGAGATATGAAAGAGAGCATTGAACCAGTCATTACGGGACGGTGGCACCCTTCAGAAGATGATGGGTGTTAATCACACTGACTTTGCTAAATTGAATCCTCCTAAAGCACCTGTTTTTTCATCTCCTGTTGTTAGATCTGGAAGCTGTAGGCTTACTTTCTTCAGCCAGACTGCTGCAGAGTTTTTATTCAGTATTAATCAATTGCATCAAAAGCCAAAAGGAGTGCTAATAGAAAGCACCCCAGCATTTGCCATCATTCAAAATTGGTGTGTGTGGGCACATACAGACTCATACACATAAGTATAAATGTATCTATTAGATACTATTATAGATCCATTAATATCCAGACTGTATAGAATTAGGAACAAGGGCAAAGTACTGTTTCATTCAAGAAATAAGGATTACCATTGCTTTAAAATATTTTGGTTTATATTTTATTTCTTTTTTTTTTAAATTTGCAGTTAATTGTCCTGTTAGAGAAGTCTTTTTTGTTCTAATTTTTAAACTATAAACAAAGCAACTATGAGATTAGCATACGATGCATGCCATTTACATTAGTTAGTAAAGGGATTTTCAAAATAGTCCACCAACACTTAGGAGATGTTGCCTTTGACCCGAATGGAAGAGAGTTATACCAACACAGCAATTCTGAAATCTAATGAATTGCAAAACATCATTTAAGCATTGAAATAAATATTTATTCAAATCCTGTATATTTATTAAATATTATATTTAAATTAAATAACTGAATATGACATATTTATAACTATTTAAACAGCAAATTATTATTTATTTCAGAGTAGAAGAGTCTACCCACAGTATATTTGTCTAATAAGGCTTGTTCCTTCACGAAAGTGGAACCAAGTCATATGCAAACTGTTGCAAAAAGAATGAAATCAAAGTGTGATAACTGGAATATAATTATTCTTTTCATCATCATTCACCATTCCAGTTGCACACATCAGAAAGGTCAGAAACTAATGATTTATGTTTACAGTATATATTTAAGTGTTTTGCTATTCTAAGGTCTTTAATTAATGGAACTTAGATGGTTTTAAAAAAAAGGAAAAAACCACCTTTCACTGTACAGTCTCCCAAGAACTTGCCATGTCATAAAGACAAGTACCTGAAAAATGCATGTCCTTACTATCAGGCACTGAGCAGAGAACATTCTTGGGGTCAGTAATTTTACCAAAGTCAAAGGAGAATATAGTGTTCATCACTCTTACAGAGAACCATATTGTGACAGATACACTTGAATATACAACTGCGCCTGAAAAGAACTGCAAGAAAAGTGATTTTCAATCTGTAGATCTTAGCACAGTGGCAGTAAACACAATGCAAAACATAAACAGGCAGCGCGAGAGAAATAACTGATTTTGAGATTTCTTTTTTAATCTACATCTGCTGTTTATCAATAGGAATAGAAATTGTTACTTTCTGTGTCTCAAAAACTGGACTGTGCGTTGTCTGAAGAACACAATTTTTTGGTTTCAGAACAGTAAATGCACAGTTGAATATTTATCCAGTCCAAATCAATTAATAGCATGCTAGCTTGGTATAACAATACTAGGTATTAGCAATATCACATCATAGAACATACTATCTTTTAAAGAGTTTGAACCACTACTTTTCTTCTTTATTATAAGAGTCATAAGGATGCGTTTAGTGAAACTATTTCTCATGATAAAACTGAGGAGACGCATCAGGAAGATTTATAATTTAAAAAATTTCGGCACATCAGTTACTAAAAAATATACTCTCCCATTAGTTCTGGATTATATTTTCCCAAAAGATCCATACACACAAAAAACAATCCTCAAATATTCTCTTCCTAGAAGATACATCTCATTTATTTAACGCCAAAGAGAAATATCAATATTTACACTACTGTTTGAATCAAAGACCAAATTAGATTGTTCAACCTGATGCATGAGTCTGATTTGGTACTTCTGCACTTAGTAGGAGATGGTCTAAGCCTAAGAGCTATACGTACAAGGAAATAATTTAGCAGAACAAGAGAATATTAATTGTGCATAAAAGTAGGTAAGAATCACAACTCGTTAACAATTTGAATTGAAACATAAAAAAAACATCTTGGGATGGGACCAATCAATTCATCTGAAGGACTTTGTCTGCCTGCTTCAGGAATGAACATAATTTTTGTCAAATCATTTTATAAAATCTATTTATACATTTGCCTCTCAGCTTCCTGTGGTAATGCATGTCCTCATAAACTTTAAGATGTGTGCTTTCTTTCTATAGATTTAAGGCAACTTACTTGAATTCTGCATATAAAAATGAAAGAAGTGTTTGGTTACAAAACTGAAGTTAGACACACTTTTTTAAAGATCCCTGTTCTATTTTTTTTTTTAATCTCCAGTTTAAATCTTTGACTGGCACTAAGGTGTGGGCTGTCTACCCACCCAGGACGCACAGGTGTGACTGTTTCATAATGTGCGTTACAAAATGAAAAGCTCAGGTAAACAGAACTACATACAGTGAGAATTTCAGGCACTTAGAGTGAGGAATCCTACAGAGACGAGTAAGCGAATCCAGAATTGTGACGCAAAAAACCCTTTTCTCATTTCCACACTGGATCATTCTCCATGCTCTCCAAAACCCATGCTTGACAGTTTGATTGATTCAGAGGCTTCATGTTGAGTAATGTTCCATGTGAGTGGTTCACTGGATCAGGGTATTGCACTCAAGCTTGTGGGCACCTTTCCTACTGACCAAGTGCACTGCAGCACTTCAGATATGAACCATTTCAGGTGCTCGTGCACCCTATCAGGTCAGGCACCCACAGTACACATCTATCTTGTTTAAAACAAACTCATCAAGGTAGAGATACACTAACTAATCAGTCTGTTCCTCAAGCCAAAAAAATCTGTGACCCCAGCGAGGAGCGTTCAACGGCAGAATCAGTACCTGTCATATTAGCTTGTAGGTTGATACATGCTGCTTAAGAAGCCTCTGAACCTTTTGTGAGATCCATTTTAAACCGAGTCAGTCTCTTGCTTCTCCGCCTCTTTGGTGTCTCAGCAGACTGAACCACTGGAGCACGAATCATCAACTTTATAGAAACTTGGTGTGACATTTTAGCTCCTAAAATTCAATTACATTTAATGTAGACTGGGAAAGGTTTCAGTATCTTTAAAACTTTGAAAGTCTAATAGGAACAACTGTGAAACGTATTCTGTTATGTAAAATAGCAGTTGCATGTGGCTACACGGAGTCACTCCTCCGTTCATGTCAAAGAGATTCTCATGAGAATTACACTAGCAATATATTTCCCCTGTAACTGAATAAACAAATGGGTTAAATGACAGAGAAAGGTTCCCTGTCTGTGTTGCCTGTTTTCCCTACTGTAGGTCAGTGAGCATCATGATTTGGTGAAAAGGAGCGATTTTGTATTCGAGGATCAAGTCTTAATTAAATTAGTTACAGTTGGGGTTATTCTGTGACATTATCATGTACACTGGGAACCCAGCTGATACTGTCTGAAAGTATTGCTAATTGTAGAGCTGGTTTTGAATGAAAGCCAGGTCTTAAGATTTTAAATGGTCACTAAAGAATGTGCTACTTGGTTAGAGTGATCTGGGTCTTTAAAATCCCTTTAAGGAGCACTTCTTAGCCTTTCTTGAAATGTATTTTTTGTTGTTCTACACTGATGACATCCTGACGTGTACTGTGATGGGGTAGCTGACAAGGAACAGGTTACTAATGTGGAATTTGTTATCATCTGCAAGTACTAATTTATTCTAATTAATAAAAGTATATATATAGAAAGAATAAGAAAAATCTTTCACTTGTAATAAACATTCGGACGGTGCATCCTTATGTTTTAGAACAGATGACCACTTTTGTATTTTCCAGAAGTCAGCTGCTCAGAAAAAAGTAACAACAAAATACCTGGTCCTGGCACTGAAACGAAGGCATTGATCTCTCTGTGGGAGATGTAGTTACAGCTACCTTAACTCTTCTGAATCCTCTTCAATTGTAAAGTAAAACAGTGCAGCACAAACCTCCAGGGTCCGACAGGAGCAAGCAGGGATTGACAGGGATAGGGAACAGAAACCACATGGCCACATTCACATTATATCACATCACACAAGGGTCTAACTGCAGTGGTTGGGATCAATCTGAGGCTAACACCCCGAAAGACTTTTCTGCTTAATTCACATGTGACTTCACCCAGAGCAATTTGGTATTAAAGTACTAAAGGTTAAGTGATGAGAATACAGCATTTTGTGTGGAGTTCTAATATCAGAAAATAAGAGGGAAGATAAGCCATGCAGCAGTGATCTTAGTCAACAGGAATGAAAGCCATATTTCCTGGCAGAACTTGCTACATCCTTTCTGAAAAGACTAGGAAAAGCTGTTTAACAAAGATCCAAGAAATATCAGTACATATCTAACAGATTTATTTTTAATAATTCTTATCTAAGAAGGATGTTGTATATAACTTGCAGGTGAAATATGGAACTTAGGACACATCATTTGCTTTAGATAATTTTCCAGGAAATAGATTCTTTCTTTTCTCACTGGTTTTGTTTGGGTTTGGTTTGTTGGGTTTTTTTAATAAAAAGATGGTAAATGGCATCTTCCAAATATATTCTAAATACAAACCTACAAAGTGAGACCTTCCTTATCTGGCACCTTGAACTGAAGTCTCGAAAGATATGAACAACCCTTATTCACCTCAAAATGGTGTTGATACTGAAATAATTTTTACAATTACATTTCAAAACCAGCAGTATACGATTTTACTTCTGATTTCTTATCCAAGCACTATGTTCTCAATTGTTTGTTGTAAATTGTTTCTGTAGATGGGATTGCCAGTGTCTTGGAACCGACCACTAAAACCTCCACTTCACCAAACCACGCAAAACACGGCTACAGTATCTTCCAATTACAAACTCTGAAGGACAAAGAAAAAAAGTAAAATATTCAAAATAATATTCAAATAAGTAAGAAAAGGACAGCATACTATTTCTCTGAAGCTGTATCTTACCGCTTAAACAGAGAGGTGGACAACCCTTGATTTCACCTTCTTTTACTCAGCCTCTTATGGTCTCAGACATACAGCTACTGAAGTTCTAGGTGCGACTGTCCTGTTACCGGCACTTTGGAGAGTGGTCTGGTCACTTGAATGGTCATTTCACGGGAAAATGAAACATTTCTGGGAAACTTTACTGGCTGCAAAGTTGAGCAGCACAGTTTAAACAGCTATAGCAAATAACTGCATTCGATGTGTATTTATTCTACTTGGGTGTGGGGGAACTAAAAGCACACACAGGGACATGTATTACTGCTCTCCACAGTTACGCAAACTTGCTAATATCAAATCAAGAGGTAAGGTAAAGGAAATATTTAGAAGTGTAATTTTTGGATATCTAATGAAAGCATCAGCTTGAAAAAATAATTTCCTTTTCTTAATTGCCTAGTTCACTTCAGTAGACAACATCAGGGATGCCAATACCACAATTTTATGTGTTAGCAATTTGATTCACTGAATGCCTATCAATACTCAAAGCAAATAAAGGAAGTCTCATGACTTAGGATCAGCATCAGTATTTCCTGGAATAGAGATAGTGAAAGGGCTAGTCATATTATATTGGTTGAGTCTGTCCAGACCTTTGCGTATACAGAGCAGCATTACAGGCTTTGTTCCTAAAGTGGAGGCTCTGTTTCAAAATTCCGGAGAAAAATGCTGTTCTGACTGCACTGATCTCTGAAAATCCATCATTTCAAATCTCCATATGCTCCAACATCCTGCATTAGAGCACCAGAAAGACCAAGAGCCTTGCCAAGAACTTCAGGTCAAATTTTGTGGAAGTCCACGTAGCCTTTGCTATGAATTCCCAGAATTAAATAGAAAGTGAAAGCTACCTGAAAAGTTGCGCATGTACTGAAAGCAAGAAGCATTTAATGTGTTGGAAATGAAGGAACTGTTTGACATGAAATATTGGGAAAGTAAATTCCTATTAAAAAAAAAAGAAGCCATCATCGCACTGTAGCAGAAACACAGCAGTTTAATCTTTGACTGAAAATAACTTTTAGCACTGACAGCTTGATATCTGTCTGTATGGCTTAGTTTTCTGGCATGTCAAACTTTGCCAGCAGAAGTGTTTGTTTGGAAGGACAGAAAAACAATCCTAGGATGCTTTTCATGTTTCTATTCTTTGTTACCAAATCAAAATCATGGCCATCGATGTCAACAGAAAACTGGCTCCCAAACATTAGCTCGTTCCAGACCAGTTCTTTTCAAAGTTTGTTTACAGGGTTTTGTACTAGAAGATGAAACTGAGACACGTACTTTCTTCCCTTTTTCCTCCCTCATAGCCTAGAGCTTAACACAGTCACCAAAAAACAACTTTGAGTTCTTATTTTGTCTGATTTTGAAAAATGGAATTGAACTTAAATCTTCTACATTCAAGATGAATCCCCTAAACTTTAAATATTTGCTGGAGCTTTCTCTCTCCTGTTGAAGCTGTTTTGTCTGGTATAAGCAATGAGTTCTTCTCTAGAGGAGAGCCTTAAATGTGAACCTCACCTTGAAGACGCATGCCCTAGCAGCATTTTCTGATCCTCATTAAGTTCTTTTGAAGTGTTTCTAATAGGTACAAATATTTTTGTTATGTCTCAGTGCAGTAGCTATTCTACTGCCGCTTCTTTGCTACAGAGATAATATTTTTCACACTTTCCTTTTTTCACATCTTTGTTTCCTCTACCAACCTACTCTGGCCTTAAAATTGTTGTTCCAATTATCCTAATTCAAACTGTTGCCTCAAAGGCAATTTTCCTATTCTTCCATCGCCTTACTTTTATGTGCTGCATCAGGTGCCAATTAGTTCTCTTTTTTCAAAACTATTTCTAGTCTTTATTCTAAATCTCCACATTCTGAGGTTTCACCTTTTAAGATATAAGCCGTAGCATTGACAAAATGCTATGAAGCAGCACGTCAAGCCTGGAGCACTAGTGTGCACACAAGATATATAGTGTTGCAAAGTGCATAAATTATTTTAAATCAAATGAAGAGTGATACAGTCTAAAAAGGTTAAGAAGCTCTCCTCTAACAGACTTCTTTCTGATAGTGATAATAGCTTTAATTGCTTAGTGCCCTCCTGTGCGATTGCTTACGTACGGAATTCTTTGGTAGTGTAGCTGCCATATTAATGAATAATGAAATGAACTACCTGAATTAAAAAACAGTAGCAGTTTTGCTTCTCTGTCTGAACTTTCTTCCTTCCAACTGCAGTCCTGCAGTGCAGTTTACCAATAAACTGATTTATCATGTTTGCATCTGTTCCACCAGTCTATCACAGATCAGTCATGCCAACTCTTTCTTTCTGCTTTTAAAGCTTCTCCAAGATCGCGTTGATAACCTACAGAGTGAGCAACATGGTAGAAACTTTCCACTTGTAAGTCCCTACTGTTTCTAGATCACTGTTCCCTGCCACCCTTTCCATGCAGATCGGGTCCAAAGGAGGTAACCTAGTAAAAATGACTAATATTTAGTGCTAACAATATGGGTCTGCAAAACGTAACAGCTTTTCCTTTCCAGATATTAAAACTGCGAATGGGCTTTCACAATGTGTTTCTAGCAGTAGCGATAGTGATCAGATGATGGATAACTTTACAGCTGCACTCAATGATTTTAAAGGTCTTTTCCAACCTAAATGATTCTGTGATTCTATGAAAAGAAACCCATCTTACATTCTACAATGTCCTTCTCAGAAACTGCCTTTTCATTTCCCAATAGTTGACTATTTGCTTTAGTTATTACATAATACTTCTAAAATAAAAGTGAGCATAAATATTTTGACATTTTATATATGCACAGAATTTTCATTTGGAAAACATGATTCTTTTAATCTCAAACAGACAAGGGAAAGCCTTTTCAAGCTGGCACTTTCCCCTCCCAATCTGTTACAAGGCAGCCTCAGATAACCACACACAGTCTTGTTATAAACACCATCTTGCTATGCAACTTAAAGTGTCTGTCAGAAAGTCAAGTTTTTTGTTGCTTTTTTATAAATGAGTTAAACTAGTACACTCTTCTGATAACAGATGACTCTCCTTATACATCACCCTGCAAATTCACACATACATTTCTGAACGAAAGAGCCGCAACTAAACGTTCTTTTTGCTTGTATCCACCACAGGACTATGGTTTTATAGACCACCTAATAATCAGAGACGACAAAAAAAAAGGGGGGCCCTCTTTGTCTACATCGTTACTTTGTTTCTCTCCCCTGGCTTTCTGTTTCCCTCCCAGCACTACCATCACCATCAGAAACGACATATTCCGCATTACTAAACAGCAAGAGCCATAGGGCTTTTCACTTCTAATTTCACGCCATAATAAAATGCAGTGGTTGTTTCACTGGGGGACCTGAAAAGCCTTCCTTTGTGAGGCTTGTCTGACGGTCAGGTTAAGTATCACACTCTGGCAGCAGGCATCTGTGCGTGCCGCTTCATGCAGTTATGGCAAGGGGGGAGGAAACAGAACTGAAAAATGAAAAGGAGTTTGTCTTGAAAAAAATATTCATCCCCTACTCTGAAGCAAGCCATTTACGTTCTATTGCTTGGCCCAAATATTTTTAAATATATCTGCTGTCTGCCTCATCGATAAACCAATCGATCTAATAATAGCAAGTCTAGAAAGTTTTCAGTGTCCTCAGAGTTACACTTGTTGCCTTAATGGAAAAATCTATTGACCTGAAGTGGGCAGATGATACAAATTTGTGTAGGTGAGAGGAAAGGAAAAGAAAAGGATCTGAAGAAATAAATCTGCATTTTTATGAATTTCAGAGTAAACAAATTCACAAAAAAAAACCCAGCGATGGTGATCAGCAATAACAAATAAATATGGTGTTTCTAAAAAGTACCAGCATCATATGTAAAAGAAACATTGCTTCGTTCTATAATAGAAGTTAAAATTGTGTTAATCCCAAGTACAACAGGAACAAAATCCCAAAATGTAACAGGAAACTCTGTTCTTAACTTAAATATATTCCCACTACACAAAGAATGTTTTTCTGTCCCATGTTTAGAAACCCTATTGTATCCATTGAATCTTTTGTAAAAAGAGATAATGTGATTCCTTTTCACAATAATATCTTCGTGTCTCTTAACATAGTCTACTGAAACACCAAAATGAGTAAAACTTTATCAGTTTACATGACAATTCATAGAATAAACACAGCTGGATAATAATGTAAAAGTTAGATAGTTTCACATATTATTTGAAAAAAAAAAAAAAAAGAAAGATTGTGATTTAAATAATACAATGTCTGAATACCGTAGAAAATCAAAAGTAAACTAAAATAGCTATCTTGTTTCAAAGGAATTTCTGTCAAAAGTTATTAAATAAATGCCTTCCCTCCTATTATTTTTCAGTGCATGCTACACATAGGCAAGAAAGCACTTAGACGCTAAATTTCTTGATAAATCTAATTGTTGTATTTTTTAGGTTATGGTTACGTGATGGGCATAAGCAAATCTAAATCTACAATGCTACCAGAAGAGGAGCAGTCCTGTACTGGGACTAGCACTCCTTTGGATGTAAATGTGCTGAAACAGGCACCTAGATGAAAAAGTGACCAATTTTAGCCAAGTAAACTTCCCCATTCAGCTCGCTCAGTAGCCTCATAAAAAGTAGCTGCCTGGGTCGGGGACGTGCACAAGAGGAAAGGAGAGAGGAGTGTGTAAGCACCTCTTTAATTGAGAGCCTGCTCTTACAGCAGCTTAAGCCAGTCATAAAACCACAGTCTAAAAAACAACTACTATCTCGTTTTCCCTCCAAGGCTGAGTAATAAAGGTTGACATTATGCTGTTGAGAGGGAAGTGGGACAAACTGGCAGCTGAGTTAATAAATAAATAGCCCTGATTAAACTATGATAGAACGTAATAAACTGTTAAATCAATCCTTGGCCTTGTGCTGGAAAAATCGAGCTGGATACGTTTTCCCTGGCAAGAGGTCTGGGCCAGTTCACTGGCCATTTCTTCTTCCAGGGCAGAAGGGAAGGCGATTCGGCTGTCCACACTGCGCCCCAGGAACACATTCTGCTTTCAGCGTTCATGAAAGCGGTAGTTCCCTCTGCAGCTCCAACAGGCATCATTGCATTACTTTACAGTGTAAATTTAGAAAGTTAATTGGGCAAGCAAAATTTTCTTTAAATATGAAATTTGGCTGGCAGATATTACTCCTACAAGGATTCTAGGATTGTCACCGAGTATGTAGCTTTTTTTTTTTTTAACTTTAGCTTGGAAGCTGAGAATTTTGATTCATTATCGACTGATTTCTAACATTATTAAAACATATTGATCCTTCCAGTCATGGACTACAATACAAAAAGCACAAGACTGATAGTAATATACGTCTAGTCATCCTAAAGTGACCTATTGTAGTGTGCAGATATTAAGACAATGAAATGGAATACAATTGTGATAAAGGTGATGCTATAGCAGAGCAAAAAATGTAAAGTGGAAATTTGGGATATGTAATGCTTCTAGTTTTCTGCCATTCATCTTAATGGGACTCTTGAGCAAGCTCTCAGAGGAATCAAAGAGAGTAAGATTACGGAAGCATGTTGGTATTAGGTCCCCAGAGAACAACTGTCTGAAAAGCAGCTCTTTGCACAGCACTCTGTATGCTGACAGATGAAATTAATAGCTTGCCTTTTTATGTAAATATATGCGAGGAAATGCACACTGGTTAATGAAGTATAGCCATAGGGTCAAACCAGAAGTCATAATTCTAGATTAAATCAGCACAGATTGCAGGTGCCCAGCAATCCCAGGAACTGACTCACTGTCATTGCTCAGAGGCATCCTAAATCTCGTGGTAACGCATATCTAGATAAGGGTACTAGAATACTAATAAGAGTACTAGTTTGGATAGAAAGCATGTACCTTTGAGCTGCTCTGTAGTTACTGTCATTGTAAACTGCAAAACCTGACAATCATGAAAAATCTTCACTGAGGGCCCTGGAGTTGGGGCAGCTCTAACTGGATGTCAATTTTTACCACTCATCTCAATACCAACAGGGTTAGGTTGGGCAGTAGTGGTATGATGGCAAGGTTGGAGGACTGTGTGCAAAAGGAAGAAAGAAAACAACGGCACTGGATGAGGGGAACAGAAAAGAGGGAGTGGGGAAAAACAGTCCTGCAAAGCTTTTCATGTGAAGTCATCTGTAAGGATCGCAGTACATCCTTGAGGGTATATTAATGTGTAATCAAATACTGCGGCTTTTCATTCAGTCAGGATGCTACCAAGTTTTCTGTTTTCTATATAGCTACCTGTTTCAATGAAATGTTTTAGGGATTTTATTTCAAGAGTTAAACTCTCCCTTGGAAACCAAACATCAGGAAAGAAAGTACATAAGGCAGCTCTACCTCTTCCCCTCCTCAGCTGGACAGGAGGAGAAAATTACAATGAAAGGCTCCTGAGTTGAGATAAGAACAGGGAGATCACTCACCAATTACCGTCACGGGTAAAACAGACTCAACTTGGGGAAATTAACATAATTTATTGCCAATCAAATCAGAGTACAGTAATGACAAAATAAAACCAAATCTTAAAACATCTTCCTCCCAGCCCTCCCTTCTTCCTATGCTCATCTTCATATCTGAATTCTCTACCTCCTCCCTCTGAGCAGCACAGTGGGACAGGCAATGGGGGTTGTGGTCAGCTCATCACATGTTGTCTCTGCCCCTCCTTCCTCCTCAGGGGGAGGACCCCTCACACTCTTCCCCTGCTCCAGCACGAAGTCCCTCCCATGGGAGACAGTCCTCCATAAACACCTCCAGAGTGGGTCCTTCCCATGGGCTGCAGTTCTTCATGAACTGCTCTAGTGTGGGTCTTTTCCACAGGGTCCAGTCCTTCAGGAGCAGACTGCTCCAGCATGGGTTCCCATGGGGTTACAAGTCCTGCCAGCAAACCTGCTCCAGCGTGAGGTCCTCTCTCCATGGGATCCTAGGTCCTGTAAGGAGCCTGCTCCAGCACAGTCTCACCATGGGGTCACAGCATCCTTTGGGCACATCCACCTGCTCCAGCATGGGATCCTCCATAGGCTGCAGGTGAATATCTGCTCCACCATTAAACTCCATGGGCTGCAGGGGAACAGCCTGCCTCGCCATGGTCTTCACCACAGGCTGCAGGGGAATCTCTGCTCTGGAGCCTAGAGCAGCTCCTCCCCCCCTTTCTTTACTGACATTGGTGTCTGCAGAGTTGTTTCTCTCACATATTCTCACTCCTCTCTCCTGGCTGCTGTGGTGCAGCGGTTTTTTTCCCCTTCTTAAATATGTTATCACAGAGGTGCTACCACCATCACTGACTGGCTCAGCCTTAGCCAGCAGTGGAACCACCTTGGAGCCAGCTGGCACTGGCTTTGTTGGACATGGGGAAAGCTTCCGGCATCTTCTCACAGAAGTTACCCCTGTAACCCCCCCCAGCTACCAAAACTTTGCCATGCAAACACAATACACGAGCCCTACTGTGGGATTCAGCTTCAGATATCTGGGCTGCATGTCTACATGCAAGACAGGGACCCAACTTCCCTTCCGCCGATGGAGATCTAGCCAATACAGTCAACGGCATGTGGAGAACCTCTCAGCGGTCCAAATACAGGTATCTCCTACAGGGTGAGATAAGTAGTTCTCTGGAGGTTATGGACTTTACTAACTGCATTCCTGTTGACAATGGAGGGAGCCTGGATACCTCCATGATGTGTAAATTGTATAGAATCCAAAATTCAGGTGTTTGAATTTCATGTTAAGTCCCACCACTGGTCAAAGTACTGTTAATTTACTTAGCATGATGGGATTGTTGTCTTAGGAAACCATTTCTTTCTCTGAACTGTAATATTCCAGAATATTCCTCAAAGTAGAATACTTCTGTAACAAGTATTTCAGGCACACATTTCTAATCTTGTGGCTGTATTATATTTCTTAAATGTAAGAACAGTCAGTCATAAAATTAGATAGCAAAGTATTCATGAAGAGACTTCTGAACAAGACATAAGATATAATCTGGTTTGTTTTGCTGCCAGTCACATTTGTTACATGAGTTCAATCATTTTTACTCTCTCAACCCAATTTGAATTTATATAATTTTCAATTGCTGTAACATTTCAAATATGTTTAGACCTATGTATGAAACCACCAAGGCACTATTTGTTGCTTATTCAAACAAACTGTCTTAGTCATTTTATACTTTCCACAGTATTTCTTTGGGCAAGTAGCTAGAGACTAATATATAAGCACCTTAGGGTAACCATCCTATATTTGTCTGAACAAATGCACAGTTGATGCTGTATAATAAAAAAACAATTCTCTCTTTTCCCTAACCTCCACAAGACAGTTAGATAAAATTTTTCTACCACCATGTAAAATTGCCACTGCCCAGCGGCAAAAGTGCTAGCATACTGAAAGTGCTTACAGAATTACTTGTAACATAAAACAGACAGATAGTCTTTATTGTAAAGCCAGTTGTTACAAGTCAAATCACAAAAACTACCCTTTTTTGGGAACAGTGAAAAATTTTTTGAATAGGGTTTTTTTATACACAACAAAATGAATAATATTTCAGGATTTGACTATTAAAAATATCTTAATAATGTCTGGCTGTGAAGAAATATAATACCTCTCTCCTGCATTTTACAGTTGCTTAATAGAAAGGCTGTAAAAGCATCTGACAAATGTATTCTTCAAGTATCCTAAAATTTGCTTACACATTCATAGAGAAATGACGTGTTTTATGGTTTAACCTCAGTTACTCAGTATCATAGGACCAATTTTGTGCTTGAATTAACATATGCAATGCTCATTAAAATCAATAGGAGCCACCCAGGCAACCAAGGAGACAGAGTTTGGCCCAAAGTGCCAAAGCATCTTAAGAATAATTTATGTATTTGGCAAAAATTCTGGAACAACATTTAGGCCAAGCCACTTACATAAACAATCTTTCCATTCATATCCTTAAAAAAGGCAACAGTAACAACAGCTGTCACAGCTTGTTGTCCAAATACACCTTTCTCTTTTTAATTTTAACCTCTTAATCTGTACCTGCATTTTTAAGAAATTAATTTGAAATGATGTCTTTTTCAGTTCTTTTCTTCTATGAATACAATTTTCCTTCAGATGTTAAAAAGTAGCTTGAAAAGGATATTCTTCTAAATTGTGGCCATTACAGTTGATTTACTTACTTCTTCCTCAGTCCTTTTATGTGTCTTTTTCTTGTTTAGTATAAATACTAAAATCCTTTCCAGGCCTGAAGATGACCAACAGAGATGGTTATATGAAGGTGCTTTAGACATTAGAGCCTTTCCAGAAAAGGGGCATCACTGGAGGCAAGGTGGACTTATCTGTGTTAGAAAATTTATACTTCTTGAGTGTATTTCAGGCTCTACCTTGGTTACTAAGGTATGTACAAAATCATTCTAGTTTAGATGAAGCTTACAGTATCATATAATGTGCTTTTAAAGATAGAGCCTATCACAGTTAACACAAATTATTCTGTGCCTGTAACAGCCCTTTTACGCCATCATAATTGCACCACTATAAGCATTTTGCTAGAGGACTATCAAAAAGCTCTACCTCTCCAATCTATACTGCCAAACTAGCTGCTGATATAGTTTTATATTCTTCTCCTCTCCTGGATCTGACAACAGCATAACTAAGGTGAGGTGTTAAGACAATTAACATATTTTTTAAAAGAGAAGAAGAATTCTAGCCAAAGATCATTATAACTCAGTTCTCGAAAAATGTCACTGTATCTCTCCAGGCACAAATCCAATCCAAGAAGTCAAAGGAAAAAAACATGCCGTCCCCATCTGTAATGCATTTTAGACTAATTTATTGCCACTAACTGTTCTCAAGTAACTGACTTGCTCTGCAAATACTATAAGCTAAAGCTTTCATTTAAGAGCTTTATTTTATTTGCTTCATGGATCGTTTTGGCACATTTTGCTATTTCCCACTGCAAAAGTACAGCTAAATTTCATATACTCTGAAAACCTCCATGTAATATCTCAGAAGAAAGAGAGAATACTCTGCAGTTTGTCATTTGCCACATTAATAATCCAAACTGCTCCGCTTACCCCCAAGAAGAACAAACACGACATTTGCTATATGAATCTCCAGAAGTTATTTCCTTCATGAAAGCATTTTACTGATTTTCCTAAATGACACACCACCTTACGGTCAGATTTGCCTTTAAAAAAGAAGTAGAAATGTAGCTTTAAAAGTATCGCTTTGACTACTACAACATAATATACAGTATAGAAGATAAGGACATTTGACGTTTGAAACAGTGACTTGAAAACATAAAGAAAGCAGAAGCAGACTAAACAGTGGCATCTACTTCCCAAATTTACATAAGGAACACTCCCATGAGTCCAAAATACTCACAGTCCTCTCACTATATGCTTGATGGTGTCTACATCCTAAAGCTTTTCAGGATGTTTTTTTGTTTTGTCCTCACACCCAGTTATGCCGGTTCCTTACAAAAGCTTTATTCAACTTTATGCAGATTACACACAAGACAAGACCCATTGTGGGCTTTACCTTCCAGTGCACTGCCTGCTTGTAGAGCCATTCAAACCCAGCACAAATCAAGTGATACAAAACAGAACAGTAGTGTTTTCCAACTCATTGGATCCAGTTTGGAAATTAGAGATGGTGTCTTTACAAAGCAATCGGTGAAGGTTAAGTGAGAGGCATACAAACGTATTAGTCAAGATGTAGTTGAGAAAAGGCATCCTCCCCCACTGCTATTAAGTAAAGTACTGCAAGTGAGAGGATACTCAAGCTGAATTGTGTTTTATAATAACGGAGAGCACTTTTGCAGAGATGAGCAGGTGAGGCTCCAAGAACAGCATAAACCAAATCAACTATAGGCAGACGACCTGGTTCTGCCCTCCCTCTCTGTCTGGGCTGCCCATTGTGTTTACTCTTTTGCACTTCAACTGAAAAAGTGAACACACTTTTAGGGTGTCAATCCTGAAAACTCTCCCTTTGCTCATCTCCTCCACCCCAAGAAGTTTTCAGCCGGACATGTGAGCTGACCTTGTTCACCGCAAAGTCAACATAAGGTAGTGGGAGAAAACAAGTAGCCGGCGGAAAGGAAGACTGCCTCTTGCCACGTCAACCGATATATAAAACAGCCTTATGGCCAGCCCACCCCAAAACATATTCTGTTTTGAAATTTTCCTTTTTCCTCATGCATTTACTAAACTGAGAAAACTTTTGGATTTTAAAGTGACCACCAAATAAACCTTTTTTTTTCTTCTACTTCTGCATTTTAAGATGTGAACTGTTCCCATGATCCCAAAGAAAGGAGTATTGCATTCTAAATTAATAATGCCTTTTTTGCATGTTCAAGGTCTCATATATAGAGACATAAATTTGAGCGTCAGAAAACACACTCATAAAGAAGATCGTTATGTCAACGTGCTGCTCTATGGCTGGTCTAGTGACCAAATTCTCACACTGAAATTAAAATTCCGTCATTAAATCATCTTTGATAGAGAAAATTTGCTACTAATTCAGGCAGAAAGCTTATACACTTTTGGGCTGGACAATAATATTTGCAATCATATTCTGACCTTCTTACTTCACTGTCAAACTGGCACAGGTGTTAAGAAGCCTTAAAGGAACAAGTTATGGGAGTTGAAGAATTTACCAGGTTGCAATTCTGGGCTCCCAGCTGCCTGCAGCAAGCATTCCCAGATCTCATACGGGGGTATGATACGCAAGAGCATACTGCCTTTGTCTGTTCCCACTCTAGAATGTCTCACCTCCTAACCCAACTACACATTCTTTTCTCTGGATCTTCACAAGAGACTTGGGTGCACGCAGTTTTTTTGCAGTGTCTATTCTGGGGAAATTCTCCTTAAAAAAGCTCAGGGGCTTCTCAAGTGCTTCTCAGCAACATGAAGAATCCAGGCTGGAGGAGCGAGATAAGTATTTCTTACTTTTCCTGAAACTAGCATTTTGGTAGATAGTAAAAATGTAAATGAACAGATCTTTATCAAACCCTGAAAAGCTTAAAATGCAAAACATCAAGACATAATACTAGCTAAATTAATAATAATGAAAAATAATCAGAGGAAGGGGAAGGAATTGCATTCTGAAAATTCTGTCATAAGAAATAAGATTCGTAAAACTGAAAACAATAATCACAAGTAGCCAGTACAGCTTCAAAGTCAACTGAAATCAACGATACCTTTGCATTTACTTCAGCAGGCTTTCAATAGGACTGTAATTGCTTTAATTGAGTCTTGAAAGATAACCCGTGATCATATCATGTACATTATCATAATAGATAGCTGAAAACTCAGAATGTTAATCACAAAAGGCCTTTTTCCTCACTTGTTTACCATCTCTGTAGTTTGAATGAATGCATTTTTGTAAATATTTATTCAAGTTCATTTTTTTTTCACCATTATCTTCTAAACTAAGACTTTTACATTGTTCAAACAAATTTATGTATTTCTGTTTACTCAAGGTGTGAAACAGCTTGCCTTCCAAATAAAAGTTACAATTCTGTCCTACCATTTCCTTCCAGTGTAACTCATTTTTCATTTTATCAATGAAAAATTAGCAGGTTGTTGTTTCCAAAGTTGAGCATGTTTTCAGTGCAATGTTAAAACGTGAAACATTTAAAACTTTGTTTACTGAACTTCATCAAATTTATAGAAGTAAACATTGCATGCAAATGTTTACATGTTGTTGTAAAAATGTCTATGATCTGTCCTAGTAGTTGTTGCCTATCACTTTGAAGGAGCAGTAAAATTATTGTACAGGATTTCGCAGCAAAACTTGTCTCCTCAAGCTTTTCTACAAAACAGAAAACATTAATTTCTACACAACCTTGCAACTGTATCAGTTTCCTAGAGCTTTTTATCAGTTTCAAAAATGTTGTGTCTAATTACTAACTTTGTTAAACTTGATAGTAACTTCATTTGCATGGCTCATAGGTGTTGCAGTCACGCATTTATAATAAAGAATTGTTCAAAGAAAATGTGTGCAGCTCAAACTACAGTTCTTAATTGTTAAAGCAGATCCAAATTAGCATTCGCAACCTGCATCTCCCTAACAACAGGCTTTCAAGCTGAAAGCAATTTGTAATTCAAAAAGGATTTTGGTCAATAGATTCTGAGCATGCAAAACATGTTTGGCACTTAAGAATTCCAAGACCTGTTGAAAACGTATGAGTTTACATTTTCTTGTTTCCTGTTATTTTTCAGTGAAACATTATAAAATGGGTGTATGATTGGATAAAAATTGGAATTATTCCCAGACATTCAATTTAGACAAGGTTTATTGCTAATATCTGATGAAATCTTAATCTATATTTACAACAGCTCTTTACTTTGACTCCAAATGATGTAATGTCCTTATGGTTTAATAAACAGGAAAAGATGTTGAGAAAAATAATCTCTTTTGTAAATTTGAAACACATCAGCCGCCTCTTCAAAATGTTTGTCTGTGCATATGTATGGATTATAAGTATAGCTGCTGCAATATGTTTACTCTAATAACCCATGCAGAAAAAATCAGGCTGATTCATTGATTAATTATATAGTTAAGTTGTGTGCAACATCTAATACTGAATGCGCATAGATTACATCCAATTACATTTTTATGAGAATTTATGGTACATAACAAGTCATGAGATTTAAAAAAAATAAACAGTACTTTCCTGTTACAAAAATAGAAAAGCACATACACAACAGTTTATATTTTCCCGTATTTGGTTGTCTTTGGAAGTCTGAAATGCGTACACATGATATGATGGAAGTAATAAATGGTATTAGTATTTCTGCACTGCACCGCACTTTTATTTATAAGAGTGCTGAAGAAACTTCTGAAATAGTTTTCCCATAATTTAAAATGTGATTTCCCCTATGCGGTCTGTTCATGACTTGGGCAATATATGCCTGCCTTTTATTTGCACTGGAGAAGAGGAACGGAGAAGAACAAAATAATAGACTTCTCAAACCTATTACACAGAAGAGTTGCTCACCATTTTGGCCATCACTTTAAGTCTTCTCTCCCTCCCCTCTTCCCCTCAAGCCTACCCCTCTAGCTTGATGCCCTCATCTGACATACCTCCACACCTATCAACTTCTGCAGCTGTATCTGGCCAGTTGGAAGGGCTTGCTAACAAGATTTATGTGGTGAAGGGAATGTAACATTTTAAGGCAACAGAACCATGCTGCAACAAGGAAAATGTATGCCTATATACAGACATGATTATGTCTACAAAGACACTCTGTATTCTTAGAGAAGAGCACTGATTCCAAATGGGGAACAAGACTCCAGAAAATTGGAGGAAGACCACCTCCTGCACAGCTCCCAGATAAAGTACTTTGCCCTGAAGAGTAGAAGTGTTCCAAATAAGTTCCTGATCACGTTGAAACAGATTCAAGTATTATCTCAGGCATGAGAACAAATAAATGTAACATCCTAGTCCGCTGGGGATTTAGGACAAAGCAAGAACTTCTCCCTGAAACCTTAAAGCTGTAACTATACTTTTTTTGTGCATCAGGGGGCACTCAGGTTTCATCTGTGTTTTTATTTCGTATTTGTCATCTTGCATATTTTTGTTAGATAGGCCACCAGTGGTGTGATAAGTCAGCCTGTTGAGTGAAAAAACATGGGAAATCACGTAAAGGAATTCTGAAGTCCATTTTAGTAAAAATTCTCTGAGATTGAAACAACATTTATATCAATTTCACTTCTTACTTTCTGAGCCACACAATATGTTCTGCACATTGTCATGATTTTAGGAGACATGCCATCTAGGAAAAAGCAAGACCCACAGATCAAAGACTTGGCTGACAACTTTGTAGATCATTTCATTATGTAACCACTCTTCCACCCTACCCCCAAAAACAAAAGAGCTGCTACAGATGACTTCTGATAGCAACTTTTTCCTCATTGTAGTTTTAAGACACACTAGAACGATTGACAGCTTACAGAATGTCCAGCCAGACATGTATTTCTTTCAAATAAAATTACAAGTATGATCATTATGGGTTTATCCAAATGCTTCGTCCATCCCCATGCCCCACACATATAAAAAAGTTAGCTGTGATTGTTTCCCACACACAGCTGATATATTAGATGCTTCGGTACGAAATTATTCAATCAGAACATGAAACTAAATTTGTCTCAGACTCACCCTTACATATGGTGAGGTCTCTTACATATGATTTAAATAAGAAAATTAAAGTCAGTTTTTTACTGAAGCTGAAAAAAAATACAGAAGAGCAACATAAAAGAGTAGAAAAGTTTTACTGTCACAGTATAAGAGAAGGTAAAGCATTTGATTTCCTATGAACCAGATTATTATCTTTTATATTCCAGGTCACAATATAGGAAATAAATGATTACACTTTCATAACATTTCACATCTCTGTCATCGAACTTCAATCACCATCACTAAAAAGACTGAAATGATTTACACAGCAGCATAAGACAGCTTTACCCAAAGAACCAGAGAGAATAAGTGGGTAGAGGAGGGAATGAGACGTGAATTTTCAGGTTTGTTTCTGCATATAAACACAGAGAAATATTGGTGTGATAGATAAATGCATTAGCTTGATGTTTCTGAAGCTTTTTGAGAGGTTCGTTTTGTGGCTATACTGTTTTGATGGTCATATCACAAACGGTGTTGTATTTACAAACTGAGAGCTGATGAAGGTTTTGGTTGCTCTGCCGCCCTCATACTGACTGCTCCTCAGAAAAGACTCCAGAAAAGGACACGTGTTCCGTGCTCATCTTCCTCACCTAACAAACCCCCATCTTAGTATTTACCAGCATTAACGTTTATGAATTCTGTTGATACAGAAACTAGAATTCATCTCTCCCTTTCTTTCTTCCTGTCTTTGGGACAAATGTTGAGGTGCTGCACTCTAACCATCCTGGGCTATGCTAGCATTAGCTCTGAAAGCTCATCAGCATAAACCTGATTATAGTAAAGCACAAAGTGTAATGGTTACATGCAAATTTCGATTTCCAAATGTATGTAACAAGAAATGTATATAACAAGAAATGTATATAACAAAATAGGGATTCCTGATTAGGGATTGACAATAGATTTAAGTTCTGAATTCCCCCATAGCATTGCAAATACCTTTTCCTACATTTCATATTAGCTCTGCGTACAACACTTGCTTTAACAAGGAACTCTAAGGTAGTATGACTTCAAACGTTAATACATATACATAACAGATCCTGTGCTTAACCCTGTGTAATAACTTCTGAACATTTCTGGAAAGACCAAGCTGTGCCCAGTAGGATAGCAAATGGAGGTGCAAGAAGTAGGGAAAATACTACGTGGGCCACCTATTTACTTATTATTTTCCTGCTCCACTACAACAATTGTTATCACAAGACATTGTGTGTATCAGTACACCGCTAAGAGTTGACTCTCTATTGTTAGCCAGACCAGTATACATTAATAAAGTTAAAATATTTCATCAACCATTATTATCTTTAGAGGACACTAATGTAAAACAATCTATTAGAGTAGTTTCTCATGTGTAAGAATAATCAAGCTCTTTATCTATTTATCTGTGGTGCTGGAAATAGAGCTGAAGTGTGGCAGAATTATTTCACACCTATCGGTCTATCACGGTGTCAGTTATCATACAAAAGAAATGAAAAATATCAGAATTAAGCCAAAATGTAAGTCAAGCCAAAGGGAACATATATTACATTATGACACATTGACTATTTCATAAATATCCCAGTAAAGCTTCCACTTTGGCAAAGCCATTTATACTAATACAGTCTAATCCTTTTCCTACTTAACACAAAGAAATGTAATCAACACATAGTTATATAACTAGAAGAATCTGTGAACAGGGTTCATGATTTCCTTGGTAGAGAACATAATGAGTCCTTTTCATCGTCGTGTTATTTACTACACTTTCTTTGTTGTACTGAGATCAGATGTCATGAAAAATGATTATAGAATTCAGTGGTACTATCCAAGCAGATACTAGCGACCAGGCACCCTGGTCCTGAATGTGTATCCTGAAAAAAACTTCCCTAAGTTGTTCTTAATTGGAAAAAAAAAGCAACATAAAACTGGAATTAAAATTTCACAAGAAAGCAAGCCTCTCCTCCATCAGAGTTGCCCTTGGTTGCTATTCTCTTTATGTGTCACGTACTCATATTTCTTTCTTCCCCATCTCTCATCATTGATTTATATAATATAACACTTAGATTTGAGTTGGTGCAGACACCTAGCAAAGACATGGGACAGCAAATGTTTCCTTTTTTCACTGAAATACTTCATTCTACAAAGACAGCTGTAGGAGACAAGTAATGTTTTAATTTCAAACACTATTACAGCTTTCTTCTCAAGAAAAAATTCAGTTCGTAGATAAACCCCTGTATGTAATGCCAAACGTGGAATGGAATTATTTTTCAGTACAACAGCAGATCTAGTGATATCTGTGAGCTTTATTAATCCAGAAAAACTATGTCCAACAAAGTCCATGGGAGGTAAATACCATTCTGTTTTACAGATGGGGAAGTTAAAGAAGAGAGAGCGAGCGCAGGATTTGCCAAGACTACTTAAAGTATATCAGCAATAAGAACATGTGTCTCTCAACTCCATCTAAATCAAAAGAATCTTGCTCCTACCTGAGATACAGTCACCTATAAGAAATTCACCATTTAAAATCACTTTCTATCCCTGGATGACAGCATAGATACCCCCAAGCCTTCAGTACTATGTTCAGATTTTTCTGTGGTGATCCCCATATCCCACCTCTGACTTCTGTTGTGCTCCCTTCACGCCAGAGAACACTGCACCCTGAGATTTCTTCAGGCAGGTGGCTCTGTGATTATTTTCAGTCAAAAATGAGGCTGGTTAGCAAAAACTGTAAATTTTTCCATCTTAGCTTGTTTTGACTGAAGCAGGTTCACTCACTAGAGTAGCAGAGTGGAGAAGCAGTAATCACCGGGATGCTATGGAGGGGGAAGAAGTGATAAACTGCTGGGGACAATATAGTACCACTTCAGTGGTACTATAAGAACCCAAAAAAGTGTAGTACACGAACCAGAATCTGAAGCCCAGCTTGAAGGAAATATGCATATAGTGTTAGCCAGAGAAGCTACCTAGTTAGCAACGGACTAACCTGAACTCTGAACAATCGTTATATGAATGCTCACAGTGGGAAAGCCCAAACAACTGAACTTGAAGAACAGTAAGAGCAGAGAGGATGAAGGTAAATTACACGTTCCAAAGGAGAGGAGAGAAAGGGGTTGATTTAATTCTCATCCACTGACTTACAGCAGCCTGATTTCTCACTCTCACCAGCAATAAGAGTGAATGAAAATCAAAAAAACCAAGGAAACTATTTAGCCAGTTAGCTAGTGTACCAAATTAAACACTGGCACAACTCTATTTAATGACAATATGGTCATATCACAACTCATTTTAGAATAATGTGTATTTTCTTCTGTATTCCTCTTATAATTGTGAATTACACAAGAAGTACAAGCAGTGTCTCCCTTGTGAATAAAGTCAGCTGTAATTATAAAGTGACCGTATAACCATCAGTCCTAGGTGCAATACTGCTCAGTGATGAAGACTGCTAAAAATTTAGCAATGATACTTTCTTGCAGCTCAAAAGACAGCCTGTGCAAGCCTAAAATTAGCACATACCCCTCCTCCAAAGCATTTTATCTGTTCCTTTAAAAAAATTCACATCAACTTGAATGTGAATTAAATGCTGCTTCTCTTCTTTTTCCTCTTTTAAACAAAATCTACATTTCAAAGGAAACAGACAATTTTATGTTGGATAATGAAGACAGTATCTGACAACTCTTCCTTTTGTGTTTCATGTTTCATATCTCCTTTTTTCTTCATCTTAAGACACCTGGTTTGGCTGGTAAGAAACGCATTGTCCAAGGAAGCACATATTACAAACAATTTTTTCTTAGTATATAACTTAACGATGAGACCTACATCTATACCACAGAATACATGAAGTTGGAAATGACCTCTGAAGGTCATCTAGTCCAACCTCTCTGCTCAAAGCAGAGTCAAAATAAAGGATCACAAGTCAGCAGGAGAGCACCTGGAGTGCAGCACAAAGACATTCCAGCCACTCCAGCCAGTAAGTCAGCTTCATCGGGGACCTGACTAAAATGACTCTATGCAAACGCACGCAGCACAGGGAACAAACATGAGGAGTTAGAGACGCGTGCGCACCTGCAGGACTGTGATCTTATTGGCATCACAGAGACATGGGGAGATGGCTCCTATGACTGGAGTGTTGGAATGGAAGGATACAGGCTCTTTCGGAAGGACAGGCAGGGAGACAAGGAGGAGGTGTCACCCTTTATGTCAATCACCAGCTGGGGTGCATGGAGCTCTGCCTGGGGATGGATGAGGAGCCGACTGAGAGCTTCTGGGTCAGGATTAAAGGGAGGGCAGGTGTTGTTACAGTGGGAGATTGCTACAGGGCACCTGACCGGAAAGACCGAGTGGATGAGGCCCACTATAGACAGACAGGAGCAGCCTCATGTTCACAAGCCCTTGTCCTCAACCTGAACGAGCCCTGGACTTCAACCACCCCAGTATCTGTTGGAGGGACAACACAGCAAGGCATAAGCAATCCAGGAGGTTCCTGGAAGGCATTGATGATAACTTCCTTCTCCAAGTGATAGAGAAGCCAATGAGAAGAGGTGCCATGATGGACATTGTTCTCACCAACAAGGAAGGGCTGGTGGAGACTGTGAAGCTCAAGGGAAGCCTTGGCTGCAGTGACCATGAAATGGTGGAGTTCAGGATCCTTAGGGCAGACAAAATAAAACACAAAAAGGAAGCCTGCAGAGGAGATGGTAGAAGCAAGGACAGCTAGCCTAGGAAGAATACAGAGAAATTGTCTGAGCAGCCAGGGGTCAGGTTAGGAAAGCTAAAGCTCTCATAGAATTGACTCTGCCAGGGACGTCAAAGGCAACAATAAGCTTTCTTCTAGAGGTAAATCAGTGTTGAAAGGAAGACTAGGGAAAATGTGGGATCTCTCCGGAAGGAAACAGGAGACCAGGTTACCCAGGATATGGAGAAGGCTGAGGTACTCAACGACTTCTTTGCCTTGGTCTTCACCAGCAGGTGCTTTAGCCATGCTGCCCAAGTTGCAGAAGGGAAAGACAGAAATTGGGAGAATGAAGAACCACCCACTATAGGAGAATCATAGAATTCTCATAGTTGGAAAGGACCTTTGAGATCATCAAGTCAAACCATACACACACAAAAAAAACCCTACAATGTCTGCCACTAGAGCATGCCCTGAAGTGCCACATCTAGATGTTTCTTAAATACCTCTAGGGATGGTGACTCAACCACCCCCCTGGGCAGGCTGTTCCAGTGCCTCACCACTCTTTCAGTAAGGTAAGGTTACGGAAACCTTACTAACCTTCAGACCATTTCCTCTGGTCCTGTCATTATTCACCTGGGAGAAGAGGCCAACACCCACCTCTCTCCAACCTCCTTTCAGGTAGTTGTAGAGGGCAATGAGGTCTCCCCTCAGCCTCCTCTCCTCCAAGCTAAACATGCCCAGCTCCCTCAGCCTCTCCTCATATGACCTGGTCTCCAGACCCCTCACCAGCCTGGTAGCTCTCCTCTGGACACGCTCCAGCACTTCACTGTCCCTCTTGTACAGAGGGGCCCAGAACTGAACACAGGACTCGAGGTGAGGCCTCACCAGTGCCGAGTACAGAGGCACGATCACTTCCCTACTCCTGCTGGCCACGCTATTCCTGAATACAACCCAGAATGCTGTTGGCCTTCTTGGCCACCTGGGCACACCGCTGGCTCATGTTAAGCTGGCCGTCCACCAGCACCCCCAGGTCCTTTTCTGCTGGGCAGCTTTCCAGCCACTCTTCCCCAAGCCTGTAGCGTTGCTTGGGGTTGTTGTGACAAAAATGCAGGACCCGGCACTTGGCCTTGTTGAACCTCATACAGTTGGCCTTGGCCCATTGATCCAGCCTGTCCAGGTCCCTCTGTAGAGCCTTCCTACCAAGCAGATCAACTCTCCCACCTAGTTTGGTGTCATTTGCAAATTTACTGAGGGTGCACTCAATCCCCTCATCCAGATCATTGATAAAGATATTAAACAAAACTGGCCCCAAAACTGAGCCCTGAGGGACACCACTGGTGACCGGCCACCAAGAGGATTTCACCCCATTAATCACAACTCCCTGGGCACGGCCATCCAGCCAGTTTTTTACCCAGTGAAGAGTACACTTGTCTATGCCATGATTTGCCAGCTTCTCCAGGAGAATGCTGTGGGGGACAGTGTCAAAGGAGATCAAGTTTGAGACCATTTAAGGAACCTGAAGGTGCACAAATCCATGGGATCTGATGAGATTCATCTACAGGTCCAGAGGGAACTGGCGGAGGAAGTTGCTACGCCACTATCCATCATATTTGAGAATTCATGCCAGTCCAGTGAAGTTCCCACTGACTGGAAAAGGGGAAACCATAACCTTCATTGTTAAAAAGGGAAAAACGGAAGACTGGGGGAACTACAGGCCAGTCAGTCTCACCTCTGTGCCTGGTAAGATCATGGAGCAGATCCCCCTGGAAACTCTGCTAAGGCACATGGAAAATAAGGAGGTGATTGGTGACAGTCAACAGGGCTTCACTAAAGGCAAATCGTGTCTTTCTCTCCAATTTAGAGACAAATGCTTTGCACAAGTCCAGGTAGATGATGTCAGTAGCTCTTCCCTTATCCACCAATGCTGTGAACCCATTGTAGAAGGCCACCAAACTTCAGAAAGAAATTTTTCACTATAAGGGTGGCGAGGCACTGCAACAGGTTGCCCAGAGAAGTTCTGGAGGCCTCTTCCCTGGAAGTGTTCAAGGCCAGGCTGGAGGGGGCTCTAAGTAACCTGGTCCAGTGGGAGGTGTTCCTGCCCATGGCAGGGGGGTTGGAACTTGATGATCTTTAAAGTCCCTCCCAACCCAAACTATTCTGTGATTCGGTGAAAGTAAGTTTCTCAATATACAGAGAGAGAAAAGGGTGTTGCTGTTATATTTTTTTTTATACTGCAGCAGCAGGCCCATGCTCTAGTTACATTAGGATCCTATGTAACTATACACACAAAAGCTCTGGAAGAAATAATTTTGTGGCCTGACAAGTTTCCCATACAAGTAAAAATGATTCAATAAATGACTACACAATATAAAGAATAAAGGTAACTACAATGACCAATATGCTCAGCCTTCACAGAATATCTATGTTACCATAATCTTTTGAATAGAAGCAACACTAGAGAGAAATTAAATGATACTGTCATAACAAGCTACATAACTGCAGCATTTTAAGGGCTGGTCAAGTATACATTGTGGGTGTGCTTCAGTGTGGGTATGCTTGGGCACAGGCACTACTTGAGGGTGGACTTCAGACATGAACTAGCTACCAGACAAAAAGATAACTAAAAAATACTATGGCTTTAGTATTTCTTTTTCTTGCAACTTCCAACATATCAGTCACTAACAGAGATTTAATCTATTTTATAAATACTGACATGAAGTTTAGTATGATCCCAGTATTTTAGACAGACATAATCCTTCAGTAAGATACAGTTTACAGTAGATGCAGACAGACACTTTATCTAGACGTTCTTGTAAATACTACTCTGTAGGTTCTAGGAGTTCAGGCTGTAATCATCTGTACAGATTTCTGCACCAACAAGGAAAAGCAAATCCTGAAGTCATATGAAGTGTTGTAAGCAGAGCACCACTGTTTAGCTTCAGAATTACACTGAATTACATCTGCAATGACGATACTGCAAGTTCAATGAACTTCAGTGCTGTTCCTCACCCACACTGACACTTTCAGAGAAAATGACACTGACTTCCCTGGGCACTGGATGTTAGTGAAAAACAAAATAGAGAAAGCATGTACAAGTGTCTCTCAATTGGGGCCCAAGTGGAGAAATTTATGATGGACAATCACAAATGTTCTGCAACAGATTTCTAGCTTTCCACTGGAACCTCTCACCACACAGTCTCTTTTTAAGTGCCTAAAAAAACATGTCTCTCAAAGTATCCTGATAGTTGTCATTATTTTGGAAGCCTGGTTATGTTCAAGAGCAAACATGGCCATTTTGGATATAAGCTTGACTGACCATATTCCAAAAATATGTACTGTAAACCAAAAATTAAAATCAGGATGACTCTTAAACTAGATTTCAACCAGAAAAAAAAAGTTTTAAAATATCATTTAATGTTAAATAAACAAACAGACAAAAAGCTCACAAGAACCAAAGTATTCACCAAGATGAACAGCTCATCTTCACCGTTTCCATAGCTCAAAGAGAGTCAGCAGTGCCAAACAAATTTCGGCATAACTGCGTCAAGCCACAGTTTTCTCAGTGTGGCATAGCTTATACTCCCTGATAGTGCAAAAGTAACATTTTGTGAAGCAGCAAAAACAGGAACAGATATAGACAAATTTAAACCTGCACTTAGATCCAACTAAAACTTACAGTTTTCAAACAAAAATTCTTCCCAAATTCTTTGCTTATGGAGGGAAGGATGTCTCTACTTATCTGAATGGACTAGTGGACCCCAGGGAAGGCAGATAAGTTTTCCCAGGGAAATTACGTTTCAGGATGGAAGCTGAAAGATGAGGTGAGATGATGTGTAGGAGAGCTGGAAGCAGAAGATGCTAAATGTTTGTGTTTCTTTTCTGCCTTTTCATGGCAACTCCCTCTAATAATCAAAGGCACATCCTTGTAAATGCTAGCAAAAGTCACAACAAAGGTTAAGCCTAATCCACATATTTGAAGAATCAAAATGCTCTCCAAGCACATAGCACTTTAAAAACAGAGTTTAAGCAAGTCAAATTTCAAAAGCAAAATAAATGAGCATATTTGAAAATTGTGCATTTCTGCATAGGTAGATACTGGTTTACATAGACAATGCAGCAGAAATAACAAGTAAAAATGTTATACCTCTCCCAGACACCAGTTTTTACCTTATGTTATTTTTAAAAACCCAGATATGGGAAAAGACAACTAGACTTGAAATATGGATTCTGTATAAAACCTGACATTTCCCTACCCAAGGTGGTTCAATAAAAACCTCCAAGGCCAGGCACAAAGAATTAATATGTGTGTGTTTTTGTAGCTGTCTCCTGCAACTTCCAAATAGAAAAATCACTGCAAGTTTGGAGCTCAGTCAAAAAATCTTCAACTTGAAGGAAGTTATTGCTGGCAGAAGACTTTATATCACTACAGTGTCTTGACTTACTTACACTGAAATTTTGACTGGGTACAAAGTAAGGAAAGCCCTAGGAAACTGCTATGTTGGATTTGTCCTGTGGGAGCTGTGACCAAGTAAAGGTCTCTGGATTCGGGTCTCAAAAAAAGCCTCCTTAGCCAGGCAACTGAATGTCATTGCCAACATCAATTCATCTGCTTCAGTGAGAAAAAAAAATATTTATTTTCAAATATATATAGATACATAGATACATACTGTATTGCTAATCAACAAGAATTATTTTCTCAGTTGTTAAATGAATGGGTTCAGAGCATAGAAACATGTAAAAAACACAGAATAGTTTCAGTGCTTTCAGTAAAAGTCGAAAATTCTGCTATTAAAACAGATTCAGATAATTAACGTCTTGAAAATACATCATGGTATCTTACATAATATCTAGTCAAAAACCTTCATATCCCACATAAAGGCTGACTAAGGGGGTCAGGCTGGTATGTATACATTTGGATTGAAACTCCCATTCATAGTTTTACAATTTTCTTTCATACACATTTCCAACATATTTTTACTATTTCTCTCTCCATAAACCAAGTATCACTGATGCACTTGCCATATATCCTGCAGTTAGAATATAACTGGAATAATAATTTAAAAAAAAAAACCTTTCTGAGAGATCCAACTGCATGTCATAGTGTTCTGTATTAAAAGGCCCAGGAAAAAGGAAAGGACCTGTTAAGATTCTCATCCTTTAAAAGAAACGAAAAGAACTGCAAAAGAAGAAAACAACAGAAGGGTGTCTCTTCATGTGTTTTTCCTTAAATTAGTGTTAGGGAATGTTGGGGGGGCAGTTTCTTCCCCCCCCCCCCCTTTTCCCCCTTACCACTCTCCCTTGCTCTTTCTTTGTTTTTCCTTCCTCTGTGGGAGAATGCTATTATACATTAAAAATGTCTTTTCAGTAATTTGTCATCTGCTTTGAAATCATTCCTTTCAATATAACCTTTTGTTAAAATCAGGCAGAAGAACACGTCCCTTTTCTGCAGAAAGGCACAAATTAAAATTCTACCTCATACACAGTGGATGGGCAAATTCTACTGACAAATTGCATTACATGAGCATTAATACTTATAGTTGGAAGATGAACATATTTGACATACTTAGATCATTCTTTGTGGTGTAAAAATTTGAACTAGTGTACATTATCACTTTCGTATTCTTAAACTTAGATTGAGTATCTCAAGATCCTCCTAAAATGGATATCACTTGACAAATGTTAAACTTTGTACTTTTACAAACTATTCTTACCTACTCATACTGTGTGTACTAAAAGGGAGAAAGCAAAAAATGTATTTTGAAGCGTATGTTGACTTAGAACATAAAATCTTGTCTTCTTTTCACCTACGCCAACGTCACCTCTGAAGTGGCAATGCTATCATAACCCTTATTTCCAATCAATTTCATATTACTTGAAGTCCTGCATAAACACAGACTTCAAGGTTGGACTTTTATGACTGCCCTATATATTTCAGTAAGTCTTAAGGAAGTTCACAAACCCACTTCTTTACAGAAAAATGTCCCTCTGCTTTTAGTGGTCAGATATTTAAACTACCTCTCGTGTCCTGAAGTGCAGAGACCATGCTGCTAATGCCTATATTTGTGCATATAAATCTCTCATCTGTCAATCCAGTTCCCCATGAATAGTCTATTTAGGTTGGGTTTAAAGCAGTGGGAAGTCGACCTACACGAGAGAGTTCTCTTGTAAAATGACCGGAGGTCAGTGTTATTATCTCTGTAGGCTACCAATGGTGCATTTGTTCCACCCTGTGTATGAGTCATTCATTTATAATAAGCTCCGCTGCTCTTTGAAAGTGCTGGGAGGGATGGGTACAGAAGCTTATCTTCTGTCAATTGGCTAAAGCATAAGAAGACTCAAAAAAGAGATGTCCTCAGTATTTAACTGTTCAACTAGAAGATGATTAACTTTGTTATAAATAAATCAGAGGACTTACATCCAAATCCCAGTAAAAGTATGCTATAATCACACTTTCTATTCAGACTGCCACTTTGTTGTATGTTTCCTTCATTTTTGAAGTTCTCATTGTTTATAAATACCTACTGAAGATGTGTACTGCCATTAGCAACTTCCCATTAAAAGCAAAAGTAGTTATAAAAGCCAGCTAAAGCAATTAGATTAAAGTACAACTACATTATCAAGATGTGATTTTTATATCCCAGTGTTTATCTTTCATGCATAAAATTTAAATAATCCAAATAAAACAAGCTCAATATTCAACTGAAAGTAAATTATGTACAGATTTAGATTCAGATTTTCCAGAGAGCCTACAGGAGTTAGATGCAAAACCCCCATATGGTTTGAACACTGTGGAACATTTCTCTTCTATAGGTTTCTTGAGGGAGTGAGAGAGGAAGGTGAAAGGAAAACACAATAAAACAAAACCATTTCAGAATTCCTGCAATCACTGACATTTGTAAATGGCTGTGGAATTCATGCAAAAAAATTATTCTCCTACTCAACATATTTGTACAACACGTTTACACACTAGCTTAATTCAAAGTTATTTATAAATTATAATACAGAAGCATTATTTGAATGTTTCATACGCTCTTCTTATGATGTACTCTTGTCAATCTTGGAATCCCTTAGACAATTTAGCTGCTGTTATTTTTTCCTAACTTATTCCATTCCCCTGAGGCCTCTCCTTAAAAGCCTTTCCACCTGTTCTCTTTATAAGATGTGGCATTTTTAGATGGTAGACCATAGAACTGAAGAGAAGTTAGTTAAGGCTTTCTTAATACAAGAGACAAAGGTGTCACGACAGATAAATTTCTGTGGCTTTGTCTTGAAAAGATACAGAACAATACAACTTGGCAGCTTGACAATTCTTCCAGGCTTTGTTTACTGTTCTTGCAACATTCACAGTAAATGAGATCACCAATCAGACAAGGTCAGAATATCATGCTATCCAAATGCTGGATAAAATACAGCAGAGAGCATGCAAAGCGAATGTCATACATCATCACCGAGGAGCTCAGATTACTGTAGGCATACAGGACCATGCATCAGTAGTACTTGGATTCGATGCAACATTTACTACTTTGACAGAACATGCCAAAATAACTGCATATCTAATTTATTTAAATAAGAAAATATTTTTACTTCCTTTAATAATATTCTGGAGCCTTGAACAGAAAGTGTAATCATTTTTTTAAGCACAATTGCAGATGCTACAAAAAAGGTGGGTTTTTTTCCATTGCACAATAAAACACTTCTGAAACCTATTCATATCCTTTCCAGGTTATATGATGTCTACTTTCAATTCAAGTACCAAATGTGGGGTCATTTGCAAAGCTGAAACAGTAGAATAGAAACATGGGGCGGAAAGGTCAAAATAGGCCTGACATCTTTACAGGCCTGTCTTCTCACTGACAGATTTCCCAAAACACACTGTGCTTCTTGTTAAGCAAGTGTCACAAGTTTCTTTATTGTCTTCTTCCAAGGTGTTAAACAGCTCTGTACTGTTTGATAACCTGTCATCACCCAACAAATGTTAGTAATAAAGAAAAAATGCACTAGCTTTCCATGACAGCCCTATAAAACATACTCAAGGGCTTTTCCCTAAATTCACCATTTGATAAAACTACAATAAAAAGTACAACTGTATTGAGGTATTTCAGCCTTTCCCCAGAATATAAAGCAAAAACCAAACTGTAATGCACTTAAAATGTCACTGTGAACTAAAAGATCAATCAAGTACAAGCACAAAACACACTTACCCAACACGCATCTGTTTGAACTGAGCTGATCTACCCAGAAAATTGTGACAACTCAGGGGGAAAAAAAGCCCTTCAAATTGTTATGATATAAGCTCTTCTTTTTTTTAATTCCATGATGAACATCTTCATGTTTTTTTAATAAAAGGTAAGCTAGAGAAGTAAAACCACAGCTTATTTTCTACCAAGGAGAAGATTTTGCAGGCAGATGGCAGAAGCGCAACAAGTCTCCACTAGAAGGATCCTGCTGGTAGGGCAGGAACAATCCCCACCATTTTTCAGCAAAGATATAGGTATGTGATCTACTTACACTACAATGCTGCCTGTTCACTGCTCCTTCACCACCCCACTGCCCTCTTACTATTTCTTTTACAGAATACCAGCAATGTCTTTAACATTTTGATACGGTCTGCCAAAAGTAGAAGTTTAAATAGTCATTAAGTGCGTCATACACTTCACAAACACTTTTAAATCAGTATTACATCTGACGATCTTTCTACCACTGAAGCAGTAAAAAGGGGGAAGAAGAGCTGAATTTCTAATTAATTCTATCTTCCCATATTAGTAATTAAAAACATTCATCTATATGAATAGTGTTTGCAAATCTATTTTGCTGTTGATGTTGTCGACATAAAAAAAAATTAAAAGGAAATCTTTAAAGAACTGCATATACATACACCACTTCCTTACAATAACTACTTTCAAGTGCATTACAAAATTAATTTGCATAATGTTGGACCCAGGAATAATGAGGAATAATGAGGACAAATAAGTCTTTCCCTGAAGATGATGATGACCTACTTACTTGCCATTTAAGGAATTAAATTCTTCTTTCTGCAAGACTTTCAAACCCTTATTAAACCTAAGAAATATGAAAATCAGATGATTTCCCCTACAGCCAGATATTACTTTGAATGAAGTACATATTGTGATTTTATGCACCACTATTATCCTTTAACAAAAAATATATTTCCACACAATAAAGCTACATTAGTTTAGTTCTCTTGGTTTCAGTTTATTTAATGGTAAGAGTAGAAATTAAAAGGAAAAAACAAGGCAAGAAAGCTACCAATCAAATGTCTTCTTTTTTTAAAACACTAATTTGTAATTCAAATGTATTACGTAACCATGGATTAATTTTAAAATATTCCGTTATGAAACCAAAAGATTTAATTCATCTTTTGAAGAAAATGAGCGATTAAAAGGTGATTATTTTCTGTATCATGACCCCACCAAAAAACGTAGGTCACAATTATCGTAGGAGTTGTGTGTGATGACGCAAATTGAAAGATAACTTTGGGGGAGGAAATTGTGCAGCAGGAACAGCTGAACTCTAAAGAAACAAAATACTTCTGTCATGCAGATACCTTCAATAATAAATAATGGCAGGAAAATAGAACCCCAAATAATATATGAGCAGAACAGATCTCCAGCAGAAAGATGTTAGAGGTTTTCTCTGAGACACTGGTGGTTTTTAAGAAATATTTGCTAAGACAATGATCTTCCAAGGTGGCAAAGACAGGTTTGGTAATGTTTTCATTTATTTGAATACTTACTCATCATCAGCTCTCTGTGTCTCGGTGCTTCTTTACGGCTACAACTCCTAACCTTCCAAAAATCTCACCCAAAAAACTCCAGTTCCCTCCCTTGCTCATAACGCTGTAAGAGTTTTATACCTGCCACCCAGTGAGTGAATAATGATACCTTCAGATATCACTCAACAGTGTGGTACGGAAACAAAAAAAAATTAGCAACCGTAGCCAGACTGATCTCTGCCTGCTGGGTCTGACCATACCTCCCATGAGCACTCCTGCCACCCAGAAGCAAGCACAGTTAGTTCTCCTCCCAACAACAGCTGCATGGACCAGGCCGGGGACGTGTTCAGGGCTCTGGATTGTATTCTCAGGCCAAACTGAAAGAATTACAGACATTAGGAAGACCAATACATCAGAATCCACGTGATGCTAAAGCCTGATTCAAGTGGATGTAAGTTGAAAACAATGATAAAGCGGCAACTACTATTTAACCAATATCTTCATTGTTTAGTATGGCTAACAGGGTGTTCCCATTTACATAAAACAAAAAGAAGTCTCTTTCCCTCCCAAAGGAGTTTAAAATTCAGTCAGTAACAATATAGCTAAACATTTCACATAAACCACAAAATTGGAGGTATATCATTCCTAATATATAACTGCTTTAAAAATTGATTCTGCCTTCCTAACTCTGGAAAATTCCTACTATCTTCAGTTCAAAACAAGTGCCGTAACTGAACTTTTCTTGCTCATGCCCTGATTTATTGTGAATATTTAGATTTAATATATTTTGGATAAAACAATATCACATCTGTGAGAAAAAAACATAGGCACCTGTTTTCTCTATCCAAAGTCAGAGGTTGCAAACTCTGACATTTGTTGGAAACCACAGGTTTTACATCTTAAAGCAAACACAACCTTCGATATTCTGGGGTAAAGATCCTTGTTCATAACTCAGTCTCCTGGTTCACACTCCAAAGGGAAAATCCCTCTCCAGAATTCATTACGGCAATCCTTTCATTCCTAAGTGCATCTGCTGAAAACGTATTCCTGAAAAAGGAAATCCCTTTTATGCCTACACTCACCAGCATCAAAATAATACAACGTTGCATAGTTATCTTTTGTCTTCTTTCATTTCAGTGTAGTGGACCCTGCTGGTATTCTTGCATGGGGAACTCCTTAGGTTGAACGTGAATCCAAAATACCTCTTCACATTTCCCATATACATTAAATACATATGTCAACACTTGAGAAACATGGCTATGATTTTCCCCTTCAATTTACACCCCATGTAACTGTTCACTTATATAAAATGAGGATGCAAACCAGTTTTAAATTAGAGTGCAAGAGGTAGCCTTTAGACCCAATTGCAGATACATAAGTGACTTCAGAAAGATTAAGGTACTGGAAAACAGGCCTGAGTTTTCCTGTCATTACCTCAGTTTTGGGGAATTATATCTGTATAGTTCTATGCTACCTCTGTGTGCTTAAATTCCTCAGACCATTAAAACAGCTAAAAACATTTTATTTGGCTAAAATCAGAATGCATGTTTGTTATCCATATAGTAGGTGTGATTGTTATGGAAGAACTGTCAAAAACAGTTACCTTTTTGACCTGTTAAGCTGAGGTTATACCCCGAACTGACTTTAAGCAGAACTTTCTAAGGAAACCCAATGAGGGGGATCTGCTTAAAATCCATGGCACAAACACAGCTCCTTAACAATGCACCGTCTCAGAAACATTTCTGTCTGTTGTGCACAGAGAGTTATTCCAATATACAGACAGTGCTAAAAAGCCATTAACTCTTTAATGCCTGATTAAATATCACACAGTGCTACAAAACCTCCAATTTCTGTTTTATGACAGACTATGTTCTGTGCCCAAATTACTTCCGAATTCTTTGCAGGCACTCAAAAGTGGAAAACAGTCATAGCTTCCACTTCCAGCTCAATGCTTTCCTTACAACTCAATGAGCACGTGGAAAAAGGGCGCTTACATCCTTGTCTGTGTGTCTCAAAGACACTTGCCTTGCTCTCAGCACAGTATCCTCATCTACCTAAGCATATTTTTATACCTCCTTCAATGTTATAGTAATCAAGAAACTCCAAGATAGGTCACTTGAAAAAGCACAATCTTGCCCTGTGGATGGATATAAAGCTTGTTTAAAGTCAGTATTCCTTACTTCAGTGGGTTTTGAATAATGCCCTGGGTCTAATCAAGCAAAACTCCCTTTAAAGTCAAGGCTAAGATACAGACATGCACGGTTTCCAGGCTCTGTCCCTTTACAGTACCTTGAATATATTTTATTACTACATTAAAGGTCAATGCAAGTACATTTTGTCTTTGCCACTTAACTAGAGCTATATTTGATCTAACTCTGCAGTTGTCTCCCACAAGAGGAGAAAAGGACCATACGTTTAAACAGACTATTACAGCCTGTTTTGCATCAAGAATTAATTAGGTTAATGAAATGTAATTTAATAAGACAAAATTAAGATTCTGATCTCAACTGAAAAGTTATAAACTTTGTACAGATTCTCTGACTTATGGGAACCATTAAAATTCCTGAATAGTAATTCATGGAGCTGAGCTTAGGGAACTAAGGTTATATTTGGGAAATCAAAATCTCAAATACACTTCCATGTTACATATTTCCCTCTGCATATAGAACACAAAGTTATTGTAAGATGAGAAAAAAAAATACGTACAAGGTTTGAGCAAAGTGAGTGGTGAGACCTGGGAAAACTCTAAAGATTTGAAAAGACAAATCTGTTGCTTGCTTTCAAATAGTTTTACGGCTAATTTTCTTTAGTCTTAGTAGTACTGTCTGACCAGTGTTGCTCCATTGATGATTGGCCTTCTGCTAGATGTTACTTAATCAACTGCTTTCTAGATGACAAAAATTTACAGTTGATTAGGCTGCATAGCTCCGTTGCTATTTCAAAGTTTCTAGGAAGGGATTATTTTTGTGCTCAAATACCTCTAAATAAAGGGTTCTGCAGTCTGAATATCCCTGGATTCTGAACAGTGTTCACTGAAGCAGATAAAGCTAAGTTAAAGAAGCATTTAGTGCTTCAGCATGCCAGCTTCAATAAATATCTGTCGGGTATGTGTATATGTGTGTGCACGCCCACGCACGCATTTCTCCCTTTAGCTGCAGTGTACGTCTGTATATAGTGTAGAGTATGCAGACTTAAGGTTTAAAGCCAGCCTTTGCATTTTTGAGACCAGAGTTGAGACTGCTATGCTATTATCCTCAAAGCCAGTGTTGGCACAACTCAGTCATTAATGACAATTTTGTGTCCTTTCTCCGTGAAAGAGGGCTACTTAATCTTTGGCTGGTTATGCTCAGCATCGGCTCAGTTTGTTCAGTATTCAGTAGTTCAAATTTCAAACAGCACAGTGATCAGACTCGCTTACTTCAACTAGTAAAATCATCCAGAAAAGCAAGCTCCAAAAGACTCAACCGTTTCTATAAGCCCACAATGAAGATCAACGAGAAATGCAGCAGAATTCTGGGGCACAGGGACAGTTAACCAGTATGATTCTTTCCTCCCTACCTATCACAAGGGCTCTAGCAGTGGGGCTTTAGCAGAAGAAAAACGATCACACAAAATGGCCACAAAAATGACCAGAGGGATGGATCACCTATCCTATTAAGAAAGGCTGAGAGAGTTGGGGTTGTTCAGCCTGGAGAAGAGAAGGCTCCAGGGAGACCTTATTGCAGCCTTTCAGTACTTAAAGGAGACTTGTAAGAAAGATGGGGACAAACTTTTTAGCAGGGCCTGCTGCAGTAGGACAAGGGGTAATGGTTTTAAACTAAAAGAGGATAGGTTCAGACTAGATATAAGGAAGACATCTTTTACAATGAGGGTGGTGAGACACTGGAACAGGTTACGTAGAGAGGTGGTAGATGTCCCATCTTTAGAAACATTCCAGGTCAGGCTGGACAGGGCTCCGAGCAACCTGATCTAGTTGAAGATGTCCCTGCTCATTGCAGGGGGGGTTGAACTAGATAACCTTTAAAAGTTCCTTCCAACCCAAACCATCTATGATTCTATGAAAAATGAAAATAACTTGATTCTAACCATTTGTCCAAAAGACAGAAAGTTATCAGCAGGACCATTCAGAGTGACGGCCAACCACAACAACTTCCATCAAGGCCTGAGGCCTGTTCTTCAAGGCAAAAACATTTCAGTTGAACAAACCAATAAACAGTAAGAACTGAGAAACAAAAACTAGTGTCTGGCAAAGGAGGTATTCTTTATGTTTCACAGTACCACCCAAAAATAAGTAATAGTGCCTAAGTAAGTTTTTTCTAGCAGCAGGTTATTCCACACCTGCAAGTTTACTTACCTATGGAGAATCTAGCTGGTAACACAGTATTAGACTGGAAGGATGACTGATGTGAACCAACAAAGCAACTGTGAAGAATACGAACTTTCTTTATTTCCACTTATTTCAGTGTCCCATGTTCTAATACAACTGGTTTTTTGACACCCAAAAAATAAAACTTGATATTTACAAATACAGAGCAATACATCAGAGGATCACAAAGTACTGTAAACACTGTTTGGATTTTAACTCTGTTTATTTGTGAGTTCTCAAAGTCCTTGGAGAACAAAGGGATTCCTGTCATCACAGCACATTTATACAGTAATACTTTTGTATAAACATAAACACTGAATCACAAAGTTCTTTCTTCTATTTACCCAAACACAAATATCCAGAAACTTGAGTCAACCTATTTCTTAGGTTGCAGCTTAAATCATCTAACCACTATGGTTCTCTCAGCCCCCCTACCATTTTATAGATGAACATAAGAAACAAATCAAATCATCCATAAGGATGTAAGCAATCAGTATTACATCTGCCTTCTTGTTTCTTATATGCCTAGGATTATTTTATCTATTTAGCACACCAATAATCTGACCAATTCTTATGTGCTCTATTCCAATAAACGGGTTTGCCTTATCCTTTACTAGATGAAAGAAAAACACTCTGCCCAGCAGACCAAGATAGAAATTTTTATTCATTCTTTCTTTTTAGATAAAAATCAAAACATCCATTATCTCTCCCTCTTATGGGTGGTACTTAAATCATGACAGATTGACAACACCAGGAACCACCATTCCTCTTAAATTTTACAAAGCTATGCTTATCCTGCTGTAGCTTTCTTGTGTAAATAACAGTGGCTCAACATACTTTCCAGCAGAGATGTGAGTTTCCAGGCTAAGAAACCTGGAATGTTCCAGCTACTTCAGGCTAATGATCTCTCAAATGCACACTAATATGTTTGATAAAAGTCTCCCAGCATGTGTGCAGAGAATGCTTACCATAAGAATGACAGTACTGTGGGCAGGGCAAATCGCTGACACCATTTCAGACTGAGTTAGATGCTGGAGGCACAAATTAAAACTGTGAGCTTTCATTTCAGTGGGCTTTGACAGATGGAAGAGTGCATCAAATCTCTAATTGTTTAAACCATTAACTCATCTTTCCACCTGCATTATCTTTGGAAAGAGCTCAGCTGGAAGCCTGAAACAATTGCTAACAGACTGAATTCAGGAGTGTGTATTATTCTGAAAAGAAATCAGAGTTGTCTTTTTGAAACAGTCTGTTTATTTGGCTGCAACATTTGTAAACTTACTTATCTTTATTTTCACATTTTCCTCTCAGTTCTGAAAACACAAAAAATAGCCTTTCAGCCTTTCTGCAGAATCAATCAATCAGGAACCACTGCCTTGGCTGCTGGGAACACGAAAGTTATATTGCAATTCACAGTACATTATGATGATCCCCATTTATCTCCAGTCCTTGTAAATGCCACTGCACATACAGCTCTATATTATGCCTGCTGGTCTTTTGACTTTCAGTTGCTTACCAAACAAAAAACTTGTGTAAGGAGCTGTAAAAAAAAAAAAAAACAAAAACCAAAAACCTCTACTTCAAAAAGTCTCTTGAAATGCCTTTCCCAGTCATTTTGCACACACACACCCCCGCCCCTAAACTGGCATCAATGTAAGGCAGTTTGTCATTTCATGTTACTCTCACTATAACATTCAACTCTTACTGTTGTTTTTATAGGGAAGCACCTGTTATGTGCTCAGCACTTCCAAGTACTTGAGAAGAATGGCCTCAGAATTATGGCACTCACACTGTAAAAGCTGACTGGCAAAATGGAGCAGGAACAGCAAACGCTAAACATTTACATACAGTTTAGCAGGACTCGCTGCTAATAAAACACCAGAAGACAGTGGGATTTTAAGGACACAACAGGAGCTTTGTGAATGACAGTAGGCAGGAGTCATTTTGGGCTTAGAAAAAATAAGTACAAAAGAAGAAAACATAGGGCTACAAACACGATTAAGGGACTGGAGCATCTGCCATACACAGAGAGGCTGACAGAGTTGTGACTCTTCAGCCTGGAGAGAATAAGGCTCAGAGGGATCTTTTCCATGTTTATAAATACCTGATAGAAGGCAATGAAGAGGAGGGAGCCAGGCTCTTAACAGTCATGCCCACTGACCAGACAAGTGGCAATGGGCAGAAATTAAAACAAAGAAACAAACAGGAAATATAAAAACTTTTTTACTGTGCAAGTGGTCAAACGCAGGAACAGGTTGCCCACAGAGGTTGTGGTCTTCATCTGTGGAGATACTCAAAACCTGACTGGACATGGTCCTGGACAACCCGCTCTAGCTGACTCTGCTTGAGTAAGGGGGTTGCACTAGAATATTTCAAGAGAGCCCTTTCAACCTAACCAATTCACTGATTCTTTGGTAGATTTCCAAGAAACACATAGATGGGCATATTGAATAGTGACAGTAGTGGAGAGAAAGAAGCAAAATACTGCATAAAGATTTTCAGATGATAAGTTAAGGAAAGGAAAGGTTTTAAACAAGAACTAGGTAAAGATTTGGAGGTTAAATCCAATAGCAAATGTGAAGTTATTGGGGGAATTCAAAACACAACATAAAACAATTTATTGCCATTGTACAAAAATAGTAAACCTCCAGTGCAACATTGCTATCTTTGAAGCATTTGAGTCATCCTTGCAAAAATCTTTCATTGGGCCAGACTCTAATATTAGTCTTTCACAAATCAAGTAGTACCTTGACCCACACAGCTGTTAGTGGGAGGCTGATCAACAACTCTAATGGTTACTGTAATTCTTTAGTGAAATTTTAGTGGAATTCTTCAAGTGGATTACATAAAGGGGAAGTCACTGGTCAAAGTAAACAAGAGGAATGAAACAGACCCTTCACCTGCGTGCAGTCAGTATATGTATATAGTCAGTGGGTTAATATGCATAAGAAAAAAATTCAGTTGTGAAAATGGGTGGATGTTTTCTGCTTTTCTCCTGAACCCACTAAGGAAACTGTATTTCATTTTAAGAAGCAATATAATGAAATTGCCAGGTAACAACATCTGTACGTAGGATAAAGACAAGAATACTATTCTCTACCCTTATGAACATCAGGAGTTTTAAGTAAAGATGTGTAAGATCAGCTCTGGAAAACACAAATCTAATAACAAGTGTATCTGGGCAAAATTCTTCTCTCAACATTGAACACGCGCCTCTACTCAGAATTTCTCATTAATGTCAATGAGAATTACACTTTCAGATAGAGCTAGAATCCATACAGATTTCATTCTGTGACTTTTATTTATAAAATCTCTCTTAGAGAAGAAAAAGGAAAAAATGTTCTGAGACCTATCACTTTAACAAATGATAAACAAATCCCTAACAAAAAGTGTCACAAATGCTTCTCAACAGCAGAAGTAGATATTTCGTTTTAGACACTCTGTATATCCAACCAACAGTATTTCAAACACTGACCTATCCTACCCTTCCCTCCCTAGCAGCTGACATTACACTCAAAAATAAAAAGATGAAGTTTCTTTCTACATGTCGTCATTTAGAGGTGACTTTTCCAGTATCAATGAGGGCTACAAATGTATACCAAAGCCAATGCACTACCTGTGTTGAGAACAAGTTGAATTCTTTACACTGAAATAACAGATTATATTATTATATGTTATGTAAGTACAAAACATTAAAGACGCTATTTCTTCATTTATATAACCCATACCTCAGAATGCTTTAAGTTAATTACTTAGGTAAGTCAGAGTATGAGATACCATCACAGAAAATATGACTAATAGCAGGGGGAAACGGAGGATTCAGCCCCAACTAGATTTTAAATTGCATACCTATCCATGTAACCCATGTCAAAATATTATTTTATTTATTCTTGTTTTTAAAAACAGCCTATGGATGATAGGCATGAAAATATTTTTAATTGCAACATAAAACCCAAACACTTTGCTATGATGCAAGACTTAGGTCCAAATTGCATAAACATACTGGATCTATCTGATTCCAGTTTTAACTGTCTTCCCCCACTTTGCAGAGCTTCTATTTTACATTTCTCTGCTGGGACAGCTGTTGGCAACAGGAGCTAGATTTTTAGGTAGTTATGTACGTGGAAGTAACAAAGAGAGTGTCTACTTGTCTGGTTCTCTCCCCAGACAAGCTTTTGACCAATGTGGTGTCCAGGAATGGAGATGACTGAGATCCAGGTGCTGGTCCAATGACTGTGTGTGAAGAAATACTGAGCCCAGCCCAACCCAGCCCGTTTTTGCAGCTCCCCACTTTGCAGCTCCACTTTCTCATGCTGTTGTTTATGAGCCCACTTTCGCATTACTCAGCAAGTCTGACAGGATGACAGTAATCTACTGATAAAGTAAAAGAAAATAAATGCTAAATTTTAACTCTCATTATCTAGATGAAATCTGAATGGAACCTGAGGACATAAAGTAAGTTCTACAACATGTAACAGCAATCCTAAAGCTCTGATTTCTAAAGAAAAAGTCACCAAATTTTCAAGACTCAGCTTCATGCTTAATACAGTAAAGATTAAAAGAACCAATTTCAGAACCAAATCCAAGTAACTTGATTAACATTCACTGCTTTTATTAACATATGAACAGAACACACAGATGTTGTCACATAAAACTACATTAGCTTGTGTGTACAATAATTCTCAAGTATTATTTTAATTCTAATCAACAGTAGCAAAAACTTTTCTCCTGGATAAACTGTAGAAAAATGCTTGACCTTAAAATAAAAATAAAAAACCTTCAATGACACAGTATATTTTTTAGGGACTATAAGAAATTGAAAAATACCAGATAGCCTCTGTAGTTAGAGGTCTTAAAAAAAAAAAAAAAGTATTTGTTCCATTCAATTTCTAATAAAAATCCTTATTCTTCTGAGACCATGAGATTTTTTTTTTAAAAAAAGAAAACCAAATACCCACCATAAAATACCATTAAGAAGAAAGAACAGAGTCAAAAAGAGCAAAACACAAGAAAAAAAGAAAGACAAGCCTGTAAAATAACATGAATGGCATAAGCTCAAACAAAACAACAGAACTATGGACAAAGACAGACGAAAAAATGTTGGTTACAAATCTATTTTCAAAGAAATTCCCAACAAACTTCACTAACTACAGTGCCAATTTTACCTCAATACACATATTCACAGTGGAAGCCAACCAGCAATTTATAGGATCCCAAGAAAGCCCTCAGTCTGCTTCGACTCTGTACAAGCAGAAAAGTAGGAGTGCTTGATGGCAGTGAATAAATAACCACCAAAAATAACAATTTATTTAATGATCCTATAATTTTCCTAATTATAATAGAGTATTTTTAACATATTGAAATTACCCATCTCATTTCAAAACAGGGCAAGATCTTACTAAATTAAATTACATATAAAATCATTGGTGCATATTTTGCTGCTCACAGTCATGTGGTTGTGACTTGCTCCATTAAAATAATACAAATAAAAATAAAGAGCCATTTGGGATGTAGGTAGCAATCTACAACTGTTCCTGTGCAAGCTACAACCATTTTAGTGCATTAGATTCGCACGTCTGAAAAATCAGTTCTCAAAGGTATTCATCTTCAAACTAACAGTTGTTGTCTATGCTTGTATTAGAGGGTAATGTTATAATAGCTTGAATTAACTTTAGAGATACTTCACTAACTAAACAAACTTGAACAATATCTTATCAACAGTTCTCTTCAACTACTATTGGGAGGGATTCCATGGGAAGATTCAGAGCTAGCAAGTGCTGGGAACTTTTCAAGAACGCTCTCCTAGAAGCACAAAAACAGTTCAACCCCTATAAAAAGCAAGAGAAGTAGGCAGACCACGAGACCACCTTGTCTTAAGTGTGAGCTTCTGAGTCTGCTCAAAACCAAGAGAAGCATATGAGAGATGGAAAAGCAGACAAAATACCTGTCGAGAACTACAAGGGCATTACCAGGGCATACAGAAATGCAGACAGAAAAGCAAAAGCTCAGCTTGAGTTGAAATTGGCCAGAGTTATCAAAAACTACAAGAAAATGTTCTTCAGGTACATAAACAACAAGCAGAAACAGAAGGAAAATACTGGCCTGCTGTTTAACAGAAGAGGTGAATTAGTCACCAACAATACTGAAAAGGCAGAGGTTCTCAATGCTTTCTTCATATCTGTCATTACCAGCACTGTTGGGCCCCAGGCCCTGGGAACAAAACTCCAGCTTGATGCAAACACAGACCCACCATCAGTGAAGGAAGAGTTGGTATGTAAACTATTACAGGAGCTTGACCCCTACAAATCAATGTGTCCTGATGTTATTCATGCGAGGGTGTTAAGAGAGCTGGCTGACATCATTGCAGGGCAGCTCTCCATAATCTTTGGGAAGTCATGGAGATTGGGAGACATCCCAGAACACTGGAGGAGACTAATGTTACCACCACCTACAAGAAGGGCCTAAAGGAGGACCTGCTCTGTTGATGTGGGGCAAGCGGTGGACATTGTCTACCTGAATTTCTCCAAGGCTTTCAACAGGGTTCCCCACAGCTTCCTCCTAGAGAAACTGATGCATTTCTGTCTAGACAAGTGGTCTGTGCGGTGGGTGGGGAACTGGCTGACAGGCCCCACCCAGAGGGTGGTGGTAAATAGCTCCCTTTCAAACTGGCAACCTGTCACAAGTGGGGCCTCCCCAGGGATTGATCCTGGGCCCAACACTGTTTAATATCTTCATAAGTGATCAGGATGATGGCATCAAGTGTACCGTGACAAAGTTTGCAGATGACACCAAATTGAGTGGGGAAGCGGACACTTTGGAAGGGAGACCCACCCTGCAGGAAGACCTGGATAGGCTGGAAGAGTGGGCTAACAAGAACCTTATGAAGTCTAACAAGGACAAGTGTAAGGTCTTGCCCCTGGGAAAACGTAATCCAGGAGTGCAGCACAGGCTGGGATCTACCCAGCTGGGGAGCAGCTCTGTGGAAAGGGACCAGGGCATTCTGGTGGACAACAAGGTCAATGTAAATGAACATTGTGCTGTGGCAAAGCAAGCCAACAGGATGCTGGGTTGCATCAACAAGGGCATCACCAGCAGAGACAAAGAAGTCATTATCCCACTCTCCTCAATGCTTGTCAGGCCACACCTGGAATGCTGCATTCAGTTTTGATCCCCACTATACACAAAAGATGTGGACAGGCTGGAGAGGGTCCAGAGAAGGGCCACCAAGATGATCAAAGGACTGGGAAGCCTGTCATATGAGGAAAGGCTGAGAGAACTGGGCTTGTTCAGCCTTGAGAAAAGAAGGCTTAGGGGAGACCTTATCACCATGTTCCAGTACTTAAAGGGTGGCTACAAAGAAGATGGAGACTCCCTTTTTACAACGAGTGACATGGAAAAGACAAGGGGTGATGGGTGCAAGTTAATTCTGAGGAGATTCCAATGGGACTCACGAGGAAAATTTTTCATAACGAGAGCAATCAGCCATTGGAATAATCTCCCGAGGGAAGCAGCAGATTTCCCATCATTGGACCCTTCTAAGATTCATCTGGACAGGGTGCTGGGCCATGTGTCTAGACTGTGCTTTTTCCAAGAGAGGTTGGACCAGATGATCCTTGAGGTCCCTTCCAACCTGGTATTCTATGATTCTACGGAAATAATAGAAAAGTCACTGAATTAACTACATCGTATTTTATTGCTGTATCAGCTGTCTTAGACATTGATGCAACTTCCAAATAGAATTTCTCCACTGTGTATCAGATGAAAATACTTGTGCAAACAAAAGGTGCTTCTGTGTTTCAACGTCCCCCTACTAACAAACTAGCTGGATGTTTGCTGTCATCTGTGTCTTACCACAAATCACCTCAAAGAGCTGTGTTACTAAACACCACAGCCTCAAAATAAAGGTGGACACTGGGAGAATCCTTTAGAAAAATATCATCTGAGATATTTAGCTCATATAAAACTCCTCCACTGAGATGCTGAGAAGCAGCGAAAGGAATTTGTATATTTAAAAGGTTAACTCAATCCCCTGCATTGCTTTGAAAGTTTCAGTTAGGTAACGCAATTGTTTGACGTTGCATTGCAAAACACAGAAAACCAAAGCTTGCCTGAAACAAGAGAACATTCTGCTTAAGTTTGGTTATGCTAACAATTTGGCCAAGTTTATATTTATTTATTTTTCTAAATATGGTAACGTTGCTTTCTTAAGGAAAATGTATTACCTTCCTAAAAAAGAATGAAAACATGAGGTAACATGACTGTAAAGTATATGTTAAGTAATTTAAACAGTTGTTGCATTTTTTATTAAAAAATAATATTAATTTGTAGTATTCTCTCACTGATTTCAAGATTTTTTAAGAATGATGAGATTTAATTGCAAAAGTGCAATCCTTAGCAGCGTGGCACAACTAATAGGTATTGTTGCACATTCCTCATATACTGATGTTGTTATACTCTCATGATGACAAAAGCCATCAACTTTGTTTTATTTTCCTCTGATGCAACAGTCAATAACAAATTGGTCCATTTCCAATCCCATTCATTTCAAAGGAAATAAGATCAGTGAAGCAGCAAACTCACTCTTTAAGCGTAGAAAAGAAGTTTTCATGTCTTAAAATCAAGGTTTAGCACCATCGTTTACATACATTATATTATTAAAGCAATAAAGAACAATGCTACTTGGATTTAATCCCATTTGCAATGGGATTAAATGGGTACAAATTCCACAGAATAAAAAATAAATATTGACATTTTAAAAAAGCATACATTCTTGTAGAAATACATTTTCAGGAAGATTAGGGAAAAATACTACCTTCACTATTTTCAGGTAAATTTCCAATGGATGCATCTTTCATGATGTTTATGAGCAGTCAGCATTAGAACATGCAATTCCACTTTGACCCACCAAAGCTCCCAAACCATTGTTGCTTCTATCCAAGCACCACAGAAAGACTCTTGCACAGTAGAATCAGTTGACAATTAGCTTACCTACACTCTAGGCTTTCAGGTGCTGGGATAGGACAGGGCATCAGTAGAACCACTAGGATTTGTATCAAGAAGTTTTTCAAAGAAATTCAGTGTCAGGCTACAAACTAAATACCCAAACTGAATGAAATGTTCAATGTTGGCATACCTCGGTGCTATTGGAGAAAGATTTTAAAGTGATTGACAGTTGTACTCTTATGACCAAAAATACTGAAAGAACAAAAATGATACACCAGATTTTAGCCAGTGTAAGGTTTGTTGATAACCACAGAATTATATTGGTTTAACTAAGCTGGGTACTTATCCTCAAACATTATTCCTGAAAGAGTAAATCACTTGGTTTTAATTTTTTATATTTTATTATAGGTTGATGTTTCCAAATAAAATATAAACAGATGCTTCTGAAAATGGGCTAAAATGAAGAGCACCTAATCTACAGACAAGAGATTGAAGCAACAAGGCAACTTAAATGAGAGGGGGGAAAAAAAGGACATACCTTTGAACACTGTTTATGATTCTGGCACCAAGCAAGTGACCCATTGTTCTGAAAGACAAAGAAAAAATGTATGAATATTAATATATCTTTAAGACTAGACATGATCACCCTAACAGGTTTAAACAGAATTCACCTTCCAGTTCTGCTTAGAGAATGGTGTTGTGTCACAACACTAGTACCATTCCTGACTCCAACTCCCTTGTGTTGAGTAAAAGACTCAGGCAAGCGTAAAGTGACCAGAGAAAAGTTAGGAAAGCATTTCATCAAGCAAGGCTGGTGCAAAACTGACTTAAAGTCACCTTTTAGTCCATCTTTGTAAACACTTACTGTTTAGACTTGCTAGGAAGCAAACAAAAGGTAACACCTTTATTAAAGAAATTGATATGGATTGGTAGTGATTCATGAACAGAAAGCCCATTAGTCACATTTCAATATTGCACAAAAGTTAAAATGAATTATCAAGGAAAGATAATGAATGTCCTTGAAGTAAATGGAAAATTCAATTAAATGTGACATGAGTTTACCAAAAGTCAACCATGCCAGTTTTAGTTTATGTTTTTGGTAATAAAGTGCAATTCTCAGATGAGGAAACACTATAACTCTCATTTATCTTGACTGCAGTAAAACAACCAATACAGTATCACATGCAAAATAATAATTTAAGCTAAAGGAAAAGAGACCATAATGAGAACAGAAAGATAAATATGAAACTGGTAGAGGAACAAACAGCAACCTGCTGTTCTACTAGAGGGCATTCTGAAGGGTCAACTTCAGAAACAGTATTTCCCAGTAAAAAACCCACAGCTCAGGAAAGATAAGTGTATGTTTCTGGGGTTAACACATGAGACAAAATATTGATTCACTTTCTGTATCGGGAAAGACTGAAACAACATCAGGAAGACCTGACTGACTCTGTGGACTGAATACAAGAAATGGGGTAAAACTTTACAACACAGAGTGCACATTCATGCACTTAGGAACTTACACGTATTTTTTCCACAATTTATAAACTCATACTCTGGAAACAGAACAAAAGTTGATTCTGGTAAATTTCTTGTTCACAATCTGATTACAATGGTGAGTCTATGAGGGAGTAATAGGACGCCCGTTCATATGAATTAGGCAAGCTATTTCTGCTGAGATTAATTTGATTGGCTTCACCTTTGAGTGCCTTCACCTTTGGCAGTGACTACAGACCTGGAAGTAAGTCTCCATGGAAGAGGAATTCAGGTAGGCCAGAATCCAAAGGACGAACACGATTAGACTTTTTTCTTTTTTCTTTTTTTTTTTTTTGTTTGAATAAAGGGAGATGTAAATAATGGAATAATCTATATACATGACTTTTTATGTATAAAAACATACAGATAAAGCCAAAATTATTCCTTGAATGTACAACAACTACAATTCAGAAGCAGAAATAGATACATTAGCATGCATTGAAACTAGACCAGCTTCTCAAAACAGCAGTACTCTGTTCTGATCTCAGCAAAGTTTATAAGGCTGAATACAGTGGCTTGCTACCACAGCTATGAAGCCTACACTTTGAAGCTGGATCCCTCTTAGCAAACCTTTGAAGAGATCATGTTTATGCATGTCTTCATAAATGCATGTAGTAATGCCTTCTCACATGCTCCCAAGATGTGGCCAGTAGGTCAAGGGAAATGATCGTTCCCTCTACTCCACTCTGGTGAGACCCCACCCAGAGTACGGTATCCAGCCCTGGGGTCCCCAGTGCAAGAAAGACATGGAAGTGTTGGAGTAGACCCAGAGGAGGGACAAAAATGATAAGAAGGATGGAGCACCGCTCGTATGAGGAAAGGCTGAGTTGGGGTTGTTCAGTCTGGAGAAGAGAAGGCTCTGGGGACACCTTATTGCAGCCTTTCAATACATAAAGGAGTCTTATAAGAAAGGCTGAGAAAGTCTTGTTACCAAGGCCTGTAGTGACTGGACAAGGGGCAATGGTTTTAAACTGAAAGAGGGTAGATATAGATTGGACATAAGGAAGAAATTGTTTATGATGAGGGAGGTGAGACACTAGAACAGGTTGCCCAGAGAAGTGGCTGATGCACCATCATTGGAAGTGTTCGAAGTCAGATTGGACGGTGCAACCTGATCTTGTGAACGATGTCCCTGCCCAGGACAGAAGGTTGCATGAGATGATCTTTAAAGGTCCCTTAATGCATTAAAGGTCCCTTCCAACCCAAACCATTCTGATCCTGAAGATGGAACACTGAAGATTGTTCAAATCACATACTCACAGAATGACTGAGTTTGAAAGATACCACTGGAGGTCATCTGGTCCAATCCCCTTGGCTCAAGCAAGAACACCTACAGCCAGTTTCCCAGGACCAGGTCCAGGTGGCTTTTGAATATCTCCAAGGTGGGAGACTCCACAACATCTCTGGGCAACCTGTGACAATGCTTAGTCACACTCATAGTAAAAACAGTGTTCCTTCATGTTCAGAGGGAACCTCCTGAGTTTCAGTTTGTGCCCATTGCCTCTTGTCCTGTCACTGGGCACCACTAAAAAGAGCGTGGCTCTGTCCTCTCTGCACCCTCCCTTCAGGTATTATACACGCTAATGAGATCCTCCTTCAACCTTCTCTTCTATAGGCTAAACAGTCTCAGCGCTCTCAGCCTTCCTTCATAGGAGAGATGCTCCAGTTCCTTCAGCATCTTCATGGCCCTTCATAGGACTCTCTCCAGTATGTCCTTGTCTCTCTTTTACTGAGGAGCCCCAGAACAGTACTCCAGCTGTAGCCGCATCAGTGTTAAGGAGAGGAAAAGTATCACCTCCCTCAACCTGCTGGCGATACTTTGCCCAATGCAAATCAGGATACCGCTGTCCTTCTTCGCTGCAAGAGCACATTGCTGGCTCATGTTCAAATTGGTGTACACAAGGATCCCTAGGACCTTTTCTGCAAAGCTGCTTTCCAGCTGTGTGGCCCCCAGCATACATTTGTGTATGGGGTTGTTCTTCCCCGGATGCAGGACTTTGCACATCCCCTTGTTGAACTTCATAAGGTTCCTGACAGCCCATTTCTCCAGCCTGTTAAGGTCCCTCTGGATGGCAGCATGACCCTCTGGAACACTCCTACGAGTTTTGTGTCATGAGCTAACTTGATGAGGGCACACTCTGTCCCATCAACCAGGTCATTAATGAAGATGTTAAACAGGACTAGAGCCAGCATTGACCTCTGGGGCACACTGCTAGTCACTGACTACCAACTAGACTTTGCGCCGCTGATCACCACCCTCTGAGCCTGACTATTCATTTAGTTTTCAATCCACTTCACTGTCTGCTCATCCAGTCTGTACATCAACAGCTCGTCTGTAAGGATCTTACAGGAGACTGCATCAAAGGCCTTACTGTACTCAAATTGGTCAAGCAAGTCTCTGCCTTGATGAAGCCATGCTGACTACTCCTGATGATTTTCTTGTCCTTAATTTGCCTGGAAATGGTTTTATGGATTAGCTGCTCCATCTCTTCCCCAGGGATTGAGGTGGGGCTGACCCATCAGGGCCCATTGACTTAGTCATGTCCAGTTTGCTTAGATATTCCCTGACTTGATTCTTTTCCAACAAAGCTACATCTTCCTTGCTCCAGCCTTTCCCCCTGGTCTCTGGGACCTGGCATTCCTGAAGGCTGCTCTTGCTAGTAAAGTCTGAGGCAAAGAAGGCATTCAGTACTTCAGCCTTTTCCATGTCCAATGCAATCAGGTCCTCCATCTCTTTGCGCAATGGGTTTCCCCAGTCTTCCTTTTGTCTCCCATGTACTTATAGAAGACCTTCTTGTTGTCCTTGATGTCCTTGGACAGATTCAATTCCATTTGGGCTTTAGCTTTCCTAAATTCATCCCTGGATGCTCAGACAATGTTTCTGTATTCCTTACAGTTTACCAGTCCTTGCTTCCACCCTCTGTATGTTTCCTTTTTGTGTTTGAGTATTGCCAGGAGCTCCTTGTTCATCCACGCAGGCCTCCTGGCATTTTTGCCTTAGTTCCAATTTGTTGGGATGATCTGCTCTTGAGCTTGGAGGAGGTGATCCTTGAATATTAACCAGTTTTCTTGGGCCCCCATTCCCCCCAAGGCCCTATCCCACAGGACTCTTCCAAGCAGATCTTTGAAGAAGCCGAAGTCTGCTCTCCTGAAATTGTTCCAAAAATCTTCCCAGCTGTCACAAGAGCTTGGCCCCAACACACAAAAAAATAGAATAAAGAACCAGAATCCCTTTTTTTCAAGATCCCTTTTTTTACACCAAAAGGAGCAGAAAGTACAGCAAGAAAAGGACAGAAACAATATGGATTTTGATGCACATGTTCCCATCAGACTGTTTGTGGAAACTAAAGCCTTCATGCAGGAATGGACATAAATCTGCTCTTAACCTAAACATAAGTTATTCTAACAATATCAACAGCTAAGCACACTCTTCCATGCACTGATGGACCAACTGAATTGAAAAAAAACACAGACCTACTCCTACATCAGTAGGAGAAACAAATTTTTGGTTGGATCAGTCATTTGAGTGCACATCCCTTCTGTACTTAAAGAGATGAGCACAGCTTACTAAAACAATTCTGCAAAAATACCAATACCAAGTCACTTCCAAGGACAATTCAGAATCACCTTCCAAATTTTTAAGCTTCTGTTAGCAGGAAAGACAAAAAGATGCAGGATAGGGTAATTAGGCAACAAACTTGCATGTTTCAGCCTTCAGCCACACCAGAAAAATCACTGCCTTCTTCATTTTAAGCATGAAGCTTATTTTGACAAAATAAGCTCAATCACAGTGAGAAGTTCAGGAAATGAAACTAAAGCATTGAACTTCCATATTAATCTTGTACCTTAAGATCCAAACTAATGCAAATTATACTTATGCTTTCACCTCAACTTTTAATCTGAATTTCAGAAACTTTTTTTATACGCCTTGTTTTTCATATGAGCTGTAATGATAAAAATTTCTATTCCTGCATTACCTAAGGAACTCTGGGGATGATAAATGTAAAGACATATCCACTCCTTTCCACTTGCAAGCTTATTTAGGAACAATTTAAAAATTTTAGTTCATACAATTTAATTTCAATATTTTATGAACGTTTATTTTGTCTTATCTTCCCAACAGTTTACAAAGCAATCATTATTTGAGTTTATAATACCATTTTTATCTGCTGTTACTGAAGAATTTAGCCAAAACTAAGATTTGCTAGTGTAAGAATAGATATCTATGAGCACTGTGTCAGGTCCAACCCCTTCAAAAAGAGAGATGCATAAATAGAAGAAATAAAACCTTAGAACAGCCGTAAATAACATATGCTAGTGGGGATACTTTAGTATTACCCTTAATGCTGCATGAGGATTTATTATTTCCATTTACAGATCTAGCCAGCAGTAATGTTAAAACAATATTTTATGTGCTACTTTCAATTTATCCCCCTTTTCTTCTTCATATAAAATGTGACAGAGGTAGCTGATTGCAATAACAGATTAGAAGCAGCTCTCCGCTTTGTTTCAGTTATGCTACTGCTTTCCACTGAACTAGAAAAAGCAGTCCAGCTTTTAAATTATATCTGTTACTTGAGACAATAACGCCATAAATGTCCAGATGTGTGGCTCTCCTACTTCATAATTTTAATGTCTACAAATGTTTTTATTTTTTCTACTGAAAACTATTACCACTTGAATTAAAAAGTATGCTTAGCAAAACATAACAGTATTGTTTAGCAACTTCAACTTCATATGAACTAACATGATGTGAATGAATTTTCATTGTACAAGGTAAAAGAGCAAATTTTACAGGCTTCCTTTGAACAACAGGGTAACAGACAAAGCAGGAATGCTAAATGAACACTCTCCTCCTCCACTCTGCATCTTAGCAAATGGTTAATCTAAATTACACAAACACTCAGCTGTGACATTTTTTCTGCTTTGAATCTAGTGTACCTGGATGAAAGTGTAATTTCAAACCATGAGAAAATTGTGTCATATCTGTAGCATTTTACATGTTCCCAGATTGCATCCTCAGTTCCCTCACATCTGTTTTTCTTCAGACGCAATCCTGATCTGACATGAGAGTCACTTTTTGTCCTGATCTGACAAAAAATGAGAGTTTTGACTTTGTCTTTAGTGGTGGCTTAACTCTGCTGTGTAGAAATGGCTTCAAGGAAGAGTTAACTACCACCGTTTCTGCCTATCTATAAGCCTTCCACCAGTGTACCTTTAGGGCAACCTTAAAGTATCTTACTCTGTACACTGAAGAGAAGAAACCATGCCATATGGGGCAAACTCCAAATATTCTGTCTGTCCAGCACTGACACGTCACATGAAAGATGTCAGGCAAACAAGACTAAAACTCCAACATCACATAGTAGATGGAGACAACAGGAACTCAGGCTACTACCTGAGCCCCACACACTTTCACACTCTCCCAGAAAGGAAACTGTAGATAAATAGAATCAGGCCTTTAAAGACCAGGACTGTTTGACGTGTCTAAGTCAAGAGTTTACAAAAGCAAAGACAGGAGGAAAAAAAAAAAAAAGGAAAAAATGTCAATTATTACAAGATTTATCATTCAAATTTTTCATAAAAATACAAGCCACAAGTATTTTCAATGAAACTGATAAACTGGCATCTCTAATCAGTCTTACCAGGCTTCATTTCAGCAAGTATATGTGTACACTTACTTTCCTCTGGTAAGCCACAAATGTCCTTGGGCCTAAACAGTTAAGATAGAAACATCTGTGTTCTGTGCCCTCTTATGCCTTGAAAAAAGACAAGTTGTGCAGCATCTCTTGTAAGAAAAAAATGCACGTAGAGAGGCAATGAAGAATCAATCTTCATCTATCTACAGTGTGCCCCAGGGAAAAAAATTAATAACCTTCAAAAGCAAGTAAAAACTGGCCTCTCATTGGAGGAATAGCAAAAAAAAAAAAAAAACCCAAAGAAAAAAAGAATTTCCTTCATTTGCATCTCTGGCCATAATTATGTTAGGAGATACAACCCTTCTTTTGAAATGCCAGATATCAGCTGTGAAAAATGAACAAGCCATTTAATCTGCTATGACAATACCTGTATACCTATTATCAGTTTTCGAAGTCTTTTCTCCCCTGCCCGGTCTTCAATTCACTTGTGAATGAAACCACTATCTCTCAGAAGTGGCCTCTCCTGACGACCTCACTGATTCTTTCAAAATGACAAAAAAACACAGAAATAAGCCTTTCAAATAACAGTACCCACTGACGTGAAACAGAGCGTTTGAGTAGACAAATCAATAGCTGCTGCCATGATGAATTTGAACAGACAGGTTCCCAACATTTTCCTTAACCTTTCAAAAATCTCAACAGCATGAAATTATATGTAATAGTAAAATACAATTTATAGTGTGCCTGACATACGTTTCCTGAATGTGTGCTCACTAAGACACAAATTAATATAGGGACTTATCTATGGCAGTGCTGTGTGTCCCCAGGCCCAACTCCAAAGTGTGGAAATAAGATGCAGAATGGAATGCACAAATTCAAGCTAGTCTTTCCAGTTCCTAGTTATATACCAAAGCATGCACCTAGGAATGAATTTCAGAAAAGCCTGTATACTTAGTGGAGAGAGATACCAAACACAGCAGACAGGAAATGCAAAAAAACAACAACAAAAAAAATATTTCTCAAAGCCGTTCTCTTGAGATTAAACACAAACTTGTAGCAGATGCATAGACAGGGGAACCACAGTCCCACCTCTCCTGGGCTCTGGTATGTAGTTATCCTTTTGCACATCAATAACTGTCACACATTTCTCCTTGAAAATATGGCAGAAAAATGAAAAGCGGTTTTATACAACAGCTTGCCCCAAAAGTCTTTCACTAGAGCAAATTTAAGCCCTTACACACTTTGAAATGACTCTTAGCAACAGGCTGGAGTGAAGACTGAAACCTGGACAACAAAACTGAACAACTCTGTAGAAATGAACAGGAGCTATATGGACTCAGAGACAGTGAATAAGCAATGTCATAAAGCCCAATTACAAGGTCCATCTCTGGGAAATAAGACTGCTCCTTCAAGGATAATTTATGCAAATATATTTTTAGTGCCTTCACTTCCACTTGCTTGTCCAATATATGGCAAGTTTGAAGACCATCCACTGGAGAAGCCATGGATAGAGAAGGATCAGTATGAAATGAAACCACTTGTATAATACAACAGAATCCCAGAAGTATTCTGGTTCCTTGGCTTCCAATCAGGGAAGGTAGGATGGACAAACAATTGTTCTTTTTATAAAGTTTCTTATTTCGTTGTAAATTATGTCTTAAGGAAAAATTAATTCCTTAGTAAGGAGTTTCTGTTGCCTAATAATGGCTTTAATAAGAAATGAAATTTAATAAAGCAAGCATCAAAAAATCTTAAGCTGAATGTTATTGAGCAGGACCATTTCTGGCACTTAAATATATAGGAACAGTATTTGCATGTACAGTTGCAGTTTCCATTATAATCATTTGATTGGGAAACCTCATCTCAACCTGACAGAAAATGAGCAGACCTTGGTTAGTTCTGCTTTCATCACCTCTAAGCTATATTAAACTATGTGACAACCCCAACCACTACTAGGAAGTTCCAGCTAATACAAAAACACTGTCATATACTGCAGAAAATTCAAGTCTGCCCAGTAGCTGCCTCTGGATCCCAGTCTCCCCACTTGCTGGCACCTGGACATACAAGCTCCCAAGAACACAGCCCCACTCCAGCTGCTGATACAGCCTGTCACACACACTGACAGAGCAGACTGGGACTCCAGTAGTCAACCCCCTTGTGGTTGGGGGGTTACTACAGTAGCCAACCTCCCTGTGGTCTTGCCCCTGAAGACACACTGTGACACACACAGAGCTGGTCAGGACTCCCCAGGTTCTTGCAGTAGCCAAGGCCCTGGAGACACACAGTCACACCCAGCTCACAGGCCACCTCACCCACCCACAGGCTCGTTCAGCTGCCTCTTCACTAGTGTTCACACACTCGCCCGCACTTGCACCAGCCGCTGGCTCCACAGACACACGGGCCGGGTCCCTGTGACCCATAGTCTCACACCAGGGGCTGGCACTTGGTTTCAGTTGCTCCAGTTCCTCTCTGCCTCTGTCCTTCAGCCCACGGTCCCAGCCCAGCGGCCAGCACCCAGACCCCTGCTTGCTCCAGTCACTGGCACCATGGACACACAGGCCTCTGCCCTGGGGTCTGACTCCAGTTGCTGGCACTCAGCCCCCCTCACACACATACACACACACAGAGCAGATGCCCCTTAGGCAGGAAAGGACTTAGGAAAGGAATTTAATAAGATAGGACAGACTGCACTGGTCAGGAGCAGGGCATGGCCAGACAAGCATATCAGCTATTTACACACATCTAGCCCCTTTTTATCCCCTTATCCCTCCATTTCTCCATAATAAGTCCTGTGCAATCCCACAATGCTCTTTCCTTGCACCCCATAATGTATCCCATACCCCTGGCAGCATCTCGCCTCAATCCAAAAAGTGCTCTGGCATTGGTTCACCTTGATGGGTCTCATGCGGGACAGTGGAGCTGAGGCTCTCCTGGGACAGGCCGTCCCTCCCTCTGACTCATTTATCTGGGCTCCCATATGCCTTCCGGACCCTGTGCTCCCCTGGGCTTGTGGAGATGGGCCTCTGATGGGCTGATGGCTCCCGTGGTGGGCCTGGGAGCAGCCAGGCAGGGTGTGATTTGGGATCCCCCACCTGCCATTGCCTCTCTGAGCTCTTTCATGGGTCTGCAGACAAGCTTTTATCACACAACCTAACTATTTTATAGCAGTCACAGAGAACGGAACCAAATTCCAGATAGCACAATGTCACACACTCAAGAGTAACAAAAAATGGTTCCTGAAGCAAAAGTGTAAGAACTAGATAAGCAGCTAATGGCTTGTTCCAAACTTTTGGTTTTTCTTGTTACTATTCTCTGTAATTTTCCTACTTCCACTATAGCTTTTTAAGATGGAAGGATAGCAACACTATGCAACATTCAAAATGGGTCATGGCATAATATATACAGTATTATAATATCTTCAGTGTTATTCACGGTTGTTTTTCAAAACTCCTTAACTTTCAGTTTATAGTTTTGACTCCTCCAGAGAAGTTAGCTGACATTTTTACCTTTGTCACGTGTTTCAATGTTGAGTATGCAGGTGTAAGGGCCCTGAAGGCATGAGTAGGCCTTAACAGCCCTGACCTGCCTCACCTGGAGTCTCCACCCTCACCTCCTACCCATGGGCCCAGAAGTCTCATTTCAGCCTGGCTGGGGCCTTCCATGAGCTACGCTGTAGCTGCGCCTGCCTCTGGGCCTGCCTCCTGGATGGACATCTCACCTATGCTGTAGGCAGCTCATCTCCTGGGTGTACCCTGTAGCTTCTCTCTCTCCCTCTCTCCTGGCTCGACCTGGCACCCAAGGCTGAGGCCTCATGTCCTGCCCTGTCTCTGTCCCCATCCTCTTTTACAATAGAATCATAGAATAGTTTGGTCTGGGAAAGACCTTTAAAGGTTCCCCGCAATGAGCGGGGAGATCTCCAACTAGATCAGGTTGCTCAGAGCCCCATCCAGCCTGACCCTGAATGCTTCCAGGGATGGGGCATCTACCACCTCTCTACGTAACCTGTTCCAGTGTCTCACCACCCTCATTGTAAAAGATGTCTTCCTTATATCTAGTCTGAACCTATCCTCTTTTAGTTTAAAACCATTACTTCTTGTCCTATCGCAACAGACCCTGCTAAAAAGTTTGTCCCCATTTTTCTTATGAGCCCCCTTTAAGTACTGAAAGGCTGCAATAAGGTCTCCCTGGAGCCTTCTCTTCTCCAGGCTGAACCACCCCAACTCTCTCAGCCTGTCCTCATCGGAAAGGTGCTCCAGTCCTCTGATCATCTTTGTGGCCCTCCTCTGGACCCATTCCAACAGGTCCATGCCCTTCCTGTGCTGAGGACTCAAGAACTGGACACAGTACTCCAGGTGGGGTCTCACCAGAGCAGAGCAGACGGGCAGAATCACCTCCCTCGACCTGCTGGCCACGCTTCTTTTGATGCGGCCTAGGATACAGTTGGTCTTCTGGGCTGCAAGCACATACTGTCAGCTCATGTCCAGCTTTTCATCCACCAGTACTCCTAAATATTTGTTGAACCTCATGAGGTTCACACAGGACCACTTCTTGAGCCGGTCCAGGTCACTCTGGATGGCATTCTGTCCCTCAGGCATGTAGAACAGCATAGCATAGCGTACTGTAGCGTAGAATAGCATGGACTATTTCAGTTGGAAGGAGCCTACAGTGATTATCTAGTCCAACTACCTGAACAATTCAGGGATGACCAAAAGTTAAAGCATGCTATTAAGAGCATTGTCCAAATGCATCTTAAATGCTAACAAGCTTGCAGCATCGACTACGTCTCTAGGAAGCCTGTTCCAGTGTTGGCCGCGCTCTCAGTAAAGAAATGCTTCCTAATGTCCAGTTTAATCCTCCCCTGGTGCAGCTTTGAACCATTCCCTCCCATCCTGTCACTGGATCCCAGGCAGAAGAGCTTAGCACCTCCCTCTCCACTTCCCCTCCTCAGGAAGCTGTAGAGAGCAATGAAGTCACCCCTCAGCCTCCTTCTCTCCAAACTAGACAAGCCCAAAGTCCCTAGCCACTTTTCGTAGGACATTCCTTCCAGCCCTTTCACCAGCTTTGTTGCCCTCCTCTGGATGCATTCAAGGACCTTCAAATCATTCTTAAATTGTGGGGCCCAAAACTGCACACAGTACTCAAGGTGAGGCTGCACCAATGCAGAATACTGCAGGATAATTATCTCTTTTGAGTGGCTGGTTATACTGTGTTTGACACACTCCAAGATGCAGTTTGCCCTCTTGGCTGCCAGGGCACACTGCTGATTCCTATCAAGCAGGCTGTCGACCAGCACACCCAGATCCCATTCTGCTCTCCAGCCACTCCTCTCCCAGTTTATATTTGTGCCCAGCGTTACGCCATCCTAGGTGCAGAATCCAGCATTTTGACTTGTTAAAGTTCATCCCATTAATCATTACCCAATGCTCCAATCTATCTAGATCCCTCTGCAAGGTATCCCATCCCTCAAGAGAGTTAACAGTACCTCCCAGTTTGGTCAAACTTGCTTATGGTGCATTCGACTCCTGTATCCAGATCATTCATGCACACATTAAACAGGACTGGCTCTAGAATTGAATGCCGAGGAACACCACTGGTCACCAGATAGATGTAGCCCCATTCACTACAACCCTTTGAGCCCTGCCCTTCAGACAGTTCTTCATCCAGCGCACTGTGAACCATCTCATCCCACAGTTGCCCCCAGCTAACCCTGACCCTGGCTCATCATTTGCCATGCCTGGGGCTGTTGATGATCCCATTACCAGCACCCAGCTCTGCCTGTCCTGTGAGGCTTCTCCCCTCGGAGAGGCCATGGCTTGTAATGGCATCACCATTGGCCCCCAGCTCTCCTTCCCCTGCGAGCCATCACTGAGCCTGACAGGAGGAGACTGTGCTTTGTGGTCTATAATAACATCTTCATTTTTTCATGATGTATAAGAAATGTCCTTAGACTTTGCTCTAGTTAAAAGCACAAAGCAAAATTTCAACAACAGAACCACATAAAGATCACCCAAACCAGGCAAAACAACAAAACATGTAAAACCTACCAAAACAAACAAAAAATCACTGAAAAAGACTCTAACATGAGAAAAGGAGTCTCATTATTAGGTATTAGGTATTAATCTATTAGTCACATTGTGTATTAGTATTAGTCACATTGTTTAATATATTACCATCAGACACTTGGATAACTTTATGATGAGTGTGTTTTATAAAACCTTATGTAGAAATACAGCATTAAGCTTAACTATGTATATGTATTTCCTCTGCCATCTTACAAGTACATACGACTGTTTCCATAAAAAAAAAAAAAAATTAACTGAGCAACAGTATTCTGAGAAGAAAGTCAAAGGGAAGAACGCATTTTGGAACATACACCCAGTGTTCTTCTGTTACTGTGACTAGCCAGTGTGATCCCTCACAGCTAAATCAAATGTCCATCCTCCTTAGCAGAAGCCATTTCTATACTACAGATGTTTAAACTGTAGAAAAGTAAATGTTGGTTACTGGTTAACCCAAAGTAATTAAATTAAAGAGGTGACTGAATGCAAGAAATAGTTATAAAACTGATCAGCCTAACAATTCATTCTGGTGACATAACTGCAGTTTGTAAATATAAACCAAAATTAAATTATCATGGGTAACAGCTTGACTAACACTGCAGTCTAATTTTAAACATCTGGGCTTAACACCATAAAATGGATATCACAAATAATTTTTAGAAAGTCTTAGTCCTATTTTCTTTTGGACTTACACTAATGCTGCCATCACCTGTAACGTGCTAACTCCTATCACAATTATATGGTGGGTCCTCCTGTAGATGAATGGGTACAAATAGAACTGGATTGACCTAAACCTTGCATTGATATTTCCTGAACAGTTCATGCAAAGTCATCGTCAACCTTTGTTTCTATTACAGTGTTTTCATTAGAGTTTACACTGAAATACTTAAAGCCACAACTTCACATGCACCAAAATTAAAACACAAAAGAAATATTAAGATCAGGATAATTACAAAAGAAATTAAGTAAAATCAGCAACAATCACCTAAATTGTGAGACACAACAGTACTTGTTTTCTGGCTGTCATCATTAGTAGGTTCCTAGAAAGACAGTCATCAAAATCCAAAGGTCATTACCAGAGAAACAGTAAGAGATTCAGTAGTTTTGAAAATGCAGACTATGTATTGCTTGGACCAAATTTTCGTCTCAAGTATGGAACACCTTTTCCTTTTTTACAGCAGTGTCTTCTCAAATGCATAGAAAAACTAGATAAACACAAGCTGTTAAAACAAATGAGCCACAGGAATCCATGTGTCTCCACCGCACTTGTGAGTTATGACTGCCTTCTTGTGGTTCCACAGACTTCACTCTTACCACTTCTAAGAGTGATCTCAACTGAGGTCTTATTCTACGTAGCAGAAGTTCCTATCAATCTGTAAAAGAATCCAGATGAAATAAACTTCATTTCACTAAGCAATAGGAGGAATTAAATACACTAACTTGAAGATATTAAAATTAAATATGGAATCTTACACTAAGGCATATACTTTGGGCCAAATTCTGCATACATTTCTTTGGGTTAAGTAATCCAGTTGAAGTGAACAGAAACTAATCTAATAGCATTAATATGGGAAGCAAAAGATGGCTTGTCAACTCTTTGTTTGTAGGCCTTATTTCAAAACCCCCACACTTGCAAAAACCTAATGTGCCTTTTTTGTCATGTCATAAAACAGATTTGCTATACAAGTGAAATAATGGCGCAATAAAACTATATGCTGGCTCAAGGATGTGATAGAAATGTAGCCCACCGGGAAATTAACACCGAAAAGAGCAAAATACATTTTTAGAATGCAGTCTTTACCCATGCAAAATACAATATAAATGTAGACACACATGACCTACTTTAGTGTACTTAAAAATACACAACTGATTTACCAAAAAACAGTAATATTCCAGGTTTCAGAAATGCGTGCATGCTGCTTTTGATGCTGATTTGCCTTTATAACTGAAAATTATAGTCCATATTATTCTTCTGTATAATTATAAGATTACTGGTTAGTTGGGTGGTTCCCAAGAGCATGTGATGTGGTACATTTACCACAGGCTGCATTCGCTTGCACTCACCGGCACTGCCTACCAGCTGATCATTCCGGAATCAGCTACAAACACCCCAGGGTGTCTCCACACTAGGAAGTCATGTGAACCACACGAACACATCTGTTGAGCAAAACAACTGGTGTTGATGGACTTGATGTCTGCACTACACATATGCCAACTTCCCCTTTCCCTTTCCCTTCAACTAGTTCTAGTCTGGTCCCACGGACACAATGCCCATTAGTCACTAAAGCACATTAGGTCCCCCTGGATCATCTCTTCCAGTTATGTTCATCCAGAAGAAACCCGCTGCATGAACTCTCAGACTGGTCCATGACACGAATCAAAAGATGATCGTGATGCTCATGGGACTCACTCCAAAAGCAAATTCTGATCCACGTTAAAACACTAATGTGCAAATGCATCTCAGACACTTCTAACATCTCCCACAAACACACAAGAGTAGTATTTCAGTGCTTCCTGCTAGACTAGATTTTCCCCAGAAGCCACACTGTTTCAGGGCCATTCAGGGCAGTGTTCCTTTCTGGGCTTGCAAAATGCTTAGGGTTCTGGTGTCTCATGTCCTTAAGAAACTAAGAATTAAAAAAAAAAAAAAAAAAACAACCACAAAAGAATAATAACCATACATTTTTAGATCAACTACAGTATCCATTATAAACAGTTTAACTACGAACTAAATGAATACAGGATACGCCATGCAAGTTGCACTGTCATGGAGTCATTTCTGATTACAAAACTGCTAAATGCATTAAATGCATTGTTCTACATACTGGGCATATGATGTTTTACTATATTTTCTCCTATTCTGTTCCGATATCTATGGGAGGGACATCATTATATCCTACACTTCCATCTTTGGCAAGAGTATGTATGCACACCTACTCTTAAAACTTAACAGTTCTTCAGTAGTCATGTTATTGACTCAATACCAGGCACCATCAAATTTTACGCTCACACTCTTCTACTTAGCATACTAATTATTTACAGTGTAATTGCATGAAATTCACATGATAAATTACAGGAATGTACTTCCTTTCTTTTTGGCATGTCTTACTAGTTCAGAAGATACTAAATATTTCAACCAGTAGTAGCAGCCATATCTATCACAAGCTGATGGATGCATATATTTTCATTTCCCTTTAAAAGAAAAACAAACAAGCAAATAAATGAATAAATTCCATGCAGTACCGTTCTCAACAGAAAATATTTGTGACAAATATCCCCTATCTTATTCCAATTGTCTTGATATATTATTATAAAATTTCTCCTCTTTCATCTGTGAAAGGCAACAAGCTCAATAAACATCATTGGCAATATAAATACTTTGTTTCACTATCACAAGTTCTTTTAATATTGTAAAAGCATGTAGAAAAGTGTAATCTCAGCAGTAAAAAACAGCACAAATAATGATCTTACAGATGAAACATGCAGTCTAAAATTTGATTGTAATTATACATTGGTAGTTCCACAGACCCATTCACATTTATAAATAAAGTTTTCTGTACAAAAATCCAATTTTAGAAGAATTACTGAAGTGCATAGCAAAGCTCTCAAAAGTAACAAGTGTCAAAATTAACACCATCCTTGTAGCTTTAACAGTTGTTTAAAACAGTCTTGAGGGATTTTTTCTATAGAAGACCTGGCTCAGTGAGTGAAGTGCCCTTCACCAGAGCTGGTATTTCCTAAAAACATTTGCAAAGGGGTTCTGTGGTCATTCGGGAATTAAAGAACTGTCCAAATTAAAATGACCCTTGGACTCATAAACAGAACAGCCTATCTTCAATCTGAAGAAAAAAACCAACACAATATTGTTAACATACACTCAGAAAACACTAATTCAAAGAAACATATGTCAGCCACATAAAAAAAAAAGCTTTCACCACAAAAGTTAAAGCAGTATTTCAGGAAGAAGTCTCATTTCCCAGACATATTTTAATTGCTACAGTCTTTCCATACATCTGCCTTCATTGTAGACATTACAAAAAGACAGACAAGATGTAATGGGTACAGTTTAATTAGCCCACAACTTTATTGTCTCGTCTTTAAAGCACAACCCAACAACAAATCACACCGTGCAAGTTAACACTCTTTTCTCCGTTGCTCCTACTGGTTTGGCCCTCAGCCTGTCCCTTCCAAACCAGCTCTCACTTCTGTAGAAAGCCAACACACAGGACTGCCACGTTAAGCCAATAATAAAGACTGGTGGATGCCAGTTGCATACTGGACAGATGCCACATATCACATCATATAATGAATGTCTTCCTCCTAATTGTATCATGTAAAAAAGAGGAAGTCACGACCCCCTTTCTCCTGACCAGCTCAGTGTTGCTCTCTTTCTCCAGCTCCCAGACCTGTAAACCCTGTTCATATCTGTCTGCAGACCACATTTTTATTCCTACCCTATTTTAAGGAATTGCAACAGCTCCCGAAACAGCAAAGGCTGCAATGACAAAGTTGTGTTGACAATGGATGAAAAACAGGCATCAAGTGAAGGAGCATGTAGAAGGGTGAGTGAGTCTCTAACTTTCCACTTGAAATTTAACATGCCTGCTAACCTGATCCTAGTTGGGATCCTTTGGCCCTGCAATGCCAATAGTATATTCCTGAGGAAAGAACCAGCCTTTTAATGCAGGTTACAATAGATACAATCTATTTCTTCCAGTTTTCTTAGGAGCTTTTTCCAGCTTGTTAAGAACTGTATGCCACAAGAAACATATATTACATGGGACAATTGCTGCAGTCCAGTCTTCTAGACCACCCTGCAACCAACCTAAGACTGTGAAAGGACAGATGAGAGGGAAAGGAAATCAACATGAAATTCTATCATTTGAGATAGATATAATATACTAAAACTACTTATACAGTTTGAGCTACAGCGATATTAACTGGATCTTTCTACAGTAACAATCTTCAGCAGAAGATTTACATTGCGTCATCATAGTGTCATAAAACTTTCCACAAACATGAAAGCCTTTCATGTGCCAGCTTTCTAGAATACAGTCTGATAACTACCTAATGAAGACATACCATAAAAAGAAAATAAATCTCTCCAAGGCAGGACTGAAGCATTTGTCATTAATAAGTCTGGTTACCAGAGTTACAGCTGTTATGCAGAGCAATCATTTCCTGACAGGTCCATCATGTTTCAGACCTTTCTGGCATCAGGTGAAAGAGTTAAAAATTAAGACAGGTTAGTTTGCATTTAAGTTATTTAAAGGCTTATAACATGAGAGAAGTCAAAGCTCAGCCTACATCCCTACCCAAGCCACAGTACCTTAAAGCCTCCAATTAATGTAAACAATTGGATATGGAATTTTCACAGACTTCCACTGCAAGGATCACACCGGCTCTGAAGCCTAGCATTTTATTTTATATCTTGATGTAAATTACCAGCCACAAAAGAAAAACATTATAATATATATCCTTAAGTTCACAAAATGTGGACAACTGAGGTTCATACCAGTTGTCAACATCTTGTATTATCAACAGGCTTTTTACATTAAAATTTTGTTTCTCTTTTTGCAGAAGAGACAAATATTTTAGTTGTTCCATCTTTGGAAAGTCTCAGATACTGGTAGCATGCTCCATAAGTTCTATCCCAATTATAATGTTTCCTTCCATTTTACCAGCCTTCTCACCTGTGTAAAGCAATTAAGAAAGACAGTGAAGTGAAATGGGTTGTGGTACTACAAATATGTTGATAATATTAAAGTTTCTTTTTCATTGGACTGAGGAGCTCTGCTTGATTTGCTTTCTCAGTGGGAAGGTTATGGATGAGAACAACTTGACTGAGGCTCGATCTATACCAGATGGATCTACTAGGTATGAGTAAGCATCTTAGGGGCATGAAAATTTGACATCTGCTCCTTTTATTAAGAGGGTAAGCCATGCCTGTTGATGAAACTTACAGGGATGCTTTGGAATCCTTGAGGGCACCTGGATACATAGAATAACAATCAGTAACTGGGCAATATCTATTTTTTTAGAAAAATATATTTATTTACTGTCTTTAGTGGTACTCAGCTCTGGTTACATCAAAAATTGCTTCTACCTTCCCTTACCATCTGAAGGAATCTCTTCTAAAAATATCTTAATTTGAAGTCAAGGTGCGTTGCATCTGGGAAATAACTGGCAATTCAGTTTCACTTTGTCCTCATGGTATAGTATCATTTACTACCACTCTGAATTTTAACAGATGATGTCAAGATGGTAACAAATTCAAGCTAATTGTCTTTAATCGGCATACTGGGAGATTTCTTGGTGTTATCTATAAATTCTTAACAGACATTTCCAGTACATTTGCACTGGCCTAAGCTTATTCCCACTGAAAGTGCTGGAGACATTACTATCAACTGTAGGGATATGACTCAGGCCAGCAGTGACAGCTCCTGTATTAAACTACTAACCATAGAAAAGGAAGAACTAGTAAGTAACAGTCAGAAGGCTGAAAGATCTCCAGCTAGAGAAAAACACATGAGCTTACACTACATTAATGTGTAAAGCTTTTTATTTTTAAAACTACCTGTGAGTCATGCTTCCTATCCCAAAACAAAGGTAGCCAGTACGTTCTTTAGGAAACTCTAAGTGTTTGTTCCCTTCTGCAATTTGGAAAACGGCTGAGGTTTGGTTTAACTTTCAAAATTAGTCCATGTTGCTGCTCTTTTTTTCTACTTAAGAAAAGGAAGATTTTGAACACCGGAAGGAGGCTTGAAATAATTATTATTTGCTGTTAAACATTTAATCGCCACTGAAATTACAACTTTGGTGCTTTCCACTGCTCAAATGTTTATGTGTGTCGTTCTATGATTAAACAAAATCTTTTACAGGATGAGCAAATATGCTGCATGTGCAGCGTCAAATGCATTCCTACTCTGCTTGGTCAATGAGGATCCATTGGATAGAAAATGCATGAAATTTACCAAAAGCCTACTGTCTTTCACACTGTTTATTTCATTTAATAACTCAAATAAAATCCAACAATAAGCTGCTAACTGCAAAAATCTACATCATCTTTCCTTATTTATTCTGACAAACACGTCCCATAGCTGCTAGTAAGTACTATATGAAGAGTGACACACACCTCATTAATGGAATGATTTTTGCCTCTTTGTGTCAGTTTGCCTAACCTCAAATGTTCCTTCCACCTACTGCACCTTCCAGACCGACCAATGCTTGGCTAATTCGTGATCTCTCAGTTCACAGTTGCATGGAAAGAAATCTCAAAACAGAAGCCTCAAGCTCTCCTAGTTCCAGTTCCCTTACCAAAATTGCTAGATACAAATCAAACATCAACTTACTATGCACTTTTTGTGACTAAGAAAAATGGGGGCAGATTATAATGTGATTCATTATTGTCTAGCTGTAGTTACACAAGTAACGTGATTTCATTGTTTTCAAAGTAGCTATAACCATAATTTAACTGGGACAAAAAACAAACAAAAAAACAAACCAAAAGCTCATTGAATTAGTTTCTATGTAGGAACAAAAATTCTGAGAAAAAAATATTGATTAACCGTCACTGTATTAGGACACATTGTTATTATTTGTGTTACCTCCCCTTCCTCAGCTTTCAACTGTTTGCCACCTCACATATCAGTTCATCCATGTACTAAATTCCAACAAAACACAGTCTTACAGAAAGTAGGATTAATAAATGAATTTATAGTGTCTGGGTCCAAAAATGCCCTGAGGCCTGACCGGCCTCCAGGTACTACTGGTTCCAGTAGTACAAAGAAATCATTAACAGTTAAAAAACACTATCAGTTAACTATAAATGATGTACAGCCCCAGAACTATGGCCTAAATCACAAGATGAGATAAGAAATCATGTTCCTGTATGTAAACCATGATTACTTGTGTTCTTTTTTTTTTCATGTAAATTAATGTGAAGAAAGCTCCCCCAAAGAGTAATCCATAAAAAGGAAAAATAGAAGTATGCTTAAAAATTCTTATAAGAATGGCAAGGAAGGTTGAACTATGTTTGCATCGGATTAAATGAGCACATTATTCTCACCCAGTCTTCATCATCAACCTCAGTCTCTTGTTTCTCTGGACAGAAAACATTTGTCCTGAAGGAATCTTATTATTTCCCTCATATTATCTTATTACAGGATCCATGGCAACTGGATTGCAACCCTCACAGGCAGAAAAAACATAAAGTCTTCACTATCTCGGAGAAGTTTGCAGTTTGAGTTGTGACCACTTGAGAAATTACAGTGGCACCAGTTTGCGAAACTTCTAACTTGAGAGATCAAACTTCTAACTTGAGAGATAACATCCTTGTACTAGACTGTGCCCAACATACTGCCTGGGGAGGCCACTTCCTTTCTCTACTGTATGGGAAAAAAACGTGTACAGCTCTTCTCTCATCACATGACCACGCTTTACTACATATGTGCAACATAGTAAATCCAGCACTTTTGAAAACGCAGAGCACCTGTATAAAAGCCAAAACTTTTCCTAAAGAACTGCAATTACGTAATTCAGAATACACGTAAGTAAATCATAGTATCTAATATAGTATTAAATATAGTATCTTGTCAAGAGAGCAGGTTGCCATCACCAGAACATATTTCTGGTTGAAAACTCTCTGAAGAGTAAGTTCACAATGTTTGGAGAGCAGAAATTGTTCAGAAAGCCAAAGTAGCCTGTTTCTTTGTCCCCCGTTTCTCATAATGCATCAATGTGGTTCAAGTCTTTAGGAAAGACAGAAATGAGGAGCAAGCTGCCACCACCAGCACACACTCAGCCCATAAACTGCCTCCAGACTCCCAAGTTACTTTCAGGAAAGAAATGAATGAAAACAAGCTGAAAAGAAGCCAGCCACAGGTCAGCAGCGTTACCTGAACAGGCTGCACACGTGAGCACCCCTTGTCTAGAACAAACTTAACGCTTATTTTCCTGCATTGGTATGTATGACACAACCACAAATTATCTATAACTTTGTGGTGCATTTTCTTGGAGATTCTACCTGTTTTACTGGACTTTCCAATGAAGACAAAAGGATTTTCAAACCACAGTTTTGCTAAACTACAAACAAGAATAATTAAACTTTTTAAAACAGGTAAAACTCCACGCAACTGAGAAAAAAACAAAAAAAAAAAACAGAAATGAAAAGTATTTACAAACAACTCTTCTTACGTCCATTGTGTCTGTTCCCTGTTTCCAGACTTAGTTTCAATTAATTGTCACAGTAAAATCTACAGTCCCCTCTACTCCTAGACATTTTCTCTTCCCACCATTGTCCTCCCCGGTGTGTGCCTGCCAGAGGTCACACATCTCCAGCTTTCTCCCTTCTGAGACTCTCCGTCTCTTCTTTTGCTTCGCTTC